>NC_091977.1:94141025-94864264 GCF_044704955.1 Pristiophorus japonicus
CAGCATAACTAAGACCGTCTATTTCCACCTCCGTAACATCGCCTGTCTCCGCCTTTGCCTCAGCTCATCCGCTGCTGAAACCTTCATCCATGCCTTTGTTACCTCTGAACTTGACTATTCCAACGCACTCCTGGCTGACCTCCTACATTCTACCCTACATAAACTAGAGGTGATCCAAAACTTGGCCGCCCGTGTCCTAACTCGCACCAAGCTCCGCTCACCCATCACCCATGTGCTCGCTGACCTACATTGACTCCTGGTTAAGCAATGCCTTGATTTCAAAATTCTCATCCTTGTTTTCAAATCCCTCCATGGCCTCGCCCCTCCTTATCTCTGTAATCTCCTTCAGCGCCACAACTCCCTGAGATGTCTGCGCCCCTCTAATTTTGCCTTCTTGAGCATCCCTGATTTTAATCGTTCAACCATTGGTGGCCGTGCCTTCTGTTGCGTAGGCCCTAAGCTCTGGAAATCCCTGCCTAAACCTCTCTGTCTCTCTCCCTTTTTTTGAGCTTTTGGTCACCTGCCCTAATTTCTCCTTATGTGGCTCAGAGTCATTTTTTGCCTCAATACTCCTATGAAGCGCTTTGGGACATTTCACTACATTAAAGACGCTATATAAATACAAGTTGTTATTGTTGTTGTTGTAGACATATTCAGAGATTCTCTATTTGGCCTCTCAACCGAACTGGCTATCTCTATTCTTGAGTATATTCTCAGGTGACACCTCTCAGGGTTCACATGAATAGAATTATACCCACCATAATAAATGTGACTGTTTTGTTAGGGCATTGTAGCTGAGATAGTGAATTGCTTAATGTCCCCAGTCATTGCAGATAAGTGAGAATAGTTGGCTCATTAACACGCCAGACCAACCTCTGTGTCAGTGCCACAGCTTATGTTTTTTAAAAAAACCTTTACAAATTCACTGTTTTAAAACACAACCCATAAACATAACACCGTATACCAAAATCCTAAAACATGACACCTGGCTTTGACCACAAAAATTCACCAAAACATATTTAAAAGAAATACTTTATCTATATATTGTAATAAAAATCAGTGTCAGAACTAATAATGCCAGTTGTAGCAGCAATGGAAAGAAGAAATTTGTCGGAAACAACATAAATTCAAAACGTGCACTTGTGGTACTACATCTCAAAATTGCTTTTGTTTGTTTATTGTCAGGTGAAATATATATTTATCCAGGTGAACTGTGGTCTATATTACATCCTTGTTTCAACAGCGAACTATCAAAGCAAGATAGGTATATTATTGTTGAAATAAACCCCTATTAATGTACCACTATTATAGTTAGACAGCTGCATAACACCTCATAGTCAAGAGTGTGTTAGAATGACTCTGAAGGAGAAACCAGGGCTCATATTTTATGTGGAGAATTCTTGGATACAATGGTCCAGAAATCCCGGTTTCTCCTTCCCGTGGACATTCGACTGGATTCTACAAAAAAGAAGCGCACTTACCTGAAGCTGCTGCGCCCACACGAGTTCCCGGTCCTGAGGCCTCCACTAACTGCGCATCACAGCTCATGCACATCAGAACGTGCACAGGGCTGGAGCTGCAGTCACATGGCTCTGAGGAGCAAATCAAGGTAAAGTATGGTCTCATTCATAATAATGGGAACTCCAACTTACGGAGTTCCCATTATTATGAATGAGAATCCCCCGCAAACATTAATTTAAATTAAAGTTATTTATGTATTATTAAAAAAAAATTCTGATTTAAAAAAAAAACATTCAGTTATGCTTTAAAATAAATTTAATGTAGTGGGCAGGGTTTTTAAAAATAAAATGTGTTTTTTTTAATCTAATCTTTTATCTTTTAAGTGTGTTTTAAAACTCTTATGCTTGTAGGCTATATGTCTGCTTTTAACAGGCGCAAGAGTTTTGAGGACATTTGCTGGGCAAGATATGAGTGAATACTGCAATCCTGCCTGTGCAAATGTCCTCGCTCCTGATATGTATTGGATCCATCAAGTCTTTCTTCATCCTTTCTTTCCACCCGCCTACTTCAGGTTTTAATGGAGGCGGGCAACCATCCTGCTCCCAGGAGGAGGGTTGGCACATTAACTATGATAATGAGGCTTTGCAGGTGTAACTCTGGCCAGCAGAGTTCCTGGGCCTCGGGATTCCTAGCAGCTGCAGCGAGGCGAGGACCACTTCCAGAATCCGTATGGGCTAGGAAGAGCAGGAGTGCTTCCTCCCGGCCTCCCAAGCTCATCCACCAGCAATCTCTGGTGATATTAAAGCTTGTGAGAAGAATATTTTGGCCCTGAAATTACACTGTGGGATAATTTGGTTCAAATATTTGGCACATTGAAAATGGAGCTGATAGAAACTCTGGTGAAACTCCAAGTTATGCTCTGAGAAGTTAAATGTATTTGGTAGCATTTACGCAGTCAAAGTTCAGATGACACTATAAGCTACTTGAGCATAATTTCATGTGGGGTTAAATTGGGCCACTTAGCGCCTGTTTTTTACGTGGTCATCTAAGGTTTCAAAATGGGGTCCAAGATGTGCGTACACACTTCCAATGGGTAGTAAACAGGACATCATCTTGGTCAAGGGATTTGCATGTGTAACCTAATGACCGCCAGCGGCATGCAGAACAGGCAGATCATGATGCAAATCAGTATGCAATGCTGATTTGAAGCCACCATTGCCACACTCTAGCAAACGCCTAGTCTTAACCTCGTACAGTTGAACATGACGTTAAAGGGCATGAAGGAACACCCATCAACTCTACTTGAAGGATCATGAATTACTTACAAGTTAGTTACTGGATTATCTATTAAGTTTCCTATACTTGGCTAAAGTTTCAGTACTCTACAGGGAGTGGTCCAGCTGATCTTGCAGACCTTTTTGTGTCACCTAAAATATTGTGCTAAAAGATGTTGCTTCCAGGCATGGGTGGCCTGGTAGGGTTTCCTCTGGGAATTCAACATGACTGGGAGAATCAAGAAAGGTCACGCAGAGCAGGACGAGCTTCTAAAATAGGAAGGGGTAGCTGGGCACTCAGCAGGAAGCCACTGTCATCAACCTTCCATGTTACCGCCTCAAAATATTCAATCAAGTTAGTGTGACACGACCTTCCCTTAACATATCCATGCTGACTGTCCTTGATTAATCCGTGTCTTTCTAAATGAAGATTTATCCTGTCCCTCAGAGTTTTTCCAATAATTTTCCCACCACCGCGGTTAGGGTGACTGGCCTGTAATTACTCGGTCTATCCCTTTCTCCCCTTTTAAACAATGGTTCAACTTGAGCAGTCCTCCGGCACCACACCTGTGGCCAGAGAGGATTGGAAAATGATGGTCAGAGCCTCTGCTTCTCTTAACAGCCAGGGATGCATTTCATCTGGGCTGGGGATTTATCCACTTTCAAAGCTGCTAACCCCCTTAAGACTTCCTCTCTCACTATGTGTATTCCATCTAATATTCCACACTCCTCCTCCCTGATTACAATGTCTGCACCGTCCCTCTCTTTGTGAAAACAGACGCAAAGTATTCATTAAGAACCATACCCACGTCTTCCGCCTCCACACACAGGTTACCTTTATGGTCCCTAATAGGTCTTATTCTCTAGGGAGCTCCTCTGCTGAACAACTTTATCCCTGGCCATCCGTTGCCATCCTACACCCTTTTTTCCCCTCCACTGTTTAAGTTTCCCCTGGCCCTAATAGTGGGTGTATTTCTTACCCCTAAAGTACAAATCCATGCTGCAAGGGTAGCTACCTGAATCCACTGCCCATCCCCCAACCATGCCTGCTCTTCCCCTCCATCAGTGAGCGCCGGATCTCCACTTAAATTGATCTTCAACCTACCGGATTTTCCTGCAGCCGGCTCAGCCACTCGTAGACACCGTCGGTCTCCTTGGAGCTCCCGACCAACTCACAGGTTTGGACCCTACCAAGTACATGCCTACCATTGGTTTCCTCTAAGCAGTGAGGTGTGCCTGTCCCGTGACCAGCTTTTCATTGAGCTGACCCGATCCCGTTGGTGCCTCGGCCTCCCTTCGGCCGCAGGTCCCGCTCGACTGCGGAGACGAAAGCAGCTGGAGGAATTGCGGTGGACACGTGTTGCGTGTAATGGCGGCGGCCATTCTATTTTCTCCTGCGACCCACCGAGAAGCAAAGATGGAGCAGGATGTCACTAAAAAGTGCGAGCGTGCCCCCAGTGTCTGTCCTCAGCTGGGAACTATTACCTGGGAGAATGAAGCACTGCCTCAAGTCTTTTACTCTCACTCTCCGCACCTCGGATTTCTCTCCATCTCTCCTAAAGGTGCTGCTCAGTGCCGAGCTTATGGCTCACATCCCACCATAGACATCTAGGCCCATACAGTAGAGTCTGGTCTCCAGTTGTCTTGGCTTTCCTTACCACTGGGCTAAGCCCGTGTGGTAGCTGGTGTGCAACAGCCACCCCACGTTAAAAGAACTCATGCACAGGCATCTTCCACCTTTCAAAATGAAGTTCAGGACCTGGAACGTCAGGACCCTCATGGACAATCCCAACAGCGACAGACCGGAACGTCACACTGCTATCGTTGCCCAGGAACTCAGACGCTTCGATGTTGACATCGCCACCCTAAGTGAGACCCGGTGGGCAGAGGAAAGCCAGCTCAAAGAGCAAGGTGGTGGTTACATCTCCTTCTGGAAAGGCAAACCAGAAGAAGTACACGCCTCCATGGAGTTGGCTTCGCTATCAAGAATGAGCTGGTGGGCCGTCTCAGAGACTCACCTTGCGGGATAAGCGAACATCTCGTGACTCTTCGGTTCATTAGCCTGGAATCAGTACGCTACTGTCATCAACACATACGTCCCAACACTGCAGATGAGACCAAAGAGGAATTCTACTCCAGTCTCGAACAATCCCTGTCCCGAGTCCCAATGGACGACAAGCTGATCCTCCTTGGCGATTTCAACGCCAGAGTCGGAAAGGACACAGATCTCTGGGGAGGTGTGATCGGAGAGAGGAATTGGGAAAACCAGCTCCAGAGGTATCCTCCTCCAGACAAAATGCCTAGAACATGGTCTTGTCATTACCAACACCTTGTTCCATCAGAGAGACAAGTGCAAGGCATCATGGCAATACCCTCACTCCGAGCTCTGGCATCTGCTCGACTATGTCATCGTCCGAGCGAGGGACTGCAAGCATGTGCACATCACCTGTGCCATGACAGGAGCCGACGATTGCTGGCCGGACCACCGCCTAATCCACTCTGTCATTAACATCAATATAGCCCCAAAACAGCGATGGCAACAGAAATATTGCCACAGAAAAATCAACGCAGAAGCACTCAAAGTCCCTGATAAGAAAGCCCTATTCAGCCAGTGCCTCACTGCCAACCTGGTGACCCTCGATGACCCAGAGATGCAGAATGCCCACCTGCGAAGAAACGCTCGGTCACTCGACCAGGAAACACCAAGACTGGTTTGACGAGAATGATCAGGAGATCCAGCAACAAATTAGCTGCAAGCACAAGGCATTTCTGAATTTAAAACAGCAATCCAACAGGAGAGCAAGAAAGCAGCTCTACCGACGCTGAAGACCGAGGTCCAACAAAAAACAATGGATCCACCACAGACCCAATCTATATCCGGACCAGGGTCAAACAAGGCTACGTCATCGCACCAACGCTCTTTTCGATCTTCCTTGCTGCAATGCTTCATCTCGCCCTTAGCAAGCTCCCTGCTGTTCAACCTCCGTCGCCTCCAGGCCAGATCCAAGGTCGTCCCATCCTCTGTCGTTGAACTACAGTACACAGATGACACTTGCGTCTGCGCAAACTAGGAGGCTGAACTCCAAGCCATCATCAACATCTTCACCGAGGCGTACAAATGCATGGACCTTGTGCTAAACATCCGTAAGACAAAGGTCCTCTACCAACCTGACCGCACCACACAGCACTGCACCCCGATTATCAAAATCCATGACGAGGGCTTGGACAACGTGGACCATTTTCCATACCTCGGGTGCCAACTGTCAGCAAAAGCAGACATTGACAACGAGGTCCAACACTGCCTTCAGTGCTCCAGCGCAGCCTTCGGTCACCTGAGGAAGAGAGTGTTTGAAGACCAGGACCTCAAATCCGGCACCAAACTTATGGTCTACAGGGCAGTAGTGATATCCGCCCTCCTATATGGCTGAGACATGGACTATATACAGCAGACACCTCAAAACGCTGGAGAAGGATCACCAGTGCTGCCTCCTAAGATCCTGAAAATCCATTGGCAGGATAGACGCACCAACGTCAGTGTTCTCACTCAGGCCAACATCCCCAGCATCGACACATTGACCATGCTCGATCAGCTCCGCTGGGCGGACCACATCATCCGCATGCCCAACACAAGACTCCCAAAGCAAGAGCTTTATGCGGAGCTTAGACATGGGAGGATAGCCACAAGTAGGCACAGGAAACGTTTCAAGGATACCTTCAAAGCCTTTTTGATAAAGTGCAACATCCCCACCCTTACCTGGGAATCCCTGGCCCACGACCCCCCAAAGTGGAGCAAGAGAATCCGGGAGGGCACCGAACACCTCGAGTGTCAGGCAGAGAGCATGCAGAGACCAAGCGCAGACAGCAGAAGGAGTGTGCGGCAAACTAGGCTCCCCACCCACCCTTTCCTTCAACCACTGTCTGTCCCACCTGTGACAGAGACTGTAATTCCCGCATTGGACTGTACAGCCACCTGAGAACTCACTTTTAGAGTGGAAGCAAATCTTCCTTGACTCTGAGAGCTGCCTGTGATGATGTTGATTCTTTCTTTAGTAATCTATGTATTTATAAAACATCTTTGGGTTTCCTTGATTTTACTTGCCAATATTTTTTCATGCCCTCTCTTTGCTTTCCTAATTTTCTTTTTAATTTCACCCTTGCACTCTCTATACTCCCCTAGAGTTTTTTCAGTAAGAACATGACAACATAAGAAATATGAGCAGTAGTAGGCCTTTTGGCCCCTCGAGCCTGCTCCGCCATTCAATAAGATCATGACTGATCTGATCATGGACTCAGCTCCACTTCCCTGCCCACTCCCCATAACCCTTTACTCACTTATCGCTCAAAAATCTGTCTATCTCCGCCTTAAATATATTAAATGACCCAGCCTCCACAGCTCTCTGGGGCAGGGAATTCCACAGATTTACAACCCTCTGAGAGAAGCAATTTCTCCTCATCTCAGTTTTAACTGGGCGGCCCCTTATACTAAGACTATGTCCCCTAGTTTTAGTTTCCGCTATAAGAGGAAATATCCTCTCTGCATCCACCTTGTCGAACCCCCTCATTATCTTATACGTTTCAATAAGATCACCTCTCATTCTTTTGAACTATAATGTGTATAGGCCCAACCTACGCAACTTATCTTCATAAGTCAACCCCCTCATCTCCGGAATCAACCTAGTGAACCTTCTTTGAACAGCCTCCAATGCAAATATATCCTTCCTTAAATATGGAGACCAAAACTCCAGGTGTGGCTTCACCAATACTCTGTACAGTTGTAGCAGGACTTCTCTGCTTTTATACTATATCCCCCTTGCAATAAAGGCCAACATTCCATTTGTCTTCCTGATTACTTGCTGTACCTGTATACTAACGTTTTGTGTTTCATGCACAAGGACCTCTCTGTACTGCAGCACTTTGCAATTTTGAGCCCTCTGTATCTGTCATAAGCTTCCCATTTTTTCTTTATCCTACCCTATATATAACCTTTGACATCCAGGAGGCTCTAGATTTATTAGCCCCACCCTTTTTCTTTAAGGGAACATGCTTGCTCTGAACCCTCACTATCTCCTCCTTGAATGCCCTCCACTGCTCTGACACTGATTTACCTTCAAATAGCTGTTTCCAGTCCACTTTGGCATAATCACCTCTCCGCTTGTGGAGGCTCAGTCTTTGAGTATATTCAAGATAGAGATCGCTAAATTTTTGGATTTTAAGAAAATCAAGGGATCTGGGATAATGCAGAAAAGTGGAGTTGAGGTAGAAGATCAGCCATGATCTCATTGAATGACGGAACAGGCTTGAAGGGCCGAATGGCCTACTCCTGCTCCTATTTCTTATGTTCTTAGTAAAATTAGCTTTTCCCGAATTGTGAACTTTTATTCCCGGTCCATCTTTGTCCTTTTCCATAACTACCCTAAACCTAACTGAATTTTGATCATTACCACCAAAATATACTGATACCCTTTCCACCAGCTTCATTCCCTAATACTAAATCCAGAACTGCCCCCTCTCTTGTTGGGCTTGCTACGTACTGGCTAAATAAGTTCTCCTGAATACATTTTAAGAATTCTGCTCCCTCTATATCTTTCACACTAATTCTATCCCAGTTAATATTAGGATAGTTGAAATCCCCTACTATTACTGCCCTATTGTTTTTGCACTTCTCAGAAAATGGGAATGGGAACAGTTTCTCTCTACCTACTCTGTCTGGACTCCTCATGATTTTGAACACCTTCATCAAATCTCCTCGCAAACTTCTCTGCTCTAAGGAGAGCAACTCCAGCTTCTCCAGTCTATCATCCCTGGAACCATTCTTGTAAACTATGCACCATCTCTAAGGCCTTCACATCCTTCCTAAAGAGCGATGCCCAGAATTGGACATTTATGAAGGTTCATTATGACTTCCTTGCTTTTGTACTCTATAGGCTGGATTTTCGGCTTTTCCGTTTTCGAGGCAATAATGGCGGCGGGGCGGGAAAGTTAGTGGCCGGGAATAGGTTGCGCTTTAGTATGTAAGTTTGTGCATCTGGGCCTTGCGTCACAGGGCGCAACACTAAGGGAGGCATTGTAAACTCTCGTGGTGCAAGGATGGGAAACTCCCAAGCTAAAGAGCTAGGCCGTGAGCGCTCCGAGAGGCCTGGGTGGGGTGAACCTAAAAACATTCCTAAAACATTGCCCACGCCACTGCAACACAAATTGCACAAAAAATTAAAACAAAAAACACTCGCACTTTTGCCATAATTTACCACCTTCTCCGCCGCGGGATGGCTGGACTGTGCTGATTTCCCAGGCAGTCATTGTGGGCGCACTTCCAGGCGGACGGGTCGGGCAGGAGCTCAAACCCGCGCCGGTATCATAACAAGGAGCATTGCACACCTGGCACAGCTCTTCCTGGCGATGCTGCTCTGTGCCGCCGCAAAACCCGACTGGAGGATCGCGATGGTTCGCAGGAGATCTCACCGCCGCCTTTCACGTCGCTCCGGGGTGAAATCCGGAGTGCTAAGGTCCAGAAAATCCAGCCCTCTTCCTCTATAAGCGTAAGATCCCATATACTTTTTTAAACCGCTTTCTCAACCTGCCCTGCCACCTTCAACGATTTGTGCACATATACTCGTAGGTCTCTCTTTTCATGCATCCCCTTTAGAATTGTACCATTTAGTTTATATTGCCTCTAGTTGTCATTTGTACCAAACTGTATCACTTTGTACTTTCCTGCATTAACTTTCATCTGCCATGTGCCCACCCTTTCAACCAGCCTGTCTATGTCCTCTTGAAGTCTATTACTATCTTCCTCACTGTTCACTATACTTTCAAGCTAGTGTCATCTTCAAATTTTGAAATTGTGCTCTGTACATCCAAGTCCAATTCATTAATATACATCAAGAAAAGCAGTGGTCCTAATACTGACTCCTGGGGAACACCACTGTGTACCTTTCTCCAGTCCAATAAACAACCGTTCATCAATATTCTCTGTTTCCTGTCACTTAGCCAATTTCGTATCCATGGTACTACTGTCCCTTTTATTCCATGGGCTTTAAATTTGCTGGCAAGACTATTATGTGGCACCTTATCAAACTCCTTGTGGATGTCCATGTACACTACATCAAACCCATTGCCCTCATCAACCCTCTCTGTTACCTCATCAAAAAACGTGGGTTATCCCGTCATGACAAGGGGTATGGCGAGAAAGCAGGAAAGGGGTACTGAGGTGAATGTTCAGCCATGATCTTATTGAATGGTGGTGCAGGGTCGAAGGGCTGAATGGCCGCCTCCTGCATCTATTTTCTATGTTTCTATATTTCTATGACATGACTCATGACTCTGGTCAGGAACCCATGCATGCATACATAGCAGTCCTACAATGAGAGTCATACTACCACTGGCAACGTTATAGGGCAGACCATTGGCATCCTCCAGCAACACTTCCACTGTCTGGACCCCTTTGGAGGAGCCCTGCAGTACTCAACTGAGAGGGTTTTGAGATTTGTGGTTGCATGCTGCCTGCTGCATAATCTGGCCTTTTTGAGGGAACAAGCCTTGCCGCCACCGATCAGGTGAGGAGGAGGTGGAAGAAGTGCAAGAGGAGAAGTAGAGAAAGAGGAAGGCAGGCTACAATGTGGACAGCCTTTTTCTGCCAGGGCTATTAGTAATCAGATTATTCATGAGCGATGCCAGTAACCTCAAAAACACCTCCCCATTCATCAACAGTCCCACATTCCTTACCTTTCCTGATCATCTCACTTATCATCACATCTTTAATTGAAACTAATCATCCGTGTGCATTCTCTTAGTGCATGTTTTCCATGTGCCTTTGCCTATCCAAGTGCTCCTGTGAAGTGATTCCACAGTGGCTGCAGAATGGGAGGTGGAAGGCTGTTGACCTTAAATTGAGGAAAATGCAGGTGGCCTTGGTGGGCAACCGCGAGCAGCTCTGGGTCTAGTGGGCTCAGCTTCAGACTGCACCGTCTCGGGCTGGGCTTCAGCAGTCTGGGCTGGCTGGCTGACGGGCAACAACAAGGGCGCTGGCGGAGGGGCAGTGGTGGGAGCAGGAACGCTGTTATCTTGAGAGAGGACAGCCGGTTCCGGTTCCATGGAGCCACTGTCACTCTTCTGGGAGGCGCCTCAGCAATCCTGGTGATCTGTTGGAGAATGGACAGCTGGGCCGCCCTGGAAGCCCTTTTGAACAATGGTATCCAGAGCAGTCTGAGCTTCTGCTGCAATGGAAGCTGTGAAATCAGTCATCAGACATTGTACCATCGTGGGTTCCACAGGTGTGCTGATGAAGATGACCACCATGGTGAAAAGGATGGGCTCTAAGCTCTGCGTAAAGCCCTGTGTCAAGTTAGAGGTTGAATTCTCAAGTTCCATGACAATGTACGCAGGCTTTCTGGCAGGCTTTCCAGTGCACCAAGCATTTGGTTGTGTATGCCCATCAGTCTTCTTCTGTAGCCTGAGCCTTCAAATTCCTCATCTGACTCTTCTGCAGCAGAAGTAGTGTCAGACTTCATCCTTCGTTAAGTTGGCAGGTGCGGTATACTTTCTCTCCGCCTTGGCTCAGAGCACTTGTGCAGATCCCTCCTCTACCCTATTCGCTAAAGCATGCGATGTATAAGTCTCTGAGCTGGTGGCTGCGAGTGTAAGATTGAGTGACGGTGTCTCTTCATCATCACGTCTTCCTCTCCCTCCTCTGACTGGGAAGGTTCCAGTTCTTGGGTACTGAAATGAAAAATGGTTGGGTTTTGGTAAGGGGATGCTGCGTTATAACCCAATAGAGGTGACCAAAATAATCACAAAAATATGTAACGCATACAACAGGATAAAGAGGAGTCCCATGCTGCCTCAGTAGCAGTGGATGAGGATAGGGAAAAAAGTGCAGCAAAGCCAGTTTTTGTCACTGTTAGCAGGATCACCCACACCACAACTACTGCAGTCCTGATTTCCTGACTGAAAAAAGAGGCTTATAGATATAAGCAAACTCATTTGGGTGAATCTAATTTTCAGCCTTACTGTGGAGAGAAAGGAATTGTTATTTCAATATTCTTCATAGAAATGACTCCAAAATATAAACAGTTCCATTAGTTGACTTTGAATGTCTGACGAAATGGAAGAAATTGTCAGCATTGCACTTTTTAAATTTAACCCATCCTACATCACATTCAATTTAATAGCTGTGGTAACTTCTAAATTAACTGTACACAGTGACTTTCTTATTTATACTAGTCAATCTCCTATGGCATTGCACACATTAAGTCGGAGACTATGGTCACTCTTTTATCTATCTTTGGGATTGATATTAACGCAGAGGTGAGATCGGAGTGATGGGGCGATAGTGGGCGTGAACGTGGAAGATCGTGGGGACGTGTGTGAATGTCCAATGCCTCGTTATAATTTTACTTCCGGCTTTTGCATCTTCAATGCATGTGGGTGGGCGTGAGGCGCACTCGCATGACGCAATTTCACCTCGACTATTTAAAGGGCCAAAGCACAGATGGAATTTGGAGGAGTTGGGTGAATTGCATGAGAGAAATAGAATTTGAAATGGTGTCAGGAAGGACAAATGCTGTGCCTTGCTTTAATGAGGTATCCCTTGACATACTGCTGGGTGAGGTAAGGGCAAGGAAGGAGGTCCTATTCCCCATTTATTGGAGAAAAAAAAAATCTGCTCCGCTAACGAAGAATGCATGACTGGAAGTGGCTGAAGAGGTGAATAGTAAGGGCTAGAAATTCGTTTTTCAGCAAAAATTGTATTTTTTTTCACCAAAATTACCATTTTCGCTTCGCTATCGCTATCATCCCGATATTCAGGCCTCAATTTGCGCAGCGGTAAAAATAGGTGTTGCACGAGGATTCGTGATGCAAACTGAGAATTTCGGCAGTTTTGGTCCGAGGCCGATAGCGCTGCGAGTTGGGGCCTTGGGAGGGGGGAAAAATAACAAAAAAAATTTACAAACCATTCACAAAAGCCTTACCTACTAAATCGCTGAAAAAGAATTAAAAAATTAAAACTTTAACTTGCCTTTTTTGCAGGTCTTCATACTTACTGCTGCTGACAGGGCTCAATGTAAGTTTTTCCCTTGTCGCTATTCGGGGCGCAGAATACGGGTGCGGAAAGAGCCAAATTTCGGTTGAAAACGCTATTTCAGGTCTTGCACGGTATCGCTCCTCTCCCCAGCGGTACATGGAAAGCGCCGCCGCAAAATGTCACCAAATTTCCCAAATATGGTGAAATATCACCAAAAACCTGGTCGTAAAATCCGCGAATTTCTAGCATGTTCATGATGTGAATTCAGAGCTGAAGCAGTGTAATCACCTAACAAGGTCAGGAAAGGTGAGAGTTGCAGATTCACCTATATCCTGTAGTGCACCCCTCGTTCTGTCTTGTCAAGCATACTGACTGCTCACACCCACTTAAATTTCAGCAGCTCCCATCGTTCCCTTTCAGTGCACTTCCTCACCAACTCCTTTCTCCATCCACCACTGCCAATTTCCCCAAGACTTAAGTATTGTGATGCCACTTCAGTCAGATGATTCTCAGCATACCTCTTCAAATGGCACTGTCAACACATCCTCAAATGCATGCCAGTGCCACTTGTGATGCATCTGCCTGATAGTCACCCTCATCGAATGCACTGCATCCATTGAATGCATTCATATCTTACAGACACTCCTCGGTCTGTTGTGCCCCTTTTCAGGAGAAAAGAGCACAAAGTACAAGTGAGGGGAAGTGGGCTGGAGGTGGACCACCATAGATTGTGGAGTTGCTGAGCAGAAGGCTCTACTGAGGGGTGTCAACGTCCCTAAGCATCGAAGATGTCGAGACTCTGACTTCACAGCTGCATGGTGATATATTTAAATATCTGCGACCCAAATATTATACAAAGTTAAGTCCTGTTGACTTGATTTCAGCTCCGAATGAAATATTACAACCATAATCATGTAAATTTAATCAGTTTTACATTCCCCTGACTAAATCAGAATTATCTCTTCTTTCCTCCAGGGCCATCATGTTTCCTCAGAGGAGCTGATTCCTTCTGAGGGTGCACATGCTTACCAGCACCAGCGCAGATATGAGCACTGGGTCCTCTTAGACAGCTAGGTGGGATCTCACCCTGTGAATCACAGTTCACAAGTGACTTGAGAAAGTTTGTCGGAGGATGCAGCCCTCTCCAAACTTTGCTCAACTGGACAGAAATGCTGAACCCAAGGGCCCATCAATGAAAAGGAGAATGTGAGTGTCATCAGCAAATGTGTGAGGCACTGGCAGTGGTGCCGGGCACACTTTCCACAATATCAGAGGATGGAGGAGCCCAGTTCAAACATTTGTGGATTGATGTTGCAGGCCATTGCCAGGATGTCTTCCATTGAGAGAGTGGCTTCCTCTGTGGAACATGAATCACGGCACTAATGAGCCCCTGCAGGCCCTGACGACAACAGTGCAATCTATCTATGCCAACACTTCTGCCTCCTTAAACAGGATTACAAATACAGTAGCCATGGCCTGACAAGGCATCACTGATCCGCTCCTGCTGCTCCCCTGCAGAGAGGCAGGAATGATGTGCCGCTGACCCAGGAGAGGGATGATAGCGAAAGGGGACATGGAAGTGGGAACTCCACATAAAGCATTTCCTCCTCTCACCTGTTGCCCCCCCTCCCCCCCCGCCCCCCCCAACCAGTACCAACATGTTGCCTCCTCTCTCGATGACCAAGTCAGCCCCTGTGCAAGAGGAGCAGTCTTTGGCGGGGCCCTCACGGTTGTGGCCGCAAGCATCTCAAAAATCAGAGCAGCCTGCCACTACCTCTGCTGAAGCCCACCATGTAGGAGTGCTAGGGAAATGTTTTAAAAAAGCTTTGTCACCAAGAGTATGTACATGAAAATGTTTTGTTTGGAACTTTAATTTCTTAATTCACCTAAAATGTATTAATTTGCACCACTTTCCCATGTTCATCATTCTTGCATGGCAAGTGCTAATTTGGGTTTTCAGTTGCTTGATGATGAATGTGAAGCCATGAATTGACTGAGACCAATTGGTGCATGTACAATGGGTGGATGGTTGGTTACAGGACGGCTTTGTGTAACTGGAGGCGGGGGATTTGGCCATTACATATTGTCCAGTGTGAGTGTCTAACAACATTTGGGCTATTAAAGCCACCCTGGCATCTCGAGGGGCAATGTGATTGGTTGATTTGGCGTTGGGGGGCCCTGATTTCACTTTCGTTTTCCTTCTCCTCTCCATTGAAATCCACATTAGATGAAGAGTACTGAGTGGCTTGTTCCTTCTGCACCGCTAGTCCTCGCTGCTGTGCTATGTTGTGCAAAACGCAGCACACCACGATTATCCTTGAGACCTTTTCTGACAAGTGCAGAAGGGTGTTTCCAAGACCCATCCAGGCACCTGAAGTGCATCTTGAGCATGCCGATGTCTTGCTCGATGGCACATCTGCTTGTCATATGGGTTATGTAGTAGCGCTCTTTGTGTTAATTGGTGGAGTTCCTCAGAGGTGCCATCAGTCAGGTTTGAAGGGGGTATAGTTTGTCACCTAGCAACCACCCCTTAAAGCGAGTTCCAGATATGAACAGGTTGGGGTTGTTGTACGGCTGTAGTATTAAAGCATTGTGGCAGCTCCCAGGGAATCGGGTTCAGATCTGCATGAACCTGGTCACACACCAGATGAACAATAAAGTAATGAAATATCTTGCGGTTGACAAATGCTCTTGGTTGATTTAAATTTAATGATTTAACCCCCACCCCACCCAACCCTCCCCTGCCCATCATGGGGAGGTGTTAATATCAATGCCTTTGTATTGCTGATTATTTTCCTTCTGCTTCTGTCTATCTTTTATTCTTCTCTTTTGATTATCTCCCTTAATTATTTTTGCTCTCTCTCTGTCCTCTTTTTATATCTTTTTCTTTTTGATGTGAAGTGGTGCGGTGAGGACCAGAGCCACCAGAGTCTATAGACTGCACTTCGGATGGGGTTGCGGGGATAATGTGACCTTCAGTGGCTTCCATTTCCTCCCCTCCCTGTCCCAATCACTTGTGCTTCTCTGCCCCTTCACCACTTCACTAGCTCCTCTTGTTCCTGCCATCTCCTCACTTCTATCGTTGCCTTTCTCTCTCGCTCTCTCTCTCTCCCCTTTCTCCCCCTCCCTCTTTTATCCCCTCTCCATCTCTCTCTCTCTCCCCCTCTCTCTCTCTCCCCCTCTATACATCCTTCCCTTTTCTCTGCCCCTTTCCTTTCTCTCTACCCTTTCCTCTCTCTTGCTCTTCCTCCTCCCTCCCCCTTCTTCCTTCTCCCCTCTTCCTTCTTTTCTCTCTCCCTTTGATTTCAATGGAAATGAAAATCATGCAGTTTCTGTAATGTACAGCCAATCCACAACACTTTTTAAAATATGAAGGCCTTAAGGACAAGAAAGCTTCTCAAGCCTTAGTGATATAACATGGCAGTCTTTGTGAAATTGCAGTTTATGCTGCAGGACATGTGAACTAAATTATTCTTTTTCAACTTATACTTCATTGTATTTGTACGAAGTGCACTAGTGAGAATTAAAAATCAGGTTTTGGATATTACATTGATGTACAGTAAGATGCTGCAGCATTACCTCAACACATATAGCACTGAATGCAACAGTACTGTTACTGGTTAACCATTGTAAGATCCAAGGAATAATTGGATCCCAATCAGTAGTTGCAGAATTATGTAAATGAAAATGCTCTACAATTGAAATTGAATACATCAAAATTGTTGACTGACAAAGCACTAACTGTTTTGTTTGGAAATCTGGCTTCAGAGTTGTGGATTCATGGTTGAAAAATCTTTCTCCAGTTTTATTTGAAGTTTGTTAATTTTATACTCCTATCCTCTAATTCTGCACCTGCAGCGAAAGTTAAATACCTGTTTTGCTTCTATGCTTCAGCATTTTAAGAATCTGGATCATATAGTCTCGGAATCATTTTTGTAACATACCTTCACTAGACAAAAGTTGTCATTAAAGGGAAAATTTTCTGGTCATCATTATTGGCAGTACCAGAGCAGAATGAGCACTGAAAAATTAGATTCATTTAGGTATATCTCCTCCCATTCTGCACTGCTTGCAAACTTGGGTTGCATTGATACTTGTTGAAAACATTTGTTCTAACATTGGGCCTAAAATTCCGGCCTTGAAGTGCGAAGTGCATGTGTTCCAGGCAAGGCCTCGCAAAAAACGATTTTCGGGCGCGATGCGCATGCACCAAATAACAGCTTTTACAATCTGTCAAAGATTTCTCTTGACAGATCCTCCGCATCCCTGGGAGAAGAACATCCGCGCGGCAGAGATTGGGCTATTTGCCTAACTCATGTCCAGTGAATGCCCTTCAAACTTTTATGCCTGATGAAAGTAGGCCAGCGTAAAAGTTTTAAAACATAGAAAAATGTAATTTAAATACACATTTTCATAGTAAAAACCCTATCCATTAAGGTAAGTTTATTTTTAACACTATTAAAACACATTTTAAAAAATTCCAAAAAATATATATTTTTTCTAACACATTTAATTACATTTAATTTCAATTAATTTTAAATAAGTGAGTTTTTTTATTTATTATGCTGTGCTTGGGTGTTTTAGGGTTTTTTCTCATTGATAGTAACGGGAACTTGTACAAACGGAGTTCCCAATTTTATCAATGAGAATACTGCATCGTAATTGGTTGTCCATGCACACGTGACTCCAGCGCATGGGGACCTGTACCTCGAAGACAGGTCACCATGCGCTGTGCAGCAAATCTAGGCCTCCGACCAGGATCTTGCATTTCTCCGGGACCAACAGGTAGATTCGTAGGTTTCTTTTGGGTCGGAGGCGTTTGTACGAAGGAAGCCTCCGACCTCAATTTTAGGCCCATTATATTATACTATAATGATATGGATAATTAGCTTCTGTGCAATTTCCCATGATTCTCATGTAGAATGTGCTGTGGCTTGAGTTTTGTTGTGTAAAATGGAGGCTGAATGAAAGTCAGTGGACCTGAATTTACGGTTGGAAGCTTCCCGCGGCCAAATGCCTCCGAACTGCAATAAATCTACCCACCTTTCTGATCCACAGAGACTCGTGTTCCTCGGCCTCTACGTGTAGGCCTGCGTAGAGGCCCATGTATCCCAGGAGCACATGCGGTTCGCAAGCGCCCGTGGGATCACTTGGGCCGGTCCAAACAATTACATGTTTAAAATGAACTAAAATACATTTTTGTTAAACGTTTAAAACAAAATGTAATTTTTTGAAAAATAAATGTAAACATTTTGTAAGGGGCTAAAAATAACAAGCTTAGTTTACACGTTTTTGAACGTTAGTGATTTAAAATGTTTTATTTTAATATTTATTTTCAGCCTTATGCTGGTAAACGAAGGCCTTAATCTTGCTTTTACCAGGCACAAGAGTTTCATGGGCATTTGTTGGGCAAATAGCCAGTGGATGTCCATTTCCCGCGGACGCGGAGGATGACAAATCACAAGTTCCGGGTTTCTGCGCATGCGCAGCCCATGCGATAACCCAGAACGTGCGAGGCACTTACGGCCGTGTATGCGGAGATAGGCCATGGAAGATCTGGGCCACTGAGAGAGACCCACTGGTTTTGAAGAACAATGTTGGAAAGTAATTTATCTTTACATTAGTTTATGGTGTTGATTCTAGAACCATTTTTTGTCAGATTATTTTTAGAGGTTATTGACCAAGAATTTTTGCTGCCAGATTTTTAGTTGTTCCAGTTTCTGCCTGAGTTGCTCCTATCTTTTTGGGGCAACTGGTTTAGAATGGAGTATCTTAGAAATTGCAATTCTCAACATTTAGTTTGCTCCAGTTCTAGTCAGTTAGAACAGTTTCATTTTGGAACAGATTTTTTTTCAAAAGGGGGCGTGACCGGCAACTTACGCCTGTTTTGAAAGTTTAGGCAGTGAAAACTTACTCCAAACTAACTTAGAATGGAGTAAGTGTAGATTTTTGTATGCTCATAAAAACCTTGCCTACACTTTAGAAATCAGGCGTAGGTTACAAATCAGGCTTAGGGAACGAGGGGATGAGGGGACGGGGGTGGGGGGAGGGAAGAAATTAAATTCTACAAGCATTCAACACTTACTTATACAAATAGAGAGCCATCCTGAATAAAAAATTAAAAACAAAGCAAATACAAAATATTGAATATTCCTACCTGTGTGAAGCAGCAGCAGCCTTCGAGCTGCAGTGCTTCAGGCAGGCTATCCATGTAGGAGACAGGGGCGGTGTAAGTGCCTCGATGGCAGCCCAAAAACAACGGCAGCAAGCAGCCTTCGAGCTGCAGTGCTTCAGGCAAGCCTTCCTTCCATGTAGGAGATAGAGGTGGCATCAGTGGCTCGAGGGCAGCCGAAGACACAGCAAGCAGCCTTCGAGCTGCGAGGGTAACTGAGGCCATTCGGCCATGGGATGGGGGCGGCGGTAGTGGCTGACGGCGGCCGAAGACACAGCAAGCAGCCTTCGAGCTGCGAGGGAAGCTGAGGCTATTCGGCCACGGGATGGGGGCGGCGGTAGTGGCTGACGGCGGCCAAAGACACAGCAAGCAGCTTTTGAGCTGCGAGGGAGGCTGAGGCCATTCGGCCAGGGACAGGGAGAGGCAGCCAGATAGCCAGTTTGAAACTTAAATTTGTCATTGCAGAATGGGTGCTGCATTGTCAACACCACGGATTATGCAATGGTTCGCCAGCAATTCACTGCATAGGAGAGCATTGATTAGAGCTCACCGTACCAGGAACGTCATAGCACGTAGGCTGATGGGCAGGAGACCTTACCCACATTGGCAATATCGAGCCAGGCGCTCGTACCTGGACATGAGCGAGGCTGATTGTGTCAAAAGGCTGCGTTTCCGCAGAGAAGTTGTCGTTGAGATCTGTGATGTGCTGATAGAAGATTTGCAGCTCACAAGCAGAACGCCGACTGCCTTGTCTGTTGAAGTGAAGGTAACAGCTGCACTTGCCTTCTATGCCTCGGGATCGTTTCAGGCTACAACTGGAGATGCGTGCGCTATCTCTCAACGTACAATGCATGCCTGCGTTTATCAGGTCACGGCTGCACTGTATGCGCGGAGGAATGACTTCATCAATTTCCCAATGACCGCACAAGCAATCCATGAGAGGGCTGTGGGCTTCTTTCGGATTGCTGGCTTCCCAAAGGTACAGGGCTGCATTGATTGTACCCACATCGCCTTGTGAGCACCTGTGGAGGATTCCGAGCAGTACAGGAATAGAAAAGGTTTCCACTCCATCAATTTGCAGCTCGTGTGTGACGACAAGCAGAGCATCATGTCAGTCGATGTGAGATACCCTGGCAGCACCCACGATGTGTTCATCCTACGCGACAGCGTTATATCTGACATGTTTGAGCAGCAGCCAGAAGGGCAGAGCTGGCTACTGGGAGACAAAGGGTACGGTCTGACCACCTGGCTCATGATGCCCCTACGCGTGACATGGACGGAAGCTGACCGTCAATACAACATGGCGCGCATTGCGATGCGCAGCATCATTGAGAGGACCATTGGCATATTCAGAGGCCACTTGCAACACTCTCCTCAGATTGTCGGTCACTTCCCTGTTGTGTGCTGCATGCTCCATAACTTAGCCATTATGAGGCAGCAGGAGCTGATAGTGGAACCAGAAGACCCACGTGAGAGTCCAGTGCCTGGTGATAGTATTTTAGAAGAGCAGGATGAGGATGATGACGACGCTCAGGAAAGCATGCAAGTGCCTGATGCTGGCGCACGAGGCCGGAGGAGGGCCGTCCATCGTGCTCCTTTAACGATTGCTCGAGTCCTGCGCCAGCAGCTCATCCGTGAACGCTTCAATTACTGATGCCTGAGGGATCTGCGACCACTGTTGCGCATGGACATGTTTATTCTTTGGAGTTGTTCCTACGTTCTGTTGTGTTAATGGAACATGATTCAGTTTTAATGAAAAAATATTTTATTGAAAAGTTAACGTAACTATAATAAAATATTTGTTGTATCAAACTTTACTTTTTAATATGACTCTTGAAGATCACTTAAAAACTTTAAGATCACTTATAAACTTGTAAAGTTACAAAACAATTTCAATGTGAAAAATCTTACACTGTTAAGATCACTTAAACTTCAAGATCACTTTTTAGGTGCAAAATTAAATAAGTTACAAAAAGTAAGAGCATTTACACTATAAGGTCACTTAAAAACCCAAAGATCACTTATAAGTTGTAAAGTTACAAAACTTACAAAACAATTTCAATGTGAAAAATGCTACTACAGCTACATCAAGAACAAGAACAAAAGCAGCAAAGAAAGGCTGCAACCATCTCTCATCCACATCTCAGTGAATGTTCACTTCTTCATGGGGGTGTCATTTGATTGGCGGGGCTGTGTGCCCTTATTGCAGCAGCTACCTCCATGACGGCCTGTGCCGTCACTTGCATGCCCTCCCTGACGGCCGTCGATTACACTCCCTCGGATATTCCCTCCCTAAGTTCCCGTGTCATTACTGCTATTTATCCCGTCAGGACCGTCACCTCTTCACCCACTGCACTGATGCTACTGAGAGCGTGTCCCCAATCTCCTTCTCCTTGCCTGGGTCTGCCTCGCGGCACAACTACACAGGGAGGCGCAGGCTGGGACGGTGGGACGCTTGGTGTTGCAGTCGGCAGTACTAGAGAGAGAGGCTCGGGCTGGGATGGTGGGATGCTCTGTGTTCCAGACGGCAGTACTAGAGAGAGAGGCGCGGGCTGGGATGGTGGGACGCTCAGTGTTCCAGACGGCAGTATTAGAGAGAGCGGCGCGCACGGGCTGGGACGGTGGGTCGCTCGGTGTTCCAGACGGCAGCACTCGAGTGCGAGCCGTGGGCTGGGATGGTTGGTGAATGGGTGTAAACTGCTCCATTAGATCACCAGTACCACTGGGACCCGCAACGTCGGAATCAAAACCATGGAAGGTGGAACCAGAACCTATACAAGGAGTTGAAACTCTGATGCCCCTTAATGGGGGCTCATAAACATTAATTTGGAAGCTCTCTGAGGGACCTCCAGGGAGCTCAAGAATTGCAAGGTACATTTTTGTCATGCTTTTAGGCGCGAAAACGGGCGTCCATGTCGGGGCTGCGCCGTTCTAGGCGCGGCCCGAAACTTGACCCCATAATGTTTAAAATAGGCTTCTAATGTGGATTCTTTTAAATTTTAACAAATGATGGGAGTGTTAGAGATAGATTTGCTGGAGGAAGATGTGGAACAAATGTTAGAGATAACTGTAGAAAGGGAATTAGTCTGAAAAATATGAACATGAGGTGCCATGAGGCTTTAATAATATGTATCATAGCTGTTGAAGAAATTGCTACTGCTAATAGAATGAGGAGAGATTTTAGAAAAATCGTCTTTATGCAGAAAGTTGTTAGAGCATGGAGTGCTTTGCCAACATGGACTAGTTGAGGCAGAGACCATTGCATCTCAAGGGAAAATTGGATACATATTTTAAGCAGAGGAAGATACAAAGGTATGGGAAGAAAGTAAAGCAGTGATATTAGTTTTAAATTGGTCTAGCCAAGAGCAATCCCAGACATAATGGACATAAACTTCTATAGTTCTATGGATAAATGTGGGAATGAGTATGGGAGATTACTAACAAGAGGGGGTTACAAGCCCTGATTTTCTCAGAATTCTCTGACTTCACCATGGCTGTCTCCCTCTATTTTCTCAGGTGCTACTATATCCAGCATGGTCTGCTCATAGTAACTGAAGAGTCTAAACTGAGGGAGACCTCTCTGTTTTGGTTCCCTCCTGTTACACCTTGCTTTGTCCTACAAGCAGAAGTGGTGCTGAATTGTTGAATGCTTGAAAAGTGCAATGTTGGATCAAACCAAGTTGTCAACCTGCACAGCAGCTTGTGTGTGAATAAATGATCATTCACCATACAGATTAGTTGGCGCGGTAGGCTTGCTTTGTAGGGATACTTTACTAAACGGTCAAGTAACAGCAGCTGCAATATGAAGTGGCAGCAATAAAGTGTCAGCTGCTTCAGTATAAGCATGCAAATGAAGCTTGGGTGGAGTATTTTTGTTGGGCCTTAGCATGTAGCATCAGTCAGGGTGTAACAGTGAGAGGGAATCTTTAGTTTCCTGCATACTTTACTCAATATATTGCAATGTTGGCTAGCCTTATCTTGGCAGTTTTACAGAGGTTATTAATCTTTTTCCTCATCTTCCTCCATATACTCTGAATTTGAAGACTGCAATTACCCTGACAGCCATTTCCTGTCAAGTCGCCACCACATTTCCTCTGAGAAGAGTTGTACTGGGATGCCAAAGAAGAAACTTCCTTTGCTGCACTTCATTTCAAAGGACTCTTAAAATATGCAAAGAAGCTGATTCGCTTCTTTCTAGATCAATTTCTCTTTCTCTGCCCAGTAATGATTTATCTGTCTCTTTAAATAGCAGCTGCAATTTTCAAGGGCTGTAGCTGTGCATTATTTATTTCTAACAGCAAACTTGTATAGGCAGGCACAATCCTGATCTGGAGCTTGCCACGGATATATAATGAGCCTGGTTTTGGTAAGTATTTTGCATGCCATTTGGAGGCCATGCTGCTTTAGTTCCAGGACCAGAAAGTTTGCCTTAACCACCTAAAGGGCTCAATTTTGGCCAGGAGTTGCTCTTTTTTTTTGGAGTAACTTGATTTTTCTAGTTATCTTAAAAATCCCCATTTTACACATTCAATTTGCGCCAGTGTAAGTGAGTTAGTTACGATTTTTTTAGTTTAGTTTAGTTTTTCTCAAAAGGGGGCGTTACCAGCCATCTACATCAGTTTTGGCCATTTAGGCCACTTTGGCCAGCTAATAGTTACTCCAAATCTACTTAGGCCAGCGTATGTGGCCACTTCATAAAACCCTTGCGAAGAGTTAAGTAATCAGCACAGGTAGGTACATTGGAGGCCATTCGGCCTGGGATGGGGCAGGAAGGGAAGCAGAGCGGACCTGCACCGAAAGCACCGAGACTTACAAAGCACTAAACAAAGCACAAAAAGTAATCATTCAATAACAAATAAAAAATAGAATTAAGACCTACCTTCGTTTGAAAACTCAGCCCGGGAAAGCAGCGGGCCGGCCGGTGCGGGAGGCCACCCGGCCTGGGATAGATGTGGGACGACAATGCACCGGTAGACCACTTGGCCAGGGATAGGGGCGGGAGCGATTGAAGTGCCGACATTGGAGCACACATAGGCTGCAGGAAGCAAACTCACTGGACAGGCTGCAACAGGCTGCAGCAAGGGCAAAACACAAGCAGCTACTTCAACAGCAGGCCAGCCGGTGCGGGAGGCCTCTCGGCCTGGGATAGGTGCGGGACGACCGGGAGGCCACTAGGCCTGGGGTAAGTGCGGGACGACCGGGCGACCACTCGGCCAGGGATGGGGCGGGATGACCGGGAGACCACTCGGCCAGGGATAGGGGCGGGAACTGCCGACATCGGAGCAACACAGGCTACAGGAAGAACACTCACCGGACAGGTTGCAACAGGCTGCAGCAAGGGCAAAACACAAGCAGTTACTTCAACAGCAGGCCGGCTGGTGTGGGAGGCCACTGGGTCTGGGATAGGTGCGGGATGACCGGGAGGCCACTCGGCCATGGATAGGGGCGGGCTGACCAGGAGACCACTCGGCCAGGGATAGGGGTGGGAACTGCCGACATTGGAGCAACACAGGCTGCAGGAAGCAAACTCACTGGACAGCAAAACACAAGCAGCTACAATTCCTTTTAAAAATGGCCGATTGCCAAATTTCTGCGCTACTGCGCATGCGTGGACATCGCGCATTCCAATGCGCATGTGCAGATGTCCCGGCACTGTTTTCAGTGCAGGACGATGGCTCCGCCCACGACTCAACTGGCCACGCTGCGCGACGACCGAGGAGAGGCCGGACAGCGGCGAAAGTGGGGAGGAATTTCTTCGGCTCACTTCTGAACTGAGAAAAGCGGCGTATCTCCGGTAATTGCGCCGAAAAAAGGGGTGGGCCAAAATTGAGCCCAAAGACTTATTAGCTTGATCGGAAAATGCCACCAATATCTACTCTATTCAGCAATAGTGCCAAATTCAAACCAAATTGGTTTCAAAATTATTGCAGTCATTTTGGATCTTATTTAATCATGTTCACTTTCGGTAGCCCAAGTTAGAACATTTATAAATTTGATGATAATTGCCAAAATAGTTTCAACATTACTGTACTAGGAAGTGCTCTGAAGTTAGTATTTTTTAAAATATTTTTTCTCCTGGTTGTATTTCTTAGAAAATTGGACAACAAGCAAAACTAATTTGAATCAAAACGAGACAGAACTTTGGAGACTATGTAGGCTGCATATTGTAAACCTGAGATATTTCTGCAAACCTTGGGAGGGAAAGATGTTACTGATTTGAAATGTTAAAGAATTTTAAAAAAAGTAATATTTATTTCCTGCAACTGTTGAATTGGAAGTCATTTACATATATGTGCACTGAGGTATGGTTCATGCAATTTTTATTTATCTTTTCTCTAAGCATCTCGTGTGTTGTAAACAGATGCAACAAAAAAGTTGATGCAATGAACATGATTAGGATTTATGCACCTGCTAATGTCGTGATAGTGAAAGATAAGACAAGTTCCTTGTTTTTTAATTTTACCCACCCTCTTCAAGATGTGTCTTGTATAGTTGGTTAAGTCCTATGCATACGCAAATAATTTTTATTGGCCCTTGAAATTGCTATGCTCGGGGATGGGAAGCCAGTGGAGCTTTACCAGAGGCCTCAAAACTGTCACCAAGCTCATGGTCTACAGGGCTGTAGTAATACCCGCCCTGCTGTATGGCTCAGAAACATGGACCATGTACAGTAAACATCTTAAGTCGCTGGAGAAATATCACCAACGATGTCTCCGCAAGATCCTACAGATCCCCTGGGAGGACATGCGCACCAACGTTTGTGTCCTTGACCAGGCCAACATCCCCATCATTAAAGCACTGACCACACTTGATCAGCTCCGCTGGGCAGACCACATCGTTCGCATGCCAGACACGAGACTCCCAAAGCAAGCGCTCTACTCGGAACTCCTTCACGGCAAACGAGCCAAAGGTGGGCAGCGGAAACGTTATAAGGACACCCTCAAAGCCTCCCTGATAAAGTGCAACATCCCCACTGACACCTAGGAGTCCCTGGCCAAAGACTGCCCTAAATGGAGGAAATGCATCCGGGAGGGCGCTGAGCTCCTCGAGTCTCGTCGCCGAGAGCATGCAGAAATCAAGCGCAGGCAGCGGAAAGAGCATGCGGCAAACCAGTCCCACCCACCCCTTCCCTCAACGACTATCTGCCCCACCTGTGACAGAGACTGTGGTTCTCGTATTGGACTGTACAGCCACCATAGAACTCATGTTAAGACTGGAAGCAAGTCTTCCTCGATTCCAAGGGACTGCCTATGATGATGACCAGAGAGTAGTAATGACAGTCAAAACAATAGGTTTAAAAAAAATATTTTGAAAGAAGCTAGATAAAATGGGAAGGCAGTGTGGTTTGGGGGGAAGAGTTCTAGAGGGCATGGATGTAGCAAAACTGCAAATGTGGTGACCTTTGGCAGAGCAGAGGGAGGATAAGCACTAATTCAGGCGTGAATGTTACTTGCCACATCAGCCTGAATGTTGTCCAAGTGTTGCTGCATGCGGGCATGGACTACTTCATTATCCGAGGAGTTGCAAATGGAACGAAACACTAATAATCAGCGAACATCCCTACTTCTCACCTTATGATGCAGGAAAGGTCATTGATGAAGCAGCTGAAGATGGTTAGGCCTAGGACACTGCCTTCTTGAACTCCTACAGTGATGTCCTGGGGCTGAGATGAGTGTAAAAAACAAAATTGAATTGTTTGTTAGTGTCTTCAGCCACAAGTGTTGAGTGGATGATCCTACTTGGTCACCTCCACCAACATAAAGTGTCCAACCAATCCGGTTCATTGCACTCGACGTGACATTAAGAATTGACTATAGGCACTGGACACAGGAAAGGCTATGGGTGCTGACAACATCATCGTTGTAGTGCTGAGGACCTGTGGACCTGAGCTAGCTGCTCCCATAGACAAGCTGCTTCAGTACAGTTATGACACTAGCATCTATCCGGCAATGTAGAAGATTGCTCTTTACGTCCTTTCCACAAAAAAAGGATAAATCAAACCCGGCTAATTACTGCAAGATCACATTTATTGCCTATCCCAAATTGTCCTGATGAATTGGTGGTGGGCTACCTTCTTGAATTCATGCAGTCCTTGTGGTGATGACACTTCCACCTAATAGTGAACAGTGGAGAAGGTGAGGCCAAACTTCAATTAATCCAAAGCTGTACTGCCCTCTCACATACTAGGTTGCAAACTCCCATTACTTCTCTCCTGGTCAAGCTCCACAGGTTCCCAGCATAGCAATTTCAAAGGCCCTTGTCATCAATTTTAAATCCCTACACAACCTCAATCTTTCCGATCTATACAGTCCTCTCCAACTGTATATCCTCCTATGCTCCTTTGACTCTGAGTTAGTGCTTATCTTTCTCTCTCTGCTCTGCCACAGGTCTCCACTGTTAAAATTTTGCTACCTCCCTGCCCTCTAGAACTTTCCAAACAAACCCTACTGCCTTCCCATTATGTCTTAAATTCTTTCAAAAGACTAAAAGAAACTATTGTTTTGACTGCGCTTTTGTCAAAAAGAAGTGAGATGACCAATAAAACTGTTTGCATATACATAAGACTATACAAGGCATATCTTGAAGAGGGTGGATAAAATAAAAAAACAAGTAACTTGCCTTATCTTTCATTATCATCATATTAGCAGGTGCACAAATCCTAATCATGTTTATTACATTAACTTTTTGTGTTGCATCTCTTTACAACGTACAAGTGCCAGGCAATGACTATCTCCAACAAGAGTGTCTAACCACCTCCCCTTGATATTCAATGGCTTTACCATTGTCAAATCCTCCACCATTAACACCCTGGAGGTCACCATTGACCAGAAACTTGACAGGACCAGCCACATAACTACGGTGGCCACAAGTGCAGGTGAGAAGCTGGGTATTCTATGGTGAGTGACTCACCTCCTGACTCACCAAAGCCTTTCCACCATCTACAAGGCACAAGTCAGGAGTGTGATGGAATAATCTACACTTGCCTGGATGAGTGCAGCTCCAACAATACTTAAGAAGCTCAACTCCATCCAGGATAAAGCAGCCCTCTTGATAGTCTCCCTATCTACCACCTTAAACATTTATTCCCTCCGCAATCGGTGCACCGTAGCTGTAGTGTGTACCATTTACAAGATGCACTGCAGCAACTCGCCAAGGCTTCTTCAACGGCATCTCCCAAACCTGCGACGTCTACCACCTGGAAGGACAAGGGCAGCAGGCGCATGGGAACACCACCACCTCCCAAGTCACACACCAACCTGACTTGGAAATATATCGCTGTTCCTTCATCGTCGCTGGGTCAAAGTCCTGGAACTCCCTCCCTAACAGCACTATGGGAATACCTTCACCACATGGACGCAGTGGTTCAAGAAGGCAGCTACCACCTTCTCAAGGGCAATTGGGGATGGGCAATATATGCTGGCCTTGCCAATGATGCCCACATTCTCTGAATGAATAGAAAAAAACTGGTGCTTGGCTCAATGATTGAGGATTGAGATAGCTATAGAGCCTTCTCCCTGTGTAGTAGCTAAACTCGGTTCATATCTTATTCAAAGGTAGGCCTGGTGCTGCTCCTGGCATGCCCTTCTACATTCCACATGAAAGCAGGGTTGGTACCCTAACTTGATAGTGATCAAGGAGTGAGAGATGTGCCAGTTCATGACTTCCTTATCTGTTCTATCAGTTAAATGCTCAAAAAACTCCAGTCGGTTTGTCAAACGTGATTTTCCTTTCATAAATCCATGTTGACTTTGTCTAATCCCGTTGATATTTTCTAAGTGTGCCGTTATCACATCCTTTATAATAGACTCCAGCATTTTCCCTGATGTCAGGCTAAATGATTCGTAGCTCCCCGTTTTCTTACTCCTTTTGTAAATAGTGGGGTTACATTTGTTTGCAATGATTATGCTCAAAATTGAGCCCATATTATCGAAATAAAGTCTACTTCAATAAATAAGATATTCTCTCAGTGTTCCTCCGTCACTTATGTTCTTCTTTCACAATAGCACCAGGTAACTAGGCTTGACAAATGATCACCACTATTTACAAGAGACAAAACATATTTACATAATTTTTCCAAAATATCCAAATAAAAAATAGAAGTAAGTCAGTCCTACCCTACCTTCATCTTCAGTCCGGGAAGGCAGTGTCCCGGCCTGTGCGGTAGGCCACTCGGCCTGGAATAGGGGCGGGACGCACCAGCAGCCGGTATGATGATGATGATGATGATGATCGGGTTCCACGCATTAGCAACACAGAGGCTGGGGGTGAGGAGCTACTGCGCATGTGTGCACACTCCAATGCGCATGTCCCTGCACTGTTTTCAGCGCGGAACGCTGGCTCCGCCCCCGACCTGACTGGCCACGCTGTGCGAAAACCCGGGAGAGGCCGGACAGCGGCCAAAGTGGGGAGCTATTTTTTCAGAGCACTTTTCAAAGCAGAAAAGCGGCGCATCTCCGGTGATTGCGCCGAAAAAAGAGGTGGGCCAATTTTGATCCCTTTAGCCCTGCATGTCTGATCTGGTGTCAGCCCTGAATGCAGTCCTGCCAGATCACACCAGGTGTCCTTGCGGTTAATACAGAGCAATAGTAATCCAAAATAAGGTTAAGTACAATAAAACATTTTTTTTTAAATCGCCCCTGCAGCCGCTGTCCCTGCCATTATCCGATTTTGAATCACCTACTGCTGCTGTCCATGACGGTATCGAGATTTGAATCACTCACTGTCTCTGAAATCCGGAAATACCTGAAACTTGGCCAGGGGTTTCCGGATTCGGGACATCGGATTTCGTCTGCAAAATCCGGAAAAACCTGAAAATCGGAATAGCCTCGATCCCAATGGTTCCGGATTTCAGAGGTTCTACCTATACAGTGATGTTCATTAGAAAAGGATAAAGATTTTGGCGTGTTGTTGCTGACCAGTCAATATTGGGCTCAATTTTCCCCAATGGCGGTTTTTTGCCGTATTTGAAGAGTTACGCCCGTTTTTTTGGGGCCCGACTACGGCAAAAAAAATTGAAAATTTCCCCGTTTTAACTTGTAAATGTGGCCCGGCACACATTGTTCTTGAGCTCTGTGGATGGAGCCTAAGGTGTGCGCCAAAAAGATCGGGTTGCCAGGGTAATGAGGAACACATTGCGGGCTGAGGCTGGAAAGTGAAACATACAAGACATTCTGGCCAGATCACAGCAACCTGCACAAACACCTTGCACATTGCAGCTCTTTGAGGCAGCAGCTTACCAAACTGAAAATATCAAAGAGTCTTTGTGCCAAAATCTATCACCCCTTTCGCAACCCCCCCCCCCTCGCCAGTGCTGCTTCTAGCCCAGGCCAAAAGGCCTCCCCTCCCCCCCGGAGCCGGTGCTGCCCCTAGCCCAGGCTGAAAGGCCTCCCTTCCCCGGAGCCGGTGCCTGGTGCCGCTTCTAGCCCAGGCCGAAAGGACTCCCTCCCCCGGAGCTGGTGCCGCTCCTAGCCCAGGCCAAAAGGCCTCCCCTCCCCCCCGGAGCTGGTGCCGCTTCTAGCCCAGGCCGAAAGGACTCCCTCCCCCGGAGCTGGTGCCGCTCCTAGCCCTGACTGAATGCCTCACCACCTCCCCCCTCCCTTTCTGCCGCTGCTGTCCCGGTCGTGGAACTGAATTTTCTGCAGTGATTCTCTTATCTGCGCTGATTTTGTTAACTGCCGAGAAGGTTTTTCAGAGCGGTCACATATGCTGCTGTAAGAAAATTCGTAGTTGGCCAAACTTGCTTAAATGGCCAGAATTGGCGCGGGTGGCAGATTACACCCCAATGAGGTAAAAAAAATCGTAGCCTTAAAAAAAAAATCGGACCTAAGCGAATTACGCTGGCGCAGAAACTTTGGAGAAACTTGAGCCCATTTAAATTATCCAATAAAACTGAAGCTATGAGCAGGACTTATTGAAACGTTTAGATTATAGTGATGAGTCAGACAAGCCATGTTGGATGTTTTTTATTGACCTATTTATCCCCATCCCCTCTCCCCTCATCTCTCTCCCCTTTCTCCCCTCCATTCCTGGCACCACCCCTTTCCATCGTCCATGGAATTCTTGGCCCTTCCCTTCCCTCACCCTGTGTAGCTAGATCACAAGTTTATATTAATAAGATGCAGTTCCTGCCTCCTAAGGTTCTAAACAATGGGTTCCCCATAGCCAGCAGCAATTTCATTATTGCAGGAGTTACTGTGCACTCAGATAGTTTCGTCCCGCGGCGAAAACGGCGCACCTCCGAGCTGGGTGCCTGTTTTTCGCGCCGAAAACTGCGCCTAAAAAAACGTCGGATATTCTCGAGCTCCTTGGAGCTCGATGTCTGCTTGGCGCGACGCGCTCTTCACAGCAGGGGGCGGAGCCGAACACTTGCGCCGATTTTCTAAGTAGCAAGGGGCGGGTACAATTTAAATTAGCCCTCGTGGTGCCGGCAACCCTGCGCGTGCGCGTTGGAGCGTGCGTGCACGCGCAGTCTCACACAAACATTGGCACTCGGCCATTTTTTAAAATACTGCAGAAAAAATGAAGATTTGTTTCTTGGACCCCTGCAAAAGCTTGTAATTTAATTTTTTTTGATATTTCTGTGTGTGAGGGAGTGCTTTTAGCAGCACTGCTGAATAAATCACCTGAAATCAGTGAGTTCAGCTTTTCACTGCTAAACTTGCAGAACCGGTGCTGCATTGGTGCATGCAAATTAAGGACTGAGTGTTTGGAGAAATAAGAGTGCCAATTCAACTTTGCAATGGATAAACGTCCACCAAGAACAAAGAATTTCTTGCATGAGGAAGTGGAGATATTAGTCAACGTAATTGAGCAGAGATGGCAGGAGCTAGATACCAGCAACAGAGGTCGCATAAAAGTGCCACCAAAAGAAATGAAGAAACACTGGAACCAAGTTGCAGAAGATTACTGCGCAGTGGTGCATACCAGGAGATCTGGAAGTCAGTGTAAAAAGAAATGGCACGACCTTGGTCAAGTAGTTAGTGTAAGTAACATTTCCCATTTTTAATGTAATTGTAACCTGGCTATCTGTATGTCCCACCTTGCAGACTGACACACTCTGTAAAAAGTTATATTTTACTTTTTGCAGAAGAAATTGGCCCACAACAAAAGGGAGGCAACTCGGACAGGAGGAGGCGTGCCCAATCTGCATCCACTGACACCCTTGGAACAAAGGGTAGCTGCTATGATGAGTCGTACATGGAAAAAAGCAATCGGTACAGCACAAGCTGGGCCTGCACGTGAGGAAGAGGGTAAGTCCTGAAAATGCATCGTGGCCCTTTAAATCAACCTGCTGCCTGGCCTGCTATGTGTGAGAGTACTCATGCCACCCACCCGGCCCCCTCCCTTGCTGTTAAGCATTTGACTGTTGTGATGTATTTTGCAGAACATGATGAAGATGACGATGATGATGCTGCTGCCAACCCTGAGGATCCTGAGGGTACAGAACAAGAACCAGTACAACCAGCTGCGGACGATCCAGACTGGATGATGGCAGCGATGACTGAAATGTCTGCAGGGGAGAGCTTCCAATTTAATGTTTATGAGCCCCCATCAAGGGGCATCAGAGTTTCAACCCCTAGCATAGGTCTTGGTTCCACCTTCCATGGTTTCGCTTCCGATGTTGTGGGTCCCAGTGGTGCTGCTGGTACAATGCAGCATTCTACAGTCAGTGCACTACCGTCCCAGCCTGCGCCTCCCTCTCACATAGATTCTGGTTCCACCTACGATTGTTTTGATTCCGTGCTTCGGGTCCCAGTGTTGCTGCTGATATCATGGAGCAGTTTACACCCATTCGTCCAACATCCCAGCCCATGGCTCGCACTCGAGTGCTGTCGTCTGGAACACCGAGCGTCCTACCGTTCCAGCCCGAGCCTCTCCCTCTAGTTCTGCCGTCTGCAACACAGAGCATCCCACCATTCCAGCCCGAGCCTCTCCCTCCAGTTCAGCCATCTGGAACACAGAGCGTCCCACAGTCCCAGCCTGCGCCTCCCTGTGTAGTGGTGCCGCTTGCAACACCGAGCATCCCACCGTCTGTGCCCGCGCCTCCCATTGTAGTGGTGCCACAAGGCAGACCCAGGCAGAGGAGAAGGAGATTGGAGACACGCTCTCCTGAGATGCAGCGTGCAACAGATGCGACTCAGGTTGTGGCATTGGGTATGGAGACCAATGAGCTTACTCGATCACTCATCGGTGGCGTCAGTGCAGTAGGTGAAGAGTTGACGGTCCTGACGGGAGAAATAGCAGTAATGACACGGGAACTTCGGGAGGGAATGTCCGAGGGAGAAGCAATCGACGGCACAGGCCGTCAGGGAGGGCATGCAAATGACGGCACAGGCCATCAGGGAGAGCCTGGTTGAGGTAGCTGCTGCAATAAGGGCACACAGCCCAGCCAATCAAATGACACCCCCATGAGGAAGTGAACATTCACTGAGATATGGATGAGACATGGTTGCAGCCTTTCTTTGCTGCTTTTGTTCTTGTTCTTGATGTAGCTGTAGTAGCGTTTTGCAAATTGAAATTGTTTTGTAAGTTTTGTAACTTTACAACTTATAAGGGATCTTATGGTTTTTAAGTGATCTTATAGTGTAAATGCTCTCACATTTTTTTGTATCTTATTTAATTTTGCACCTAAAAAGTGATCCTGAAGTTTAAGTGTTCTTCAGAGTGTAAGATTTTTCACAATGAAACTGTTTTGTAAGTTTTGTAACTTTACAACATATAAGTGATCTCAGGGTTTTCAAATGATCTTATAGTGTAAATGCTCTCACATTCTGTAAATTATTTAATTTTGCATCTAAAAAGTGATCTTGAAGTGTAAGTGATCTTAGAGTGTAAAATTTTTCACATAGAAAGTGTTTTGTAACTTTTGTAACTTTACAAGTTTATAAGTGATCTTAAAGTTTTTAAATGATCTTCAAGAGTCATATTAAAAAGTATACTTTGATACAACAAATATTTTATTAGAGTGGCGTTAACTTTTCAATAAAATATTTTTTCATTAAAACTGTTTCATGTTCCATTAACACAACACAACGTAGGAACAACTACAAAGAATAAACATGTCCATATGCAAAAGTGGTCGCAGAGCCCTCAGGCATCAGTAGTTGAAGCGTTCACGGATGAGCTGCTGGCGCAAGTCTCGAGCAATCGTTAAAGGGGCACAATGGACGGCCCTCCTCCGACCTCGTGCTTCGGCACCAGGCACTTGCATGCTTTCCTGACTGTCGTTATCATCCACATCCTGGTCTTCCGTAATACTATCATCATGCACTGGACCCTCACGTCGGTCTTCTGGTTCCACTACCAGCTCCTGCTGCCTCATGATGGCTAAGTTATGAAGCATGCAGCACACAACAGTGAAGTGACCGACAATCTGAGAGAGTATTGCAACTGTCCTCCGGAATGGTCCAGGCATCGGAATCGCTGTTTCAATATGCCAATGGTCCTCTCAATGATGCTGCGCGTCGCAATGTGCGCCATGTTGTATTGACGGTCAGCTTCTGTCCGTGTCACGCGTATGGGCATCATGAGCCAGGTCGTCAGGCCGTACCCTTTGTCTCCCAGTAGCCAGCTCTGCCCTTCTGGCTGCTGCTCAAACATGTCAGATAGAACGCTGTCGCGTAGGATGAACGCATCGTGGGTGCTGCCAGGGTATCTCGCATCGACTGACATGATGCGCTGCTTGTCGTCACACGCGAGCTGCACATTGATAGAGTGGAAACCTTTCCTCCACAGGTGCTCGCAAGGCTATGTGGGTACAATCAATGCAGCCCTGTACCTTTGGGAAGCCGGCAATCCTGAAGAAGCCCACAGCCCTCTCATGGATTGCTTGTGCAGTCATTGGGAAATTGATGAAGTCATTCCTTCGCGCATAAAGTGCAGCCGTGACCTGATAAACGCAGGCATGTATTGCACGTTGAGAGATGGCACACACATCTCCAGTTGTAGCCTGAAACGATCCCGAGGCATAGAAAGAAAGTGCAGCTGTTACCTTCACTTCAACAGACAAGGCAGTTGTCCTTCTGCTTCAAATCTGCTCTCACCTTATCACAGATCTCAGTGACAACTTCTCTGCGAAAACGCAGCCTTTTCACACAATCAGCCTCGCTCATGTCCAGGTACGAGCGCCTGGTTCGATATTGTCGACGTGGGTAAGGTCTCCTGCCCATCAACCTACAGGCTATGACATTCCTGGTGCGGTGAGCTCTAATCAATTCTCTCCTATGCAGTGAATTGATGGCAAACCATTGCATAATATGTGGTGTTGACAATGCAGCACCCATTCTGCAAATTTAAATATAAAACTGTCGATGTGGCTGCCTCTCCCTGTCCAAATGGCCTCAGTCCCCCTCACAGCTCGAAGGCTGCTGCTGTATCTTCAGCTGCCGTCGAGCCACTGACGCCGCCCCTAAAGCGTGGCCGAATGGCCTCAAGCACCATAAAGAGCTGCGTGTGTCAGGTGTTGATTTTTCGGCTGCCGGCCAGCCACTGACGCCGCTGATATCTCATGGCCTCCGGTCCGTCTGGTGCTGCTTCTTCGCGGCCAGCCACGAAGAGAATGAAGGCCTGCCTCAAGCACTGCAGCTCAGCTTGAAGCTTGCTGCCACTGCCATCGAGACACTGACGCCACACCCCTGCCTGTCTCCAACATGAAAGGCCTGCCTGAAGCACAGCAGCTCGAAGGCTGATGCTATTTCACACAGGTAGGAACATGGTTTATTTAATCTCTTTGCTTATAAATTTTTATTCAGGTTGGATTTATTTGTGTAATATTTGTATAACTAAGGATTGATTGTAGAATTTAATGACTTCCCTTCCCCCCCCTCTCCCCCCCCCCCCCACCTCGTTCCCTACGCCTAATTTGTAACCTACGCCTGATTTTCTAAAGTGTAGACAAGGTTTTTTCGAGCGTACAAAAATCTTCACTTACTCCATTCTAAGTTAGTTTGGAGTAAGTTTTCACTCACGAAACTTTGAAATCAGGCGTAAGTGGCCGGACACGCCCCCTTTTGAAAAAAAAATTCTGTTCCAAAGTGAAACTGTTCTAACTGACTAGAACTGGAGCAAACTAAAAATCAGGAGCAAATCATGTGGAAACTTGGGGCCATGGTGAGTTCAATTGTTCCTCACTCTTAAAACACATTTATGTCACAATTAAAAAGTATGGCATGAATTGCTATAGCTTTGAAGAATTTAATACTGTGTTCATATATTTATTATAAAAGGCTTTTAGAATACAACCAACTCATGAGTGATGAAGCTTACAGTTGTACTCCTGCAAAGTAAAAGTTAATAATGTATGTTGCAAGAATTGTTGAGTAAGCGTTGATTAATTATGTGGCTTTCTTTTGATGACTGTTCAGTAAGAATGCACTAGTTGTTTCTGAATTAGAATTTTTTCAATTTATCTAAATTGAGAAGCTGAGGGCATTTCTCAAGAATGACTTTATCTCATGCTGCAATGCATGACCCAATTTGATAAAAGCATGGACCATGAAGAAAAGCTTTTCTGCAGCATGTGTAACTCAGTTATAGAAAAATTAGTCTCTAGCATTTCATTTAGTCATTGTAAATGTCTGTTCAATGAAGTTACTTCAGTAACACAGGCATGCATTATGGATGCTTTTCATTTTCCTTCAACCACTGTAACCACAGAAAGAATGCAATCGACTGATCTGTGCTTTCAGTTACAGGAAAAAGAAAAGAAAAAAAACTAATGGCAAGCATAATGCAGCTTGATTAGCTGTTTTGAAATATGTGTATGTTAATGGTAAAATTTTGTAGGATTAGGAATGTTAAGAGCAATATCAAAACCATAGCAACAAAATTCCCTTTATGGAAATCTTTCGATAGCTCAAAGAAAAACTAGTACATTTAATTATGAGGTTTGGGCAATCCGCTTATTAAATCCTAGTTATAATTACATCTATTTAGGAATGCACAAAAGTTTGAATATTTTTTCAGTGATCTTGTTCCAGATTATGAACAGATGTTTGCTACTTTTATATTACTTTTGTACCACCCTATGCAAATAAAATGTTACACAATGAAGCTGAAATCCTAGAGTGAATGTGGCATCTTTATGTGTATATATTACCTTGTTTCTTTTAAAGGAGTGGTGGACCTCCATTGCATCCTAAAACAACTAATTGTTATAATCTAATTGTTAGTGAAGTTACTTCCCAGTGGCCTTGTCCATTACTGAATCTGAATAAACAGGAATTTATTTTTACTGGCTAGTACGGCACATTTCTAACATCATATAAGAATCACTATGGCTGCCTTCAGTTGCATTTCCATTCACAATCACAGGACTATCGATTCTTGTGGTTTTACCTTCTAATGCATATAGCTTTGACACAGTCCTGCGCAACTATGCTGAGAAGGGCAAAGGGCGCTCCGAAGGCAGCAAGCTTCCGATGCAGGACAAGTATAAAAAGATGTTTGTCAAACAGTTCTCCTTTAGGGTTCAAAGCTCCTAGGCATGTTTCTTCTGGCCCATATTCCAGAACCAAGTTGTAAAGTGGATTTTGCCAAAAACAGTAAACTGTTTTAGGAAGTGAAGACTGTGGTTGGTTACATGACATGTTGGTACCCTGAAGAGCAAATCAGCCTCAGAAGAGGCGTGTCTCTTTGCCAAAGTCCATAAGTCTCAGGATTCAGCAGGTGGTGATGAATAATGCTGATGTATAAACATAGAAACATAGAAAATAGGTGCAGGAGTAGGCCATTCAGCCCTTCTAGCCTGCACCGCCATTCAATGAGTTCATGGCTGAACATGCAACTTCAGTACTCCATTCCTGCTCTCTCGCCATACCCCTTGATCCCCCGAGTAGTAAGGACTTCATCTAACTCCTTTTTGAATATATTTAGTGAATTGGCCTCAACAACTTTCTGTGGTAGAGAATTCCACAGGTTCACCACTCTCTGGGTGAAGAAATTCCTCCTCATCTCGGTCCTAAATGGCTTACTCCTTATCCTTAGACTGTGTACCCTGGTTCTGGACTTCCCCAACATTGGGAACATTCTTCCTGCATCTAACCTGTCTAACCCCGTCAGAATTTTAAACGTTTCTATGATGTCTCCTCTCATTCTTCTGAACTCCAGTGAATACAAGCCCAGTTGATCCAGTCTTTCTTGATAGGTCAGTCCCGCCATCCCGGGAATCAGTCTGGTGAACCTTCGCTGCACTCCCTCAATAGCAAGAATGTCCTTCCTCAGGTTAGGAGACCAAAACTGTACACAATACTCCAGGTGTGGCCTCACCAAGGCCCTGTACAACTGTAGCAACACCTCCTTGCCCCTGTACTCAAATCCCCTCGTTATGAAGGCCAACATGCCATTTGCTTTCTTAACCGCCTGCTGTACCTGCATGCCAACCTTCAATGACTGATGTACCATGACACCCAGGTCTCTTTGCACCTCCCCTTTTCCTAATCTGTCACCATTCAGATAATAGTCTGTCTCTTTGTTTTTACCACCAAAGTGGACAACCTCACATTTATCCATATTATACTTCATCTGCCATGCATTTGCCCACTCACCTAACCTATCCAAGTCGCTCTGCAGCCTCATAGCATTCTCCTCGCAGCTCACACTGCCACCCAACTTAGTGTCATCTGCAAATTTGCAGATACTACATTTAATCCCCTCGTCTAAATCATTAATGTACAGTGTAAACAGCTGGGGCCCCAGCACAGAACCTTGTGGTACCCCACTAGTCACTGCCTGCCATTCTGAAAAGTCCCCATTTACTCCTACTCTTTGCTTCCTGTCTGACAACCAGTTCTCAATCCATGTCAGCACACTACCCCCAATCCCATGTGCTTTAACTTTGCACATTAATCTCTTGTGTGGGACCTTGTCGAAAGCCTTCTGAAAGTCAAAATATACCACATCAACTGGTTCTCCCTTGTCCACTCTACTGGAAACATCCTCAAAAAATTCCAGAAGATTTGTCAAGCATGATTTCTCTTTCACAAATCCATGCTGACTTGGACCTATCATGTCACCTCTTTCCAAATGCACTGCTATGACATCCTTAATAATTGATTCCATCATTTTACCCACTACCGATGTCAGGCTGACCGGTCTATAATTCCCTGTTATCTCTCCCTCCTTTTTTAAAAAGTGGGGTTACATTGGCTACCCTCCATTCCATAGGAACTGATCCAGAGTCAATGGAATGTTGGAAAATGACTGTCAATGCATCCACTATTTCCAAGGCCACCTCCTTAAGTACTCTGGGATGCAGTCCATCAGGCCCTGGGGATTTATCGGCCTTCAATCCCATCAATTTCCCCAACACAATTTCCCGATTAATAAGGATTTCCCTCAGTTCCTCCTCCTTACTAGACCCTCCGACCCCTTTTATATCCGGAAGGTTGTTTGTGTCCTCCTCAGTGAATACCGAACCAAAGTACTTGTTCAATTGGTCCGCCATTTCTTTGTTCCCCATTATGACTTCCCCTGATTCTGACTGCAGGGGACCTACGTTTGTCTTTACTAACCTTTTTCTCTTTACATATCCATAGAAACTTTTGCAATCCGTCTTAATGTTCCCTGCAAGCTTCTTCTCGTACTCCATTTTCCCTGCCCTAATCAAACCCTTTGTCCTCCTCTGCTGAGTTCTAAATTTCTCCCAGTCCCCGGCTTCGCTGCTATTTCTGGCCAATTTGTATGCCACTTCCTTGGCTTTAATACTATCCCTGATTTCCCTTGATAGCCACGGTTGAGCCACCTTCCCTTTTTTATTTTTACGCCAGACAGGAATGTACAATTGTTGTAGTTCATCCATGTGGTCTCTAAATGTCTGCCATTGCCCATCCACAGTCAACCCCTTAAGTATCATTCGCCAATCTATCCTAGCCAATTCACGCCTCATACCTTCAAAGTTACCCTTCTTTAAGTTCTGGATCATGGTCTCTGAATTAACTGTTTCATTCTCCATCCTAATTCAGAATTCCACCATATTATGGTCACTCTTCCCCAAGGGGCCTCGCACAACGAGATTGCTAATTAATCCTCTCTCATTACACAACACCCAGTCTAAGATGGCCTCCCCGCTAGTTGGTTCCTCGACACATTGGTCTAAAAAACCATCCCTTATGCACTCCAGGAAATCCTCCTCCACCGTATTGCTTCCAGCTTGGTTAACCCAATCTATGTGCATATTAAAGTCACCCATTATAACTGCTGCACCTTTATTGCATGCACTCCTAATTTCATGTTTGATGCCCTCCCCAACATCACTACTACTGTTTGGAGGTCTGTACACAACTCCCACTAACGTTTTTTGCCCTTTGGTGTTCTGCAGCTCTACCCATATAAATTCCACATCATCCAAGCTAATGTCCTTCCGAACTGTTGCCTTAATTTCCTCCTTAACCAGCAATGCTACCCCACCTCCTTTTCCTTTTATTCTATCTTTCCTGAATGTTGAATACCCCTGGATGTTGAGTTCCCAGCCCTGATCATCCTGGAGCCACGTCTCCGTAATCCCAATCACATCATATTTGTTAACATCTATTTGCACAGTTAATTCATCCACCTTATTGCGGATATTCCTTGCATTAAGACACAAAGCCTTCAGGCTTGTTTTTTTAACACCCTTTGTCCTTTTAGAATTTTGCTGTAATGTGGCCCTTTTTGTTCTTTGCCTTGGGTTTCTCTGCCCTCCACTTTTCCTCATCTCCTTTCTGTCTTTTGCTTTTGTCTCCTTTTTGTTTCCCTCTGTCTCCCTGCATTGGTTCCCATCCCCCTGCCATATTAGTTTAAATCCTCCCCAACAGCACTAGCAAACACTCCCCCTAGGACATTGGTTCCGGTCCTGCCAAGGTGCAGACCGTCCGGTTTGTACTGGTCCCACCTCCCCCAGAACCGGTTCCAATGCCCCAGGAATTTGAATCCCTCTCTGCTGCACCACTGCTCAAGCCACGTATTCATCTGCGCTATCCTGCGATTCCTACTCTGACTAGCACGTGGCACTGGTAGCAATCCCGAGATTACTACTTTTGAGGTCCTACTTTTTAATTTAGCTCCTAGCTCCTTAAATTCGTTTCGTAGGACCTCATCCCTTTTTTTACCTCTGTCGTTTTTTACCTATAGCATTGACATAGAACATCAAGGTGGCTACCAGAAACACAGACTATCCAGTGCTGAGGGAAGATGTTTGTCATAAAGCTGATGAGCAAACTCTGAGCTTTGGACAACAGCTGATGGAAGGCACTACTTCCATGCTGGGTATGCAAACATGCATTCCTACATTCAGGGTTTGATAGAATGCAGAGAGACAAGCAGCGACTGCTGCAGCTCCACAACTCCGAACAAGTAGAACTGCCATTATATAGTATGGTCTGTTCATGCTGTTGTCAGGAGTAGCGCTACACTCTCTATATTATATGGTGAGTTGTGCTGCTTTCTTGTGAGGGGTTCTTGGGACTACTTGTCCACCTAGAGAGGGCCCAAATGGCTGCTTGTTGACTAGTGATCAACTGCTGACTATTCTCCATGGGGTGAGTGGGAGGTGGTGGGGGGAGAGAGAGAGAAAGGGGGCAGGTAACTGGGTCTCCATGGGCTCCAAGGTTACACACATGGTGGTGGTGATTGAAACCGAGTTGATCCTCTGTTGCAGACTTTGTTTCTGACATTTGAACCAGGCTGGCCCTCAGTATTTTCGGATACTGTTAATCTGGACTTCCCCCCGCCTTGGCGGCCCAACTTCGCCCGCCCCGACCTCGCCCCAGCCCTCGGCGGCCCGACCTCGCCCCAGCCCTCGGCGGCCCGACCTCGCGCCGGCCCTCGGCGGTCCGACCTTGCCACGGCCCGACCTCGCCCCGGCCCTCGGCGGTCCGACCTTGCCACGGCCCGACCTCGCCCCGGCCCTCGGCGGCCCGACCTCGCCCCGGCCCGACCTCGCCCCAGCCTGACCTCGCCCCGGCCCTCGGTGGCCCAACCTCACCCCGGCTCCGGCTACCCCCAAGCCCCGGCTCCCCCCTTCTCCCCCCAGCCCTGGCTCCCCCTTCTCCCCCCCGACCCCGGCTCCCCCCATCTCCTTCCTCTCCCCCTTACCTTCGCTGCCAGACCCCACCTACCTCGACCCAGGCAAAGACGCTCAAAAATCCGGAAATACCCGCAATCCGGAACGGCCTCGAGGTTTTCAGATTTCAGACGCTCAACTTCTGCAGGTACGCCAAGTAATTAGGAAGGCAAATGGAATGTTGGCCTTTATTACAAGGTGGATAGAGTATAAAAGCAGAAAGGTCCTGCTACAACTGTACAGTGTATTGGTGAGGCCACACCTAGAGTACTGCGTTCAGTTTTGGCCTCCATATTTAAGGAAGGATATACTTGCATTGGAGGCTGTTCAGAGAAGGTTCACTCGGTTGATTCCGGAGATGAGAGGGTTGACTTATGAAGATAGATTGAGTAGGTTGGGCCTCTACTCATTGGAGTTCAGAAGAATGAGAGGTGATCTTATCTCAACATATAAGATTATGAGGGGGCTCAATAAGGTGGATGAAGAGAGGATATTTCCACTCATAGGGGAAACTAAAACGAGGGGACATAGTCTCAGAATAAAGGTCCACCCATTTAAAACTGAGATGAGGAGGAATTTCTTCTGAGGGTTGTAAATCTGTGGAATTCTCTGTCCCAGAGAGCTGTGGAGACTGAGTCATTGACTATATTTAAGGTGGAGATAGACAGATTTTTGAGCGATAAGGGAATAAAGGGTTATGGGGAGCGGGCAGGGAAGTGAAGCTGAGTCCATGATTTTATTACATGGCGCAGACTCGAGGGGCCAGGTGGCCTACTCCTGCTCCTATTTCTTATGTCCTTATGTGTTAGTTGTTTTAGCACAATTTTATAGTAACTGGTACTATGTACAGTTCTACTTTGAAAGGTTGTTTACGTTCATTTATCTGATTGTGTTGCATAACTGCCCACACCTTGATTTTAGGCAGTCCATGGGATTTTCCCCAAATAGCTGTTTTTGTATTATTCAAAGAATGCAAAAGCATCAATAACTTCTGCTGTCAGTGTTCGGCAGGTTGTTCTGGGTCCCTATGCTGAATCAATATGATTTTGTTTTGACAGCTGGCAACTAGAAAATACCAACAAAGCATACCCTTTTGCAGGCTCAATAGGTTGCCTGACTTGACAAGTCAGGAATTTTACATAGTAATACTTCTGCAATCTTAAAGATTTCTTGTGAATTCCTTTTTTGCTTTATAATTTTATGAGCAAAATTGAAGCTGTTAATCAGTGCTATGTAAATGTGATGCTGTATCATATTACATGAATTTTAGATGCTGGTGTCTCTATTTTATTGATTTAAGAAGTGCAGCTTGACTAGGAAAGCCTAGTAGTTTTGGAAATGTTGAGTAATTGATGCCTGTTGCTTCTACAGCACCTGTAGCTCAAGTAATTCAGCTACAGAATACATAAAATAACAGGAGGGCTGTAACATATTTAAAGTTTAAGATAACCTCATAAACCCTGACTGAGCACTTTGTGTAAGTCTTTGGCACGGTAGAAAGTGTGCAGCTTGTAATGTACTCCAGCTCAGCTGTTATTTTACACAGCAATTAGATTATTCAGAATACTCTGTTCCTTGTTACTCATTTATAACTCATTTCTCCCAGATCTCCACAAGCCATACAACATTCTCAAGTAAGAGAGTAGGCAGACAACGATCCCATGTTACTTCCAAATACAGTGGCAATGGTGGTTTCATGTGACTAGCAGCAGTTATGATTTAAGTTCCTCAAGTATGTCACAACTTATGAGCATGACGCAAAAAATCCCTTACACCGTGAAATTCGGAGGTCCGGTTAAGGCCAGTTTAGCTGAAAAAATGGCGGCCACCTTGCTTCTGCCCGCTTCTGGCAGGTCCCATGTCGACCGTCATTTTGGAGAGGTCAGTACCGCTGCTGTTGCATGCGCTCGCTCCAGATATTTAGATGAGGCAGATTGTGACATCATTGCGTATACAACGCTGTTTGACGCACGCTCTGCCATTTTCGACATCGCCGCTCCATATAATGCCCTCTTCTAATCATGACCAGCTGACCATGTGTTCAGCAGTAGGAAGGACCCCCCTGCTATTTAAAGAGATCATCAACAACTTACAGATGACTTGCTTTTTGATTTGTACTGGCACTGTCCAATTTTGTGCAACTGTTTTTAGCTTTCTAAAGTTATTTAAAGTTGCTGAGGTGACTGGGAGTGTTGCTGCAAGTAGAGAATGCCATGCTTCTCATTTAAAGTGTTCTACTCACACCAGTTGCTCCCAGTCATGGGGGCTCTACTTGCAGCCATCTCGCGCTCGATTGTGACAGAAAGATAAAGCAGAGGCAGCGAAGGAGAGGACAAGATGCTCGCAAAAGGGGCAGGCGGACTCTCAGAAGGGGGCCTTACCCCCCCGGGGTCTCACGAGATCACTTCTCTTATCTACACTTGAGCCGGGAGAAGTATATTAGGAGGCTCTGCCTCACCAAGGAGGTAATCACAGAACTCTGCCATTTCCTGCAACCAGACCTGCAGCCTTAGAGCAGGGTGACAATGGCTCTCCCAGTGGCCCTCAAGGTCACGGTGGCTGTCAATTTTTTCGCCACCAGATCCGACCAGCCTGGAGCAGGAGACATAGCTAACATCTCCCAGTTCGCTGTCCATCTCTGCACTCAGGAGTTCACAGAAGCTCTCTACTCCAGGAAAATGGACTTCATTGTCTTCTCTCTGAACAGTGATTAAATGTGCAGTTGTGCGATGTGGCCTCGAGCATCATGATGGTCAATGCCTGCTATCTTGGTAGCAGATATGATACCTTCATCCTGTGCCAGTCTGGTGTCCCAGCAATTTTCCTGCCACCACGTCAAACCCAAGGGTGGCTGCTCAGAGACACGGGCTAATCGCTCTGCACCTGGTTGATGACTCCCCTCTGCAACCCACCACTCGTGATTCGCACTCGTATAATGACAGCCTTGCTGCCTTGACCGCTCGTGAGGCACCCTCCGGTACACACCTGGTGGTCTGCTGCATGCTCCACAACTTGGCCATCATGAATGTGCATGCAGCCCTTGCCACCACAGGTGAGTGATGGAGGTGTGATGCATTGAGCAGTGGGTGACGCTTGTGGTGTAGATGGTGGGATATGGCATTTAGGGCTCAATTTTCCCCGGGTCATTTGCGTGTTTTTTTGGCATGCGCCGTTTTTTTCGAATTGTTTATTTTTTTCTAAGCTTCTCCCTGCAATCTGCGCCAGCGTAATGGACTTAATTACGATTTTTCCAGGCCAGTTTTTTTTTTACGTCATGCCGTTACGTCCCTCATGTCTGCGCCGGTTTTTATAATTTTTCGCAGTTTGACCAACATTTTTTCCTCCTGGGTCGGCGTATCTGGCCACTCCCGAAAAACCTTCTGGGCACTTAAGAAAACCAGTGAACATTAAGAAATCGGCGCTGAAAGACGCCATTGTTTTTAAATCGAAGATTTTGGAGGAAGTCAAGAACACAGTTAAAATCAACAATAAAGTTCAACTTTTTTTATCTGTCAACGTAATAAATGTAAATTTGTTGGATTTCAGAAGTTTTCTCTTTTTTTACTCACTCACACGCCACCTCCGAATGTCTTCAAGCAGGGCTGGAGGGTCGTAGCTTTGGCAGGCAGAATCGGCCCCGCGTCTGGACACGGGCTTGGGGCATGGCTAGAAAACAAGCCGTGGGGCAGGGGGAGGAAAGAGAGTGAGAGCGAGGTGCCGATCGGAAGGCTTCTACTCTGAGGCCGGGGAGCGAAGTGCCCTTCGGAAGGCTTCTGAAGACTGCAATGAGTGGGGGCGGGGGGAAAAAGAGAGAAGGGGAGAAGTCACAAGACTGCAATTAATTAAGGGGGGGAGGAGTTGTCACAAGACCTTGGGTGTGATCCATCCATACTGACCTTGGGGAGAGAGAGAACTGTGAACCTGTCCTGCCTGCTTTACTGCCGTTTTGAGCTTCTTTCAAAGGTTAACTTTAAGTATGGGGGCAATACTGACAATGCCATACCTTGTGTGAGCCTTCTGTATCATGGTGCTACTGATAGTAAAAGCTTTTACAGATATATAAAATGGAAAAGAGTGATTAAAGTAAAGGTTGGTCCCTTAGAAGATGAGAAGGGGGATTTAATAATGGAAAATGTGGAAATGGCTGAGACCTTAAACAATTATCTTGCTTCGGTCTTCACAGTGGAAGACACAAAAACCATGCCAAAAATTGCTGGTCACGGGAATGTGGGAAGGGAGGACCTTGGAAACAATCACTATCACTAGGAGGGTAGTGCTGGACAGGCTAATGGGACTCAAGGTAGACAAGTCCCCTGGTCCTGATGAAATGCATCCCAGGGTATTAAAAGAGATGGCAGAAGTTATAGCAGATGCATTCGTTATAATCTACCAAAATTCTCTGGACTCTGGGGAGGTACCAGCGGATTGGAAAGCAGCTAATGTAATGCCTCTGTTTTAAAAAGGGGGCAGACAAAAGGCAGGTAACTATAGGCCGGTTAGTTTAACATCTGTAGTGGGGAAAATGCTTGAAGCTATCATTAAGGAAGAAATAGCGGGACATCTAGATAGGAATAGTGCAATCAAGCAGGCGCAACATGGATTCATGAAGGGGAAATCATGTTTAACTAATTTACTGGAATTCTTTGAGGATATAACGAGCATGGTGGATAGAGGTGTACCGATGGATGTGGTGTATTTAGATTTCCAAAAGGCATTTGATAAGGTGCCACACAAAAGGTTACTGCAGAAGATAAAGGTACGTGGAGTCAGAGGAAATGTATTAGCATGGATAGAGAATTGGCTGGCTAACAGAAAGCACAGAGTCGGGATAAATGAGTCGTTTTCGGGTTGGAAATCGGTGGTTAGTGGTGTGCCACAGGGATCGGTGCTGGGACCACAACTGTTTACAATATACATAGATGACCTGGAAGAGGGGACAGAGTGTAGTGTAACAAAATTTGCAGATGACACAAAGATTAGTGGTAAAGCGGGTTGTGTAGAGGACACACAGAGGCTGCAAAGAGATTTAGATAGGTTAAGCGAATGAGCTAAGGTTTGGCAGATGGAATACAATGTCGGAAAATGTGAGGTCATCCACCTTGGAAAAAAAAACAGTAAAAGGGAATATTATTTGAATGGGGAGAAATTACAACATGCTGCGGTGCAGAGGGGCCTGGAGGTCCTTGTGCATGAAACTCTTTTGAGTTTACCTGAAAATAAACATAAACATTAAACCGTGTCACCCGCCTGGGTGACACGGCAGACATTTTCAAGGCCCCTTTTTTTTTTTCCTTTTATTTATTTATTTTTTTTTTGGGCGCTAAAATCAAATTTTCCCCAGTGCCCCCTATAAAAGGGGAGGGGGACACTAAAAGCACCGGCAATTAAAACAAATTAAACTTTAAAACGTAAAATCAAATTAAAATTTGGTTGCCGGGCGTGATGATGCACTCCAGTCCCTCCGGTGCCCACCTCTCGCGGAAGGCCGCGAGCGTACCGGTGGACACCGCGTGCTCCATCTCCAAGGACACCCTGGACCGGATGTAAGAGCGGAAGAGAGGCAGGCAGTCAGGTTGAACGACCCCCTCGACCGCCCGCTGCCTGGACCGGCTGATGGCACCCTTGGCCGTGCCCAGGAGCAGTCCTACGAGGAGGCCTTCGGACCTACCCGCTCCCCTCCGCACAGGGTGCCCAAAGATCAGGAGAGTGGGACTGAAGTGCAGCCAGAATTTCAGGAGCAGCCCCTTCAAATAATAAAACAGGGGCTGCAACCTTGTGCATTCCATAAAAACATGGAACACGGACTCTTCCAGACCGCAGAAATTGCAGGCGGCCTGGGAGTCCGTGAACCGGCTTAAAAATTTGTTGCACGGCACTGCTCCGTGCACCACCCTCCAGGCCAAGTCCCCGATGAATAGTGGGAGGACCCCTGCGTAGAGTGCCCTCCATCGGGGACCCCCGCCTCCTCCGGACGGCAAGATGGTACGCCATGGCGTGTCCGGACGGCCGGCGAGGATGGCAAAGTTGAGGGTGTGCAGGAGCAGCCCGTACAGGAAACCCCTCCGCGCGGAACTGAAAGGCACGGAGGGGATTTCCCCAAGGCGGCTCAAGTTGTGAGGCGCCGGCCCCCGAGGGAGGTTCCGGGGTTTGGCGCCGATGAGGAATTCCGTCCGGACGGGGGTCAGTTCGGACGGGATCTCCCCACGTGCTTGAGCCTCCTCGATGCACCTAACGGAGTCAGGGCCCAGAGCTGTTTTTAGCGACTCGATGGCATCGGCCGCGTGGCAGACGTTGGCAGAATTTAGGCGCCGCGCCAGCGTGTCTGGCGCCATCCAGCCCGCTCCTCCGCCATCGAGCAGGTCCCTGACCCTGGTCACCTCACCAGCCACAGCCCTCTCTTCCGACCGCCACATAAAACCTCGGCCGTGGAGGTACGGATTCCCGAGCAGCGGTTCCTGCAGGACGGCCGCCACTCCAGCCGGCGGAGAGCTGCGCTTGGTGGAGACTTTGTTCCAGACCCTGATGAGTTCCCTGTAAAAGACAGGCAGCTCCCGGAGGGCGGTCCTGGCACCCCCCAAGTTCACAAACAGGAGCTGCGTGTCATAATTGAGGTCGCGCTGCTGGCGGAAGAAATACCTCGCCAGAGCACACCACCTAGGAGGGGGCTCGACGTAAAGGTATCTCTGCAGGGTCTGAAGACGGAAAGTCGCGAGCTGGGCGCTGACGCACACCAACGACTGACCGCCCTCCTCAAGCGGGAGACTCAAGACCGCGGCAGAGACCCAGTGCTTCCTGTTGTTCCAGAAGAAGTCCACCAGCTTCTTCTGTATCTTGGCGACAAACGCAGGGGGAGGGGTCAAAGTGACCAGCCGGTACCACAGCATTGCGGCCACCAGCTGGTTTATGACTAGCGCTCGACCCCTGTAGGACAGCACTCGGAGCAGTCCTGTCCAGCGCCCTAGGCGAGCGGCGACCTTGGCCTCCAGCTCCTGCCAGTTCACCGGCCAGGCTCCCTCGTCGGGGCTAAGGTAGACTCCCAGATAGAGGAGATGGGTCGTGCTCCAGGCAAAAGGCCTGAGCTCCTCCGGCAGGGAGTCCACCCGCCACTGACCCACCAGGAGTCCGGAACATTTCTCCCAGTTGATCCTGGCGGAGGACGCGGCCGAGTAAATCTCCTGGCACTCACGCATCCTCCGCAGGTCAGCGGGATCCTCTACCGCGAGGAGCACGTCATCGGCGTAAGCCGAGAGGACGACCTCCACGCCCGGCCCTTGCAGAGCCAGTCCCGTCAACCTCGTCCGCAAGAGGCGCAGGAAAGGCTCCACGTAAACGGCGTATAACTGGCCGGACATGGGGCATCCCTGGCGCACCCCTCTCCTAAAGCGAAGGGGCGCCGTCAAGGACCCGTTAACCTTAATCAGACACTCCGCGGCGGCGTACAAAAGTCGGATCCGGGCGACGAAATGCGTCCCGAACCCGAAAGCACGCAGAGTTCCGAGCAGATAGTCGTGATCCACCCTGTCGAACGCCTTCTCTTGGTCGAGGGATAGGAAGGCGACCGACAGACCAGCCTCCTGGGAACAATGGATGAGGTCCCGGACCAGATGGATGTTATCGTGGATTTCCTTGTGCATGAATCCCAAAAAGTTAGTTTGCAGGTGCAGCAGGTAATCAGGAAGGCGAATGGAATGTTGGCCTTCATTGCGAGAGGGATGGAGTACAAAAGCAGGGAGGTCCTGCTGCAACTGTACAGGGTATTGGTGAGGCCGCACCTGGAGTACTGCATGCAGTTTTGGTCACCTTACTTAAGGAAGGATATACTAGCTTTGGAGGGGGTACAGAGACGATTCACTAGGCTGATTCTGGAGATGAGGGGGTTACCTTATGATGATAGATTGAGTAGACTGGATCTTTACTCGTTGGAGTTCAGAAGAATGAGGGGTGATCTTATAGAAACATTTAAAATAATGAAAGGGATAGAGAAGATAGAGGCAGAGAGGTTGTTTCCACTGGTCGGGAAGACTAGAACTTGGGGGCACAGCCTCAAAATACGGGAGAGCCAATTTAAAACCGAGTTGAGAAGGAATTTCTTCTCCCAGAGGGTTGTGAATCTGTGGAATTCTCTGCCCAGGGAAGCAGTTGAGTCTAGCTCATTGAATGTATTCAAATCACAGATAGATAGATTTTTAACCAATAAGGGAATTAAGGGTTATGGGGAGCGGGTGGGTAAGTGGAGCTGATTCCACGGCCAGATCAGCCATGGTCTTGTTGAGTGGCGGAGCAGGCTCGAGGGGCTAGATGGCCGACTCCTGTTCCTAATTCTTATGTAGGAGACAATTGACTCAATGTCATCGCATGAGGAACATCAGAGCTCGGGTATATCGAGACAGGTGCTCGTACCTCCACCTGAGTGATGCAGACTGTGTCAGAAGGCTGCGTTTCCGCAAAGAAGTTCTAACTGAGATCTGTGAGTTGGTCAAAGCAGACCTGCAAGCTAGAAGCAGCAGGGGGGGACTGCATTGTCAGTTGAAGTGAAGGTTACAGCAGCACTTTCATTCTATGCCTCCGGCTCTTTTCAAGCTACAACTGGGCATGTGTGCAACACATGTCTGCATTCGGCAGGTGACAGCTGCACTGTATGCGCGGAGGAATTATTTCATAAAGTTCCCCATGACTGGCCAAGCAATCCATGACTAGATCAACTGGGCCTTTATTCACTGGAGTTTAGAAGGATGAGATGGGATCTCATAGAAACGTATAAGATTCTGACAGGACTGGACAGGTTAGATGCGGGAAGAATGTTCCCGATGTTGGGGAAGTCCAGAACCAGGGGACATAGTCTTAGGATAAGGGGTAGGCCATTTAGGACTGAGATGAGGAGAAACTTCTTCACTCAGAGAGTTGTTAACCTGTGGAATTCCCTGCCGCAGAGAGTTGTTGATGCCAGTTCATTGGATATATTCAAGAGGGAGTTAGATATGGCCCTTACGGCTAAAGCGATCAAGGGGTATGGAGAGAAAGCAGGAAAGGAGTACTGAGGGAGTGATCAGCCATGATCTTATTGAATGGCGGTGCAGGCTCGAATGGCCGCCTCCTGCACGTATTTTCTATGTTTCTATGAGAGGGCTGTGGGCTTCTCCAGGATTGCTGGCTTCCCAAAGGTACAGGGCGGCATTGATTGTACCCAGATTGCCTTGCGAGCACCTTTAGAGGATTCCGAGATGTACAAGAACAGAAAAGGCTTCCACTCCATTAATGTACAACTCGTGTGTGATGACATGCATCATATCATGTCAGTCGATGCAAGATACCCTGGGAGCACCCATGATGCGTTCATCCTATGCGACAGCTTTATATCTGCCATGTTTCAGCAGCAGCAGCCAGAAGGGCAGAGCTGCCTACTGGGAGACAAAGGATATGGCCTCGCCACCTGGCTCATGACGCCCTTACATGTAACCTGGACGGAAGCTGACCGTAAATACATGTTGCACATTGTGATGCGCAGCATCATAGAGAGGACCATTGGCATCTTGATCAGCGTTTCCGATGCCTGGAGCATTCCGGAGGCTACTTGCTGTACACCCCTGAGATTGGCGATCAGTTCATTGTTGTGTGCTGCATGCTGCATAACTAGCCATCATGAGGAAAACCCATCTGCAGTGAGAGTGGCTGATGATAATGATGTGGAAGATGCAGCTGATGAGCAGGAGGAGGATGACGAGGATGAGGAAGCCATGCAAGTGCCTGAGGCCAGAGCACAATAGCGGAGGAGGCGGGCCATTGTTCCCCTTTAACAATTGCTCGAGCCTTGCGCTAGCAGCTCATCCGTGAACGCTTTACTGATGCCTGAGGGCTCAGCGACAGTTGTCCACATGGACCATGTCTACTGTTTGGAGCTGTTCCGTAATGTTATGTTGTGTTACTGGCACATGATTCCGTTTTAATGTAAAATATATTGTATTCAAAAGTTTAACAATGTATTTAACTTAACTTTAGTAAAATTATTCTTGTATCAAACTTTACTTTAAGATCATTCTTTAAAATCACTTAAAAACTTTTAAGATCACTTACAAATTTTTAAACTTGTAAATTTACATAACTTGCAAAAATCTTTTAATTTGAGAACAGTTACAACATTAACAACGACAACAACAGCAGCAAAGAAAACCTGCACCCACCCATCTCTCCTCCACCTTATTCTAAGACCGCCTGCTGCGCTTGGTCTTCGATTCTCCACCACCCCTGCCCACAGGCGGTGGCACAGTGTTTCCGGGATTGGTACCAAGCTTATTCTTTCTAAGATGTCGGGTACTGCACACCTGTTGAGGGGCAGGAGGGGGAGGGGGGGCGCTGTCGGCAACAGGTGGCAAGTTGGAGGGCCTAGGCGGCAAGTTGGATGGCCCAGGGCGGCAATGTCGAGGTCCCAGATGGCAAGTTGCAAGGCCAGGCTTTGGGCTCTTCAGAGGCTGGTGTGGGGATTGGAGTGGGAGTGACAGTTGATTCTGTGAACAGGCGCGGGGTCTGTGCGTGTTCCCTTAATGCAGCAGCTGACTCCAACATGCCGTCCCTCATGCGCCCTGACAGTGTCTCAACAACATGCAAAATTTCCTCCTTCATGGACAGTGATGCGGTTTGCACTACCTCTGAAATTCCCTCCCTCATGGCCACTATTCTGTCCCTGATGGTCCCACACATCGTTCCCATTTCTCGTGTCATTGCTGTTACTTCTCCCGACAGTCCGGCTACCTCATCACTCGCCCCCTGATGGCATCCAGGAGTGACATCATCTGAACCATATCTGTTAGATCCTGCACCTCAGGAGATGGCGGTCGAGCTCTCCTTCCCCACGGGTGTGCCTCGCTGCACTGGGACCTGCAACCTCAGAAGGTGGGGCCCAGGGTGTGCGTCGCTGCACCCCACTACTGGGACCCGCAACGCTGGAAGGTGTGAAACCATGGAATGTCCCACCAACATTCAAACCACTAGTCACAGAAGGGGCTGTCACAGCAATGAGCGGCACCTCCTCCAAAGTGAGTACAACAGTGTGAGCTTTATCCAACTCCATCCTCCCCCTCACCCCCATGTTCTTGGTCTGGAGGGTTGGATTGGAAGATGTTCTCCTCTTCAGGCTCGCCCGCGTCTGAATCTTCTGCATCGTCAGGGTTGGCCTCGAGCTCTGCAAAATATAACAGAACAGTCAAATGGTTAGCAGCAGAGGAGGGGACAGGGTGGGTGTCATGAGTAGGCTCACACATCGCATGCCAGGCAGCAGGCTGATTTGAAGGACCACAATGAACTTGCAGGACTTACCCTCTCCCTTGAGTGTGGATCCAGCTTGTTCAGTGGTGATTGCTTTTCTCCAGGCAGGACCCATCAAAGCAGCGACCCTCTCTTCCAAAGGTGCCAGTGGGTGCAGATTTGCTGGGCCTCCTCCTGTTTGAGTTCTTTCTCTTTTCTTATGTGCCACCTTACTCTGCAAAGATGAAAACCTAACTTTTTAAAGAGGATGTCTTTCTGCTGGGTGGGACATACAGATGTTCACATTTACAATTGCAATTGCATTGAATAAATGAAAATATTACTTACACTAACTACTCGACCAAGGTCTTGCCACTTTTTACACTGGCCTCCAGATCTTGTGGTGGCCATCATTGCACAGTAACCTTCTGCAACTTGGTTCCAGTGTTTCTCAATTTCTTTGGGTGGAACTTTTATGTGACCTCTGCTGGTGTCCAGCTCCTGCCACCTGTTCTCAATCACAGTAATTCGTGCCTCCACTTCTTCCTGTAAGAAATTCTTGGTCCTTGCACCGCATTGCATCTTGTATTGCTGCAGCTGTGATTTTTCCAATGCTCTCACACAGCATTCCTTCTCACACACATAATTGGCTTTTTAAAAACGGCCGATTGCCAACTCTGAGCTGTACTGAGCATGCGCGTCCATTGCAACAACGTCAGAAACGTAACTTTTTTTCCCGCGCATGCACAGAAGGTGCAGCATAATTTTTCGGCGCAGAAAGCAAGCTCCACCCCCTGAGGCGATTGGACATGCTGCGCAGCGCCAAATTCGAATTATATATCGGGGAAACTTTGGCAAATTATTTCCAACGCATTTCTGGCCTAGAAAAATGAGCGTAACTCTGGCAATACGCCAGAAAATGGGCTTGGGCAAAATTGAGCCCTTCATGATGCATTCACTCACCGTGACCACTCGTGTGAGATACAGGGGACAACATCTGTTGCAGTGATGGCTTGAGCAATCTCATAAGGACATAAGAATCAGGAGCAGGAGTAGGCCATACGGCCCTTTGAGCCTGCTGCCTGCTTTGCCATTTAATAAGATCATGGCTGATCTTCGATCTCAATGGGAACATTGTCGTTATGTTACTAGATTAGTAATCCAGAGACCTGGACTAATGATCAAAAGACCTGAGTTCAAATCCCACCACGGCAGCTGGGGAATTTAGATTCAGGAAACTAAACAATCTGGAATAAAAAGCTAGTATCAGTAATGGTGACCATGAAACTATTGGATTGTCGTAAAACCCATCTGGTTCACTAATGTCCTTTAGGGATGAAATCTGTCATACTTACCTGGTCTGGCCTATATGTGAGTCCAGACCCACAGCAATATAGCTAACTCTTAACTGCCCTCTGAAATGTCCTAGCAAGCCACTGAGTTGTAACAAACCACTCCGAAAAAAATAATAATAAAACCGGAAGGAACACCCGGCATCGACCTCAGCACCGGCTATGATCACGACAATGGTACACCCAGCCCAAAGTCTTCCTCACTAACATCTGGGACTTGTGCCAAAATTGGGAGAGAGCTGTCCCACAGACTATTCAAGCAACAGCCTGACATCGTCTCACTCACAGAATCATGCCTTTCAGCCAATGTCCCAAACTCCTCCAGCACTGGTACAGTAATATACAGTCGGGAAGGAGTCCTTAACATTGATTTCGGACCTCGTGAAGTCTCAAGGCTTCAGGTCAAGGATGGGCAAGGAAACCTACCACCCTCCCTCAGCTGATGAATCAGTACTCCTCCATGTTGAACACCACTTAGAAGAAGCACTGAGGATAGCAAGGGACAGAATTTACTTTGGGTGGGGGACTTCAATGTCCATCTCCAAGAGTGGCTCTGTAGCACCACTACTGACCAGTCTGGCCGAGTCCTGAAGGATATAGCTGCCAGGCTGGGCCTGTGGCAGGTGGTGAGAGAACCAACACGAAGGAAAAACCTACTTGACCTCGTCCTCACCAATTTGCCTGTGGCAGATGCACCGGTCTCATCATCATCAAAGGCAGTCCCTCGGAGTCGAGGATGACTTGCTTCCACTCTAAAAGTGAGTTCTCAGGTGACTGAAAAGTCCAATGCGGGATCTCCAATCTCTGTCACAGGTAGGCAGACTGTGATTGAGGTGTGTACCATCTACAAGGTGCATTGCAGCAACTCGCCAAGACTTCCTTCCAAATCCACGACCTCTACCACCTAGAAGGACAAGGGCAGCAGACGCATGGGAGCACCATCACCTGCAAGTTCACCTCCAAGTTACACAACTTCCTGACTTGGAAGTATATCACCGTTCTTCCATTGTTGCGGTGTCAAAATCCTGGAACTCCCTCCGTAACAACACTGGGAGTAGCTTCACTACATGGACTGCAACAGTTTAAGAACTTCTCAAGGGGAATTATGGATGGGCAATAAATGCTGGCCATGCCAGTGACGCCCACATCCCATGAACAAAAAAAACCCTCCATTTTCTCACCTGATCCCCATATACTTGAGAATTAACAATGAGAAACAGGGAAATGGCAGAGTTTCTGAACAAATATTTTGTATCGGTCTTCACGGTGGAGGACACTAAAAACATCCCAATAATTGATAATCAAGGAGCTATTGCGGGGGGATCTTAAAACAATCACTATCACTCGTGATAAAGTACTAGGCAAACTAATGGGACTAAAGGTGGACAAGTCCCCATGACCTGATAGCATGCAGCCTAGAGTATTAAAAGAAGTGGCTGCAGAGATAGTGGATACATTGGTTGTATTCTACCAAAATTCCCTGAATTCTGGAGATGTCCCAGCGGACTGGAAAACCGCAAATGTAACACCCCTATTTAAGAAAGAAGGGAGACAGAAAGCAGAAAACTAGACCAGTTAGCCTAACATCTGTCATTGGGAAAATGCTGGAGTCCATTATTAAGGAAGTAGTAGCAGGACATTTAGAAAAGCATAATATAATCGAGCAGACTCAGCATGATTTTATGAAAGGGAAATCATGTTTGACAAATTTGTTGGAGTTCCTTGAGGATGCATCCCAGGGTATTAAAAGAGAAGGCGGAAGTTATAGCAGATGCATTCGTTATAATCTACCAAAATTCTCTGGACTCTGGGGAGATACCAGCGGATTGGAAAGCAGCTAATGTAACGCCTCTGTTTAAAAAAGGGGGCAGGCAAAAGGCAGGTAACTATAGGCTGGTTAGTTTAACATCTGTAGTGGGGAAAATGCTTGAAACTATCATTAAGGAAGAAATAGCGGGACATCTAGATAGGAATAGTGTAATCAAGCAGACGCAGCATGGATTCATGAAAGGGAAATCATGTTTAACTAACTTATTGGAATTCTTTGAGGATATAACGAGCATGGTAGATAGAGGTGTACCGATGGATGTGGTGTATTTAGATTTCCAAAAGGCATTCGATGCCACACAAAAGGTTACTGCAGAAGATAAAGGTACGCGGAGTCAGAGGAAATGTATTAGCATGGATAGAGAATTGGCTGCCGAACAGAAAGCAGAGAGTTGGGATAAATGGGTCCTTTTCCGGTTGGAAATCAGTGGTTAGTGGTGTGCCACAGGGATCAGTGCTGGGACCACAACTGTTTACAATATACATAGATGACCTAGAAGAGGGGACAGAGTGTACTGCAACAAAATTTGCAGATGACACTAAGATTAGTGGGAAAGCGGGTTGTGTAGAGGACTCAGAGAGACTGCAAGGAGATTTGGATAGGTTAAGCGAATGGGCTAAGGTTTGGCAGATAGAATACAATGTCGGAAAGTGTGAGGTCATCCACCTTGGGAAAAAAAACAGTAAAAGGGAATATTATTTGAATGGGGAGAAATTACAACATGCTGTGGTGCAGAGGGACCTGGGGGTCCTTGTGCATGAATCCCAAAAGGTTAGTTTGCAGGTGCAGCAGGTAATCAGGAAGGCGAATGGAATGTTGGCCTTCATTGCGAGAGGGATGGAGTACAAAAGCAGGGAGGTCCTGCTGCAACTGTATAAGGTATTGGTAAGGCCGCACCTGGAGTACTGCGTGCAGTTTTGGTCACCTTACTTAAGGAAGGATATACTAGCTTTGGAAGGGGTACAGAGACGATTCACTAGGCTGATTCCAGAAATGAGGGGGTTACCTTATGATGATAGATTGAGTAGACTGGGTCTTTACTCTTTGGAGTTCAGAAGGATGAGGGGTGATCTTATAGAAACATTTAAAATAATGAAAGGGATAGACAAGATAGAGGCGGAGAGGTTGTTTCCATTGATGGGGGAGACTAGAACTAGGGGGCACAGCCTCAAAACACGGAGGAGCCAATTTAAAACCGAGTTGAGAAAGAATTTCTTCTCCCAGAGGGTTGTGAATCTGTGGAATTCTCTGCCCAAGGAAGCAGTTGAGGCTAGCTCATTAAATGTTTTCAAGTCACAGATAGATAGATTTTTAACCAATAAGGGAATTAAGGGTTATGGGGAGAGGGCGGGTAAGTGGAGCTGAGTCCACGACCAGATCAGCCATGATCTTATTGAATGGTGGAGCAGGCTCGAGGGGCTAGATGGCCTACTCCTGTTCCTAATTCTTATGTTCTTATGTTCTTATGTAACGAGCAGAGTGGATAAAGGAGAACCAATTGATGTCGTATATTTCAATTTCCAAAAAGCATTCGATAAGGTGTCACATAAAAGGCTACTGCACAAGATAAGAGCTCACGGTGTTGGGGGTAATATATTAATGTGGATAGAGGATTGGCTAACGAACAGAAAACAGAGAGTCGTGATAAATGGGTCATTTTCAGGTTGGAAAACTGTAGCTAGCGGGGTGTCATAGGGATCAGTGTTAGGGCCTCAACTATTTACAATTTATATTAATGACTTGGATGAAGGGACCGAGTGTAATGTAGCCAAATTTGCTGATGATACAAAGATAGGTGGGAAAGCAAGTTGTGAGGAGGACACAAAGAATCTATAAAGGGATATAGATAGGCTCAGTGAGTGGGCAAAAATTTGGCAGATAGACTATAATGTGATAAAATGTGGGGTTATCCACTTTGGTAGGAGAAATAACAAAGCAAATTATTATTTAAATGGGGAGTGATTACAAAATGCTGTCGTACAGAGGGATCTGGGGGTTCTTGTACATGAAACGCTAAAAGTTAGTGTTCAGGTACAGCAAGTAATCAGGAAGACAAATGGAATGCTGGCCTTTATTGCAAGGCAAAGGAGTATAATGTAGGGAAGTCCTGCTCCATCTGTACAGGGCATTGGTAAGACCACACCTAGGTACTGAGTACAGTTTTGGTCTCTTTATTTAAGGAAGGATATATTAGAGGCAATTCAGAGAAGGTTCACAAGATTGATTTCTGAGACGAAGGGGTTGTCGTATGAAGAAAGGTTGAGCAGGTTGGGCCTATACTCCTTAGAATTTAGAAGAATGAGAGGTGATCTTATTGAAACATATAAGATTCTGAGGGGGCTTGATAGTGTAGATGTAGAGAGGATGTTTCCCCTCATGGGGAATCTAGAACTACATAGAAACATAGAAAATAGGAGCAGGTGCAGGCCATTTGACCCTTCAAGCGTGCACCGACATTCAATATGATCATGGCTGATGCTCTATCTCAACACCATGGGCCCAAGTTTCCACATGATTCGCGCCTGATTTTTAGGAGCAACTGGTGGAGAACGGACTATTTTAGAAATCGCAATTCTCCACATTTTTTTTTCTGCAGCTCTAGTCAGGTAGAACAGTTCTAGTTTAGAACAGAATTTTTTCTTCAAAAGGGGGCGTGTCCGGCCACTGACGCCCGATTTAAAAGTTTCCACAGTGAAAATGTACTCCAAACTAAAGTAGAATGGAGCCAGTGAAGATTTTTGTAGAACTGAAAAAACCTGTTCTACAAATTAAAAAATCAGGCGCAGGTTACAAATTAGGCGTCCAGAACTAGGTGGGGGGGAGGGGCGGGGGGGGGAAGGGAACTCATTAAATTCGACAATAAATCCTTATTTATACTTCTACAAATATTATACAAATAAATCCAACCTGAATAAACATTTATAAGCCAAGAAAAGATTAAATCAACCATCTTCCTACCTGTGTGAAAGTGCTTCACCAGGGAGAATGCTGCAGCCGTTCGTGCCGCTGAGCGGGAGGTGGAGAGAGAGAGAGGGAGGGAGGGAGGGAGGGAGAGAGAGGGGGGGAGGGAGGGAGGGAGGGAGAGAGAGAGAGGGAGGGAGGGAGGGAGAGAGAAGGGGGGAGGGAGGGAGGGAGAGAGAGAGGGAGGGAGGGAGAGAGAGGGGGGGGGAGGGAGGGAGAGAGATGGGGGGGGAGGGAGGGAGAGAGAGGGGGGGGGGGAGGGAGGGAGAGAAAGGGGGGAGGGAGGGAGGGAGAGAGGGGGGAGGGAGGGAGAGAGAGGGGGAGGGAGGGAGGGAGAGAGAGGGGAAGGGAGAGAGAGAGATGGGGGGGCGTCGGGTCGGGGAACAGGAGCGCGGGTTGGGTCAGTCGGAGCGGGGGGGGAGCGGGGGTTGGGTCTCGGGTCGGGGCGGGGGGGCGGGGGCGTGGGTGTCGGGGGGGGGAGCGGGTGTCGGGTCGGGGCGGGGGGAGCGGGTGTCTGGTGGGGGGGGGGGAGCGGGTGTCGGGTCTCGGGTCGGTGCGGGGGGGGGGGCCGAGAGCGGGTGTCGGGTCTGGGGGGGGGGGGAGCGGGTGTCGGGTCGGAGCGGGTGTCGGGTCTGGTCAGGCGGGGAGCAGGAGCTGGCCGTGGAAAGAGCCCCAGTGAGGCCATTGGGCCAGGGCTAGGGGCTGCATGCTTCGGGCCCATCCCACACAGTTCGGTGCCTGGAGCAACTGCACTTGCGTGCCGACTGTAGCGCGCATGTGCAGAGGTCCCGGCACTGTTTTCAGCGCCGGGACCTGGCTCCGCCCCCCCACAGCTCGTGCTGGCTGCACCGAGGGCCAGAGGACCTGTAAGTAGGTGCAGAATACCGAGGATTTTTTTAGGCGCGAAAAACGGGCGCCCAGCTCGGAAGGGCGCCCATTTTTTTTCTTGTGGAAACTTGGGCCCCATATTCCTGCTTTCTCCCCATACCCATTGATGCCTTTTGTGTCTCTAAATCTATCGATATCCTTCTTAAATATATTCAGTGACTTGGCCTCCACCGCCTTCTGTGGTAGAGAATTCCACAGGTTCACCACCCTCTGAGTGAAGATATTTACATAGAAACATAGAAAATAGGTGCAGGAGTAGGCCATTTGGCTTTTTGAGCCGGCACCATCATTCAATAAGATCATGGCTGATCATTCCCTCAGTACCCCTTTCCTGCTTTCTCTCCATACCCCTTGATCCCATTAGCCGTAAGGGCCACATTTAACTCCCTCTTGAATATATCCAATGAACTGGCATCAACAACTCTCTGCGGTAGGGAATTCCACAGGTTAACAATTCTCTGAGTGAAGAAGTTTAGAAACATAGAAAACATAGAAATTAGGTGCAGGAGTAGGCCATTCAGCCCTTCCAGCCTGCACCGCCATTCAATGAGCTCATGGCTGAACATGAAACTTCAGTACCCCCTTCCTGCTTTCTCGCCATACCCCTTGATCCCCCGAGTAGTAAGGACTTCATCTAACTCCCTTTTGAACATATTTAGTGAATTGGCCTCAACTACTTTCTGTGGTAGAGAATTCCACAGGTTCACCACTCTCTGGGTGAAGAAGTTTCTCCTCATCTCGGTCCTAAATGGCTTACCCCTTATCCTTAGACTGTGACCCCTGGTTCTGGACTTCCCCAACATTGGGAACATTCTTCCTGCATCCAACCTGTCCAAACCAGTCAGAATTTTAAACGTTTCTATGAGGTCCCCTCTCACTCTTCTGAACTCCAGTGAATACAAGCCCAGTTGATCCAGTCTTTCTTGATAGGTCAGTCCCACCATCCCGGGAATCAGTCTGGTGAATCTTTGCTGCACTCCCTCAAAAGCAAGAATGTCCTTCCTCAAGTTAGGAGACCAAAACTGTACACAATACTCCAGGTGTGGCCTCACCAAGGCCCTGTACAACTGTAGCAACACCTCCCTGCCCCTGTACTCAAATCCCCTCGCTATGAAGGCCAACATGCCATTTGCTTTCTTAACCGCCTGCTGTACCTGCATGCCATCCTTCAGTGACTGATGTACCACGACACCCAGGTCTCTTTGCACCTCCCCTTTTCCTAATCTGTCACCATTCAGATAATAGTCTGTCTCTCTGTTTTTACCACCAAAGTGGATAACCTCACATTTATCCACAATATACTTCATCTGCCATGCATTTGCCCACTCACCTAACCTATCCAAGTCATTCTGCAACCTCATAGCATCCTCCTCGCAGCTCACACTGCCACCCAACTTTGTGTCATCCGCAAATTTGGAGATACTACATTTAATCCCCTCGTCTAAATCATTAATGTACAATGTGAGCAGCTGGGGCCCCAGCACAGAACCCTGCGGTACCCCACTAGTCACTGCCTGCTATTCTGAAAAGTACCCATTTACTCCTACTCTTTGCTTCCTGTTTGACAACCAGTTCTCAATCCACGTCAGCACACTACCCCCAATCCCATGTGCTCTAACTTTGCACATTAATCTCCTGTGTGGGACCTTGTCGAAAGCCTTCTGAAAGTCCAAATATACCACATCAACTGGTTCTCCTTTGTCCACTCTACTGGAAACATCCTCAAAAAATTCCAGAAGATTTGTCAAGCATGATCTCCCTTTCACAAATCCATGCTGACTTGGACCTATCATGTCACCATTTTCCAAATGCGCTGCTATGACATCCTTAATAATTGATTCCATCATTTTACCCACTACTGAGGTCAGGCTGACCGGTCTATAATTCCCTGCTTTCTCTCTCCCTCCTTTTTTAAAAAGTGAGGTTACATTGGCTACCCTCCACTCGATAGGAACTGATCCAGAGTCAATGGAATGTTGGAAAATGACTGTCAATGCATCCGCTATTTCCAAGGCCACCTCCTTAAGTACTCTGGGATGCAGTCCACCAGGCCCTGGGGATTTATCGGCCTTCAATCCCATCAATTTCTCCAACACAATTTCCCGACTAATAAAGATTTCCCTCAGTTGCTCCTCCTTACAAGACCCTCTGACCCCTTTTATATCCGGAAGGTTGTTTGTGTCCTCCTTAGTGAATACTGAACCAAAGTACTTGTTCAATTGGTCTGCCATTTCTTTGTTCCCCGTTATGACTTCCCCTGATTCTGACTGCAGGGGACCTACGTTTGTCTTTACTAACCTTTTTCTCTTTACATACCTATAGAAACTTTTGCAATCCGCCTTAATGTTCCCTGCAAGCTTCTTCTCGTACTCCATTTTCCCTGCCCTAATCAAACCCTTTGTCGTCCTCTGCTGAGTTCTAAATTTCTCCCAGTCCCCAGGTTCGCTGCTATTTCTGGCCAATTTGTATGCCACTTCCTTGGCTTTAATACTATCCCTGATTTCCCTAGATAGCCACGGTTGAGCCACCTTCCCTTTTTTATTTTTACGCCAGACAGGAATGTACAATTGTTGTAATTCATCCATGCGGTCTCTAAATGTCTGCCATTGCCCATCCACAGTCAACCCCTGAAGTATCATTCGCCAATCTATCTTAGCCAATTCACGCCTCATACCTTCAAAGTTACCCTTCTTTAAGTTCTGGACCATAGTCTCTGAATTAACTGTTTCATTCTCCATCCTAATGCAGAATTCCACCATATTATGGTCACTCTTCCCCAAGGGGCATCGCACAATGAGATTGCTAATTAATCCTCTCTCATTACACAACACCCAGTCTAAGATGACCTCCCCCCTAGTTGGTTCCTCGACATATTGGTCTAGAAAACCATCCCTTATGCACTCCAGGAAATCCTCCTCCACCGTATTGCTTCCAATTTGGCTAGCCCAATCTATGTGCATATTAAAGTCACCCATTATAACTGCTGCACCTTTATTGCATGCACTCCTAATTTCATGTTTGATGCCCTCCCCAACATCACTACTACTGTTTGGAGGTCTGTACACAACTCCCACTAGCGTTTTTTGCCCTTTAGTGTTCTGCAGCTCTACCCATATAGATTCCACATCATCCAAGCTAATGTCTTTCCTAACTATTGCATTAATCTCCTCTTTAACCAGCAATGCTACCCCACCTCCTTTTCCTTTTATTCTATCCTTCCTGAATGTTGAATACCCCTGGATGTTGAGTTCCCAGCCCTGATCATCCTGGAGCCACGTCTCCGTAATCCCAATCACATCATATTTGTTAACATCTATTTGCACAGTTAATTCATCCACCTTATTGCGGATACTCCTTGCATTGACACAAAGCCTTCAGGCTTGTTTTTTTAACACCCTTTGTCCTTTTAGAATTTTGCTGTACAGTGGTCCTTTTTGTTCTTTGCCTTGGGTTTCTCTGCCCTCCACTTTTCTTCATCTCCTTTCTGTCTTTTGCTTTTGCCTCCTTTTTGTCTTCCTCTGTCTCCCTGCATAGGTTCCCATCCCCCTGCCATATTAGTTTAACTCCTCCCCAACAGCACTAGCAAACACTCCCCCTAGGACATTGGTTCCGGTCCTGCCCAGGTGCAGACCGTCCGGTTTGTACTGGTCCCACCTCCCCCAGAACCGGTTCCAATGCCCCAGGAATTTGAATCCCTCCCTGCTGCACCACTGCTCAAGCCACGTATTCATCTGCGCTATCCTGTGATTCCTACTCTGACTAGCACGTGGCACTGGTAGCAATCCTGAGATTACTACTTTTGAGGTCCTACTTTTTAATTTAGCTCCTAGCTCCTTAAATTCTTTTCGTAGGACCTCATCCCTTTTTTTTACCTATGTCGTTGGTACCAATGTGCACCACGACAACTGGCTGTTCTCCCTCCCATTTCAGAATGTCCTGCACCCGCTCCGAGACATCCTTGACCCTTGCACCAGGGAGGCAACATACCATCCTGGAGTCTCGGTTGCGGCCGCAGAAACGCCTATCTATTCCCCTCACCATCGGATCCCCTATCACTATCGCGCTCCCAATCTTTTTCCTGCCCTCCTGTGCAGCAGAGCCAGCCACGGTGCCATGAACTTGGCTGCTGCTGCCCTCCCCTGATGAGTCATCCCTCCCAACAGTACTCAAAGCGGTGTATCTGTTTTGCAGGGGGATGACCACAGGGGATCCCTGCACTATCTTTCTTGCACTGCTCTTCCTATCTGGCTGTGGACCCTTCTCCTGCGGTCGGACCAACTCACTACACGTGATACTCACGTCATTCTCAGCATCGTGGATGCTCCAGAGTGAATCCACCCTCAGCTCCAATTCCGCAACGCGGACCGTCAAGAGCTCGAGGCGGATACACTTCCCACACATGTAGCCCCCAGGGACACTGGAAGTGTCCCCGAGTTCCCACATGGTACAGGAGGAGCATATCACGTGACCGAGCTCTCCTGCCATGCCTTAACCTTAGATACCCTTAAATTGGTAATTACAACTTTTGCAATCCGCCTTAATGTTCCCTGCAAGTTTCTTCTCGTACTCCATTTTCCCTGCCCTAATCAAACCCTTTGTCCTCCTCTGCTGAGTTCTAAATTTCTCCCAGTCCCCAGGTTCGCTGCTATTTCTGGCCAATTTGTATGCCACTTCCTTGGCTTTAATACTATCCCTGATTTCCCTAGATAACCACGGTTGAGCCACCTTCTCCGTTTCATTTTTACTCCAGACAGGCATGTACAATTGTTGAAGTTCATCCATGTGATCTTTAAATGTTTGCCATTGCCTATCCACCATCAACCCTTTAAGTATCACTCGCCAGTCTATTCTAGCCAATTCACGCCTCATACCATCGAAGTTACCTTTCCCCAAGTTCAGGACCCTAGTCTCTGAATTAACTGTGTCACTCTCCATCTTAATAAAGAATTCTACCATATTATGGTCACTCTTCCCCAAGGGGCCTCGCACAACAAGATTGTTAATTAGTCCTTTCTCATTACACATCATCCAGTCTAGGATGGCCAGCCCTCTAGTTGGTTCCTTGACATATTGGTCTAGAAAACCATTCCTAATATACTCCAGGAAATCCTCCTCCACCGCATTGCTACCAGTTTGGTTAGCCCAGTCAATATGTAGTCCTAAATTTCCTACCCCGTATCCTGAGACTGTAACCCCTTGTTCTAGACTTCCCAACCAGGGGAAACATCCACCCCACATCCAGTTTGTCCAGCCCCATCAGAATTTTATACGTTTCAATGAGATTCCCTCTCATTCTTCTAAACTCGAGTGAATACATGCCGAGTCGACCCAATCTCTCCTCATATGACAGTCCTGCCATCCCAGGAATCAGTCAGGTGAACCTTCGTTGCACTCCCTCTATGGCAAGTAGATCCTTTCTTAGGTAAGGAGACTAAAACTGCACACAATACTCCAGGTGTGGTCTCACCAAGGCCCTGTATAACTCTAGTAAGATATCCTTGCTCCTGTACTCAAATTCTCTTGCAATGAAGGCCAACATACCATATGCCTTCCTAACTGCTTGTTGCACCTGCACGTGCACTTTCAATGACTGGTGTACAAGGACATCCAGGTCCTTTTGTACATTGACACTTCCCAAGCTATCACCATTTAAATAATACTTTGTCTTGATGTTTTTCCTACCAAAGTGGATAACTTCACATTTATCCATGTTATACTGCATCTGCCATATGTTTGCCCACTCACTCAACCTATCTAAATCGCCTTGCAGCTTCTTTGCATCCCACCTAGTTTTGTTGTCATCAGCAAACTTGGAAATATTACATTTGGTTCCCTCAAGCAAATCATTTATATATATATATTGTGAATAGCTGGGGCCCAAGCATTGATCCCTGTGGTACCCCACTAGTCACTGCCCCCCAAAAGACCCATTTATTCCTACTCTTTGTTTCTGTCAGTTAACCAATTTTTAATCCATGCCAGTGCATTACCCCCAATCCTATGTGCTTTAATTTTGCACACTAACCTCTTATGTGGGACTTTATCAAAGGCCTTCTGAAAATCCAAATACACTACATCCACTGGTTCTCCCTTATGTATTCTATCAGTTACATCCTCAAAAAACTCCTCAAACGTGATTTTCCCTTCATAAATCCATGTTGACTTTGTTTAATCCCGTTGATATTTTCTAAGTGAGCCGTTATCACATCATTTATAACAGACTCTAGCAATTTCCCTACTACTGATGTTCGGCTAACCGATCTGTAGTTCCCCGTTTTCTCTCCCTCCTTTTTTAAATAGTGGGGTTACATTTGCCACCTTCCAATCTGCAGGAACTGTTCCATAATCTATCGAATTTTGGAAGATGACAACCAATACATTCACTATTTTCATGGCTACCTCTTTTAGTACTCTGGGATGCAGATTATCAGGCCCAGGGGATTTATCGGCTTTCAGTACCATTAGTTTCTCCAGCACTATTTTCTTACTGATAATCATTTCCTTTAACTCCTCTTGCTCACTCGACCCTTGGTTCCCTAGCATTTCTGGAACGTTATTTGTGTCCTCTTCCGTAAAGACAGAATCAAAGTATTTATTTAATTGTTCTGCCATTTCCTCGTTCCCCATTATAAATTCTCCCGTTTCTGTCTGTAAAGGAGCTACATTTATCTTCACTAATCTTTTTCTTTTTACATACTTGTAGAAACTTTTGCAGTCGGTTTTTATGTTCCTTGAAAGTTTACTCATACTCTCTTTTTCCCCTCTTAATCAATCTCTTGGTCCTTTTTTGCTGAATTCTAAACTGTTCCCAATCCTCAGGCTTGCTACTTTTTCTGTCAACTTTGTATAACTCTTCTTTGGATCCAATACTATCCTTAATTTATTTTGTTAGCCACTTTTCCTTTTGTGTTTTGGCGCCAGAAAGGAATGTATAACCGTTGGAATTCATGCATTCGTTCCTTAAATGTTAGCCATTGCCTCTCCACCATCATGCCTTTTAATGAATCTTCCCAATCTATCATAACCAATTAATTCCTCATACCTTCATAGTTTCCTTTGTTTAGACTTAGGACCCTAGTTTCGGCTTGGACTACTTCACTTTCCATCTCAATAAAGAATTCAATCATGTTATGGTCACTCTTCCCAAAAGGACCACGCACAACAAGACTGTTAATTCACCCCTTCTTATTGCGCAATATCCAATCTAGGATAACCTATTCCCTAGTCGGCACCTGAACATACTGGTCTTTAAAGAAACCATCTTGTACACACTCCAGGAATTCATCCTCCACAGTATTATTACTAATTTGGTTTGGCCAGTCTATGTGTAGATTAAAATCACCTACGATTACTGTAGTACCCTTGTTACATGCATCTCTAATTTCCTGTTTGATGCCGTCCCCTACATTACCACTACTGTTTAGAGGTCTATAGACAACTCCCACCAATGTTTTCTGCCCCTTAGTGCTCCTTAGCCCCACCCAGACTGATTCTACATCTTGATTTTGTGAGCCAATATCCTTCCTCATTATTGCTCTGATTTCATCATTTGCTAACAACGCCACACCACTCACTTTTCCTTTTTGTCTGTCCTTCCTAAATATCGAATATCCTTGGATATTCAGTTTCCAACCCTGGTCACCCTGCAACCATGTCCCCGTAATTGCAACTATCGTATCCGTTTGCATCTATTTGCGCTGTTAATTCGTCTACCTTATTACGAATGCTTCGTGCATTCAGATACAGTGCTTTTAGATTTGTTTTATTGGACATCTTAACATTATTTTGTACTATAGCCCTATTTGTCTTATTGCTATTTTTTCTTACCTGGACCCTATTTGTTAGTGCACTCGCTTCTTTGTATGCGCTGTCCTTTCCTGACATAATCTGGTTATCCGTACCACAATCACTTTCCTGCATTGCTTCCTTTTCTTTTCTCTTTAGCATTCTAGATTTCTCTCCACTGGGACCCTCACCGCCCCTCCCCTCGCCCTCCCCCCCCCCCCCCCGGAATTTAGTTTAAAGCTCTAGCTACCTCCCAAGTTATTCGATTCGCTAGAACTCTGGTCCCAGCATAGTTCAGGGGTCCGTCCTCACGGAACAGCTCTCTCTTTCCCAAGTATTGGTGCCAGTGCCACATGAATCGAAACCCACTTCTCCCACACCAACCTCTGAGCCACGCTTCATCTCCCTGATTCTATTGACCCTATGCCAATTTGCTCGTGACTCAGGTAATAATCCTGGAGATTATTACCTTTGTGGTTCTGCTTTTCAATTTAGGCCTCAGCTGCTCAAACTCCCTCAGCAGAACCTCTTTCTTAGTCCTACCTATGTCATTGGTACCTACGTGTACCACGACAACATGATCCTCCCCCTCCCACTCCAAGTTCTTCTCCAGCCGGAGGAATGACCTTTACCCTGGCACCGGGTGCAACACAGCCTTCTGGACCCACGCTCTCAGCTGCAGAGAACTTTATCTATCCCCCTAACTATACTGTTCTGTACTACAACCACCTTCCTCTTTACTCCCACCACTTGAATGGCTTTCTGCACCACGGTGCCTTGGTCAGTCTGCTCTTCCACCCCGCAGTCTGCACACTTGTCCACAAGGGTTGCAAGAACCTCAAATCTATTAGACAAGTGCAGGGACTGAGGCTCCTGCAACACTACCTCCTCGATCGGCATACCTGCCTCACTCGCAGTCACACCCTCCTGTCCCTGACCACGTGTCAATTCTAAAGTATTTAATCTAGAGGGTGTGGCTGCCTCCTGGAGCAAAAGGTCCAGGTAACTGTTTGTCGAGCCGCAGACACTTACCGCAGGTGTAGTCGCCCTGGACCAAAATGTCCAGAAGCTCCCACATATTGCAGCAGCAACACATCTCCTGTTCTCCCATTATTTTATTTTATTGGTTAGTTTAGTGTTAATCAAAGTATTTATCTTATATAGTTTACTAAATTAGTTAAATAAATAAAGGTTCGGTTTTAGAATTTAGTTATATGCTATATGTTAACTTAAAAGAAAAACTTAGCTCACAGAAAAAAATCTGGGAAAATTCTTCTCCGACCCAACCAGGCGATCGAAACTAGTCCAGGAGATCATCCTGGCTGTATTAAATTCCTTGAAGTTGCAGGTTTGCTGCGGCTTTTTTCCCCACTCTCAGGCCTCGGTCTGCTCCCGCTCAGGTACGCCGCCGCTCAAACGCTCAACTTTCCCACTCTGTGCTGCTGCACCCCGTGCTAACACCACACAGCCATTTGTTTTTAAACTGCTTGTGACTCAGATGAGGGGGCATAGTTTCAGAATAAGGGGTCGCCCATTTAAAACAGAAATGAGGAGGAATTCCTTCTCTCAGAGGGTCGTGAATCTTTGGAATTCTCTATCCCAGAGAGCTGTGGAGGCTGGGTCATTGAATATATTTAAGGTGGAGTGAGACAGATTTTTGTATGATAAGGGAGTCAAGAGTTATAGGGAGTGGGCGGGGAAGTGGAGTTGAGGCCAGGATTAGATCAGCCCTGATCTTATTGAATGGCGGAGCAGGCTCGAGGGGCCAAATGGCCTACTCCTGCTCCTATTTTTTATGTTTTTATGTTCTTATGTTATACCTTGAGTCCCCTAGAATCCAAAAATGTATCTATCTCAGCCTTGAATATACTCAACGACTCAGCATCCTGCCCCCTTTTTGGTAGCGAATGTCAAAGATTCACAACCTTCTAAATGAAGAAATTCCTCTTCATCTCAGTCTTAAATGGCCGACCCTTTATCCTGAGTCTATGCCCTCTCGTTCTAGTCGGGACTCTCCAGTCAGGAGAATCAACCTCTCAACATCTACCATGTCACTCCCCCTCAGAATCTTATATGTTTCAATGAGATCTGGTCCTGTGTAATGAGACAGGAATAATAAACAATCTCCTAGTAAAGGATCCCCTCGGAATAAGTGATCATAGCATGATTGAATTTCAAATTCAGATGGAGGGTGAGAAAGTTGGATCTCTAACCAGCGTACTAAGCTTAAATGAAGGAGACTATGAAGGTATGAGGCAGAGTTGGGTAAAGTGGACTGGGAAAATAGATTAAAGTGTAGGACAGTTGATGAACAGTGGTGTACATTTAAGGAGATATTTCACAATTCTCAAGAAAAGTATATTCCAGTGAGGAGGAAAGGGTGCAAGAGAAAAGATAGCCATCCGTGGCTAATTTAAAGAAATCAAGGACAGTATCCAATTCAAAACAAGGGCATACAAAGTGGCCAAAACTAGTGGGAGGACAGAAGATTGGGAAGCTTTTAAAAGCCAGCAAAGAACGACTAAAAAAATGATTAAGAAAGGGAAGATAGACTATGAAAGTAAACTAGCACAAAATATAAAAACAGATAGCAAGAGTTTCTATAGGTATATAAAAAGGAAAAGAGTGGCTAAAGTAAATGTTGGTCCCTTAGAGCACGAGACCGGGGAACTAGTAATGGGGAACATGGAAATGGCAGAAATTCTGAACAAATATTTTGTATCAGTCTTTACGGTAGAGGACACCAACAATATATCAACAGTGAATAGTCAAGGGGCTAAGGGGGAGAGGAATTTAACACAATCACAATCACTAAGGAGGTGGTACTCAGTAAGATAATGGGACTAAAGGCAGATAAATCCCCTGGACCTGATGGCTTGCATCCTAGGGTCTTAAGAGAAGTAGCAGCAAGGATTGTGGATGCATTGGTTGTAATTTACCAAAATTCCCTGGATTCTGGAGAGGTCCCAGCAGATTGGAAAACTGCAAATGTAATGCCCCTATTTAAAAAAGGAGACAAACAAAAAGCAGGAAACTATAGACCAGTTAGCCTAACATCTGTCGTTTGGGAAGATGTTAGAGTCCATTATTAAAGAAGCAGTAGCAGGACATTTGGAAAAGCAGAATTCGGTCAGGCAGAGTCAGCATGGATTTATGAAGGGGAAGTCATGTTTGACAAATTTTCTGGAGTTCTTTGAGGGTGTAACGAACAGGATGGATAAGGGGGAACCAGTGGATGTGGTGTATTTTGACTTCCAAAATGCAATTGACAAGGTGCCACATAAAAGGTTACTGCACAAGATAAAAGTTCACGGGGTTGGGGATAATATATTAGCATGGATAGAGGATTGGCTAACTAACAGAAAACAGAGAGTTGGGATAAATGGTTCATTCTCTAGTTGACAACCAGTAATTAGTGGAGTGCCACAGGGATCAGTGCTGGGACCCCAACTATTTACAATCTATATTAAGAACTTGGAAGATGGGACTGGGTGTAACGTAGCCAAGTTTGCTGACGATACAAAGATGGGAAGAAAAGCAGTGTGAGGATGACACAAAAAATCTGCAAAAGGACATAGACAGGCTAAGTGAGTGGGCAAAAATTTGGCAGATGAAGTATAATGTTGGAAAGTGTGAGGTCATGCACTTTGGCAAAAAAAATCAAAGAGCAAGTTATTATTTAAATGGAGAAAGATTGCAAAGTGCCACAGTACAGCGGGACCTGGAGGTACTTGTGCATAAAACACAAAACGATAGTATGCAGGTACAGCAAGTGATCAGGAAAACCAATGGTATCTTGGCCTTTATTGCAAAGAGGATGGAGTATAAAAACAGGGAAGTCTTGCTACAGCTATACAAGGTATTGATGAGGCCACACCTGGAATACTGCGTGCAGTTTTGGTTTCCATATTTACAGAAGGATATACTTGCTTTGGAGGCAGTTCAGAGAAGGTTCACTAGGTTGATTCTGGGGATGAGGGGGTTGACTTATGAGGAAAGGTTGAGTAGGTTGGGCCTCATTGGAGTTCAGAAGAATGAGAGGTGATCTTATCGAAACGTATAAGATTATGAGGGGGCTTGACAAGGTGGATGCAGAGAGGATGTTTTCACTGATGGGGGAGACTAGAACTAGAGGGCATGATCTTTGAGTAAGGGGCCACCCATTTAAAACAGAGATAAGGAGGAATTTTTTTCTCTCAGAGGGTTGTAAATCTGTGGAATTTGCTGCCTCGGAGAGCTGTGAAAACTGGGACATGGAATACATTTAAGACAGAAATAAACAGCTTCTTGAGCGATAAGGGGTTATGGGGAGTGGACGAGGAAGTGGAGCTGAGTCCATGATCAGATCAGCCATGATCTTATTGAATGGCGGAGTAGGCTCGAGGGGCCGTATGGCCGCCTACTGTTCCTATTTCTTATGTTCTTATGAGATCCCCTTTCATTCTTCTAAACTCCAGAGAGTATGGGACCAAGTTTCCACAAGAGTTGTTCCTATTTTTTTGGAGCAACTAGTTTTTTTTTGGAGTATCTTAAAAATCACAATTCTCCACATTTAGTTTGCTCCAGTTTCAGTGAGTTAGTTCAGTTTCTTTTTAGTTCATTTTTTTTTTCAAAAGGGTGCGTTACCAGCCACTTACACCTGTTTTGGCCATTTAAGCAAGTTTAGACAGCGAAAAGTTACTTCAAACTAAGTTAGGCTAGCATATGTGTCCACTTTTGTACGCTCGGAAAAACCTTGCAGAGACTTAAGAAATGAGCACAGGTACCCAGAGATGGAGGGCGGTGGGGCGGGGGAGGGAGGGCGTGGAGGGAAGTTAGAGGATTTTCCAAAGCACTGAACACCTTTATAATAACGTCAAATAATCCTAAGTACATTTAAAGCACTAAGCACTCAACAAAGCAGTTAATTTAAAGCACCAAGACTTACAAGGCACTAAACAAAGCACAAAAAGTAATAAGCAATGAATTAACAAGTTAAAAACAGAAGGAACCCTGCACCTAAAGCACCAAGACCAAAGTAATAAGCAATTAATCAATCAATAACAAGTAAAAAATAGAAGTCATACCTTCAGGGAGAGGGGAGGAGGGGGGGGAGGAGGAGGAGGAGGGCGGGGGGTGGAGGAGAGAGCTTGGGAGGGGAGAGAGAGGGGGGTAGAGAGGAATGGGGAGGACAGGAGGGTTGGGGGGTGCAACGTTAAACAGATGAGCCTGCCCAGGTCCCATTCTACTCATGTCTTGACCTTTGGCAAGTTAGTGGAAGGTGCCTGGCACTATGGAACAGTATCAATTATAACTCACCGCTTTCAGAAGAGTAGCAAGAGGAGAAAATAAGAAGGATATATGCTAACCATCACTTCCTTATTGAAAGGGCCATTTTCCCCAACACTATTAAGACATGAACTGCAAGAATATCCAAGTCTTTACCCATTTTTCCTGTTTGATGATTTATCGTGCTCGATTCATTGAAAATGGTAATAAACACAACACAGAGGGGCCAAGTTCCCTCGCAGGTCACGGCAGGGAGCCCTTTCAGCCAGGGCTAGGAGCGGCGTGCTTTGGGCCCCTCCCACACAGCCTGCAGCACATGCACACAGAATCTGGGGGCAAGGAGCTACTGCACATGCGTGCACACTCTAGTGTGCATGTGCTGTAAAGTCCTGACCCTGCAGTACAGACTTACACGAGGCATATGCTGAAGTCAAGGTCACTCTGGACCTGCACCTTTATTTCACAGCTCTCGAGTGCCACACTTGCCTGAGACCTGCCTTTATATACCTGTGTGGGACAGGTATGCAGTGTCTCTTGCAAGTGCACCCCTGGTGGTAAAGTATGCTTGTGGTTACAGGTCATATCTAGTTACAGTCATGTATAGCATGGTAAGGTACAGTTATATACAGTAGTGTGAGATACATGACGTGTGCAGAGGTCCCAGCACCGTTTTCAGCACCGGGACCTGGCTCTTCCCCCCCGCTGGTTCTGCTGCACTCCGCCGAGTCCGAAGGAGGCCTGATGAGCATGGAGAATACCATGGTAAGGATTAGGCATGCTTTTTGTTCCAAAAAGTTGGCGGACCTCGCGGAAGTGTGCCATTCTAAGGGTCGGTGGAAACTGGGCCCCTATATGCTCAATGCATTTGAGGAGGTCTAACAAGGTTAGGGAATCATTAATCCATTAATTGCAAGGTTGAGGCATCACCATAATCTGCCTGAGTAAAACTCAAGTGATTTATAATGGGCATCTGAAATCTGGAGATGGCATGTAGCCTTTTAATCAATCCCTGAAATCTGTTGTTCAGTATTATATACAATATATACACACATGCCAGCCATCAGCGTTTCATGCTGATAGTTAATGTTTTTTCAGCCCTGTCAGTGGCAGGTCTCTGAAATTAGCATTTTACTGCCTTTTGCTGGAATTGTATTGCTTGATTCAATGCAGTTGTGTGGATCAGGAGGTTGCATCCTGTGTTGGCAGGACAGCTTTTGGCAGCAGACAGATAGGAGGTTTATTATTTGGGCAAGAAGTTGTTTTGTTTGTTGCCCTAAGGATATCGGAGAGAAACAAGTGATTAAAAATGGGTAGAGCATGACAACAGTTTCGTTCCAACCTTACCCATCAGTGATTGTTGGTGATGCTCTGAGATATGAATCAATTTTTTATCTACACTTTAGCATCTCATTCCCCAAGCAAAACCTGTACTAAAGAGAGGTTTTCATAGATTTTGTTAGTGCTATCCCTTGATTAGCATGCTGGAGACACATTTAAACAATGCAGGAAAGAATTCCTGCCATTTCTTCCAATATTTGGTGGTTCTTTCCAACCCAGATAAATAACCTAAGTTAGCATATTTATCCCTAAGTGAAAGATAAAATGCAGATGCCAGTCAAGCATGAGAGTCAGACTGCTGTCTTTATTTCCAATGACGCATCATAACCATCTGAGAAATTGTTTTGGAAGCTTCACTTGATAAGTGAGGGAACCATCAATAATACATTTCTATCAGAGGTTGCAATATACCAGAAAATGCTATAATGTGAATGCATTATGGAAATGTTTAACATAGTTTAGTTAAGGGGAAACCTTAATTAGTGCTGGCTATTTCAGAAAGGGGATCGTTTCTGATGCCCGTGTCGCCAGCCGGGCCTTGCACAGAGCAAGTGTGCATGGGAATATTGTGGGCATGATACCCTCGAGTTTCTATCTATTGAAATCAATGAATGCCAAATTGAACTGGGGAGTGAAAGAAAAATACCAGTTTAATTGGATTAGAAGGTGAGAAGAGTGCCAGGTTAGTTTAGGGAAAAGGATGCCAGTATGACCTGGGAGGATTGGTGAAGAGAATGTCTATAGAAGAGGGTGGTAAGTTGGATGGGTCAGTTTGACTTTGTGAATAAACTGAGGGGATGAGTATTGGGCTATGGTGGGTGTGAGAGAATACTGTTGAAGTAACTTTTGAATAGTAATGATCTGGCTGTTCTGTTGAAAATCAAAATGTCACTTTGTTCTTTTTTTTAAGATTCAAAATCTATTAATTGTGAAGTAGAATTAACCAAAATATAAACCTTTTCTCCCAGATTCCTTTAAGAATGCCTTCAACGTTTGGATTTCCCCTTTAGGGTTTTATACATATGTTTTCCTTCAATATAAGTGAAATAATGGCCCAGATTTTGCGGTGAGTATGATGGCGTACTCTGAGTATCATACTGCCTTTGAAATCCACCGCAAGTTCAGGATTTAAGCGCATGTGCTAAATCCCAAACTTGCGGTCCCAAACAGCTGGCGCAGAGTTGGGCTATTTGCCCACCAACTGCTCAGCAATTATGTGTGGAAATTTTAAAGCTGGTGGAAACAGGCCTGTTAAAGCTGCAGTTTAAAAAAAAAAAAATATTTACATTTAATCTTCTTCTTAGGCAGTCCCTCAGAGTTGAGGATGCCTTGCTTCCACACTAACATGAGTTCGAAGGTGACTGATGAGTCCAGTGCGGGATCGACAAACTCTGTCACAGGTGGAGCAGGTGGTGGTTGAAGGGATGGTTGGGTGGGGTGCTTGGTTTGTCGTACGCTCCTTCGGCTGTTTGTACTTGACTACCGCGTGCTCCCGATGAAGAGACTCAAAGTTTTCGACGCCTTCCCAAATGCTTCTTCTCCACTTTGAATGGACATGGGCCAGTGATTCCCAGTAGGGATGTTCCATTTTTTCAGGGAGGCTTTGAAGCGTTTTCTCTGCTCTTCTGGGGCTGGCTTGCCATGAAGGAGCTCGTTTCAAGAGTCTTGTATCAGGCATGCAGACTACATGGCCCGCTCATCGGAGCTGACTGAGCATGGTCAATGCTTCGATGTTGGCCTGAGAGAGAACACTGACGTTGGTACACCTATCCTGCCAATGGATTTGCAGAATTTTGCAGAGGCAACGTTGGTAGTACTTCTCCAGTACTTTGAGGTGCCTACTGTACATTGTCCATATCTCTGAAGCATAAAGGACGGCGGGAATTACTACTTCTCTGTCGACCATGAGCTTGGTGCCAGGTTTGAGATCTTGGTCTTCAAACACTCTTTTCTTCAGGCGACCGAAGGCTGCACTGACACACTGAAGGCAGTGTTGAGTTTCGTCATCAAAGTCTGCCCTCGCTGACAGGAGGCTCCCAAAGTATGGAAAGTGATCCACGCTGTCCAAGGTCTAGTCATGGACCTTGATGATCGGGGACAGTATTGTGAGTCGGGGGCAGGTTGGTGGAGAACCTTTGTCTTACGGAGGTTTAATGTAAAGCCCAGACTCTTGTACGCTTCAGTGAAGGTGTTAACGATGGTTTGGAGATTGCCCTCTGAGTATGTGCAAATGCAAGTGTCGTCTGCATACTGTAATTTAATGACAGAGGTTGAGACAACCTTGGTACTTGACTGGAGGTGATAGAGGTTGAACTATTTCCCGTTCATCCTGCAGATTAGCTCCATTCCAGCGGGGAGCTTGTTGGAGATTAGATGAAGCATTGCAGCAAGAAAGATTGAGAAGAGCGTTGGTGCAATGACACAGCCTTGCTTGACCCTGGTCTGCACTTGTATTGGGTCTGTGGTTGATCAGTTGGTAAGGATCAAGGCTTGCATGTCATCGTGAAGCAGGCGCAGGATGGTGACAATTTTTTGAGGACAGACGAATTTGAGGAGGATACTCCATAATACCTCTTGTTTGACAGAGTCGAAAGCCTTTGTGAGGTCAAAGAAGGCCATGTACTGAGGTTGGTGCTGCTCCCTACATTTTCCTTGAATTTGTCGCGTGGTGAAAATCATATCCGTTGTGCCTCTAAGTAGGCAGAATCCCGTATTGCGACTTTGGGAGGAACTCTTCAGCCACTGGGAGGAGATGATTGAGGAGGATTCTTGGCGATAATTTTCCCTGTGGCTGACAGTAGGGAGACTCCTCTGTAATTACCACAATCGGTCTTGTCACCTTTCTTGAAAATGGTCACGCTCAGAGAACACCGGCATGCTCTCCTCCTTCTAGATGAGAGTGATGAGGTCATGGATTCGCTCCAACAGTACTTCTCTGCCATGCTTTAGTACTTCGGCAGGGATTCCATCTGCTCCTGAGGCCTTGTTGTTTTTCAGCTGTGGGATGGCCTTTTCAACCTCATGCCGGGCTGATGTGCCGACATGGTGGCAGATAACATGCTGTGGGATGGAGTCGAGGACGCTCACGTCAAAGACAGAGTCTTGGTTAAGGAAATCTTCTAAGTGCTCCTTCCAGCGTTCTTAGCTCTCAGTGGGGTAGGACCTTGAGTGCTTGGGCCGTAGATGGTCTTGACTGTGCTAAAAAAAAGTCGCGCACGTCATGGTTGTCAGCTAGTTGCTCGATCTCCTGCGCTCTTTCCACCCACCATCTGTTCTTTATGTCAAGAGTTTTTTTGTTGGACCTCAGACTTCAGTTGCCTGTAGATCCGTTTTCTTTCTCTCGAGTTGTTATGCTATTTCTAATTCAAGAATGCCTTGTGTGTATGGTTTATTAGCTCCTGGATCTCCTGGTCGTTCTCATCAAACCAGTCTTGATGTTTTCTGGTAGAGTACCCAAGAGTTTCCTCATAGGTGCTGATTATTGTGGATTTGAGGGCAGACCAGGCACTATGGGCACTCTGCGGCTCCAGTTCATTTGGAGTCGTCAGGCTGGCTGTGAGGCTGAATAGGACTTTTTTTGCAGGGTCTTTGAGTGCTTCAGTGTTGATGTTTTTATGGCAGAGTTACTGTTGCCGCCGCCGGCATTTCGAGGCAACATTGATGGAGATAACAGAGCGGATTAGGCGGTGTTCAGTTCAGCAGTCGTCAACTCCTGTCATGACGCGGGCCCCGAGGCCAGAATATGCGCAACCATTAGCAACGACCCAGTGGCCAAAATGAGAGCGGATGGAGAGAGAAAATGGGAAATTTAATAACTTTAATTTAATAAATGTAATAATTTAATAAATTTACATTTAATAACTTTCTGCACAGTGCACGGTATTTGTTTAGAAGTGGGAATTATGAGTATTGAATTGGATTCCCATGATAAAAGCTAAATCTGATAATATTTTAAAGTCTGTAGTAATGAATATTGTAGTCATTTAAATGAATGAAAGACATTCTGTTTGGAGGACCAGGCCCATGTGATCCCAGGAATGCTTCCCTGGAACCCGTGCACCATTACGCTGCCCTCCTACTCGCAGCATCATACAAGTTTACGTAGGAGGGCCGCAATCAGGTATGTGTGTATTCTTTTCCCAGCTAGGCAGCATACTCTGGAGGTCTGCCGTCAATCGTAATTTTTGGTCTATTGTGTTGTATACTTAAGCTGCAAAGCTTGTGCAACTACATGTTTTTGCATGACAGGACCCTTCTTAAATTGTTAACTTTTTCGGTGCTGTGTCAGTTTTTTTAAAGTTATTGGTCATTGTTAAAAATTTCAGGTCTGGTCTAGACAGTGTCTTGGGTGCCATGTCACTGCCCTCTCCTGTACGCGGATCCCATAACCCTTACAATCAGGAGTTTACCTTCACCTAGTGAGTCAAGGCCCGTTATAAATCAACGAACTGATTTATCTTTCATATAATAGGTGGACATTTGGATTAACATTTATAGTGAATTTTAATCTATTTCATAACACTCCTCAAAACGTAAAAAATTAACAAAGTATGCCACACACCCCTGTTAGCGGGCTAAATACACTTTTTTGACTAATAATTTCTCTGAAACCTGTCGGCACCAAGCTTAAGCAGGGAACTCTTGCTCTGTGTCTGATTTATTTATCAGATCTCTGCAGATTTTCTATGTGTCCTTTCTTAGCTGGACAGGGAGCCAAAAGCTTGACCTTTGACCTTCATCTAACTTTCTGTACAAAAGGATTGCCCACTTGAGCTGCCAATTAAATCTGCTAATTGGGGCTACGAGCCGCCAACTTTCAACAACTATCTATGTACTTTCTGTCCTTAAACAATGTTATTGATTATACACAATGTAAAAAATAAATTGTGACCTCCTTACTAAGAGACTACTAAGTGACTAAGGAAAGTGTATTGTGAAGAACTATTGTAAACTTGATTACCAGGAGCTTGTACATAAAAGTAAAAAATACACATATTCATGGATGTAGTAATAGAAAATAAATAACTGGAACCCCTACGAATATGATCTTTTCTTTTTATAAAAATTGCATCTGTCTGCTCTCTGCCTGTTTGTTGCACTCTGATTTAATGTTTATTGATCAAGTAGTTACCAGGTATCAGTCACATACGAGTGCTGCATTGGCTCCCGATCCACAATGCCTCAATTTAAAAATTCTCATTCTTATGTTCAAATCCCTCCATGGCCCCACCCTATCTCTGTAACCTCCCACAGTTCTACAACCCTCTGTTAGAAATTGTCAGTTAAGGTTATCTCTAGTCAATTTAATAATCAGGTTCAACTGTAAACCAATCTGGTGGGTATATCATGTTTCATCAGAGTTTAAGACGGAATAGAACACATTAGTTATACAGCAAAAATATACGACCATGACGAGTAGTTGATACCCAATCCTGATCGGGCAAACGGCTGGTGCGCATGAGCAGTTCTCTGGCTTGCAGCCTCTCTCTCTTTTTCAGTAAAGTATGGGATTGCTTTCCAGAAGCAATCGACCAACACAGCTCCCAGTAATTACCCTCCACCATTTTGCGGGGATTGGCCTTCAGGGTGTTACTTTTATTCTCGTTTTAGAGGTGGGCCTGGAATTAAATACTTTTTGGCCTATTGAGGTTCTCCTAAAAACTCTATACCCAATGGGGCCTCGAGTTCTTTGTCTACACTTGCTGATGAAGACCCACCCTGAAGGAGGGGTCTTCACAACCATTACACATCTTTCTTGTTTATGGTTTTGAAGGCCAATCCATCCATCTGTACTCCCCTTATCTTGACAGGCCCTGTTCCCTCATAGCTATAATCTCTGATCTCATCCTGCTTTGTCCTCCCGTTGCATTCTCAAGCACAACTTTGGGCCATTAAAAGAGAGGCCCTTTGTTAGAACTGTCTTACTCCAGCCAGTTGCCATGGAAACTCTGAACTCCCATCTCCAACACAATGGGCTCAATTTTGCTCAAAGCTGTATTTTGGCGTATTGCCTGAGTTACGCCCGTTTTTCTAGGCCACAACTGCTCCAAAAATAAATGTGCCAAGTTTTCCCGCTCTATTTTTAAAAATTGGCAGCATGCAACCTGTCCTGTAGCCTCGGGGGGTGGAGCCAAATGTCTGCGCCGAAAAAACGACGCCACCCCTTATGTGCATGCACAAAAAAAAGGACGTTTTTGACGTGATTCCTATGGATGCGCATGCCCAGTACAGCTCCTGGTCTTCAATCGACCATTATTGAAGAGCTAGTTGTGTGTGAGAACTTTAATTCTCATTGGAAAAATCGGAGCTCCAATACAAGCTGCAACACGGCTCAAGGACCAAGAATTTCTTACAGGATGAAGTGGAGGCACTAGTTACTGTGATTGAGGGCAGATGGCAGGAGCTGGACACTGGCAGATGGCAGGAGCTGGACATCAGCAGAAGTCACATAAAAGTTCCACCCAAAGAAATGAAGAAACGCTGGAACCAACATGCAGAAGATTACTGTGCAATGGTAACCATCCTGAGGTCTGGAGGCCAGTGCAAAAAGAAGTGGCAGAACCTTGGTCAAGTAGTTAGTGTAAGTAATATTTTCATTTTTCAATAGAATTGCAATTGTGAATGTGACCATCTGTATATGTCACAGCCAGCAGAAAGACACCCTCCCTAAAAAGTTGTATTTTCACCTTTACAGAGGAATGTGGCACACAACAAAAGGGAAAGAACTCGAACAGGAGGAGGCCCGGCAAATCTGCACGCACTGACATTCTTGGAAGAGAGGGTCGCTGCTTTGATGTGTCCTGCCTGGAGAAAAGCAACCACCACTGCACAAGCTGGGCCCACACTTGAAGGAGAGGGTAAGTCCTGCAAATTCCACAGTCTGGCTTTCCTAAATGTTAAGTACTGCATGGGCTAGCCATACTTCGGTTCATGGGGATGTGTCCCTCAGCTACGCTTTGGTTGATGCAATGTGCTATCATTCATCATGGTCCTTCCAATCAACCTGCTGCCTGCTCTATATGAGCCTACTCATGCCACCCACTCTGCCCCCTCCTCTGCTGCTAACCATTTGTCTGTTCTGTTATATTTTGCAGAACTTGAGGCCAACCCTGACGATGCAGAAAAAGATTCAGACGAGGACGAGCCTGAAGAGGAGAACATCTTCCAATCCCACCTTCCAGACCAAGAGCATTGGAGGGAGGGGGAGGGGATGGATGAAGTCCCCACTGTTGTACTCACTTTGGAGGAAGTGCAGGTGCCACCCATTGAGGTGCTAGCCCCTTCCCTGAGAAGTGGTTTGAGTGTTGGTAGGACTTTCCATGGTTTCCCATCATCTGAGGCTGGGGATTCCAGTGGGGTGTAGCGAGGCACACCCAGGGCACCACTGTCCGAGGCTGTGGGTCCCAGGGGTGCTGCAGTGAGGCACACCCAGGGCCCCACCGTCCCAGGCTGCGGGTCCCAATGGGATGCAGTAAGGCACACCCAGGGCCCCACCATCCGAGGCTGCCGGTCTCACTAGGATGCTGTGAGCCACATCCAGGGTGAGGAGGGGAAGGAGAGCTCGACCGCACTCTCCTGAGGTGCAGGATTTCACAGATGTGGTTCACATGATGGCAATGAGTGCATAGCAGCTCGGCCTTTTGGCTAAGATCATGCGTAGCTGACCTGACAGGGGAGTAACCACCATTACCCCAAGGTGGTTCTCCCTGGATCAGGAAGGTATATGCTTGCTTTTTTGGAAATAGGAGGTGGGTGGGGTGGCTTGACCCATCCACCTCCACGGAGGTGTGTGGGGGGCCTGACCCATCCACCTCCATGGCACGAACCTGGTATTGCAGTACTTCCAGGAACGGTGCAGTGGCTCTAGGCCTTTTGGCTAAGAGCATTGGCGCAGAGTGATCCTTGATGTGTGCAAGGTGACCTCTGGCGTTTGTGATTTGACAAAGAATTGGAACGATTGGCTACGAATTTAAAAAAAAAATAAAAATTGACCTTACTCGATCACTCCTGCACACCTTCAGTGAGGTGGGTGATGCGGTATTGGGACTGTCGGGAGAAGTAACAACATTCTCACAAGAAATGGGAATGCTGTCCGGGAACATGAATGCAGGAATATCTCAGTCAGCAGAAACAATGTCGTTGCACATGGGGGAGGGAATGTCACAGGTAGGTGCGTCACTGTCGGTGAACATGAGTGAGGGAATGTTGGAGGTAGTTGAGACACTGCCAGGACACATGAGGGAGGGAATGTTGGAGTTAGCTGCTGCAATAAGGGAACACGCCCAGACCCCGTGCCCATTGACAGAATCAACTGCAACTGCTACTCCCACTCCTGACGGACCGCATTGCGTCACTGGAGCTGCGGGTGGATTCACTCTGTAGCATCCATGATGCTGAGAATGACGTGAATAGCATGTTTAGTGAGTTGGTCTTACTGCAGGTAAAGGGTACACAGCCAGAAAGGGAATGGATGACCAACAGGAAGAGCAGTGCAAGGAAGGTAGTGCAGGGGTCCCCTGCGGTCATCCCCCTGCAAAACAGATACACCGCTTTGGGTACTGTTGAGGGGGATGACTCATCAGGGGAGGGCAGCAGCAGCCAAGTTCATGGCACCGTGGGTGGCTCTGCTGCACAGGAGGGCAGGAAAAAGAGTGGGAGAGCTATAGTGATAGGGGATTCAATTGTAAGGGGAATAGATCGACGTTTCTGCGGCCGCAAGCGAGACTCCAGGATGGTATGTTGCCTCCGTGGTGCAAGGGTCAAGGATGTCTTGGAGCGGGTGCAGGGCATTCTCAAAAGGGAGGGTGAATAGCCATTTGTCGTGGTGCATATAGGTACCAACGATATCAGTAAAAAACGGGATGAGGTCCTACGAGACGAATTTAGGGAGCTAGGAGCTAAATTAAAAAGTAGGACCTCAAAAGTAGTAATCTCAGGATTGCTACCAGTGCCACGTGCTAGTCAGAGTAGGAATCGCACAATAGCTCAGCTGAATTTGTGGCTTGAGGAGTGGTGCAGAAGGGAGGGATTCAAATTCCTGGGACATTGGAACCGGTTCTGGGGGCAGTGGGACCAGTACAAACCGGACAGTCTGCACCTGGGCAGGACCGGAGCCAATGTCCTAGGGGGAGTGTTTGCTAGTGCTGTTGGGGAGGAGTTAAACTAATGTGGGGGTGGGAACCTATGCAGGGAGGCAGAGGGAAGTAGAATGGGGGCAGAAACAAAAGATAGAAAGAAGAAAAAGTGGAGGGCAGAGAAACCCAAGGCAAAAAGCAAAAAGGGCCACATTACAGCAAAATTCTAAAGGGACAAAGTGTGTTCAAAAGACAAGCCTGAAGGCTCTGTGCCTCAATGCGAGGAGTATTCGGAATAAGGTGGACGAATTAACTGCGCAGATAGCAGTTAACGGATATGATGTAATTGGCATCACGGAGACATGGCTCCAGGGGTATTTAGGAAGGATAGACAGAAAGGAAAAGGAGGCGGGATGGCATTGCTGGTTAAAGAGGAAATTAATGCAATAGTAAGAAAGGACATTACCTTGGATGATGTGGAATCTGTATGGGTGGAGCTATGGAATACCAAGGGGCAGAAAATGCTAGTGGGAGTTGTGTACAGACCACCAACCAGTAGTAGTAAGGTTGGGGACAGCATCAAACAAGAAATAAGGGATGCATGCAATAAAGGTACAGCAGTTATCATGGGTGACTTTAATCTACATATTGATTGGGCTAACCAAACTGGTAGCAATGCGGTGGAGGAGGATTTCCTGGAGTGTATTAGGGATAGTTTTCGAGACCAATATGATATGGCGAGGAACCAACTAGGGAGCTGGCCATCCAAGACTGGGTGATGTATAATGAGAAGGGACTAATTAGCAATCTTATTGTGCGAGGCCCCTTGGGGAAGAGTGACCATAACATGGTAGAATTCTTTATTAAGATGGCGAGTGATACAGTTAATTCAGAAACTAAGGGCCTGAACTTAAGGAAAGGTAACTTCGATGGTTTGAGGCGTGAATTGGCTAGAATAGACTGGCAAATGATACTTAAAGGGTTGACGGTGGATAGGCAATGGCAAACATTTAAAGATCACATGGATGAACTTTAGCAATTGTACATCCCTGTCTGGAGTAAAAATAAAACGGGGAAGGTGGCTCAACCGTGGCTAACAAAGGAAATTAAGGATAGTGTTAAATCCAAGGAAGAGGCATATAAATTGGCCAGAAAAAGCAACAAACCTGAGGACTGGGAGAAATTTAGAATTCAACAGAGGAGGACAAAGGGTTTAATTAAGAGGGGCAAAATAGAGTACGAGAAGAAGCTTGCCGGGAATATAAAAACTGACTGCAAAAGCTTCTATAGATATGTGAAGAGAAAAAGATTAGTGAAGACAAACGTAGGTCCCTTGCAGTCGGATTCAGGTGAATTTATAATGGGGAACAAGGAAATGGCACACCAATTGAACAAATACTTTGGTTCTGTCTTCACGAAGGAAGACACAAATAACCTTCCGGAAGTACGAGGGGACCGAGGGTCTTGTGAGAAGGAGGAACTGAAGGATATCCTTATTAGGCAGGAAATTGTATGAGGGAAATTGATGGGATTGAAGGCCGAGGTAAATCCCCGGGGCCTGATAGATAGTCTGCATCCCAGAATACTTAAGGAAGTGGCCCTAGAAATAGTGGATGCATTGGTGATCATTTTCCAACAGTCTGTCGAGTCTGGATCAGTTCCTATGGACTGGAGGGTAGCTAATGTAACACCACTTTTAAAAAAGGGACGGAGAGAGAAAGCGGGTAATTATAGACCGGTTAGCCTGACATCAGTAGTGGGGAAAATGTTGGAATCAATTATTAAGGATGAAATAGCAGCACATTTGGAAAGCAGTGACAGGATCAGTCCAAGTCAACATGGATTTATGAAGGGGAAATCATGATTGACACATCTTCTGGAATTTTTTGAGGATGTAACTAGTAGTGTGGACAAGGCAGAACCAGTGGATGTGGTGTATTTGGACTTTCAAAAGGCTTTTGACAAGGTCCCACACAAGAGATTGTTGTGCAAAATCAAAGCACATGGTATAGTGGGTAATATACTGACGTGGATAGAGAACTGGTTGGCAGACAGGAAGCAGAGAGTCGAGATAAACGGTCCTTTTCAGAATGGCAGGCAGTGACTAGTGGAGTGCCGCAGTGCTCAGTGCTGGGACCCCAGCTCTTTACAATATACATCAATAATTTGGATGAAGGAATTGAGTGTAATATCTCCAAGTTTGCAGATGACACTAAACTGGGTGGCGGTGTGAGCTGTGAGCGGGACACTAGGAGGCTGCAGGGTGACTTGGACAGGTTAGGTGAGTGGGCAAATGCATGGCAGATGCAGTATAATGTGGATAAATGTGAGGTTATCCACTTTGGGGGCAAAAACGCAAAGACAGAATATTATCTGAATGGCGGCAGATTAGGAAAAGGGGAGGTGCAACGAGACGTGGGTGTCATGGTTCATCAGTCATTGAAAGTTCGCATGCAGGTACAGCTGGCGGTGATGAAGGCAAATAGTATGTTGGCCTTCATAGCTAGGGGATTTGAGTATAGGAGCAGGGAGGTCTTACTGCAGTTGTACAGGGCCTTGGTGAGGCCTCACCTGGAATATTGTGTTCAGTTTTGGTCTCCTAATCTGAGGAAGTACGTTCTTGCTATTGAGGGAGTGAAGCGAAGGTTCACCAGACTGATTCCTGGGATGGCAGGACTGTCATATGAGGAGAGACTGGATCAACTGGGCCTTTATACATTGGAGTTTAGAAGGATGAGAGGGGATCTCATAGAAACATATAAGATTCTGACTGGACATAGAAACATAGAAAATAGGTGCAGGAGTAGGCCATTCGGCCCGTCGAGCCTGCACCGCCATTCAATGAGTTCATGGCTGAACATGCAACTTCAGTACCCCATTCCTGCTTTCTCGCCATACCCTTTGATCCCCCTAGTAGTAAGGACTACATCTTTCGAAAAGGGAGTGAGAGAGAAAGCGGGTAATTATAGACCGGTTAGCCTGACATCAGTAGTGGGGAAGATGTTGGAATCAATTACTAAGGATGAAATAGCAGCGCATTTGGAAAGCAGTGACAGGATCGGTCCAAGTCAGCATGGATTTATGAAGGGGAAATCATGATTGACAAATCTTCTGGAATTTTTTAAGGATGTAACTAGTCGAGTGGACAAGGGAGAACCAGTGGATGTGGTGTATTTGGACTTTCAGGACGGGTCAGGTTAGATGCGGGTAGAATGTTCCCGATGTTGGGAAAGTCCAGAACCAGGGGACACAGTCTTAGGATAAGGGGCATGCCATTTAGGACTGAGATGAGGAGAAACCTCTTCACTCAGAGTTGTTAACCTGTGGAATTCCCTGCCGCAGAGAGTTGTTGATGCCAGTTCATTGGATATATTCAAGAGGGAGTTAGATATGGCCCTTACGGCTAAAGGGATCAAGGGGTATGGAGAGAAATCAGGAAAGGGGTACTGAGGGAATGATCAGCCATGATCTTATTGAATGGTGGTGCAGGCACGAAGGGCCGAAAGGCCTACTCCTGCATCTATTTTCTATGTTTCTCTATTTCTAGTCCCCAGACCAGCCTCTGAAGAGGCCGACCAATAAAGAAGTGTGCATTACCCGAGGTGTTCGAAAGAGTAAGCTTGCTACCAACCAGAGAAACGCTGCGCCACCGCCTGTGGGCAAGGGTGGTGGAGTCACCAAGACCAAGCGCAGCGGGTGGTCTTAGAATAAGGTGGAGGAGAGACGGGTGCAGCCTTTCTTTGCTGCTGTTGTTGTTATTGTTGTTACTGTTGTAACTGTTCTTAAATTGAAAGTTTTTTGTAAGTTATGTAAATTTACAAGTTAATAAATGATAGTAAGTGATCTTAAAGTTTTTAAGTGAAAACTTTAAAGTTTGATTCACGAATATGTTTATTAAAGTTAAGTTAAGTACAAACAAATGTTAAACTAGTGAATAAAATATATTTTAAATTATAACTGAATCATTTACATTATTTGTTCCCTTATTAACGCAACTTTTGGAACTCAAGAAGAATCATTTCCATTATTTGTTCGATTATTAACACAGCTTTTTGAAGTAAACAAGAATAATTTCCATCATTTGTTCCATTAACACAACACAACATTACGGAACAGTAAACATGGTCCATGTGGAATAGTTGCCACTGAACTTTCAGGCAGCAGTAAAGAGTTCACGGATGAGCTGCTGGCACAAGGTTCGAGCAATCGTTAAAGGGCCACAACGGCCCGCCCTCCTCCACCGTCGTGCTCCGGGTTCAGGTACTCACATGGCTTCCTCGTCCTCCTCATCTGCATCTTTCTCATCATTATTAGCCACTCTCATCTCAGGTGGGTCTTCTACTACCAGCTGCTGCTGCCTAATGATGGCTAAGTTATGCAGCATGCAGCACACAACAGTGAACTGACCGACAATCTCAGGGGAGTTTTGCAAGTATCCTCCGGAATGGTCAAGGCATCGGAAACGCTGTTTCAAGATGCCAATGGTCCTCTCTATTATGCTGTGCATTGCAATGTGCGACATATTGTATTCCTGGTCAGCTTCCGTCTGGGTTATGCGTAAGTGCATCATGGGTCAGATGGCGAGGCCGTATCCTTTGTCTCCCAGTAGCCGATGTCCCCCCCGCAAGCAAAATTTACCGTAGAAAAACATCTGGCCGCCGTGCGGTGCCCCCGACAGTTTTTTCTATCGATGCACTGTGTTTGCAGTGTGTGTAAAATGGTGTTGTGGCCTCCATTAAAAGGGAGGGTGCACTGCCAGAACGCCATCTTATTTTTCTTGTCAGCCCGACAATTATGATCGCAGGTTTGGCCAAACCCTCCCTGGTGGCCCAATGGACCTAACTTAAAAAGCTGCATTGCTTGCTGCGGCTCTCCCCTTTAACTGGCTGCTGCTGAAGCATGGTCGATGTAACGCTCTCGCGTAGGATGAACGCATCATGGGTGCTCCCAGGGTATCTTGCATCAATTGACAAGATGCGATGAATGTCGTCACACATGAGCTGCACATCAATGGAGTGGAAGCCTTTTCTGGTCCTGTATATCTCGGAATCCTCCAAAGTTGCTCGCAAGACGATGTGGGTGCAATCAGTGCAGCCCTGTACCTTTGGGAAGCCAGCAATCCTGGAGAAGCCCACAGCTCTGTCATGCATTGCCTGGGCGGTCATGGGGGCGGAAGTGGGAGCGGGTGGAATGTCTGCCGCTGTCAGTCATCAGCTGGTGACTTCATCGCGCTGGCTTGTTGACACGTCTCTCCTCTTCAGTTAAAGGGGAGAGCCGCAGCGAGCTCTGAAGCTTTTTAAGTTAGGTCCATGGGCTACCAAGGAGGGTTCGGCCAAACCCGGGGTCATAATTGTCGGGTTGACAAGAAAAATAAGATGGCGGCCTGGCAGTGCACCCTCCCTTTTAATGGAGGCCACACCGCCATTTTACACACAGTGCGAACACAGTGCATCGACAGAAAAAACTGTCGGAGGCACCGCACGGCGGCCGGATGATTTTCTAAGGTAAATTTTGCTTGTGGGGGTGGGGACATCGGCGCTGCGCGCTTTGACGATGCAGTTACGAGGGTTCGGCAGCAGTGGGGCGAAAGTGGGGACCGCTGGAAAAACCACCGGGAAGAATTTCGCTGGTGGCGGCTATTCGACTACAAATCAGCGGCCATTCGACACCGCCACGTGGCCACCGCTTTCCAGCAGTAACACGCTTTATTAGAAGGCTGAATTTTGACCCAATTCGGTTGGGCCCTCATTGGCCAAATTAAAGATTGTCAAAATGTTACGCATTCTTTAATCTAACTCATTAAAAACACTGTGTGAGACAAGTCTTCTACGAAAGTGAAACTTAATTCTTGGGTAAAACATAGCCTATACATTAACCCTTTACTTGCCTTGAGCAGAAACATACAATTAATAAACACAGTATTATTTTCAGGTAACCCTAATTTCTAACAGCAAATTCTGCGTTCCTTCTTCATAGACGTCTTGTGCATCCCTCACTTCCTTCTGTTTAGGCCCTAAGCTCTGGAATTCGCTCCCCAAACCTCTTTGCCTCTCCACCTCTGTCTCCTTTAAGCTGCTGCTTAAAAGCTACCTCTTATGACCAAGTGTTTGGTCACCTGTCCTAATGTCTCCTATGGCTTGTTGTTAATAGAGACTTAAAGGAATAGTGAGGAAAAGTGGGAGTCGAACAGAGATGACAACAAAAGAAAGTGTGAGAACCATAGTGAGAGTGAAAAATAAAGAGACACAAAGTGAAAGATATTGGTCCAGATTTTTCTGGAGCGGGACATCCCGACTATTAGCCAGATTTTTTGTGCACGTTTAGATTTTTAAAATATTTTGCGCACGAAGTTGCTGCAAGTGCAAGCTGGTAATGGCGCAGCGAAGGCAACAGGGCACCTGGGACCTTGCTAAATAATAGGATAAACTGTATCTCCTTAAACAATGAGATTAAAGCATTTAAAGAATAAACTAGAGGAAGGAGGGAGAATTAGAGTGGGTGAATTCAATGTCAAATCACTTATAGAAAGATAAATAAAGAGAGGGAAAGAAAGATTGGATAAAGAGTGAGAAAAAAGAGACAGAAAGGAAAAGTTCAAAAACAAATGAAATTTAAAATTTGACATTTTTAAAATCTCGACGCAATTCATAACCTGAAGGAATGAGACACCACATTTATAATTGTTCATTTTCTGGGCAAGAGAGGTTGATTGGCTGCCCGTGTCCTAACTTGCATCGAGTCCCGCTCACCCATCACCTCTGTGCTCGCTGACCTACATTGGCTTTTGGTTAAGTAATGCTTCGATTTCAAAATTCTCATCCTTATTTTCCAAATCCCTCCATAGCCTTGCCTCTCCCTGTCTCTGTAATCTCCTCCAGCCCCACAACTCCCCGAGATATCTGCGCTCCTCTAATTCTGGCCTCTTGAGCATCCCTGATTATAATCGCTCAACCATTGGTGGCCGTGCCTTCTGTTGCATAGGTTACAAGCTCGAAAATTCCCTGCCGAAACCGCTCCGCCCGCTACCTATCTTTCCGCTTTCAAGGCGCTCCTTAAAATATACCTCTTTGACTAAGCTTTTGGTCACCTGCGCTAATTTCTGCTTATGTGGCTCAGTGTCAAATATTTTTTATCTCACATACTCCTGTGAAGCGCCTTGGGACATTTCACTTCGTTAAAGGCGCTATATAAATACAAGTTGTTGTTGATGTCCTTAACAATTATCACGTTGTTAAAAGCATACTTCTGCTGTTCATTACTAAACTTTACATTCTGTGGCAAGTTTAATGGGCAATTCACGGGTTATCTCCTCCTTGCCACAAGTTGCAAATTAATAACGACGTTATTAATTCAGAAGTTGTTATTTTTGCTGCAAAATCTGGGCCAAACAGAATAACAGAGAATGGAAAACAGCAGAGAGGCAGTTACAAGACAAATGAGGTCATTTTTCATGCATCAACAATGTCATTACGCTGTCCTAACACCTACACAATACCAAAAAAGTTGCACTTCAAAAAAAAAAACAAATTTTCAGTCAGAAGTTCCCCATATATATTTTTGAATTATCAAACATATCAAACCCATGAGAAATGTCATCTCTAGAGCTTTCAATAATGTGGGAGTTTCCACTATTTAATCTACAGTTGTTTGTGTTAACTCTTACATATGAAGTCTACACAGTGCAACAAATGTATGTTTGGTTAGTACTGGTCTAAATTTTGGTGACTGTGGCACAATAACACCTGTGTGATTGAAATAATGTCTGTCTGTAAAGGTGATCTGGCTCTCTTAATATTCTGTCATTGGTCTCTGCCTCACACTCTTCTTCCCTTCCCTCGCTGCTCCAATCCACCAGATAAGACATAAGAACATAAGAAATAGGAACAGGAGTAGGCCATACGACCCCTCGAGCCTGCTCTGCGATTCAATAAGATCAGGCCTGATCTGATCATTGACTCAACTCCACTTCCCCGACAGCTCCTCATAACCCCTTATTGTTTAAGAAACTATCCATTTCTGTCTTAAATTTATTCAATGTCCCAGCTTCCACAGTTCTCTGAGGCAGCAAATTCCACAGATATACAACCCTCTGAGAGAAGAAATTTCTCCTCATCTCTGTTTTAAATGGGCGGCCCCTTATTCTAAGATCATGGCCTCTAGTTCTAGTCTCCACCATCAGTGGAAACATCCTCTCTGCATCCACCTTGTCAAGCCCCCTCATAATCTTATACGTTTATTTTACCGAGTACTACTTCTTTAGTGATAGTGATTGTATTAAGTTCCTCCCTCCCTATAGCCCCTTGATTATCCACTATTGGGATCTTTTAGTGTCTTCTACCGTGAAGACCGATACAAATATTTGTTCAAAGTCTCTGCCTGTTCCCCATTATCAATTCCCCTAGGGGACCAACATTTACTTTAGCCACTCTTTTTCTTTTTATGTACCTGTAGAAACTCTTACTATCTGTTTTTATATTTCATGCTAGTTTACTTTCATAATCTATTTTCTCTCTCTTTATTCTTTTTTTAGTCGTTCTTTGCTGGCTTTTAGAAACATAGAAAATAGGTGCAGGAGTAGGCCATTCAGCCCTTCAAGCCTGCACCACCATTCAATGAGTTCATGGCTGAACATGCAACTTCAGTAGTCCATTCCTGCTTTCTCGCCATACCCCTTGATCCCACTAGTAGTAAGGACTTCATCTAACTCCTTTTTGAATATATTTAGTGAATTGGCCTCAACAACTTTCTGTGGTAGAGAATTCCACAGGTTCACCACTCTCTGGGTGAAGAAGTTTCCCAGGTCTCTGGCCTCCTATTAGTCTTGGCGACATTAGTTTTCAATTTGATACCCTCACTTATTTCCTTAGTTAGCCACAGATGGTTATCCCTTCTCTTTTGGTCTTTCCTTCTCATTGGGATATATTTTTGTTGTGAGTTATGAAATATCTCCTTAAATGTGGAGTGGAGGGTAGCCAATATAACCCACTTTTTAAAAAAGGAGGGAGAGAGAAAACGGAATTATAGACCGGTCAGCCTGATATCGGTAGTGGGCAAAATGATGGAATCAATTATTAAGGGTGTCATAGCAGCGCATTTGGAAAGAGGTGACAAGATAGGTCCAAGTCAGCATGGATTTGTGAAAGGGAAATCATGCTTGACAAAACTTCTGGAATTTTTTGAGGATGTTTCCAGTAGAGTGGAAAATTGACAAGGGAGAACCAGTTGATGTGGTGTATTTGGACTTTCAGAAGACTTTCGACAAGGTCCCACACAAAAGATTAATGTGCAAAGTTAAAGCACATGGGATTGGGGGTAGTGTGCTGATGTGGATTGAGAACTGGTTGGCAGACAGGAAGTAAAGAGTAGGAGTAAATGGGTACTTTTCAGAATGGCAGGCAGTGACTAGTGGGGTACCACTAGGTTCTGTGCCTAGGCCCCAGCTGTTTACATTGTACATTAATGATTTAGACGAGGGGATTAAATGTAATATCTCCAAATTTGCGGATGACACTAAGTTGGGTGGCAGTGTGAGCTGCGAGGAGGATGCTATGAGGCTGCAGAGTGACTTGGATAGGTTAGGTGAGTGGGAAAATGCATGGCAGATGAAGTATAATGTAGATAAATGTGAGGTTATCCACGTTGGTGGTAAAAACAGAGGGACAGACTATTATCTGAATGGTGACAGATTAGGAAAAGGGGAGGTGCAACGAGACCTGGGTGTCACGGTACATCAGTCATTGAAGGTTGGCATGCAGGTACAGCAAGCGGTTAAGAAAGCAAATGGCATGTTGGCCTTCATAGCGAGGGGATTTGTGTACAGGGGCAGGGAGGTGTTAATACAGTTGTACAGGGCCTTGGTGAGGCCACACCTGGTATATTGTGTACAGTTTTGGTCTCCTAACCTGAGGAAGGACATTCTTGCTATTGAGGGAGTGCAGCGAAGGTTCACCAGACTGATTCCCGGGATGGCGGGACTGACCTATCAAGAAAGACTGGATCAACTGGGCTTGTATTCACTGGAGTTCAGAAGAATGAGAGGGGATCTCATAGAAACGTTTAAAATTCTGACTGGTTTGGACAGGTTAGATGCAGGAAGAATGTTCCCAATGTTGGGAAGTCCAGAACCAGGGGTCACAGTCTAAAGATAAGGGGTAAGCCATTTAGGACCGAGATGAGGAGAAACTTCTTCACCCAGAGAGTGGTGAACCTGTGGAATTCTCTACCACAGAAAGCTGTTGAGGCCAATTCACTAAATATATTCAAAAAGGAGTTAGATGTAGTCCTTACTACTAGGGGGATCAAGGGGTATGGCGAGAAAGCAGGAATGGGGTACTGAAGTTGCATGTTCAGCCATGAACTCATTGAATGGCGGTGCAGGCTCGAAGGGCCGAATGGCCTACTCCTGCACCTATTTTTTATGTTTCTATGTCTGCCATTGCTCATCATGGTTTGTCACCATGGTTCGATGTCAACCATGATCCTGCAGGCGTATTTTGCTGTAGAAAGAATGGTGAAGCTAACACGCTTACTGTTATTAAAGTGTAAATGGGACAGCAACTTCCAGCGGTAGCCAAGGCGCAGTTAAACGTGGAAATCAGGAAGTTGCTATCCGAGTTGCCCTGCTCCTCCAGACATTGTGTTATACAGGTTCAGACTCTCTGCTGCTCATTGAACGATTCTTCAGTTTGATTGGTTAAGATGGTACACAGATCCCAGACGCTTCAATATAGAGAGAGACTCAGAATTGAAGTGAGGAAGGACGTTCTTGTTATTGAGGGAGTGCAGCGAAGGTTCACCAGAGTGATTCCAGGGATGGCTGGACTGTCATATGAGGAGAGACTGGATCAACTGGGCCTTTATTCACTGGAGTTTAGAAGGATGAGAGAGGATCTCATAGAAACGTATAAGATTCTGACGGGACTGGACAGGTTAGATGTGGGAAGAATGTTCCCGATGCTGGGCAGGTCCAGAACCAGGGGACATAGTCTTAGGATAAGGGATAGGTCATTTAGGACTGAGATGAGGAGAAACTTCTTCACTCAGAGAGTTGTTAACCTGTGGAATTCCCTGCCGCAGAGAGTTCTTGATGCCAGTTCATTGGATATATTCAAGAGGGAGTTAGATATGGCCCTTATGGCTAAGGGGATCAAGGGAAATGGAGAGAAAGCAGGAAAGGGGTACTGAGGGAATGATCAGCCATGATCTTATTGAATAGCGGTGCAGGCTCGAATGGCCCACTCCTGCACCTATTTTCGATGTTTCTACATTTTCTTTTCTTTTAATTTTCTTTCTTTTATTTCCCCCTCCCATAATCCAATATTTCTTTCTCTCCTCTCTTTATTTTGCTTTCTGTACCTGATTTGACAATTGAATTAAATATTCCAACTGATACTGCATCGTTCAGACTGTGCACTGCTCATTTAACGATTCTCCAGTTTGATTGGTTAAGATGATACACAATTACGAGCCCTGTTCATATAGGTCCCAGATGCCTTGTAGAGGGCACTGCGCCGTTTTGGCTTTCTAATTTAAAGTAAGTTACAATGCAAAATCCCATAGAAAGTCTATGCAAGTGCATATGTAATGAATGGCTGTCGCTGTTCTTTCACCACTGAGAGCAAAATTCCGCCTAATAATTTTTTGTTGTTTTGCTTCAATGATGGTATGTTCCAAGTCGTTCTAGTCTGGTACTGGTGTCAAGGGTGTACTTTTGTATCTTTATATTAAAAGTCTTGCTTACATTCTGTACTTCTTGTCCCTGATACTTTGTATATTATTATCACAATTTTGATGTAATGTTTTTATGTTAACATTTAGAATGTTAAATGGCCTGTAAATATTTAAAATTACAATTTTGTAAACAATAGCCATTCCAGGCCTCCGTCCAGTAGGTTACGATCTAGTGCCGCTTGTTTTAGTCTCCCAACTGATTTCCCTTTTATTGGCCATAGCTGTAAATTCTTTGATCCTTCTGTAGTTTCTGTCTCTCCTCTGCATTGCAAATTCTCTGTAAATTAAAACTTAAGAGTGTACTATTTCTGCATTTACTATCTGTATGAATTGTTCTGATATATTCCCTTCCCCACCTCTGGCCTTTTGTCCCAGCCTTGCTCACGTAGGTTTTACTCTGGCCTTGCTATAATTTTCATGGCTTCCTGATCCTGGCACTGCAATATTCTCATGTAAGAGCTTATGTCCCAGCTTGGAACAATTCTCCCATTTAATGTAGCTTTATGTTGCAGGTACATGTCACCACACCGACTATGGGCTGTGTGCTGGCATTTGTGTATTATCATAGAATAGAATCAAAGAATCAATGCGTATAAGGTGGCCAAGGTTAGTGGGAAACTAGAGGATTGGGAAGATTTTAAGCAATAGCAAAGAATGACTAAAAAAGCAATAAAGAAAGGGAAGATAGATTACGAAGGTAAACTTGCGCAAAACATAAAAACAGATAGTAAAAGCTTTTACAGATATATAAACGGAAAAGAGTGACTAAAGTAAATGTTGGTCCCTTAGAAGATGAAAAGGGGGATTTAATAATGGGAAATGTGGAAATGGCTGAGACCTTAAACAATTATTTTGCTTCCGTCTTCACAGTGGAAGACTCAAAAACCATGCCAAAAATTGCTGGTCATAGGAATGTGGGAAGGGAGGACCTTGAGATGATCACTATCAATAGGGAGGTAGTGCTGGACAGACTAATGGGATTGAAGGTAGACAAATCCCCTGGTCCTGATGAAATGCATCCCAGGGTATTAAAAGAGATGGCGGAAGTTATAGCAGATGCATTTGTTATAATCTACCAAAATTCTCTGGACTCGGGAGGTACCAGCGGATTGGAAAGCAGCTAATGTAACGCCTCTGTTTAAAAAAGGTGGCAGGCAAAAGGCAGGTAACTATAGGCCGGTTAGTTTAACATCTGTAGTGAGGAAAATGCTTGAAACTATCATTAAGGAAGAAATAGCGGGACATCTGGATAGGAATAGTGCAATCAAGCAGACGCAGCATGAATTCATGAAAGGGAAATCATGTTTAACTAACTTACTGGAATTTTTTGAGGATATAACGAGCATGGTGGATAGAGGTGTACCGATGGATGTGGTGTATTTAGATTTCCAAAAGACATTCGATAAGGTGCCACACAAAAGGTTACTGCAGAAGATAAAGGTACGCGGAGTCAGAGGAAATGTATTAGCATGGATAGAGAAGTGGCTGGCGAACAGAAAGCAGAGAGTCGGGATAAATGAGTCCTTTTCCGGTTGGAAATCAGTGGTTAGTGGTGTGCCACAGGGATCAGTGCTGGGACCACAACTGTTTACAATATACATAGATGACCTAGAGGAGGGGACAGAGTGTAATGCAACAGAATTTGCAGATGACACTAAGATTAGTGGGAAAGCGGGTTATGTAGAGGACTCAGAGAGGCTACAAGGAGGTTTGGATAGGTTAAGCGAATGGGCTAAGGTTTGGCAGATGGAATACAATGTCGGAAAGTGTGAGGTCATCCACCTTGGGAAAAAAAACAGTAAAAGGGAATATTATTTGAATGGGGAGAAATTACAACATGCTGTGGTGCAGAGGGACCTGGGGGTCCTTGTGCATGAATCCCAAAAGGTTAGTTTGCAGGTGCAGCAGGTAATCAGGAAGGCAAATGGAATGTTGGCTTTCATTGCGAAAGGGATGGAGTACAAAAGCAGGGAGGTGTTGCTGCAACTGTATAAGGTATTGGTAAGGCCGCACCTGGAGTACTGCGTGCAGTTTTGGTCACCTTACTTAAGGAAGGATATACTAGCTTTGGAAGGGGTACAGAGACGATTCACTAGGCTGATTCGAGAAATGAGGGGGTTACCTTATGATGATAGATTGAGTAGACTGGGTCTTTACTTCTTGGAGTTCAGAAGGATGAGGGGTGATCTTATAGAAACATTTAAAATCATGAAAGGGATAGACAAGATAGAGGCAGAGAGGTTGTTTCCATTGATGGGGGAGACTAGAACTAGGGGGCACAGCCTCAAAATACGGAGGAGCCAATTTAAAACCGAGTTGAGAAAGAATTTCTTCTCCCAGAGGGTTGTGAATCTGTGGAATTCTCTGCCCAAGAAAGCAGTTGAGGCTAGCTCATTGAATGTTTTCAAGTCAAAGATAGATAGATTTTTAAGCAATAAGGGAATTAAGGATTATGGGGAGAGGGCGGGTAAGTGGAGCTGAGTCCACGACCAGATCTGCCATGATCTTATTGAATGGCGGAGCAGGCTCGAGGGGCTAGATGGCCTACTCCTGTTCCTAATTCTTATGTTCTTATAATCATAGAATGGTTATAGCACAAAAGGAGGCCCTTTGAGCCTGTGCCGGCTCCCTGCAAGAGCACTTCAGCTAGTCCTACTCCGCTGCCCTTTCCCCATAGCCCTGCAAAGTTTTTCCTTCAGGTACTTATCCAATTCCCTTTTGAAAACAACGATTGAACCTTCACCACCCTTTCAGGCAGTGCATTCCAGATCTTAATCAGTCGCTGCATAAAAAAGGTTTTCCTCATGTCGCCTTTGGTTCTGCCAATCACCTTAAATTTGTATCCTCTGGTTCTCGACCTTTCGGCCAATGGGAACAGTTTCTCTCTATCTATCTATTCTGTCTCGACTCTTCATGATTTTGAACACCTCTATCAAATCTCCTCTCAACCTTCTCTGCTCTAAGGAATACTTTGACTTTTTTCTTGCCACATTCTTGAATGTGCAATTATTTGTAGCTGAATTAAAGACTGGGTAAAAAATAATTGCCCGCAGGCTATTTTGATTAAAATACTAATTTACTGATAATTAAATAGACTTCACATCAAAAGTTAAGCTAATGATGAGAAAGATTTGTACTTGCATAATTTATATTATACTAAAGCAAGTTACATATACAGTATACAAAGAGCAAAATACATGAAGGCTAAGAGACTGCAGTGTGTTGTGTGTTATAATGCATTTGTGATGATAGCCTAAATCAGAACAGTGAAACGTTCACTGATTAACAATGTCATTTCAACCTAGAGATGTATTTCACTCTTATAAAACATTCCAACCTGAGCTATTTGTATACTGTATTACAAAGATCGCAATGATAAGTACACATGTGGGATGCCATTTGGCCCATCGAGCTCATCCTTCAATAGAAAGCAATGGTCTCCTCATCACAGTGTCTACCTGCTTTTGAATATGTTGTGTATGCATGCCTGTTTACTGTGTGATGTCTGTAACACTGTTATGCCACACTGAATGTATCCTTATACTGTACACACCTTAACTGTACACACCTTACCTGTACACCAGAGGGTGCTGCTGCTGGAGATCTAAAAGGAACTCACAGCTTATTGTCCTCACTCAGGAGCTGCAAATAAAGGACTACAGGTCTACACAGTTTAAGTATCATACCTTGCCTCGTGGAGTCATTACTAAAGGTGTCTACATACACTACAGAATAATCCAGGAGTTTTTGCCTCTATTACCATTACCGGGAAGACAATTACAGGTGTTGAGCACTTTGGTGTCAAGAAGGACTTTCTGGCATAAGTACTGAACTTGCATTTTACCCGTTTGTACCTATGTCCCTTTGTCCCTCAGCAATAGTTTAACTTCAAATAATGCTCAGGATGACTGTTTGATACTCCACTTAGTATTTTCAAAATTTCTATAATTCCCACTCTCAATTGGTTCAAATTTGTCATCATAACCCAGTTCTCTGACACAAGGGATAAGACTTTTGGGCCTTCTCTCTTTTTTTTAATTATTCGTTCAGGGGATGTGGGCGACAGCATTTATTGCCCATCCCTAATTGCTCTTGAGAAGGTGGTGGTGAGCCACCTTCTTGAACTGCTGCAGTTCAGGTAAAAATTTTTTCCCCCGAGCAGTTTGATGCAGCAATGGCTTGTTAGGCCATTTCAAAGTGCAGCTAAAAGTCAACCACATTGCTGTGAGTCACTTATAGGCAAGACTGGGTAAGAGCGGCAGATTTCCTTCCCTAAAGGACATTAGTGAACCAGATGGGTTTTACAACAATCCGGTAATTTCATGGTCTGCATTACTGATACGAGCTTTTTATTCCCAGCTGCCATGGAGGCATTTAAACTCGCGTCTCTGGATCATTAGTCTAGGCCTCTGGATTACTAGTCCAGCAACATAACCACTATGCTACCCTTCCCTATTGCATCCAGTGCTCAGATGTTTCACTTTTACCTTAGTGGCCAAAACTGAATGCAGTTTTCAAGGAGTGGCCTGACCAGAGCACTACGGCCTTGAAATTGGAACCTTTAGTGCAGGCCATTAAAGCACATTGAAGAAAAAATAGTGCCCGGCTTGCTTCCGCCCTCTTCCGAATGGATGACTAACGCTGATATGTGTGGGTTAGGATATTTTGGTAAATGATGATCTCCAAAAACTGTGGAACAAACAGCCAGAATGCCAGTTGACTTTTGAATTCACACATCTATAACCAGTACTTTGGAATTCTTTCAGAATTTCTCTTGATATGATTTAATCTGGCTTTATTTAAAATTGAAATTCTATTGATGGTTTACATCAGAGGAAATCCCCTGTCTGCTAATTTGTAAATAAATACATGCATTCATAACAGCAGATATGCTGCATTTGAAATGCTGTGCTAAACATCCTTCGATTTTTTTTTAAACTAGATTTTTTTTGTGTCATTTAACTTGTGTAATATGTTAATGCTCCAATTTTGATTTTTTTTGTTGAACTATTTTAAGTCTCAATAGTTTAATGGCAGTTGCTGTAAGCAGGCATTGTCCACTACAATCGAGGAACTGTACCTTTTTATTAATCTGAACAGAAAATGCTGGAAATACTCAGTTGGTCAATTATATCTTGTTCTGATGAAGGATGCTAAGAAAAATGTATTTTTATTCATTTTTTTTTTAATTGTATTTTGTTCTGCTGGAAACAGTTTATGTGAGTTCAACACCCAAGGTCACATGAAGTATCCTAGGAACATTAGGAACAGAAGTAGAGAACAAAGCCAGGGAGTGAAGCACAAATAGCTTCAAATCTGATGATACTGACCATACCTCGCTTGGAACAAGCCCTGATAAAACTGAATCTAAGGCTGGTACAGTTTCAGCAACTCAAGTCTGCTCTGTTTTGATAATGGCTGATTTATACCTCAACTCGACCTGCTTTTGCTCAATATCCTTTGATACACTTACCAAACAAAAACATTACTGATTTCAGTCTTGAAAGCTGCTTTTCAACAGTCGGTGGAGCAGTGGCGGCCTATAAAGGCCCAGCGAGAGTCCGGGGATCGGCGGCAGTCAGTGGAGCAGCGGCGGGAGGAGGAGGAGCAGCGGCCTATAAGGGCCCAGTGGGAGTCCGGGGGTCGGCGGCAGTCGGAGGAGCAGTGACCGGAGGAGGAGGAGCAGCGGCCTATAAGGGCCCAGCGGGAGTCTGGGGGTCGGCAGCAGTCGGAGGAGCAGTGGCTGGAGGAGAAGGAGCAGTTAGTTGCACCAGGGTCAAAAGTAAGAAAGAAGTAAAAAGTAATCGAAGGGTGACGTCACAGCCAAGAGTGATTGGCTGGTTGAGTGGTGAATAGTTTTCTTTTTCTTTATCTTTTTTTCTTGTTCTTAGCAGGAAGAAACTTTTCGCATGGTTGCCAAATTAAGTAATTTAAGGGTTAAGTCATGGCAGGAGAGCTCAGACCAATGTCATGCTCCTCCTGTGCCATGTGGGAAGTTAGGGATGCTTCCAGTGCCCCTGACGACTACATGTGCAGGAAGTGTATCCAGCTGCAGCTCCTGACAGACACTGGAGCTGCGCATGGATGCACTCTGGAGCATCCGCGATGCTGAGGTTGTCGTGAATAGCACGTTTAATGAGTTGGTCACACCGCAGGTAAAGGTTACGCAGGCAGATAGGGAATAGGTGACTATCAGAAAGAGCAGTGGAAGGAAGGTAGTGCAGGGGTCCTCTGCGGGCATCTCCCTCCAAACCAGATACACCACCTTGGGTACTGTTGGGGGAGATGACTCATCAGGGGAAGGCAGCAGCAACCAAGTCCATGGCACCAGGGGTGGCTCTGCTGCGCAGGAGGGCAGGAAAAAGAGTGGGAGAGCTTTAGTGATAAGGGATTCTATTGTAAGGGGAATAGATAGGCGTTTCTGTGGCCGCAGACGAGACCAATGTTGCCTCCCTGGTGCAAGGGTCAAGGATGTCTCGGAGCGGCTGAAGCGCATTCTGGAATGAGAGGGGGAACAGCCAGCTGTCGTGGTACATATAGGTACCAACGATATAGGTAAAAATCTGGATGAGATCCTACAAGCTGAATTTAGGGAGCTAGGAATTAAATTAAAAAGTAGGACATTAAAGGTAGTAATCTCAGGATTGCTACCAGTGCCAAGTGCTAGTCAGAGTAAGAATTGCAGGATAGCTCAGCTAAATACGTGGCTTGAGGAATGGTGCAAGGGGGAGGGATTCAAATTCCTGGGACATTGGAACCGGTTCTGGGGGAGGTGGGACCAATACAACCCGGATGGTCTGCACCTGGGATGTCCTAGGCGGAGTGTTTTCTAGTGCTGTTGGGGAGGGTTTAAACTAACAAGGCAGGGGGATGGGAATCTATGCAGGGAGGCAGAGGGAAGTAAAAAGGGGGCAGAAGCAAAAGGTAGGAAGGAGAAAAGCAAGAGTGGAGGGCAGAGAAATCAAGGGCAAAAATCAAAAAGGGCCACATTACAACATAATTCTAAAAGGACAAAGAGTTAAAAAAACAAGCCTGAAGGCTCTGAGTCTCAGTACGAGGAGCATTCATAATAAGGTGAATGAATTGACTGCTCAGATAGCTGTTAACGGATATGATGTAATTGGGATTACGGAGACATGGCTCCAAGATATCCAAGGCTGGGAACTCAACATCCAGGGGTATTCACTATTCAGGAAGGACCGACAGGAAGGAAAAGGAAGTGGGGTAGTGCTACTGGTTAAAGAGGAAATTCATGCAATAGTAAGGAAGGACATTAGCATGGATGATGTGGAATCTATATGGATAGAGCTGCGAAACACCAAAGGGCAGAAAACATTAGTGGGAGTTGTGTACAGACCACCAAACAGTAGCCGGGAGGCTGGGGATGGCATCAAACAGGAAATTAGGGACGTGTGCAATAAGGGTACAGCATTTATCATGGGTGACTTTAATCTGCATATTGATTGGGCTAACCAAACTGGTAACAATACTATGGAGGAGGATTCCCTGAAGTGTATAAGGGATGGTTTTCTAGACCAATATGTCGAGGAACCAACTAGAGAGCAGGCCATCCTAGACTGGGTCTTGTGTAACGAGAGGAGATTAATTAGCAATCTGGTCGTGCGGGGCCCCTTGGGGATGAGTGACCATAATATGGTAGAATTCTTCATTAAGATGGAGAGTGACACAGATTCAGAGACTAGGGTCCTGAACTTAAAGAAAGGAAACGTTGACGGTATGAGACGTGAATTGACGAGGATAGACTGGAGAATGATACTTAAAGGGTTGACGGTGGATAGGCAATGGCAGACATTTAAATATCACATGCATGAACTACAACAATTGTACATCCCTGTGTGGTGTAAAAAAGGGAAGGTGGCTCAACTGTGGCTAACAAGGGAAATTCGGGAAAGTGTTAAATCTAAGAAAGAGGCCAGAAGAAGCAGCAAACCTGAGGACTGGGAGAAATTTGGAATTTAGCAGAGGAGGACTAAGGGTTTAATTAGGAGGGCGAAAATAGAGTATGAGAGTAAGCTTGCAGGGAACATAAAAACTGACAGCAAAAACTTCTATAGATATGTGAAGAGAAAAAGATTAGTGAAGACGAATGTAGGTCCCTTGCAGTCAGAATCAGGGAAATTCATAATGGGGAACAAGGAAATGGCAGACCAATTGAACAAATACTTAGGTTCTGTCTTCACTAAGGAAGACACGAATAATCTCCCGAAAATACTAGGGGACCGAGGGTCTAGCGAGAAGGGGGAACTGAGGGAAATCCTTATTAGTCAGGAAATGGTGTTAGGGAAATTGAAGGGACTGAAGACCGATAAATCCCCAGGGCCTGATAGTCTGCATCCCAGAGTACTTAAGGAAGTGGCCCTAGAAATAATGGATGCATTGGTAGTCATTTTCCAACATTCTACAGATTCTGGTTCAATTCCTATGGATTGGAGGGTAGCTAATGTAACCCCACTTTTTAAAAAAGGAGGGAGAAAGAAAACAGGGAATTATAGACCGGTTAGCCTGACATCGGTAGTGGGGAAAATGTTAGAATCAATTATTAAAGATGTAATAGCAGCGCATTTGGAAAGCAATTACAGGATCGGTGCAAGTCAGCATGGATTTATGAAAGGGAAATCATGCTTGACAAATCTTCTAGAATTTTTTGAGGATGTAACTAGTCGAGTGGATAAGGGAGAACCAGTGGATGTGGTGTATTTGGACTTTGAAAAGGCTTTTGACAAGGTCCCACATAAGAGATTAGTGTGCACAATTAAGGCACATGGTATTGGGGGTAATGTATTGATGTGGATAGAGAACTGGTTGTCAGACAGGAAGCAAAGAGTGGGAATAAACGGGTCCTTTTCAGAATGGCAGGCAGTGACTAGTGGGGTACCGCAGGGTTCAGTGCTGGGACCCCAGCTATTTACAATATACATTAATGATTTAGACAAAGGAATTGAGTGTAATATCTCCAAGTTTGCAGATGACACTAAGCTGGGTGGCAGTGTGAGCTGCTAGGAGGCTGCAGGGGGACAGGTTATGTGAATGGGCAGGTGCATGGCAGATGCAGTATAATGTGGATAAGTGCAAAAACAGGAAGGCAGATTATTATCTGAAGGGTGACAGATTAGAAAAAGGGGAGGTGCAGCGAGACCTGGGTGTCATGGTACATCAGTCATTGAAGGTAGGCATGCACGTACAGCAGGCAGTAAAGAAGGCAAATGGCATGCTGGCCTTCATAGCGAGATGATTTGAGTATAGGAGCAGGGAGGTCTTATTACAGTTGTACAGGGCCTTGGTGAGACTACACCTTGAGTATTGTGTGCAGTTTTGATCTCCTAATCTGAGGAAGGACATTCTTGCTATAAAAGGAGTGCAGCCAAGGTTCACCAGACTGATTCCTGGGATGGCAGGACTAACATATGAAGAAAAACTGGATCGACTAGGCTTGCATTCACTGGAATTTAGAAGAATGAGAGGTGATCTCACAGAAACACATAAAATTCTGACGGGATTTGACAGGTTAGATGCAGGAAGAATGTTCCCAATGTTGGGGAAGTCCAGAACCAGGGGTCACAGTCTAAGGATAAGGGGTAAGCCATTTGGGACCGAGATGAGGAGAAACTTCTTCACTCAGAGAATTGTAAACCTGTGGAATTCTCTACCACAGAAAGTTGTTGAGGCCAGTTCGTTAGATATATTCAAAAGGGAGTTGGATGTGGTCCTTACGGCTAAAGGGATCAAAGGGTATGGAGAGAAAGTAGAAATGGGGTACTGAAGTTGCATGATCAAATTGAATGGTGGTGCAGGCTCGAAGGGCCGAATGGCCTACTCCTGCACCTACTTTCTATGTTTCTATGTTTCCTCAAGGTATAAGTTTGGTTTGGTCTACACAATAATGATCTGAAATATTAATTGATTAATTAACCGGAGTGAAGGAATGATATGCAGTCGCAAACATCTTATGTTATTGACAAAAATGGCCCACGTCGTTCCACAGATATATTTTTGGGACACTTGCTGTTTAAAGTGATCTTTTCCGATTCCCCAGTATGGCACACAGCTAGTCAGACAATGAAAACCCCCCAGGCTACAATCTGGAGTACTGATCTTTGCAGCTGTTTGAGTCTTTATTTGGGCAGGCCCCCTGTGGTAGTCTTTATTGTTTTCTTGTCCTTATTCATTCTCTGAATTTTGACTTCTCAGACAAGGCTGGCATGTATTGCCCATCCCCAGTTGCGGAGTCACATATAGGCCAGACTGGGTAAGGATAGCAGGTTTCTTTCCTGAAGCACATTAGTGAATCAGTTGGGTTTTTACAACAATCCATCGTCACTCTTTACTGATACCAGCTTTTTAAAATTTACTGATTTAAAAAAAAAAATTTAATTCAAATTCTCATCATGCCATGGTGGGATTTGAACTTTCATTCTCTGGAATACTAGTGCAATAAATTAACCACTACCATTCATACCTTACATATTTTATATATTGAGGATGGAAATATATATACCTCTATGTGTTAAACTGAACTTTTAGTAAATATTTTTTATGTGAATAAAAACACATTGCTTCAAAGTCTGTGGAGAGAGGAGAATTCTCTCCTTAGAGCAGAGAAGGCTAACAACAGATTTGATAGAGGTGTTTAAAATCATGAAGGGTTTGGATAGAGTTAATAAAGAGAAACTGTTTCCAATAGCTGAAGTATCAATAATGAGAGGCCACAGATTTAAAGTGATTAGCAAAAGAACCAGAGACAACATGAGGAATAACCTTTTTTACACGAGGGCTAGGATTTGGAATGCACTGCCTTATAAGATGATGGATACAAATTCAATAGTAGCCTTCAAAAGGGAATTGGGAAGGAGAGAAAATTACAGGGATATGGGGAAAGAACGGGGGAATGGGACTAACTGGATTGTTCTTCGAAAGAACTGGCACAGACTCGATGGGTCAAATGGTCTCCTTCTGTGCTGTACCATTCTATGATTCTATGAATTCAAAGGTGACATGTGATACATTCAATGGGTCAATGTACAGAGTAAGAATTCTGTATTACGATCCTTTGATCAGTAACCTAGATATCGAGCAGAAATGATGCACTTCAAATTGTAGAAGTCCAATGTCTGCTTAAAGGAGTGACTAGTCATGCTGAACTCAACATGATATATAATAACCTAAAAATATGATAGGTATGCAGCCATACGTCATAACTTGTTTTATCTTTTAGATGCTGACTGACCTGCTGTGTACCTTTAGTATTTTCTGTTTTTATTTTAGATTTCTAACATTTGCAATGTTTCCCTTTTTAATTTATTTTTTGATAATCTGCCTTTAGCAACTGTGCAAACCCTGAGAATTACCAATGATTCCACTTGAAATATCTGCTCACTTCATTAAATGCATTCTTGTGCTTCGTTACCAACCACTCTTAGACTTGGTGGATATTAAACACACATGTTTCATAGAACATGTTGCAATAATTGTATTTCAATGTAATTGTCTTGATACACATACATCTTTGACTCTTATCAGAAGCAGGGCTTGCTTGCTGACATGGTCTGGATTATCTCTAGTTAATGGAATTTCAATCTTGTTGATTCTCAGAAAAATTGGAAAGGATTCCTCGTAAGGTTATAGATTATGTTTCCATTCGAAAGCTTAACTTGGTACTGAAGATCTGTCCTTTTTAGTTTTAAGTATGCAATCAAACAATTTTTTTGACTGTGACTATTTGGTTACAAATACAAATCGAAACTACCCAATCAATAGACTTGATTTTAAAGCAGCTAATGCTAGGTTACAGACTTTATCGGGTACAAGTCTCCAATATCAAGTCAAATTTGTGTTAGCTAGGCTCTGAATTTTATATTTTATATATTTTCAAAATTTTTAGTTGTTACACATGCTAAGCATTATCCCTAGTTTAGACAGTTAGCAGAAAACCTGTCAAAAATAAGGATATAAGAATTTCTAGAGATGGATAGGGGCCATTACACCCAATAAGCTGTTTCATTTTGATCTCAATTTCATGTACCTACTTTTTCATCATATAGCTCAATCATACTCTTTACAGAAACTCATCTAATTGCCTTCTGAACCCATTTATATTGTCTACTTCAATGCTCTTCCCATGTAATTTATTTCAAACATCCATCTTTTTTGTAAAAACATTCTTCCAGCATCCAATTTTTAAAAGTTTGAACTTGTGCTTCTTAGTATTTGAATCCTTCACTATAGTAAATCATTTTTCTCGATCAAATTTGTCAATTCCCTCACAATCTTGAAATATTGTTTCCAAAGAAAACAAACCCAACCTGATCTTTCATCATATTTTATTTCCTGTTGCCAAATGGGATCTGATCAATGCCTTATGCAGTAAATGCTTAACCTGTCTGATTTATATTTTATCCCTACGCACTTCAGCCAAGAGCTCTATTGTTTGTTAAATATATTTATCCAGACTGACTACTAGGGGCCCGAAATTCATCATATTACCGTCCACTACTGCCCACTTAACACCCAGAAATACAAGTTTAGTCGAAAAAACTGTTACTGCCCACGGGCCCAAAAAAGCAAATTTGATCACTAAGATCCATTTACTGCCCGCCCTAAATACCGTCCTGAAAAATAACGTCATACCTGATCTTAGCCGATCTTAAGCAGACGGTAGTAGAGTGCCATGGCCGCCCCCTCAAACATCAGCTTTGTCTGCCCACTGCATGGAACCTTCAAGACTGTTACCCTTCATTTTCTAAAAGTTAGACACTGTACAAGAGTGGTTAAATTCAATACTAACATTTAAACAAAATTTTAGATCATTGAAACTTGGAAAACTTTGATAACTTTCAAAAATGTGAAAAATTAAAAACTTAAAGTATTTTGAACAATTTACAATCAACAGTAATACACATTTTAATCAAACAACATATAAAACAAGAACAACATCAACAACATTAACAAAACAACCAGCACCCAATATTCTAGGCCTGATCACTCCCACCGCCTGTCTTCGCTCCCTTTGTCCTCACCCGCCCTCTATTCTTCCCATTTCCCCTACTCCTGGGCCTGGCCCTCCCCACGTTAGCACCAAGACGTTGTGCATCAATGGACTGGGTGGTTCACTCCACCGCGGCAATCAGCCTCGACATGTTCTCATCATGTCGGGCTGAAAATGCTGCAATGTTCCCAGCTATCACAGCCATGGCCTGGAGGAGCTTTCAACCTATGTCTGACCACGTCCTGGTGTGCGCCTGCCTGTCTTGTAGCATTCCCTCTTTGCTGCAGCAACCTCCGTGGATGCGGCCTAGTGGCTTGAACACTAAGGGTGCATTGCTGGAGATCGTTTGGTCCCGATAGTTCGGAAGAGTCGGGGAATCCCAGAAATACCAATGCCGACGAGCAAGTGCCCGCAGGTGCTGATCCAGAGGTTATTTGAATAGCCTGTTGCTCCTCCTCCTCCCCCCCTCCCCACCCTCATCACCTCAACTGGCTCAACCAGTTCCCCTTCTTTTCTTCCTCTTCGTGTTGCTCATTCACCCAGATCACCATGAAGGAGGTGGATGCTCAGGCAGGGGTCAAGGTGGAGGCTCGATGGATACTGGCGGTCGAGGCGGTGGCTACCTCGGTGTCGTCTGAATCAGCATCTGCAAGTACAACACAACATCTCAGTGGTTAGCAACGGGGGAGGGGTCAGGGTGACATGAGTACCATAACGTAGCTCAGTCTTATTTCAAGGACCACCACTGCTGCATTACTACATTATATATGGCCGACAGACAATACATTAAAATGCATGATATTACATTACATTACATTACATGACCGCAACATCACAATACATTATATTATTTTGAGATGACATTACATGATCGCAACTTATCATGCTGTAGCAAGGGATCAGCATCATTGTTGGTGGTTGTACGGTTGTGCCCACCCGCTAAGGTACGCTGCTCCAAATCACTTATGCCCAGCACCTTTGGTGAGCCTCCTCCCCGTGTGCTGTTGCTCGGAGGCGTTGCTTGACAATTTCTTATACAGAAATTAAAGTAGCAATCTTTAGCTGATTTGGACATGCAACACACACACACACACACAGATACACGCAAATAGCCATCAAAACATTAGTCCTTAATTTTATGTCCCATTAATCCCATTTAGATTTACATTGTAAATAGTAAGGGAGTGCATCAATAAAATCATTACTCACTCTGGCTGCGGCTATGATGTCATTCCACTTTTTGCGACATTGGTCTCCATCCCTCACAATTGTCCCCACTGCAGACATGGCCTCCCCAATTTCTTTCCAGATGCACTGGTACTGGACCAGGGCTGGCTTCCCACGACCATCCCTGGAAAGGTCCTGCCACCTTGCCTCCACCGCAGAGACAAGTGCGTCCAGCTCCTCCTCCGTAAACCATGGTGCCCTCACCCTCTGCCCATCTTTGACTTTAGTCAGGGTCTTCTCACTCATGATTTTTCTTTAAAATCGTTAATAAATCTTGCACAATTAGTAATTTTTGTTCTGACTTTGTCCGTTGTCTTCGGTACTTTCTGTTTTCTCTCTCTTTCTCTCTAATCTTCTCACCGTCTTTTCTGTCTTTCGAAGTCGCAGTCGAAGTCAAGCTGTTCCACGCATGAGCAGTCAACCCCCAATCGTGCCAAAAACGACATCGACGTCAGAAAAAAAAATTTAAATCGTGCATGCACATTAAAAAAAAATTGCGCATGTGCACAACTCAGCTTCCAATCTTTGCCGAGTCTAATGACCTGCACCGTCGGCTACACGCCGCTCCCGCTGCCACCCGTTACATTTTCATGAATGTCCCGCTAGAGGATCGCAGCAGCAGCGGGCGGTGAAAAACCACGGAACGCTCAAATACTACCGAGAATCGGGCGGCAGCGGGAGATCATCAATTTTGTGCCCTACGTCTCTTCCTTGATGAACAGACTGTATGAATATTCCATTTAATGTAACCGTCTGCTTTTATTTCCTAGTTTCCATATTGATTATCTTTCCATTTATCTGCATTGAAATACATCTATCATCTGTTAACCCAGTTAGTACAAAATCTAAGTTCTTCTGAATCTGGTTGCATAGTTCTTCATTATGTGCTCTGTCTCCTTTGCAAGCTTGGTGATAAAACTTAAATTTCTCTTATTCAGATCATTAATATATATTTTAAAATAGGAAGGGTCCCAAAAATCACAGTGTAGTTCTCTACACAAAATTTATTTTCCGTTTGAAAGTTCCATTTTGTGGTTACCCTCTATCTTCTATTTCTAAAGACATGTTTATCCACAACCATACTTAATGCATTATGACACCTTTGGATTTGGGGCCCACCCCAAGTCTGCTGTAGATGCTCTGGCTCCAATCAGATATGTAAGATTGGAACCAAACAAGGGCAGTCCCACCAACATGGACAGCAGAGTAGAGCTTTGGAGGAGGATATTGTGGTCCACCAGGTCAGAGGCTGCAGAGAAGTTGAGGTGGGATAATGCACTACATTCACAATTACAGAAAATGTTGTTTATGACCTTGGTTAGAGCCATTTTGATGCTTTGCAAGGCCCAGGCACTTCATTGGAACGATTCAAATGGAGAGATGGGGAAGAGATGAGTATGGATTTGAGAGGCACCAACACATTCAAGGACTTGAGATTTGGAGATAGTGGTGACGATGGCAGTTTTGAAAGGGAAGGAGATTGTTAATAGGCAATATGTCAGCTAGCATGGTAACCAGGAAGGGAAGTCGGATGGTCATAACTTTAGGGAGACGGTTGATAGAGGAGAAGAAGTGGGGTTATCTTTGCTGTCCAGTATGATCATAGAATATGGGTGTTTTTGGCAGAGGTGAGTTGTGGCTTGATGTAGTCTAGGCAGATCAGGTGATTGATGGCTGAGACACGTGCCCCAGATATGCTCATATCTGTGCCTTTCGACTTGAGGGAGTAAAGATGGGGGCCATATCAGAGATAACAATCGGAATGGAGACAGTGAAGATTATACTGGGGGCAAAGATATCAAAGATTGAGGTGAGAGAGTGGTTGAACTTATCAACAGCTTTAGAGGTATCATGGCAAGTGAAACGCCAAAGGCTAGACAGTTGGGATTTTGAAAGAGCAGATGTAAATGACTTGGGGAGAGTTCTTTCCAGTGACAGGGATAGAGGAAGTGGGATTAGAAAGGGGTAAGGAGATGTTGGTGGTGAGGGATACAAGAATGTCGTCAGAGATGTCCTTATCAGTGATTAAGATCATGGGGGTAGAGAGGCCATGGATAATGGAGCGGTCTAAGGAGTGGCTGTGAATATGGGTAGTTGAGTTTTTATTTTCCCGACAATTAATTTCAAAATTACTGTTAAATTTTTCCCAGGAATGTATTCATAGAATCATAGAATGATACAGCACAGAAGGAGGCCATTCAAGCCTGTGGCGACTCTTTGGTAGACCTATCAAATTTGTCCCACTCCCCTGCTCTTTCCTCATAGCCCTGTAATTTTTTCCCCTTCAAGTATTTATCCAATTTCATTTTGAAACTTACTATTGAATTCTATTACCATTCCAGATCACAAATTTATTTGTCTTCATGGCACCTCTGGTTCTTTTGACAATCACCTTAAATCTGTGTCCTCTGGTTGCTGACCCTTCTGACACTGGAAACAGTTTCTCCTTATTTACTCTATTAAAACCTTTCATGATTTTGAACACCTCTATCAAATCTCCTCAACCTTCTCTGCTCTAAGGAGAGCAACCCCAGCTTCTCCAGTCTCTCCACATAACTAAGTCCCTCATTCCAGTAAATCTCTTCCATACCCTCTCTAAGGCCTTGATATCCTTCCTAAAGTGCGGTGGACAGAATTGAACACAATGCTCCAGCTGAGACCTAACCAGTGTTTTATAAAGGTTCAGCATAACTTCCTTGCTATTGTACTCTATGCCGCTATGAATAAAGCCAAGGATTCCATATGCTTTTTTAATAATATTATGTCTCTTTTCTAATGATAGTCATTTTCCCATCCTAAGGAACTATCCTATCAATTTTGTTGAAAATTGTCAATTAGACTTAATTAATTAAGCATTTTTGTCTTTGTTAGATTATCTATTGAATGATTTAATGCTGGCCACAGTACACACAGGCTTAAGATCAGTTATTGCTAGCTGTTTTCTGCAAACTGTTGGGAAGTTACATTATAGTCTATCCAATATTTGCCAGGTCACAGATAATGAATCAAATCTTCCAACTCAATTTCAATCATTCTAGGTGATTGACAGCCTGGTGTAGAGATTTTGATTGTTGTGAAAACCTGGATCAAGCCTGTAAGAGGGCAGGCCCAATAATTCTTAGTAGTCCCTGTGATTAACAGTTCTATAGGCAGGCTATGCTACCGGGTGCCATAGCAGAGTGGTATTGGGCTCAGGTTTCGGACGCCCGCTAGAATGGCGCACATTGGAGAGGCCCACCTAATTTATCGAACAAAAATTGCGCCGAATACTTACCTCGCGATTCTCCAATAGTTGGAGGCCCATTTCCACCTCAGCGCGGCGCAGCAGGAGCTGCTGGGGGCGGAGCTACAGCTCTGCGCCAAAAACAGTGCCAGCAGCTACGCGCAATAGGTCCTGGCCCTCCCAGTGCGTCCTGTCTCCAGGGCGACGACCCTATCCCAGGCCGAAGGGACATCGCCCCTATCCCAGGCCGAGTGGCCTGATGCCTCTTACCTCGGTGGCGGGGCCCACCCGCCCGGCCTCTCGCTGGGGGCAGTCCCGCCCGAAGTCCTCCTGGGAGCCCAGCGTAGGTATCGGCGGCAGCGGGGCCCGCCCGCCCGGTCTCTCGCTGGGGGCAGCCCTGCCTGAAGTCCCCCGAAGTCCTCGTTGGAGCCAGCGGCGGCGGGGCCCGCCCGAAGAGTCAGCAGTGGCGGCGGCTTGACACTTGCTGCGTGCGGGGCCCGCCCGAAGTTCTTGGCAGGGCCTGGCTTCATCATCGGCGGCGGCGGGGCCCGTCCGCCCCGCATCTCGCTGGAGGTGGGCCCCGCCCGAAGAGTCGACTGTCGGCGGCAGCCCGGCATCGGCTGCGTGCCGTCCCCGCCCAAAGTCCTTGGCAGGGCCCGGCTTTGTCGTCTTTTTCTCCCCCCCCCCCCCCCCCGTTGTTCTTCCTTCCCCCCCCCCACCGTTGTTCTTCCTCCCCCCCGCCGTTGTTCTTCTCTCTCCCCCCTCGTTCTTCTTCTCCCCCCCCCGTTCATCTTCTCCCCCCCCGTTCATCTTCTTCCCCCCCCCGTTGTTCTTCTCCCCCCCCCCCGTTCATCTTCTCCCCCCCCCTTTCTTCTCTCCCTCTCTTCTCCCCCCCCCCCCCCCCCACCCCTCCCTTCTCCCCGGTGCTGCAGTAGGTGAGTAGGAATAATTTTTTATTTATTGAGTGATTTTTTTTTTGATTGATCTATTGATTTATTTATCATTTATTATTGATGATGGCTCTTTATTTGTAAAAGTGATTTGTTTAATGTTTGTAAACCCCCTCCCCCCATCTCTCGTTCCCGACACCTGATTTCTAAGTGTAGGCAAGGTTTTTCTGAGCGCATAAAAATCTACACTTACTCCATTCTAAGTTAGTTTGGAGTAAGTTTTAGCTGCCTAAACTTTCAAAACAGGCATAAGTGGCTGGACACGCCCCCTTTTGAAAACAAAATCTGTTCTAAAATGGAACTATTCTAACACACTAGAACTGGAGCAAACTAAATGCCGAGAATTGCAATTTCTAGGATGCTCCATTCTAAACTAGGTGCTCCAAAAAAATAGGAGCAAGTCAGGCCGAAACTTGAGCCCTAGTTACTATACTAGGTCTGGACTAATGCTCTGGAGACAAGAGTCCAAATCCTACTAAGGCAGCTGAGGAATTTAAATTCAGTTAGTTAAACAAATCATGAAACTACCAGATTGTTAGTATTGATGTAACAGTCTTGGTAGGAGTGACCACAACACAGTCGAAGTCCTGTCTTCACACTGAGGACATCCTCCATCGTTTTGTGTGGCACTACCACCGGACTAAATGGGATAGATTCAGAACAGATCTAGCAGCTTAAAACTGGGCATCCATGTAGTGCTGTGGGCCATCAACAGCAGCAGAATTGTATGCCACAACAATCTATAACCTAATTTCCTGGCATATCTACGTTACTCTACCATTACCATCAAGCCAGGGGACCGACCCTGGTTCAATAAAGAGTGCAGAAGAGCATGCCAGGAGCAGCACAAGGTGTACCAAAAAATGAGATGTCAACCTGGTGAAGCTACAACACAAGACTGCATGCATGCTAAACAGCAGAAGCAGCATGCTATAGACAGAGCTATTAATGGATCAAATCAAAGTTCTGCAGTTCTGCCACATCCAGTGGTGAATGGTTGTGGACAATTAAACAACAAACAAGAGGAGGAGGCTCTATGAAGATCCCCATCCTCAATGATGGCAGAGCCCAGCACGTGAGTGCAAATGACAAGGCATTTGCAACCATCTTCAGCCAGAAGTGCCGAGTGGATGATCCATCTCGGCCTTCTTCTGAGGTTCCCACCATCACAGAAACCAGTCTTCAGCCAATACGACTCACTCCAATCTGATATCAAGAAACGGCTGAGCGCATTGGATGCAGCAAAGGCTATGGGCCCTGACAACATCCCGGCTGTTGTGCTGAAGACTTGTGCCAGGATGATCACCATAAGGGTGATCACCATTGACCAGAAAATGTATCTGGACCAGCCACATAAATACTGTTCAGTGTGAATGTGTGCCATGGCAGCCTGTGGATGGCTCCCTCAGCACCTGTGCATGCACTCACTGACTGACAGATGCTCCCAGCCGATCGCCGAACACATTGATTGATCAGCCATTGCAGCCGATCAAAACTTAAAAAAAATAAACGCTCCTTCCTCTCCTGCAGTCCCAACTAAATGCCCAATCACGGATGTTTCCGGATGAAAGAGTCCCGGACTAGAGAGGTACAACCTGTAGTTCCTTTCATGACCTCAGGACATCCGAAAGTGCTTCACAGCCGAACAATGCCCTTTTGAATTGTAGTGACTTTGTAGCCAGCAGAGTGACTGAGCTCTATCTGGCTCTGTGGTAACATTTTATCCTATGAGAAATGAATAACCTTGTTTCAAAGATCAATACAAAAGCAAAATACTGCAGATGCTGGAAATCTGAACTAAAAACAGAAAATGCTGGAAATACAGGTTGATGACCAAAAGACTTTGCTTTGTACTGTCTACCTTTTGTCATTTAATCCTGCCTTCCAACCTATCACAGACCTTCCCTTCTGGTCTTTCCTCCCCTTCCCCTGCCCCCGCATTTGCTTAAAATCCATTACATCTCCAGCTTTTTCCAGTTCTGACAAAAGGTTATCAATCTGAAACATTAACTCTATTTCTCTTGCCACAGCTGCTGCCTGACCCGCTGAATATTTCCAGCATTTTCTGTTTTTATTTCAAAGAGCAATGTTATGTTAAGAGGCAGTGCAAAAAAAGTGTCCTCATTATGTTGACATTTTGAAAATAGTAAAGGTTGCGACTAGTATAAATAAGGTGTTTGTACTGAATTCTGTTCATTTAATGCTAGCCCGAGATGTGGTGTGATAGGGTGTATATTCAACCTCGCTTAATACTCATGAGTGCAAGTTGTCTGAATCAGAAGCTTATCTTTTAAGAGTGTCTCAATAGCTTCTGCTATTCCTTTGCCAATCCTTGAAGTATGATGTCTGATTTGTGCTTCTTTATAACTGGCTACTTTCCTGGTGTCAGCACACAAATTACCAGATTTATTGCATTTATTTCTGCAACTTGTCATAGTGGGATTTGAACTCATAACCACTTAAAAAAAAATATATATTCATTTGTGAGATGTGGGCAAGGTTGGCATTGATTACCCATTCCTAATTGCCCTTGAGCCGCCTTCTTGAATCACTGCAGTCCTTGTTGTGAAGGTGTTCTCACAGTGACTTTGTCATAACGGTTTAGTACAATTCAGTGGTTTGCTAGGCCATTTCAGAGGGCAGTTAAGAGTCAACTACATTGCTGTTGGTCTGGAGTCACATATAGGCCAGACTGGGTAAGGATAGAAGATTTCCTTTTCTAAAGGACATTAGTGAAACAGATAGGTAGTTTCATGGGCACCATTACTATGCTAGTTTTTTAATTCCAGATTTATTAACTGAATTTAAATTCCCCCAGCTGCCGTGGTGGGATTTGAATTCATGTCTCCAGATCATTAGTCCAGACCTCTGGATCACTAATCCAGTAACACAACCACGACACTACTATACCCCTATCCAGTGGGTTGCGAGTCTAGCACTATAATCACTACAGTACCCCCATACCTTTTATTTGCTATCATTGTTGCTAGGTCAAAATCCTGGAACTCCCTACCATATGGATCACAGTGGTTCAAGAAGAAAGTTCAATATAAATTTCTCAAGGGCAACCAGCGATGGCAATAAATACTGCCTTGCTAGCGATGCCCATATCCCAAGAATAAATCAAAAAGATTGACCTCAATATATAATAATAGAAAATAATTTACATTCTATGCCTCCCACCCTCTGGGATTTGTTGCTCGACTTAAACAAAATACGGTAACTTCTAACTACTCTTCTGCATGTTAAATGTCAGAACTTGGCCACACCTTGCCCTCGCAGCCAGCTGTTTTTAAACTTGACTGACTTCCTGTGTCTCTGTTCTTAACCTTTATGTCCCTGCATTCACAAGTGGAGAGAAAAGCCGATGCCAGAAAATCCCTGCTGAAGCCTGGGACCAGAGACTTCCCAACAAAATGGATTTGATGTGTTTATCAATTACTGATCAGGCTAACAAATTGTTTATTATTTAAAGTCTTATTGGGGAAACAGTTTTAAAGCCTAACTCATTAACATTTTAAGCACTTAATCTCCATGTCTTTTTTAAACATTTAAAACAGAACCCTTAAATATAAGTGTCCAAATCCTTTCTGTGGAAAAATGTTCAAAAATAATCCTGAACCATGACAGTCTCTTCGAGATGATTATGTGCAAGTCAATCAATAAAGCGAGTGATCAGCTTTTCTTCCAGAAAAGATAAAGCCAATCCTTTTGCATGTAGATGGACTTATCATGTAACAACATCCAAAAATGTTTATTTAATAATCAAGAATATATAATTGCTTTAGTGTATCTGAATTGAAGCTATTGGGTAAAATGTTTTAGCTTAGGGTGCCTTTGATTTCCTTATAACAAAAGTATACATTCATGTTGTGGTTCGTCTATACTGTAACTTTAGTAGTTTCTACTTCGCAGCGATGTAAAATTGAAATAAAGGTGATCAGCTTCGGAAGGGAATGTTATTTTCACCTTTACAATTTTCATATTACAAAATTTATTTTTGTATATACAACAGGTAACCTTCCAATGCCCACAATTGCTGCACTTGATGGAACTGCCTTAGGAGGAGGCCTAGAAATGGCTCTAGCCTGTGACATTCGTGTGGCTGGTAAGAGATGATTCCTAAAAAAAATATGATAAGCAAGTGGTTAAAAAATGAAATTTTACGGCAGTTTGCTAGTAAAGCTTTCCATATATATTTGAAACCCTCGAGAGTAGTTATAGACTCGCAGAAATTAAGAAATTTGTTCATGAAAGGATATCAATTCAAATGTTAACATTTAATCTCTGACATAGTGAAATGTACCAATAATTTTAAAATGTTTATCCATCGATCATGAGTTGTTCCACTTCCTCATTGCAGAAAATAATGAAACATTTCCTGGATAACAATGAGTTGTATTTGGTCTTTCGAACCATTTCGAGATCATTATACTCATACAGTCCTTTATAACACCACGTTAGGCAACATTCCGCCCATTTACTGCCCATTATTGGGTTTTTATACCATTACTGCCCATTATTAACTTTGGTAGGGAAAACAAAAAAGCAGAATATGTTTTGAATGGTGAGAGACTGGAAATGTTTGAATTCAGAGGGACATGGCTTTCATTGTACATGAATCACAAAAAGTTAACATGCAGGTACGGCAAGCATTTAGGAAAGCAAATGGTATGTTAGCTTTTGTTATAAAGGGTTTCGAGTATAAAGGCTGGATTTTTGGCTCATTTGCACCTTTGTTTGCATTCCAGAGGGGCAGTAAATGGTGTTTCTAGGCATAACACCGGCTATTAGCGCCCTGCCGGTAAATTCGGCTCATGGTTTGCGGCGGCGCAAAAACTTACCTCCCGCCCTCTAGTTTCACTGAGATCATGACGTCAATTGTCATGCAACTCTCCGCTAGTGCCTCAGTCGCAAAATTCAGCCCTAATGTCTCATTAAACTCCAGGAAACGTCAGAAAAACTAGGGTGCAGCAGGCGGTATTGGCGGCGTATTTAAATGGAGGGATGAGAATCCTACATCACAGGTCCCATTGACCGCAGCGGTTGGGCACAGCACGCTGCGTGAAGCTCCGACTTGCAAACGGCACTTTTATGTGCCTTTGGTCCATGAGAGAATTTAATGGGGACATTACTAGTTCGCCAGCGTATCATGGTGGTTGCTATTGCCAGGCGGCATCAAGTTAGAAGAAGAGCTGCTGGCTTCGGCCCATGATGAGGAGAGGCTGAAGATGTCTGGGGAGGAGGGCTTACCCCAAACTGGTTTACAGGCATCAACGCTCATACCTCCAGCTCTCTGATGAGCAGTGTGTAAGAAGAATGCGCTTCCTAAAGGAAGTGATGACAGAAATATTCCACTGCCTGGACCGCTCTGGAGGCAGCCTTCAATACTCCCCTTAACAGGTATTCGAATTCATTGTAGTGTGCTGCATGTTGCACAACTTGGCCATCATGAGGGGCCAGGCATTGCCAGTGGGGATTGCATGAGGAGAAGGATGACAAAGAGGAGCCTGCAGAGGCCCCCATTGGATAGCCACACCATCCACGGGGAGGCAGCGTGGAGATGCTGTCGGACCAAGAGTCACACGTCGCCAGCTCATAATGGGCCAGTTCTCCGAAATGGACCTAATACTGGACACGCTATGTGATCCCAGAAAGGCACATCCCCAGTGAAAGTTGGAATGATACACAAGCCACCAATGGCAAAGGATGAATCATAAATTTTACTGCAACAAAGTGACAAAATCTTCCACCATCAAAATAAAGCCATAAAATACATAATGGAATGTTGCAGGGCATTGAATAACAATGAAGTTCCTTAAATCAATGAAACCTCTTTTACACCGTTCTTTTTCGGATGGGGCGCAAAAACTTCCTTGTGTAACACCTGATCATGGAACCTCATTTCTTGCCGAATTTTGCAGGAGAAGGTGCAAACTATTTTTGGGCGGTATCAGGACCGCCTTGCCGCCATTACCACCCCGAAATCACTAAAAACGAAAATCCAGCCCTAAGAGTATGGGAGATTGAATAGACTAGGCCTATATTCCCTAGAGTTTAGACGAATAAGGGGTGATCTAAATGAAACATATATAATTCCTAAGGGGCTTGACAGGGTTATTACTGAGAAGATGTTTCCCCGGCTGGGGAATTTAGAACACGAGGTCACAGTCTCAGAAAAAGGGGTCGGCCATTTAGGACTGAGATGAGGAGAAATTTCTTCATAAGAACATAGGAAATAGGAGCAGGAGTAGGCTGCTTTAATAAGATCATGGCTGATCTGATCGCTGAAAGGGTTGTGAATCTTTGGTCATTAATTAAGACAGAGGTCATTAATCTTTTGGTAACTAAGGGAATTAAGGGATAGTGTGGGAAGTTGGAGTTGAGGTAGAAAATCAGCCATGATCTTGTTGAATGGCAGAGCAGGCTCGAAGGGCCAAATGGCCTACCCCAACTCCTATTTCTTATGTTTTTATGTTCTTATGTGAAGACCCATGTAAACACTAGTTAAAGAGTCTTAACCTTCTTCCAGACAAAGCTCCAGAAGCAGTTATGCATATGGAAATGTTAAAATGATACAAGTCAATACTTTGCCTTCTGTGTGCACGTGGGTGACTCTTTCGCCGCAGAACCTAATCAGTTTTGCCATTCACCAGTGTTAGGATGAGTCCCAACTCTACGTTCCTATTACCCAGTCCCTCAGTATTGTTGGAGTGAACATCAGGTGAGGGAAAGATTAGCTCAGTTGTGATGTCCTGCAAAGTTAGACGGGTCGAAATTCAGTTGAGAACGCCACTCGTTAGTGCTGGAGAGGGGCGGCTAACAGGCTACAAAGGACTCACCGTCGCTGCAGAGTGGGTTCCTCACCTCCAGAGAAACTTAGTTGGGCAGTGGGAGTGGCGCCAAGAGGTACCACTACGCGCTCTACCACCACCCACATGGTGACGTCATTGAACGTGCAACGCCCTCTTGGCGCGTGTAATTAGGTAGGTTCGGTGGCCAAACAGTGGTAGTTGTACTGACTGGAAAAGCTGTAATAATGGCACTAGTGGGGAAGTGTGGGTGTGGGTCAGAGAAATTTTTGGAAACTTTTTTTTCAGTTTTTTCAACTCGCATGCCGGCAGCCTACCGTCGGGAAATTCAGTGGGCCCACTGAGCTACTGGTCCTTTGGCGCCCGAGGATGAGTATGCAACGCCACTTTTAGCGCTGCTCTCTCATCTTTGGGCAGAAATCGGAATTTGGCAATTTGAGGCGGTGAATACCGCCTGATGGTAAAATCACCTTTCAGTCGGTGTCATCATCCAAAATCGCGGTCCTCAATTTTGACCCCGGATAGTTTCGTGACATGATCTAGGCTGACATTTATAGAAACATAGAAAATAGGTGCAGGAGTAAGCCATTCGGCCCTTCGAGCCTGCACCGCCATTCAATAAGATCATCGCTGATCATTCTATGCTTCCCTCAGTATCCCTTTCCTGCTTTCTCTCCATACCCCTTGATCCCCTTAGCCGTAAGGGCCATATCTAACTCCCTCTTGAATATATTCAATGAACTGGCATCAACAACTCTCTGCGGTAGGGAATTCCATAGGTTAAAAACTCTCTGAGTGAAGAAGTTTCTCCTCATCTCAGTCCTAAATGGCCTACCCCTTATCCTAAGACTATGTCCCCTGGTTCTGGACTTCCCCAACATCGGGAACATTTTTCCCGCATCTAACCTGTCCAGTCCCGTCAGAATCTTATACGTTTCTATGAGATCCCCTCTCATCCTTCTAAACTCCAGTGAATAAAGGCCCTGTTGATCCAGTCTCTCCTCATATGACAGTCCAGCCATCCCTGGTATCAGTCAGATGAACCTTCGCTGCACTCCCTCAATAGCAAGAACGTCCTTCCTCAGATTAGGAGACCAAAACTGAACACAATATTCCAGGTGAGGCCTCACTAAGGCCCTGTACAACTGAAGTAAGACCTCCCTGCTCCTATACTCAAATCCCCTAGCTGTGAAGGCCAACATGCCATTTGCCTTCTTCACCGCCTGCTTTACCTGCATGCCCACTTTCAGTGACTGATGAACCATGACACCCAGATCTCGTTGCACCTCCCCTTTTCCTAATCCCCTTTTCCATCCAGATAATATTCTGCCTTCGTGTTTTTGCCCCCAAAATGGATAACCTCACATTTATCCACATTATACTGCATCTGCCATGCATTTGCCCACTCACCTAACCTGTACAAATCACCCTGCAGCCTCTTAGCGTCCTCCTCACAGCTCACACCACCACCCAGTTTAGTGTCATCCGCAAACTTGGAGATATTACACTCAATTCCTTCATCTAAATTGTTAATGTATATTGTAAAGAGCTGGGGTCCCAGCACTGAGCCCTCCGTCACTCCACTAGTCGCTGCCTGCCATTCTCAAAAGGACCCGTTTATCCCGACTCTCTGCTTCCTGTCTGCCAACCAGTTCTCTATCCACGTCAGCACATTACCCCCAATACAATGCGCTTTGATTTTGCACAACAATCTCTTGTGTGGGACCTTGTCAAAAGCCTTTTGAAAATCCAAATACACCACATCCACTGGTTCTCCCCTGTCCACTCTGCTAGTTACATCCTCAAAAAATTCCAGAAGACTTATCAAGCATGATTTCCCTTTCATAAATCCATGTTGACTTGGTCCGATCCTGTCACTGCTTTCCAAATGCGCTGCTATTTCATCCTTAATAATTGATTCCAACATTTTCCCTACTATTGATGTTAGGCTAACCGGTCTATAATTACCTGTTTTCGCTCCCTTTTTTAAAAAAAAGTGGTGTTACATTAGCTACCCTCCAGTCCATAGGAACTGATCCGAAGTTGATAGACTGTTGGAAAATGATCACCAATGCATCCACTATTTCTAGGGCCACTTCCTTTAGTACTCTGGGATGCAGACTATCAGGCCCTGGGGATTTATCAGCCTTCAATCCCATCAATTTCCCTAACACAATTTATCGCCTAATAAGGATATCCTTCAGTTCCTCCTTCTCACTAGACCTACTGTCCCCTAGTATAATCGGAAGATTATTTGTGTCTTCCTTCGTGAAGACAGAACCGAAGTATTTGTTCAATTGGTCTGCCATTTCTTTCTTCCCCATTATAAATTCACCTGAATCCGACTGCAAGGGACCTACGTTTGTCTTCACTAATCTTTTTCTCTTCACACATTTATAGAAGCTTTTGCAGTCAGTGTTTATGTTCCCTGCAAGCTTTCTCTCGTACTCTATTTTCGCCCTCTTAATTAAAAGCTTAGTCTTCCTCAGTTGAATTCTAAATTTCTCCCAGTCCTCAGGTTTGTTGCTTTTTCCATCCAAATTATATGCCTCTCCCTTGGCTTTAACACTATCCTTAATTTCCCTTGTGAGCTATGGTTGAGCCACCTTCCCTGTTTTATTTTAACTCCAGACAGGGATGTACAATTGCTGAAGTTCATCCATGTGATCTTTAAATGTTTGCCATTGCTTATCCACCGTCACCCCTTTAAGTATCCTTTGCCAGTCTATTCTAGCCAATTCACGCCTCATACCGTCGAAATTACCTTTCCTTAAGTTCAGGACCCTAGTTTCCGAATTAACTGTGTCACTCTCCATCTTAATAAAGAATTCTACCATATTATGATCACTCTTCCTCAAGGGGCCTTGCACAACAAGATTGCTAATTAGTCCCTTCTCATTACATATCACCCAGTCTAGGATGGCCAGCTCTCTCGTTGGTTCCTCGACATATTGGTCTAGAAAACCATCCCTAATACACTCCAGGAAATCCTCCTCCACCGCATTGCTACCAGTTTGGTTAGCCCAATCAATATGTAGATTAAAGTCGCCCATGATAACTGTTGTACCTTTATTGCACACATCCCTTATTTCTTGTTTGATGCTGTCCCCAACTTCACTACTGCTGTTTGGTGGTCTGTACACAACTCCCACTAGCATTTTCTGCCCTTTGGAATTCCGCAGCCCCACCCATACCGATTCCACATCATCCAGGCTAATGTCCCTCCTTACTATTGCATTAATTTCCTCTTTAACCAGCAACACCACCCCACTTCCTTTTCCTTTCTGTCTATCCTTCCTAAATGTTGAATACCCCTGGATGTTGTGTTCCCAGCCTTGGTCACCCTGGAGCCATGTCTCCGTGATGCCAATTACATCATATCCTTTAACTGCTATCTGCGCAGTTAATTCGTCCACCTTATTCTGAATACTCCTTGCATTGAGGCACAGAGCCTTCAGGCTTGTGTTTTAAAATTTTGCTATAATGTGGCCCTTTTTGTTTTTTGCCTTGGGTTTCTCTGCCCTCCACTTTTACTATTCTCCTTTCTATCTTTTGCTTCTGACTCCATTTTATTTCTCTCTGTCTCCCTGCATAGGTTCCCATCTCCCTGCCGTATTAGTTTAACTCCTCCCCAACAGCACTAGCAAACACTCCCCGAGGACATTGGTTCCGGTCCTGCAAAGAATGCTGTATATAATATAAAAACAGAAAATGTTGCAAATACTCAGCAGGTCTCTGTGGAAAAGTGAAAATACTTTTCAGTCGCTCTACTCTTAGGCTGTCCCCCGGAATCGAGGATGACTTACATCCACACTAATAAGAATTCTAAATGGGGTTATCCATGAGGGTCCCGACGTTGCAGGCCCCGAACTTCATTTTAGGAGGTTGGAAGATGCCTGTGCGTGAATTCTTTTAACGTGGGGTGGCTGTTGCACACCAGCTACCACACGAACTTGACAGAGCAAGGTCTTGGTCCAATGGCAAGGGGAGCCAAGGCGATTGGATACCAGGCCCTGCTGGATGGGCCTAGCACACACACACACACACACATGCACACAACCCTGAATCTCGAAGCCTGGGAACGCTCTGACCTGCAGGCATCTCTACAACCAGCGGGCAGCCGAGTGGGAGGGAAGGAGGGAAGGTGGGCTAGGTGGGGAGGAAAAGATAAAAGGAAAAGAGATATAAACGTGCATACACACACACACACACATACAGATAAACACAGACCCAGACAGACGTACATACACACACACAAAAACAAATGCACACACACACACAACACACACAGTATTTGCTCAAATCTTTCCATGGTAGAGGTGAGGTTTGATGGCTAGTTCTACTATTCAATTATCAAAAAGGGAGAATTAGTCATAGAACCATGGAGTGTAACAGCACAGAGAGGCCATTCAGTAAATCAAACATGTGGCAGTGTTTTTCACCTCATCAGCCATCTAATCCAATCCTTGTTCACTCCCCATATCCTGAAGCAGTCCTCTTCAAGCAACTATCTGACATTTTAAGAACATTTATGGAGAGATTCATAGATTTCTTTTTTTTAAAACTTCTATTTTTGGGCCTGTGACACCTTTTTATTATTTCAAACAAATGTATTTTTCTTTAGTGCTCCAGGTGAGGGATTCTAGTTTGGGGATAATCTTGCAGGGAAGGCAAAATGCATGCAAGGTTGTCCTTGTATAATGCCAGCTTGACATAGAGAAGAGGATAAAAGAGTGATCTGAAAATCAAGACATTTTAGTTATGACTAAAGGCTTACAGAACTGAACTTGTTTCCATTAAAGAAAAGAGACTGAGGTGAGGTATGATGCAAGTTTTTAAAATGCTGAAATAAATACAGGTACAACGTCTCAAATCCAGCTGTCCGAAAATTGGAATTGTCCGAAAACCGGACATTTTTGAGAAAATACCATTTGATATTCAGTAACATAAAATCCGGAATTATTGTCCAAAAACCGGCGGGCCGGACTAGTTATCTGCTTCGTCACTATGTTTTCGGATTTGAGATTCGTACCTGAAGTGAGGGAAGTGGCCAAGATGGCGGCGACCCAACCACTGGGCATCTCCAATCCGGTGACATTCGACAGCGAGGGACGAGGAAACCGGTAAAGAATGCAGCGCCAGGGGTTCGCGTGGATCGGTGGGCGGTGAGGAGCGGGCAATTGGCAGGCGGCGAGGAGCGGGGGATGACTGGAGGTGAGGAGTGGAGGATCGGCCGGTGGCGAGGATTGGTGGATCAGTGGGCAGCGAGGAGTGGAGAATCGCCAAGCAGTGAGGAGCGCCAACGAGGTCCAAAATCCGAAAACCGGCACGGTCTCGATCCCAAGATTAAACGGACCTGTCGACAATGTTGATACATAGAAACATAAAAACATAGAAAATAGGAGCATACGGCCTCTCAAGCCTGCTCCACCATTTAATACGATTATGGCCGATCCGATCATGGACTCAGGTCCACTTCCCTGCCCACTCTCCATAACCCCTTATGCCCTTATCATTTAAGAAACTGTCTATTTCTGTTTTAAACTTATTTAATGTCCCAGCTTCCATAGTTCTCTGAGGCAGTGAATTCCACAGATCCACAACCCTCAGAGAAGAAATTTCTCCTCATCTCAGTTTTAAATGAGCGGCCCCTTATTCTAAGATCATGCCCTCTAGGTCGAGTCTCCCCCCATCAGTGGAAACATCCTCTCTGCATCCATCTTGTCAAGCCCCCTCATAATCTTATACGTTTGGATAAGATCACCTCTCATTCTTCTGAATTCCAACCTTCTCAACCTTTCCTCATAAGTCAACTCCCTCATCTCCGGAATCAGTCTTGTGAACTTTCTCTGAACTGCCTCCAAAGCAAGTATATCCTTTCGTAAATATGGAAGCCAGAACTGCACGCAGTATTCCAGGTGTGGCCTCACCAATACTCTGTACAACTGTAGCAAGACTTCCCTGCTTTTATACTCCATCCCCTTTGCAATAAAGGCTAAGATTCCATTGGCCTTCCTGATCACTTGCTGTACCTGCAAACTAACCTTTTGTGTTTCATGCACAAGTACCCCCAGGTCCCACTATACTGCAGCACTTTGCAATCTTTCGCCATTTAAATAATAACTTGCTCTTTGATTTTTTTTCTGCCAAAGTGCATGACCTCACACTTTCCAACATTATATTTCATCTGTCAAATTTTTACCCAGTCACTTAGCCTGTCTATGCCCTTTTGCAGATTTTTTGTGTCCTCCTCACACACTGCTTTTCCTCCCACCTTTGTATCGTCAGCAAACTTGGCTACGTTACACTCGGTCCCTTCCTCCAAGTCGTTAATATAGATTGTAAATAGTTGGGGTCCCAGCACTGATCCCTGCGACACCCCACTGGTTACTGACCAATAGCAAAAGCTAGAAAAAGATTAGTTAAGATAGGGTGTGAATAGCAGGATAATCAGTTGCTACGGGAAACAAAGAGAGAGAAAAAATACATCAGAGCAAAATATGGGCAGAGGTTAAGGTCTGAAATTGTTGAACTCTATGTTGAGTCCAGAAGGCTCTCCTGTCGGCAACTGTGGCCAGGAGCCTCCGACTCCTCAAACCCCGGGAAATTGGCATCGTCCCCAGATGTCGTGTCTTGAGTCGAGGCAACTGGTGGGCTCTCCGGTTCAGTCAGCTGAGTTGTCTCAGCAGCCTCGTCATCACCGCCATGACCAGATGTCGATGCGTCACAGGAAGGCTGGTGCGATAGTGGCTGTTCTTCGGCAAGCACAAAAGAGCATACGTGTGGTTAGCAGCAGGGGAGGGGGCAGAGTGACATGAGGAAGATGGCATTGCATATATTCATTTGAAGCCCCGCCGCCACTTCATTATACATCTCAATGCAGTCTCTTCAGTCGCGCAATCCATTTACATACCCTCACTACCCGAAGGGGGCTCAGCATCACCCCGGCAACTGTCTGAGCTGGTGCCGTTCCTCAATATCAGTGAGTGGCAGAATTTGAGGCAGTTCCCCCCCATGCGCACCTGCTCCCTCCTGTTGTGCGAGTGCTTCGACTGCAAAGAAAAAAATATACGTGTTTAGAAAGGGTTCCTCTCCAGTTGTGTCACATATGCCTAACATACTTCATTAGTTGAGACTGTGTGGATGTTCTAATGATTTCACTTCAGTCTGTGTAGATATTGCATGAGCTTTGTGAGCAGGATGTAACTAGGGCTGCAGGTGATCTTTATGAAACCCCATAGCAGCAATGTAAGTGTATTGCGAGGAAGATTCTTAATGATTAAGAACCAAGTTTATGTGCACCGATCATTAGGAGGCAATAGGTAGAGAAGTCATCCTTCATCTTTCTTATGCATTGTGAAACCCACCCCACAGATTGCAAGACTTTTGAGATAACATATGCATGAAAGACTTTACAAAGTGTCTGAGATTCATGATGGAAGGATAGAAAGCATACATAAATGTGAATGATACTCACCCTAACGAGCTGGTATGTTCATTGAACTTTTTTCTACATTGTGTCCCAGTTCTGCACAGTGTCTGTTGCAGAGACCTCCTGGGCAATCTCCTTCCACACCCTTTTAAAGATTGGTGGCAGCGGTCTGGCTTTCCCTGGCAAGATGGAGTGAGGACCACCTCCTCTCGACAGAGTGCACTAATACTTCAGTGGCCTCATTTGAGAAGCACCTGGCATGCTGCCTTCCCTCCTGCTCCTCCATATTTGCTGAAGTGGGGTGGTTCATATGCACATGCACGCAGGAAGCTGCTGCGCCCTGAATTAGTGTTTGCGCCCACAAAAAAAAGACTGCATATGTGCAAAATGGCCGCCTCCATTACCGCTGCGAGCTTCGGCTCGGATGCAACACCTGAGTTAACACTAATGCTCCTCCATCTTAAATTTTTGCCGAATCTTGCAATGGAAGGTGCAAATTATTTTCAGACAGTATCTTTACTGCCCCGCTGTGAATAACGCCACAAAATCGCAAAAGTCCAAAATCTAGCCCACTGTGTGGTGAGTAGTGGATATGTGAAACAGACTTAAGGGCAAAAAGTTGCAATACCTTTTGTCAGCAAATGAAATGGATTGATTAGAGACAATTGAATTGTATATGATATATGGAAAGAAAGATTTAATGAGCTGAATGTCCTTTCTCTTTCTGTGCTTCTTATGTTTTCTTTAATTAAAAAAAACAGGCCAAAAATTCAGTGCTGAAGTGATAGATGCAGTTACTAATACAGATCTAATCCCATCATTTAACAGCCACTTTCTGCCCACAAATGATGTTCTGCAGTATGCTGAGGTTGACCATAACATGAGATTGCACTAATAAGCTACTTGGGGCAGACACATTTATAAATAATAATCAAGGACACAAAAATAAAATCAGAAATGACAAGAGAATAATCAGAAATAGAAGAGTGAATGTAATGCCAGGTTGCTTTTAGCTTTTAGTATTTGTTGGGAAAATCTAGAACTGGATTGAATAACAGTAAAAAGAAAGAACATAAAATTCAACCTAGATATCTTTAAGAATTAATGTACATTTTGTCTAAAATTATTGAAAACCTGCTTGTTGAAATAAATTTTAAAAAAAATATATATATATACATATATATATATATATATATATATATATATATAGAGGTAGTTGTACAACTTTCTCTTAAACTCTGGGGACTAATCCATTCCTCAAAATTCATAGATGACCAGAATAAATGTCAAGCTAAATCCTTTAAGGGTTAAATGTTATTTTTGACAATATTTGAGGTGACATTGGAGCTCATTGCATATTCCTATGCACCCAGCAGGGACCGGCACTTTCAGAGAGCATATTGCAGGTTTACAGCCTGTGAATTTCTGCCCATTAGAATGAATGGATGGAAATCATAGGTTTAATGCATGTGACGTGCTCCCTGCACACACCATTCCCTGCTGGGAACGTGGAATCTATTGCGTCAACTTATATCATTTTAAATCAAGTCAAATCCAAAATATTAAAATAGCATTTTTAGAGTAATTATGTGATATCAGCCTCAAGACAGCCTCAAGACAGTCGGATTTCATCCATCGCTATGCATTACATTTATAGAGGTACGAGGAAACAGCAGTAGCAATTCAAATCAATGTGTTGTATTCTTTCTTCTTTGTATCTGTCATGTTTGAAACTACAATGTAACACCACTGTGTTATTGTAGACACTCAACTTAGATGCACACCTTGACCACAGGGGGTGAACTTGTGGGAGACATTCCGTACCTGATCACACACATATATAAAGGGAGGACCCACGCAGGGTCATCACTTCTGGAGTCCTATAATAAAGAGTTAAGGTCACAGAGTGGCCTTGTCCCTGGAATGTGCCTCATGTGGTTTCATGCTGTCGAGTAAGGGCTTTACATTGGCAATGAGAAACGGGAATTCACGACCCACGAGAATGGCCACTGGTAGCACAGAGGAACGGTACTGTGTTGGGGAAGATGGACGATTTTGTCAAGAGGCTTCAGCAAAGCTACGTTACAAAAGACTAGCTGGGGGATGCAGCGGCCGACAAGCGACGGGCTCATCTCCTGACCAGCTGCGGGCCAAAGACTTATGCGCTTATGAAGGACTTACTGGCACCCGAAAAGCCGTCGGACAAAACCTTTGAAGAGCTTAGTAAATTCATCGGGGAGCACCTCAAACCGGCGAGCAGCATACACATGGCTCGACACAGGTTCTACACCCACCGACATCATGAAGGACAGAGGATACCTGACTTTGTAGCGGACCTCCGGCGTTTGGCCAGCCTCTGTAAGTTCACAGATGTCTGCAGGGGGGAGATGCTAAGGGACTTCTTTATCGAGGGTATCGGTCATGCGGGAATTTTTCACAAGTTAATTGAGACCAACGACATGACCTTGGAAGCGGCAGCGTTGTTAGCTCAAACTTTCATGGCGGGGGAGGAAGAGACGGAAATGATTTACACGTGCAATTCTGCCTCTAACGCGGCGATGGATCAGGGAGTCAACATCATCAATGCTACTCAGAGCCCCGCAGGCAGGCAGGGGCGGTCCGACATTTACCAGGCAGCAATAGACTCCAGAGCAGGACTTCAACAGAGACAATGGCAGGCTGAACGGACATTGACGCCATCACAGTGGACAATGCGGCCCGGGATGGGGCCATTGACACCCACTAATAGCGTACTTAAGAGCAGTCAAAGGGATAGTCAGCACGGAATTCCTGGCCACAGTCCCTTTGTCCCCAACAATGGAAACTTGAACTCATGCTGGAGGTGTGGGGGAAAACACTCAGCCAGATCTTGCAGATTCCAACAGTTTGTCTGCAGAAACTGCAATCTCAGTGGTCATTTAGCTCGAATGTGCAGAAAACCTGCAACCAGACTGATATATGAGGCAGATGGACCAGAAGAGGGTTCTGTGAGGCAGGATGACTTTTGGGGCAAATCGATGGACGCCGAAGTTCAGCGGGTCCATGTGGCAAATATTCACAGTTCATACACCAAAACGCCACCAATGATGATGAGGGTTTTGTTGAACGGTATCCTAGGTACGCATGGAGCCGGACACTGGGGCCAGCCAGTCACTCATGGGCGTTCAGCAATTTGAGAAGCTATGGCCACTCAAAGCCAGTAGACCCAAATTAGAACGTATTGAGACACAATTACGGACTTACACCAAAGAAATAATTCCGGTGCTGGGCAGTGCAATGATGGCTGTCACACACAATGGGTTAGTGAACCAGCTGCCACTCTGGATTATCCTGTGCAATGGTCCCGCACTGTTGGGGAGGAGCTGCTTAGCCGAGATGAACTGGAAATGGGGGGGTGTTCACGCAATGTCCTCGGTGGAGCGAAGTTCGTGCTCACAAGTCCTACAACAATTCGAGACACTATTCCAACCGGGCGTCGGGACTTTCAAAGGCACTAAAGTAGTGATACACATCACCCTGGACGCCAGGCCAGTGCACCACAAAGCCAGAGCTGTGCTGTACGTGATGCGGAAAAAAAGCGAATTGGACCGGCTGTTGCAAGAGGGCATCATCTCGCCTGTTGAATTCAGCGACTGGACGAGCCCCATCGTTCCCGTTCTTAAAGCGGATGGCTCTGTCAGGATCTGTGGCGACTACAAGGCCACCATCAATCGGGTGTCCCTACAAGACCATTACCTGCTCCCAAGAGCGGAGGACCTCTTCGCCACGCAGGCAGGCGGCAAGCTGTTCACCAAGTTGGACCTCACTTCAGCCGATATGACCCAGGAACTGGCCGACGAATCCAAACTACTGACCACCATCACCACGCACAAGGGACTGTTTGCGTATAACAGGTGCCCATTTGGCATTCGATCAACGGCCGCGATTTTTCAACGTAACATGGAAAGCCTGCTTAAATCCATTCCGGGAGCGATCGTATTCCAGGACGACATCCTCATCACGGGTCGAGATACCGAGGAGCACCTCCACAACCTGGAGGAGGTGCTACGCCGACTGGACCGGGTAGGCCTGCGACTCAAGAAGTCTAAATGCATGTTCTTAGCTCCTGAGGTTGAGTTTCTGGGCAGGAGGGTTGCTGCGGATGGGATTCGGCCCACTGAATCCAAAACAGAGGCGATTCGACGAGCACCCGGGCCCTGCAACACATCAGAGCTGCGTTCATTCCTGGGACTGTTGAACTATTTCGGGAACTCTCTGTCGAACTTGAGCACGTTGTTGGAGACGCCACACGTGCTCCTGCGTAAGGGTTGCGATTGGTTTTGGGGGGATTGTCAGGAACAGGCCTTTGATCGGGCGCGAAGCCTACTTTGTTCAAACAAGTTGTTGACCCTGTACGACCCTTGTAAACATTTAGTTCTGACATGTGATGCATCGTCCTATGGGGTTGGGTGCGTGTTGCAGCAGGGTAATGCTGAGGGTCAGCTACAACCTGTGGCTTATGCCTGCAGGTCGTGCGCTCAAGCAGAACAGGGCTATGGGATGGTCGAGAAGGAAGCGCTTGCATGTGTCTATGGTGTAAAAAAAATGCATCAGTACCTCTTCGGTAGGAAGTTTGAATTAGAGACGGACCACAAGCCACTCACATCCCTGTTGTCAGACAGCAAGGCTGTCAATGCCAACACATCAGCTCGCATACAGCGGTGGGATCTCACGCTAGCTACTTTTGACTACTCCATCCGGCACCGGCCTGGCACTGAAAACTGCTGACGCACTCAGCAGGCTTCCACTGGCCACCACTGAGGGGGCAGCTGAGCAAAGCGCTGAGATGGTCATGGCTGTAGATGCCTTTGACAGTGCAGGCACCCCCATCACAGCCCACCAGATCAAAATCTGGACAAACAGAGATCCCCTCCTATCCTTGATTAAGAAATGTGTCCTGACTGGGGATTGGGCGCCCGCACACAGAACATGCCCTGAGGAGGTCAGACCGTTCCACAGGTGGATGGATGAGCTCTCCATCCAAGCCGACTGCCTACTATGGGGCAGCCGGGTAGTCATGCCCCAGAAGGGCAGGGAGGAATTCATCAGGGAATTCCACAGCGAGCACCCAGGCATTGTGATGATGAAGGCCATTGCCCGGTCACACGTTTGATGGCTTGGAATTGATTCAGACCTGGAACACTGTGTTCGCAGGTGCACGATGTGTGCCCAGCTGGGTAATGCCCCCAGGGAGTCCCCGCTCAACCCGTGGCCCTGGCCCACCAAGCCATGGTGACACATTTACATTGACTACGCGGGCCTGTTCATGGGGAAGATGTTCCTCATTGTAGTAGCTGCGTACTCGAAATGGATCGAGTGCATCATCCTGAATTCATGCACGTCATCCACCACCGTCGAAAGCCTACGTGCGATCTTTGCAACCCATGGCTTGCCAGACATCCTGGTTAGTGATAATGGCCCGTGTTTCATGAGCTATGAATTCTGGAAGTTTATGTCGGGCAATGGCATCAACCACGTCAGGACTGCGCCGTTCAAGCCGGCCTCCAATGGCCAGGCGGAATGGGCAGTCCAAATCATTAAGCAAGGTATGCTCAGGATTCAAGGACCCTCCCTATAATGCCACCTATCGCGCCTCCTGCTGGCCTATAGATCCCGCCCGCACTCGCTCACGGGGGTCCCGCCCGCAGAGCTACTTATGAAACGGACACTCAAAACTCGGTTGTCCCTAATCCACCCAGTCCTGACTGACATAGTTGAGGGCAAGCGCAAGTCACAAAACGAGTACCATGACCGTAATTCAAGGGGGAGATGTATAGAAATAAATGATCCTGTATTCGTCCTCAATCACGCCATGGGGCCCAAATGGCTTGAGGGTACTGTAATTGACAAAGAGGGGAATAGGGTCATCGTGGTAAAACTCAACAATGGCCAGATATGCCGTAAGCATCTGGACCAAATAAAAAAAAAGGTTCAGCATCGACACGGAGGAACCTGAAGAAGACCATGAGATGGAGCTCACACTACCGCCAGCGAAAATGCAACAAGAGCAATCAGAAGATTGCACAGTCCCTGAGGTCAGCCCAGACAGGCCAGAATCATCACAGGTGACAGACACTCACGTCAGTGTCCAACAACCAGAGCCCCAACTGCGGCGCTCCACGAGGGAGCGTAGACCACCTGAAAGACTAAACCTATGATCCCAGTAAGACTTTGTGGGGGGGGGGGGGTGGAGGGTCATGTTTGTAACTACAATGTAACATCACTGTATTACTGTATACACTCAACTTAGATGCACACCTTGACCACAGGGGGTGAACTTGTGGGAGACACTCCTTACCTGATCACACAGGTATATAAAGGGAGGTCCCATGCAGGGTCATCACTTCTGGAGTCCTGTAATAAAGAGTTAAGGTCACAGAGTGGTCTTGTCCCTGGAATGTGCCTCGTGTGGTTTCATGCTGTAGAGTAAGGACTTTACAGTATCTCTCCAAGTCTTTCGGGTCTGTGCTATTTTTTTTTCATCTTTCAATGCTTTTTCTTTTAGTTTCATGTTATCCCTTACCTCTTTTGTCATCCATGGCTGTTTTTTGGGGCAATTAGAGCTCTTGACCCTTAGGGGTATAAACTGGTTCTGTATTCTTTTTTGAACACCTCCCAGTAATCTGTTGATTTACCCATGAACAAGTTTGCCCAGTTTATTGTGACAGTCTCTGTCTCATCCTGTTGAAGTCAGCCGTTCCTAAATCTAGAATCTTAGTAGCTGTTTTGTGTTTCTCGCCTTCAAACACAACATTGAACTTGATCATATTCTGAATCGCTATTAAATAAACATTTATACACCGTTAGGCTATTAACGAAATCTGTCTCATTACTCAGTATTAAATCTAATAGGCCTTCCTCCTTGTTGATTCTGGAACATATTGTTGCTGAAAACTAACCTGAACACACCCAAGAAATTTGCTACCTTTGTAACACGAGCTAGTTTGCTTATCCCAATCTATTTGAAAGTTAAAGTCCCCCATTAATCCACTCTGCCTTCGCTACACGCTTATCTAATCTCTGCATTTATGTATTCTGCCACTTCACAGCTGCTACCAGGGGTCCTATACACAACTCCCACTAAAGTCTTAAATCCTTTCCTATTAATGCTATCCATAGAGTCTCTACTACCTGCTTACCTCTCAGTACATCCCCTCTTATAATTGAAGTAGTTTCCTCCTTAATCACTAAGGCTACTCCTCCCTCTCTACCAGTTTTCTTATCCTTCCTGTAGACCTTATAACCTGGTTTATTCAGTTCCCAGTCCTGACTGTAATGACTACCATGTCACAACTCTTTTGAGGAAAACATAATAAATTAAATCAAGTGCCCCCCAATCTGGGGGACACTCCAAACACTTTTCACGTGCCTTTTTTTTTGTGATTTTTGTGTTTGACTACCATGTCACACCCTCTAAATTGAATTTGCACCTGCAATTCAATATGTTCCTTATACTTATTTGGGCCATGCACCCAAGCCTGTCCTTCTGCTCTAATATTTTTTTCCAGCATTTCTTATTTCTCTCTCCTAATTTAATTAATTTACATATTTTACTTTTTTCATTACCTGTTGTGCCGAAAGCAACATTTCTGATTATTACCCTTCTCTCTTCCCTTTTGTTTATTTTAGAATTATTTATGCTGCCTTTTCCACCTGAGCCCTTCCCCCACCCTTCCCCATTTACGAGTTTAAAGTCCTTGTGTCTGCCTTATTCATCCTTTCTGTTAGGACCCTGGTCCCGACCTGGTTCAGTTGGGGCCTGCCCCAGTGCTACAATTCCATCCTGTCCCAGTACTGGTACCAGTATTCCATTAAATGTAACCCCTCTTTCCCACATCACTCCTTCTGCCATGTGTTCATCTCTGTAATCTCCTTATCCCTATGCCAATTTGCACGTGGCTCTAGTAATAATCCAGAGATTATAACCCTTGAGGTCCTGTTTTTTTAACTTAGTTCCTAGCTCCTGGTACTCACTGAATAGGACCTCTTGCCACACGATTGATTTCTATTTCCTCACTGGAACTAAACAGTTACTTGGGGCTCAATTTTCCACATGGGTGATTTTTGGTGCAGTTGAAGAGGTACGTACGATTTTTTCGTGGCCCAAATGTGCCAAAAAAAATCCAAGTTTCGCCGGAATTAACTTTGAATTTGGAGCAACGCAGATTGGCCTTAAGCTTTGTGGGTGGAGCTTAATGCCTGCGCCAAAAACTGATGTTGCTAGGGTAACGAGGGACGCTCAGAAGGGCTGAGGTTAGAAACTGTAAAAGGGCTGGGCTGGAAATTGAAGCTGCTGCCTTCCCGGCGGGAATGACCCCACACCGGCCCGCTGCTTTAGGTGCATGCGGGGTCCTTTCGGACCGGGATGGCAGCGGGCCGACCCGCACTTATCCAGGGCCAAAATAACCCACCCCCCCCTACCTACCTGCCCTGTCTTTAGCCTCCCGATCTGCTCCTTTGTCCCTAGCCCTGGCCGAGGGGCTTGCCGGTGCGTTCTCCCGCCCCTAGCCCTGGCCGAGTGGTCTCCTCCCTCCCAGTCAAAAGCTTCACCCTCTCCCTCTCCCCACCTCTCTCTTTCTCTGCCACCTCTCTCTCCCCCTCTCTTACCTTTCCTGCTGCTGCTGTCCGGACATCTGCTGCACTAACCTGCGCCGATTTCCTTATCTTTAACTGTCCGAAAGGGTTTTCTCGAGTGACCACATACGCTGGCCTAAGTACAACTGGAGTAACTATTAGCTGGCCAAAGTTGCCTAAATGGCCAGAATTGGCATAGGTGGTTGAGGGAAAAAAAACTATCGTAAAAAAAAACGGAACTAAGTCAGTTACGCTGGTGCAAATTGATTGGGGAAACTGGGGATTTTTAAGTTAGGCCAGAAAAAGCAGCCTACTCCAAAAAAAACAGAGCAAATACTGGGTAAAATTAAGCCCTTGGTCCTGATCTGTTTTAGAACTTTTTTTGTTGTTCAGCATTAAAAGGTAATTTTAATGACGGACTCATGTAAGTTCTGGAATAAACCAGTAGGTTCCATTATTGCAGTGATGAATAGTGTTGATGGGTTGTAGCAAGTGACATCCTAATGGAAATATGTGCTAATTAAGCCAGTTCTTTATTATTTTTCTTTGAAATATCAAAATATCAATGCATCATACTTGAAAACAATTGTAAAAGCATACATCGTAGGTGTTATTAGATAAAAACACATTGTTGTACTGTTATGATTAAATTGTTAATAAAACACTGGATAAATGAAACTCTATTGACTGGTCATCTGCTTAAGTACATCATACGAACAAAGACCCTCTGGGCCATCCAGCCGTGTCCCACACAATTGTGATACCTTGTTTAACACAATATATGCACTCTCCATCCCACCCAAAACCATATGACTGCCTGAGAGAGGTGAAAAAACCAGATTAAAAACCCAGGCCACTTTGGGAACAAAAATCTGGGAAATTCCTCGCTGCTGTCACTTCACGGCACTGTTCATAAACCTTTAGAGATTTACGCACTAGAATGCCAAGGTTTCTTTCTTTCTCCATCTGTTTTAAATCTTTTCCCTGAAAGGTGCATGTATGTTCATCATCATCATCATCATAGGCAATCCCTCGGAATCGAGGAAGACTTGCTTCCACTCTCAGAATGAGTCCTTAGGTGGCTGTACAGTCCAATACGAGAACCACAGTCCCTGTCACAGTGGGACAGATAGTCGTTGAAGGAAGGGGTGGGTGGGACAGGTTTACCGCATGTCCTTTCCGCTGCCTGCGCTTGATTTCTGCATGCTCTCGGCGATGAGGCTTGAGGTGCTCAGCGCCCTCCCAGATACACTTCCTCCACTTAGGGCAGTCTTTGGCCAGGGACTCCCAGGTGTCAGTGAGGATGTTGCACTTTATCAGGGAGGCTTTGAGGGTGTCCTTGTAATGTTTCCTCTGTCCACCTTTGGCTCGTTTGCCGTGAAGGAGTTCCGAGTAGAGAGCTCGCTTTGGGAGTCTTGTGTCTGGCATGCGAACAATGTGGCCTGCCCAGCAAGGTTGATCAAGTGTGGTCAGTGCTTCAATGCTGGGAATGTTGGCCTGGTCGAGGATGCTAATGTTGGTGCGTCTGTCCTCCCAGGGGATTTGTAGATTCTTGCGGAGACATCGTTGGTGGTATTTTTCCAGCGACTTGAGGTGTCCACTGTACATGGTCCATGTCTCTGAGCCATACAGGAGGGCGGGTAGTACTACAGCCCTGTAGACCATGAGCTTGGTGGCAGATTTGAGGGCCTGGTCTTCAAACACTCTTTTCCTCAGGCAGCCGAAGGCTGCACTGGCGCACTGGAGGTGGTGTTGAATCTCATCGTCGCTGCCTGCTCTTGTTGATAAGAGGCTCCCGAGGTATGGGAAATGGTCCATGTTGGTCAGGGCCGTGCCGTGGATCACTCTGCCCACATACATAACACTGCATTTTTCCAAATTTTAACATAATTTGCCAGTCATAAGCCCAATCCCCCACACATCAAGATCTGTATGAAACACTCCAGCATCAGCTACAGTCCGAATACTTGCACAGATCTTAGTATCATCTGCAAATTTGCGGATCATGCCCATAACACCTACATCTAAATCATTAATAAAATAGTAAAGATCAACAGTCCCAACACCAATCCCTGCAGGACACCGCTGGTGATCGATCTCCAAACCAATACAAATCCATCCATAATTACTTTCTGTCTCCGGCCTTCCAGCTAGTTTTCAATCCAGCTGAATATATTATCACTATTACTAAAGTCTTCAATCTTGTAGAAAATACCATAGAAACATAACAAAGTGGCACACATTTAGGAGGGATTCTGAACTATAGGCCAGCCACAGTGTGTTGACTTCTGAGTATATACTTGGACATGAACTTGCAGCAAGTTTTCACTTTGGTTTCAGGTTTACGATTGTATTTCCATAAATGTTCACTCCCTCAGAACTACAGTTATAAGTTTATTTTTTGGGATCTTGTCCTAGTAACTCCACCTTTCTGTTTATCAGAATTGCAAAGTATCCTACTTGCTTCTATCTTTTTGTTTTCATTGTAGGACCATGGTAGTTTGCAGCGCAGAAAGATGCCATTGTGTTTATGCTGGCTCTTTGCTAGAGCAACCTAAAACTAATCCTACTGCTCCGCTTTCTCCTTGGAGCCTTGTATTTTCCACTACTTCAAATATTGCTTCTATTTTCTGTTAAAAGATGTAATAGTTTCTGCTTCAACCACTCATTGTGGCAATTCCAGGCTCCAACAACCATCTGTAAAGAAATTTCTCCTAACCTCGCTCCTCACTCTCTTAGTGATAATCTTAAATTAATGTCCCCTATTTAGTCTTTTGTTATTCATCCCCATCAAAACTCTTCACACTTTTAAAAATCTATTTTAAATCTTCGTATCTATTACATGTTATCTGGATTGAAGTGTAACAAGGTCTTCCTCATTCTTAAAATGATACGGATTCTCCAATTCTCCACAAACTATCATCCCATCCCTCCATCCCTGCAACGATATAATTTTGGTTGCGTGGTGCCAGTTAGTGCCAGTTTAGCCTCATGTCAAATCAAAGTGGTTCAGTGATGCAAGTTTTATGCAATGCAGGAGTAGACTATGCACAGCACTGCCTATCCATAAATCATGGCCATATTTCTTGTTAATACTTATCACATGGTTTCTCAGAACCTATTAATTTAGGCTATACTATTATGATTGTTGGAGAATCCAACAATTTGAAGAATGAAGGCCCTATTAAGTGGTTAATTTTTAAACAGTAAGGAAAACTTAGTATGTACCATATTTAGTGAAAACATGTATCTGAAGCAATGTGTATTTCTGCTTTATTTATCTACAGCTACCTCGGCAAAAATGGGACTTGTTGAAACCAAGTTGGCAATCATTCCAGGTGCAGGTATGGACTCATACTGTAGATCTTATTTACAGGATTATATTCTAAATAAATACATTTGACCAATAAAGTAAATATGTTTGATTCTTTAGTTGTTGTAATGCCTGTTCTGCCAGGTGGAATTTAACTCCATGGTTGCCAACTGTCCAAATTTCATGCAGAAAATCAGTGCATTCAGGTTCAATATCTACTTATCTGCTTTCTTGAATGAAAATGCGAACTACCTGCAATTCTGCCCCCAATTGCTGATAACAGGTCATTCCTGCTGCTATTGCTCCAGCAGATTAAATGTAATGTTTCACGTGTTTGTGAGATCAGCAATTTCCACCACAGCATGCAGTGGTGTTTAAGTCACTGGAGCAGAAGCAACAAGTAGGAGCAGGAACCAGCACTTAGAGAGCAAGATCACGTCAGCATGACCTGAGGGGAGGGACTAACTCTATTAACTGAATAGGGAGGGTGGATTAAAATGGTGAAGTCAGAGAAGTGTGCCACCATGATCTGAGGCGGAACGATTAGTGCCAACATTAAAAAGGGGGTCTGCAAGAAGAATGCCAGCTTGAACTGGAGCAAGGGGATAGGGAGAGAGCACCAGTTTAAACTGGTGTAAACAGGAGAAGAATGAACTGAGTAGAGAGGGGGGAGGAAGGAAGAAGGAAGAGTGCCAGTAAGAAATTGTGAGGGTCAAGCCATGAGTGCCAGCTTGGCCTGTGCAGTGAGGAAGGAGAAGTGTGCTGCCATGTCACTATGACAACCTAATAAACAATTTCAAACTAATTTGGTAAGCGGCTTTATGGATAACACATGGTCCATGTGATCTAGACTAGTTTTGATCGCCTGAGGGATTGGAGAGGTATTTTTTTCCCTTATTGACTCTGGGTTTTTCTATGGCCGTGAATTTCGTATGTTCGTATTTAGCAACAGAGAGTATCAATACCTAACTTCAGTAGCCTACAATTACTCGACAAGAAATGAGGGACCCTACCAGCAATTTTTACAACAATTTTGCAACATACAAATAATCACATTTTAAGCATTCAGACAGTTTAAGGTATTACAAGGTTATACTGGCTCTGTTGATAGCTGTAAAGATAACTGCTGTCTTGAAGTTTTATGCGACTGGATCTTTCCAAGCAGCAGCAGGAGATACCTGCCAAATCTCCCAGCCTACAATGCATAGTTGCATCATGGAGGTCAAACATGTTTTGTTTGCATTAGCCACTCAATTCATATATTTTATCATGCAAAACATACAGCACACGAGAGCCCTGCACTCTTCCAGCCTGGCTGGATTCCTTAAAATGCAGACCAACTGGACTCTGCCCCCCTGCCTCCTCCCCAGCCCCATTACCACCCCCTTCATGAACAGAAAGAGGTTCCGTGCCCATGTGTAGCTAGTTTGTGACCTTGGCATTGAATAATGCATGTAAATACTCACTACCAAGCAGTTCCCATGATTCACCTGGTTGGGGAAACCAAGGCTGATCACTGGAGTCATTTTGGTGTATCAGACAGTTGACATTTTGAATTAAAAGTTTAAATGCCTTGACTGACGGGAATCTTGCAGTACATCCTGACCAAGTTGTCAATTTATTGTTGCTTGTTACATAATTTTGCCCCTTAAAAGGGCCTTGCCATGGTGTAGGTAGGAGAAGATAGGCAGCAGTAACCAGAAACAGAAGACAACCCAACCAGGAGACAGAAGACGTGCCTGCACAAGGAAATGGTTGCTCAGCAAGAGTCATAAGAAAAGGTCTAATAAAGAACATTAAGTTAAGTGTCTGCAACATCCAATGCACAGAGGTCATCTACACATGTGTTCAGTACCCTTGCCAAGTAAAGAATTGCCTCCACTGGGCCCAGCCATACATCAAAGTCCCAGAATTCAACTTTGTTTCTGCTCGGGAACTTAATCTGTCCCATAACAAAGGAAGTCTCAGAATACATTCTGGTATCAGTCACTCTAACTTTGGCACAGGTATGTTCAGTGTGTTTTTCCCTGGTGCTTCCTATTATTAACAATACTTGGTACATGTATTCTACTTCCTAACTGTGCGTTCCTTCTAAGTGTTTCTCCAATTAGAGAAGGAAATGAGGTTGGTGGTTGTTGGCCTCCAGTGTATGCCTTTTACAGATGAAGGTGTCCCAGTACATCCTTTTAGATGGCCCTACAACTATAAGTGCCATTGGTATTGATGTGGGGTCTTCTTGGGCCTGTTTGCTCAAGAATATATTTGTAGTTATATACATGGGCCGATTGGGTGATATGGATGTGATTTTGCCCTAAGAGACATCTCTGTCATTCATGGCAACTAATACTATTCCTTTGGTGCTGGGAACCCCCTTAATATGATCAAAGATATGTGTGGGAGGAGATTGCTTGCCAGCAATGAGGTTGTTGAAGACTTGCATTATCTGGTTCCCCAACATGTTGAATACAGAGAAGATGCACTGCTGTAGATTAGAGTTCGTGGTTTCAGGAGCCCCAGTTGTAGTGTTTTTTAAGGAAACTATAGTTGAACTTGGAAACTTAGCCAAAAAGATCTCCATTGTAGAGGGCCGTGCAATTGTCATGCTCTTCAAGGTGATTTGCACTTGGTCAGATGGTCATGCAGCAGTACCCAAATGTGGGTTATGGACTCCTCTATAGTTACTCTCAAGCTTTTTGGAAACACTCTCAAATGACTGCATGTAATACTTATCGTAAGATACCAAACTCTTTTATAGGCACTGTGAGTTCCAGATTCCTGTGCTTAGCAGCTAAGGGAGGCTTTGAGCTGGCTTTCCAAGTACCAAGCTGCACTTCATGTGCTGTGCTTCACTAAGTGCTCGCTGCAATCACTAATTGAATTACTGGAGTGGATGTGCTTGCCACAGTAACTGATGCAGGGTGTTGTGATGTGCTGAGAAAGGGTGCACATTGCCATTTGAGGTCTATTTGTCATGGCAAACCTATAGGATCATAAGAACATATCTTACAATGCTACCAATAGGACACAACTTCAAGCATAGCTCATGTGACAAGATGTGTGTTATACTGCTGTGGGCCACCTGTGTTTCAATAAGTAAGTGAGTAAGTAGGAGAAGAAAAAAAATCAAAGAATGGTACTAGCTGTGAGTTGAGAGGAGGCCCATATAACCTACTTCCTTGAATGTGCAGGGCTCTTTCATTATGGGGGTTAAGAGTCTTATGCTTACTGTGACCCCTTCTGTTACAGTTGCTGGTGTCTATTATGTGCAGCATCTTCTGCAAGGACATAGAAAAGGGAGGTAAATTAAAATTAGAAAAATGAGAGACGATATGTGTTACCCATCTGTAAAACCCATGAGCCCCTATATTGGTGGCCTTACCGTCCACTGCCGCCAAGATTGAGAGCTCCCGCCCGCTGCCTCCCAGATTGATGGCGTAAGCCGTTATTTTGCTGGGCAGTACTGCCACCACTTTTAGTGGAATCTTCCTGGCAAAGTCCGCTCCGTCTCTCAGCGGCCATCAGCGGTACGTGGGCGGGCCTTGGGTTTCACCGGTTTCGGGCCCATGGTTTCACACATTCAAAAGATTAAAGTTGCATGCATTCCCTTCTGAATCACTACACTGCTGTCCTGTCAATCCTGCAGGGAAACTTGCAACAAGTGAAATTAATTACTCACGTACACATTGGTTTCTGCGAAAACAGGAATTATGAGGCAGATAAAACATTCTGTGAATAGAAAGTTCAGCAACTATTGAGCCACTATTTTCAGCTCGATTGACTAAAAGTTGATCCATCTTTTTCATTGCGCTCTCACTCACATAACAGCAAACTGCTGAGCTACTATTTACATACATTTTAATAAATATTAACATTGAGACATAATTAAATTAGTAAAGCTTCTTAATCCTATTAGACACAGCACATTACCCCCTGATGAATACCAATGAAGGTAATGATTTAAAACAAATCAACAATCATGATTTAGAGACTATCTCAATAAACATTTGCAAAAATTACCAAGCAATTTTCAAGAGTAACATATTTAATTTTATTTGGGGAGATGGGGCCAGAAGTTTGTTTACTTTCTGTAATAATTTTGCGTAACTATAAGCTAGATCTGACAAGAAGACAGCTTCCTTTTTCTTATATGAACTCTACCTATACTCAATTTATCTTACTATGCCCTAGGCAAGGCTCTGCCAGGAAGGATATTTGCCGTTAATTGTAAATCTGCAGATACTACGACACATCAGGGAGGGGGAGAGTTACCTGGAATCTGTGATCCAGGAGCTATTCACACCAATTAAAGTAATTAATTCAAATTCGATCCGTGGTCAGGACAGGAGGGTGTGACTACAAGTGAGGAAGGTATGGGGACTCAGGATAGAGTGATGGAGGAGCCTCAGCCCTTGCTCTTGTCCAACAGGTTCAAGGCTGTTATTCCCTGTGTGGGCGAGAGCAGGGATTGCAGAGAGGATGAGCAAACTGACCACAGCACTGTGGTATAAGGGGTCATTCAAATGGGAGGAGTAAAAAGAAACGTTGTAGTGGTAGGGGATAGTATCATGAGGGGGAATAGATAAGGTTCTCTGCAGCCGAGAGCATGAGTCTCGAAGGCTGTGTTGCCTGCCCAGTGCCAGGGTTAAGGACATCGCCTCTGGGCTGGAGAGGAACTTGAAGTGAGAGGGGGAAGATCCAGTTGTCGCGCTCCACGCCGGTACCAATGACATAGATAAGACAAAGAAAGAGATTCTGTTGAGGGATGATGAGCAGCTAGGCGCCAAATTAAAAAACAGAACCAAAAAGGTAATAATCTCTGGATTACTACCTGAGCTACAAGCAAATTTGCATAAGGTAAATAAGATCGGAGAGTTGAACATGTGGTGTGGGAGAAATGGGTTTTGGTTTGTGGGACACTGGCACCGGTACTCGGGTAAGAGGGAGCTGTTCCGTTTGGACGGGCTCCACTTAGACCGTGCTAGGATTAGGGTCCTGGCAAATCAAATAACTAGGGCTGTGGAGAGAACGTTAACCTAATTAGTGGGGGGGCTGCTGGGGGGAGGATTCAGGTGAGCTAAAATATAAAAAGTCAAAGAATAAGGAGAAGGCAATAGAGCAGGGTAGCACTGGGAGAAATGAAAACCAGAGCATGCCAGGAAGGGACAGAATGTATAAACATAAAAGGTGAATCAGAAAGTGGGGGCAAAGCAGGAATAAAAGGTAAAAAAAACAAATTTAAAAGCTCTTTATCTGAATGCACGTAGCATTCATAATAAAATAGATGAGTTGGCGGCACAAATAGATACAAATGTGTATGATCTGATATCCATTGCAGAGACAAGGTTGCAAGGTGACCAGGATTGGGTACTAAATATTCAGGGATATTTGACAATTCGGAAGGACAGACAGAAAGGAAAAGGAGGTGGGGTAGCATTGTTTATAAAGGATGAGATCAGTGCATTAGTGAGAAATGATATTGGCTCAGAAGATCAAGATGTTGAATCAGTTTGGGTGGAGATAAGGAATAATAAGGGGGAAAAAGTCGCTGGTGGGCGTAGTCTATAAGCCCCCTAACAATAGCTATACTGTTGGACAGAGTATAAATCAAGAAATAATGGAGGCTTGTAATAAAGGAACGGCAATAATCATGGGTGATTTTAACCTTCATATTGATTGGATAAAGCAAATTGGCCAGGGTAGCCGTGAGGAAGAGAGTGTATCCAGGATAGTTTCCTTGAACAGTATGTTGCAGAACCAACCAGGGAGCAGGCTATCTTAGATCTGGTATTGTGTAATGAGACAAGATTAATAAATGATTTCGTAGTAAAGGATCCTCTAGGAATGAGTGACCATAACATGGTTGAATTTAAAATTCAGATGGAGGGTGATAAAGTTGGTTCTCAAACCAGTGTCCTAAGCTTAAATAAAGGAGACTACCAAGGTATGAGGGGAGAGTTGGCTAAAGTGGACTGGTAAAATAGATTAAAGTGTAGGACGGTTGATGAGCAGTGGCAGACATTTAAGGAGATATTTCATAACTCGCAACAAAAATATATTCCAATGAGTAGGAAAGACTAAGAAAAGGGATAACCATCCGTGGCTAATTAAGGAAATAAGGGATGGTACCAAACTGAACACAAGGGCACACAATGTGGCCAAGACTAGTGGGAGGCAAGAAGATTGAGAAACTTCTAAAAGCCAGCAAAGAACGACTAAAAAAATGATAAAGAGAGGGAAGATAGATTATGAAAGTAAACTAGCATGAAATTAAAAACAGATAGTAAGAGTTTCTACAGGTACATAAAAAGGAAAAGAGTGGCTAAGGTAAATGTTGGTCCCCTAGAGGATGAGACTGGGGATTTAATGATGGAGAACACAGAAATGGCAGAGACGTTGAACAAATATTTTATATCGGTCTTCACGGTAGAAGACACTAAAAACATCCCAATAGTGGATAATCAAGGGGCTATAGGGAGGGAGGAACTTAATACAATCACTATCACTAAAGAAGTAGTACTCGGTAAAATAATGGGACTAAAGGCGGACAAGTCTCCTGGACCTGATGGTTTACATCCTGGGTCTTAAAAGAAGTGGCTGCAGAGATAGTGGATGCATTGGTTGTAATCTACCAAAATTCCCTGGATTCTGGGGTGGTCCCAGCAGATTGGAAAACCGCAAATGTAACGCCCCTATTTAAAAAAGGAGGCAGATAAAAAGTAGGAAACTATAGACCAGTTAGATTAACATCTGTCGTTGGGAAAATGCTGGAGTCTATTATTAAGGAAGCAGTAGCAGGACTGCGTACAGTTTTGGCCTCTGTATTTAAGCAAGGATATACTTGCATTGGAGGCTGTTCAAGAAGATTCTGGAGATGAGGGGGTTGACTTGTGAAGATAGGTTGAGTAGGTTAGGCCTATACACATTGGGGTTCAGAAGAATGAGAGGTGTTTTTATCGAAACATATAAGATAATGAGGAGGCTTGACAAGGTGGATGCAGAGAGGATATTTCCACTCATAGGGAAAACTAAAACTAGGAGACATAAGAACATAAGAAATAGGAGCCATTTGGCCCCTTGAGTCTGCTCCGCCATTCAATAAGATCATGGCTGATCTGATCATGGGCTCAGCATAAGGGGCCGTCCATTTAGAACTGAGATGAGGAGGAATTTCTTCTCTCAGAGAGTTGTAAATCTATGGAATTATCTGTCCCAGGGAGCTGTGGAGGCTGGGTCATTGAATATATTTAAGGCGGTGATAGACAGATTTTTGAGCGATAAGGGAATATAAAGGGTTATGGGGAGCGGGCAGGGAAGTGGAACTGAGTCCATGATCAGATCAGCCATGATCTTATTAAATGGCGAAGCTGGCTCGAGGGGCCAGGTGGCCTACTCCTGCTCCCATTTCTTATATTCTTAAATCGGGCATCAAGTAAAAAGATACTGCAAATTTCAAAATCAGGCTTTCTTTTTGCAGGGATAGCATTTTCATTTTCTTTTATAGTATCATTAAAAATTAAACTGGTGCATTTAAGAGGAAGCTTGATAAGTATATAAAGGAGAAAGGACTGGAAGGATATATTGATAGGATGAGATTAAGTCGGGTGGGAGGAGCCTCATGTGGAGCATAAATACCGGCATAGACCAGTTGTGCCAAGTGGCCTGTTTCTGTGCTGTAAATTCTATGTAATGTTTGACAATATCATTAATTGGAACAGATACCACTCCCATCTGCTTTAAATCCATGATCCCCTCCTCTAAAAGTCCACTATTGATCCTTCCATCCACCACCCGGTAACTAACCTCCTTTCTAAGATTCATTGCTACTCAGCTCAATGCCCAACCATCCTAAAATTCCCTATTCGCATCTCTTCAGTCCACCTTGTGCCCCGTCTATAGCATCAATATCATCATGATCAAAGCCACCAGTGACATTCTATGTAACTGCACAGCCGCTGAAACCCTTAAGCATACATTTGTTACCTTCAGATTTGACTTCTTCAGCGCCCTCCACATCAGCTTCCTGAGCTCCACCTTACACAAACTCCAACTTGTCCAAAACTCCACCACACAACCAATCCTGCACTAAGTCCTGCTCAACCATAACCCCATGTATTTGCTAACCCAAATGCATTAAACTTAAAATCCTCATCCTTGATTACAAATCCCTCCACGGTCTCAATGTGTCCTTCTGTTGCAGCCATCTCCATTCCTACATCCCAGTCAGTGTCTTTTTGTCCTCCATTCTGGTTTCCGGTACAATCTCCTTGTACTCTCTTGGCCATTCTCAATTCTCTGCCTAAACATCTCCTTGTTGCTATTTCTTTCTTGTCCTTGAAAAGCTTATTTTGGCATGGATGGCAGTGAAAGTGGGACTGTAGGAGTATCTGAGAAGGATATGGAAGAGCCTCTATAGATCTATAAAATTTAAAGTACAGAAAGAGGCCATTCAGCCCATCATGTCTGTGCTGGCTCTTTTCTCAGTGCAATCTAAAACCAATTGCACTGCCCTTCTCTCCCGATAGTATTGTATCTTCATGTGCTTCAAATATTTATCTACTATTGGAGATAAATATTGAAAAGGAAACTGTATAAAAAGTGGATGGGACTAAAAGTATAAAAGTTATCAGACACATGTGGTATGCATCATAGCATATTGAAGGAGTTTGGAGAGGAGACATAAATCATAATTTGCAAAATCTTTGGAAACGGGAATTGAGCCAAAGGAGTGGGGCTGGCATATAGAAACATAGAAACATAGAAAATAGGTGCAGGAGTAGGCCATTCGGCCCTTCTAGCCTGCACCGCCATTCAATGAGTTCATGGCTGAACATGCAACTTCAGTACCCCATTCCTGCTTTCTCACCATACCCCTTGATTCCCCTAGTGGGAAGGACTTCATCTAACTCCTTTTTGAATATATTTAGTGAATTGGCCTCAACAACTTTCTGTGGTAGAGAATTCCACAGGTTCACTACTCTCTGGGTGAAGAAATTCCTCCTCATCTCGGTCCTAAATGGCTTACCCCTTATCCTTAGACTGTGTCCCCTGGTTCTGGACTTCCCCAACATTGGGAACATTCTTCCTGCATCTAACCTGTCTAACCCCGTCAGAATTTTAAACGTTTCTATGAGGTCCCCTCTCATTCTTCTGAACTCCAGTGAATACAAGCCCAGTTGATCCAGTCTTTCTTGATAGGTCAGTCCCGCCATCCCGGGAATCAGTCTGGTGAACCTCCGCTGCACTCCCTCAATAGCAAGAATGTCCTTCCTCAGGTTAGGAGACCAAAACTGTACACAATACTCCAGGTGTGGCCTCACCAAGGCCCTGTACAACTATAGCAACACCTCCCTGCCCCTGTACTCAAATCCCCTCGCTATGAAGGCCAACATGCCATTTGCTTTCTTAACCGCCTGCTGTACCTGCATGCCAACCTTCAATGACTGATGTACCATGACACCCAGGTCTCGTTGCATCTCCCCTTTTCCTAATCTGTCACCATTCAGATAATAGTCTGTCTCTCTGTTTTTACCACCAAAGTGGATAACCTCACATTTATCCACATTATACTTCATCTGCCATGCATTTGCCCACTCACCTAACCTATCCAAGTCGCTCTGCAGCCTCATAGCATCCCCCTCGCAGCTCACACTGTCACCCAACTTAGTGTCATCCGCAAATTTGGAGATACTACATTTAATCCCCTCGTCTAAATCATTAATATACAGTGTAAACAGCTGGGGCTGTTCAACAAAGGGATAAGCCATAAATTTAGAGGTAGTTAGTCTTAAATTAATGGTCAGGAAATGATGGACTGCGCATGCCTGAATTGCCAATATACTGGCAGCATGGATTCATAATATTTCCCTTCTGTAATATGGGTTGAAATTAGTGAACACTTAGAAAAGCGTGGACTGATCGGGAATAGTCAGTATGGATGTTTGGTGTCTCATCAGCTTCACTGTCTTCTTCCTCTTCCTCCAATGACTGGGAATGTCCCAGTTCTTAGATATCTGAAATAAAGGTTGGGTTGTGGTGAAGGGAGAGGAGAAAACAAGAAATGCGTGCTTACACCACTTGCACCTTGTGAGTCAGAAGAGATTACAGGATGACGGAGAAGTAGGATGAGAGAAGGAGGATTAGGTATGCAGATACTCACATCTTCGATCCTTTCAGCCCTGCCAGTCGCCACTGCGTCAGTGATGCCTCTTCCCATGATGGACAGCACTGTCTTCTCTACAGTGGCTAGAACAATGCTTGTCTGCCTCCAGTTCTTTCCTGCTGCCTGCTGTTGGGCGCCACCTTCTCCTGCAAGAAAGAGAGAAGTGTGTCAGTGTATGCAATATGTTTGGGTGGTGTGGCTGTTATGATTGAATAGCTGTCTGTGTGTGAGAGCCGTTGGTTGTGGGTGAGAGGTTTGCAACAGTGCTAAGTATGTGAGGTAAAGCAAAGAATTAAGTACTGATTGATAGAGAATGTTGGTGGGTGGGTTCTGAGGGTGTAGTGAATTGAGCAGTGGATGAGGCTAGTGATGCAGTTGGTAGCATATGCCATTTGAAGATGAACTCACTCACCTTGACAACTCGTGTCAGATTGTTAAACTTCTTCCTGCAGTGCATCCATGTTCTTGGAGCAACTCTCCTGGCATTCACCTCCACTGCTATTTTTTGCCACTAACTCCTGAGCATATGTCTGGAGGACCTCCATTGTCTGAAAACCTCGGTGCTCGCTCTCTCGCATGTTCAGCCATTGCTTAAAATATCACAGCCCAGATTAACTTTTGAAAAAACTCACACCACTTCTTTCAGCCAAAATGTAGCTCTTTTAAGAGCTACAGCCTGTCTTTAAGTAGCATTAGCCACTCACAAGATTGGGCCCCTTGCTGTTGCAAGCAGCCAATGAACAGCACGGAGAGCTCTGGCTGCACACAACAATCATTTAAAAGAGCAGGCAACACCAATTTAACATGCTGTCTGCAACACAATGAACAGGCATGGGTTAATCGTGTATCACGATTCCCACGCCCGTTTTCAGGGGTTAGACAATTTCTCCCAAGTAGTATTAAAGGGAGTGTTGCTGAATGCATATAAAGATGGCTGGGGATAGAATGCAAAATGTAGGGGAAAATGCATGTTTTCTTTGGGTTGGGCTATAGATTATGATGTGCTAAAGAATTTTTGATGTGACTTCTTTTGTTTTCATTTGTATAAATGATTGGATATTGTCACAGGGGGAATTATATTGAAGTTTGTTGATGATACCAAATTAAGGGTCGTGGCAAATTGTAAGGAAGATTGTATAGACAAGTTAGCAGAGTGGGCAGATGGGTAACATTCAATTTAGTGCAAAATAATGTGAATATAAATTTTGGGAAAAAGAACAGCGAGAAGAAATATATTCTAAATGGCAAGGTTCTTAACAGAGTGGAGGAATAAAGACATCTAGAGGTAGAAAGACATGCATATTTAAACATTGGAATGAAAGTAGAAAAGATCATGTAAAGGCAAGTAAGATCCTTAGAGACATTGGGGGAGAAATTGCCCTGCGTCCCGATTGGGAGTGATAACCTTCTCGGGCCAGGACTTTTAGCATCCCACGCAGATGTCCCGTCTCCACCGCTGAATTGTCCTTACCATCCCTCAAAGGAAGCGGACGCAATCCTACCCGCTCCATTTCCTTTGGGGGCAGTAACCAGGGCGCTACTGGGGCACTGAAGGAAGTGCTAATGGGGCTATAAAAAGAGGCAATTTTGCCCCCATTTAATATAAAGGCAAGGAAGGAATGGAAAGGATGCAGCAGGATTTCAACAAAATGTTACCAGAAATAAGAGGTTACGGGCGAGAAATTTGTTTTTCAGTGAAATTAACGTTTTCGCTTCGCTACCGCTAGTAGGCCAGAAATTCAACCTTTAATTTGCACAGCGGTAAAAATCGGCATTGTACGAGGATTCGTGGCGCAAACTGCGATCCTCGCCAACTTTAGTCTGAGGCCGATAGCGCTGTGAGAGAGGCCTTTGGAGGACAGAAAAACACCCCCAAAAAAATTGGGGGGAAAAAATTCACAAAACCTTCACAAGACACTTATCCATTGAATCATTGAAAAAGAATTTAAAAATAAAAATTTTGACTTACCTTTTTTGCAAGTGTTCATACTTACCACTGCTGGCAGGGCTGCACGACAGGTTTTACCCTGTCGGTATTCTGAACGCAGAATCTGGGTCCCGAGAGAGCCATATTTTTGGCGAAAACGCTATTTCGGGACTTGCATGCCGGTGCTCCTCTCTCCAGAGGAAAGTGCCGCTGCAAAACGTCACCGAATTTCCCGCCGACTCTTTTTTTGCCAAATATGGTGAAATATCGCCAAGAAGTCGGCAAATATCTAGCTCTAAGTTCTGAAGGAAGACTTGAAAAGTTGGGGATTTTTCCAGTGGAATAGAAAGGTTAAAGGGTGTCTTATAGAAGTTTTAATAAATAATGAAAGATTTTAAGAGTAAATAGTGAAAGATGATTTTCACTGGTTGACAATTTCAGATCAAGCCATATAGACTCAGGATCATAACTAGAATAAAGGAGAAGCTAAAATGCATTTTTTTTAACACATACAGAGCTTTTGGAATATGGAATGCTTTACCACAAGAGGCTGTTGAGAAATAGACAATAAAATTATTTTAAAATATTTGAAAAGGGCCAAATTAAAAGCATACAGGGAGAGAGAGAAATGCAAGTTATGTTTCAGCTCATTGCAGTAAATGGATGTGTATATTTGTGGTTATAATTTATGTAGAGTAAATGTACCACAATAGAGATGTTAGTGTGTGTTTCAGTTTGGGTCCTTAAGTAGGATTAAGCATACATCCATTAGCCTTTCAGTACTATTTAACTCAAACAAATGTATTTTCCATATTATGAAGTAGCCCCTTGTCAGACTAGAAGGATTTTTTTTCCAAACAGCAAGAGGCTTTTCCTTGTGTCTGATCTGATTAGTTATCTATTAGATAGTTAAGAGAAGTTTTATAATGTCTAAGAACCAGCTTCCTGTGTTTTTTAGGCTAGTGCTTAAAAGGTTGGGTTGTTGAAACATGCATTCAACCATTGTTAGGATGTAAGACAGTTAAATAATAAAGATAAAAGGCACTTCTTTATTTGTAAGTTGTGGTCTGAGGAGAGTGATAGTGAAATGGAGACTCACAGCCTCCATGTGCCAGTCTCCTCTGTCCACCTCTGCACTAAATCAAAGGCTGTTGGAAGCTAATGTGGACCTACGCTTTTCACATAAGTGCTTTTTACATCTAGACTTAACTAAACTGGGGAGTAGAAGCTCCACTTGAGAATTTTAAGAATTTGGACTACCAGTCTGCTGGCAACATCTGATGTATACCTCTTGACTGGAATCATACGCTATCAGCTAAGAGAGAGCTTTGTCACATGTATGTTTACAGACATGCACAGATCTATGCTCCAGGATAGCAAATTCTGAATGTTTTGAGAAAATATCTGCTTTCTTAAAATATTAAAAAAGTAACTGCTTGAGTTTACAAAACATGCAAGAGATTCAACAAACCTCCTAAATACATTATAAACTGAGCTTGACACTGCACCAGAGTTATGCATCATCTGGTGTCAACCAAAGCAATGTGAGGTGGCTCCCTAAGGGGATCTCATACTGTTGTATTTCTGAGTCAGATGGAGTCTTGACCACAGACCTATGAAATAGAAATCACTTTGCAGCAATGGAGAAATGGGAATGCAACTGCATGCTTATTCACTTGGTTTTCTAGGGAGTTTGTTCTTTCAGTAAACCTCACAAAGGTTATGGTAAACATAAGTTTGCACTCCACACAGTTTAAAATTAGTTATCTTAATGTTTCTGAGGATATATTTTCTTTCTGTAAATAATGGCTTAATAAGGTAAATTATTTGTGAGGGAGGTGAGGCTGGTGTGAGTATGAAGGCTAGACATCCTAACTGCATGATAAATAAGCAAAGTTCATGGGAATACGAGAAGACTGGATCAAAGAGGATGGACTGATGTGGATCAACTGTTACAGAATATTGCAGTCTACCTTTGTGCTCTGCGCACACATCTCTGTCTATTAGGTATATTGGTCCCTTTAATCTATACAATTGTGACATGTAAGAATAGAATGAGATGCCCTAGTTAGTTTGTATGGTTAAGCATGTACAGTAACTTTTATCTTAACTCTTTTGTATATTATTGCTTTCACACTATATAGGCAGCAGCGTCATGAGGCAAGCACACAGATGCAGGAACTAGCTTAAAGTGTTTAGCAGCATAGTATCAAGCAGTGCTTAATGCGCAAGCTGATTGGAAGACCCAGGAAAATCTGGGTCTGCATTGTTATTGGAACTCTGGAGGTAAACCTTACTTTTTTCCATAGGCAAACAAGGACCGGTATTTTCTGGCATACATGCGGGCGCGATTGGAGGCGGGTCAGGAGGGAAATTTGAAAAATCTTGGAGCGGGTCCGGAACCCGCAATAATCCCACCCCCAACGCGTCTCTTCCTCGCGCATTTACCAGCGACCCAAACGGCAGAGTCAGTCGAGGTAATTTACATCGTTGAGATACTTGTCAGACTCTTAAGTATCTTTTTAATTCTATCTTTCAAATTTCCCTGAATGAGGTTGGGAATCACGCAGCTTGGGAACCACATCTGTGAACCTGAGGTGGAAGTTGAATGGCCATTGATCTACCTCATTAGTGCACAGCATGAAAAGTACAATACTAACTTCCACCTCCCACCAGACAGGTGGTCACTTTCCTAAGGCAGATGCTGTTGCTGAGTGCATTGTCAGCACAGATTTAGCTTTCTAGAGGTTTCAAGTGTTTCCAACAGTTGGGATCCACTGTCACTTAATTGGTAGTACTTATCACACCATTGACAGATTGCTTCTGTCATCTCTACTTGACCTGCCATCTATTACATCAGCATGGGTGCCAAAAGTTTATACTGTTTCACCTTGGTCCTCAGAATCGGACCACAATGAGCCCCAACACCAGCAGCACCAGGCACACAAGCAGCACCAGTAGCACCAGCAACAACCTTCTCAAACTACCTGATGCTGCACAGGATAGAGGGCATCAGCACAGGGATGTACTGCGCCAGAGGCGCTACACTCAACACAGGGTATACAAGCAGAGCTGGAGCTTCCTCAACATGACTGAGCAGCAGTACCAAAGGAGGCACAGGCTATCGCGCCAGGTTGTCACAGACATTTGCAGATTGCTGGAGCAAGACCTGCAGCCCAGAGGAGTGGGTAGACACACTGCTCCTCCTCCTCTGAAGAGGCTGTGTGCTCAGAGCTGTCAAAATCACCAGCGCCTTCAACTTTTTGCCTCCAATACCTTCCAGTGATCTGCAGCAGACAGTTGTAGCATCTTGCAGTCGGCCGCCCACAGATGCATCACATAGGTCACAGATACCCTCTTTGACAAGTCAGCCAATTATATCAGCTTTTTCACTGATGAAGCCAGTGTTACTGAGCGGACGCTGGCCTTTGCTGCTCTGGCTGGTTTCCCAGGGTGCAGGGCGTCATCGACTGCACACATGTGGCCATCAGGACACCCCATCATCACCCAGGAGTCTTTGTCAATCACAAGGGCTTCCACTCCCTCAATGTGCAGCTCGTCTGCAACCATAGTAAGATCATCATGCATGTGTGCACAAAATTCCCTGGCAGCTACCATGATTTTTTTCATCCTGCACCAGTCCACCCTCACTCAGCTCTTTCCAGCTGGCTGCTTGGAGACAAAGGCTGAAGCCATGGCTCATGACACCCTTGAGGAGGCCAAGTACTGAGGCTGAGGAGAGATATAATGAAAGCCACATTTCCAACAGATGTGTCAGAGAGCAGACGACAAGCATGCTGAAAATGCCTTGACAGATCTGGAGGAGCCCTTCAGCATGTACTAGCCGGGGTCTCCAAAATCGTCATGGTCTGCTGCACCCTGCACAGCCTCTTCAGAGGAGCATGAGGAGGAGCATCAACTGGAAGACAAGAAGGAGGAGCAGGAGAAACCTGCGGTCCAGATCCCACCAGCACTCGAGCACATTGCTGCCAGGGCTGGCCTCATCATGGCCAGATTTACTTAACTTCAGGCATTGCACCCTTATGGCTGCCACATGCTGCACCAGGTTCGCACCACTCCACAGCAACACCATAAACCATCCCTACAATGACCAAGCCATTCCTTTCACACTGACCAACATTGCTGGAGGTAAAGTTATGTTTCATCATTCACCCCAACTCACTCAGCCATTTCCAAAGTTGCACACACATTTGTCCATGACCAGAAAGTGGTGAAAATAAATATTTTTATCTGTGACATCACAGTAACAAAAGCTATACAGAAACATTTATTAAAACACTCAAATGGCTACTCTTGTGCATCTACTTGTGTTTCATCTTTCTCTTACGCATGCTTCTACAAGGCGCTATCCCGGTGGCTTCAGCAGAGGTAGAGGCAGCATGCTCACTTCCCTGCTGCAACTGCATATAGACACTTTTGGAGCATGTCCTCTGGGATTTGGAGCCTGTGACGATCCCGCCAAAGTCTGCTCCTCCTCGGCCATCGCGATCCCAGGAGACATCTGGGGCTCTGACTGAGGAGGTGGGGGTGGGGAGGGGGGGGTAATGGTGGAGAATTGTGAGCGCTTTGAGAGGAGACCCCACTTCCATGTCTCCTCACACCATCATCCCTCTCATGGACCACCTGCACTTCTCTGCTAGCAATGAGCTGGAGAGCACCTGCTAGAGAGGACATCTATGAGCGTCTGCCATATATTCTCCATAGATAGCCACCTATTTTCCATAGAGACCATGTGCTCCTGTGAGTGATGCATTAGCTGCTGCATGCAGGAGGCCATCCTATCCATGGAAGAGCCTACAGTTGCCATTGCCTGCAACACGGTGGTGCTTATGTTGGAGATGGACTCCTCCATTCTCTGCACATTTACAGACATTGCGGTCACAAAACCTGTCAAAGCCTCCTGCACTTCTTGTTGCACCTCCAGGATTATCCTCTTTTTGGATGGCCCCCAAGGCTCAGCATCTGCATGCAGCTGAGCAGAGCTAGGAGCGTCCTGTGCCCTCCGGTGAGGAGTCTCCACTGCTGTCTTTGTATCCACCATCTGCTCTTACTTACTTGCTCACTAGAAACTCCTCTGAGGAGTCATAAGAATATAAGAAATAGGAGCAGGAATAGGCCATACGGTCCCTCGAGCCTGCTCTGCCATTCAATAAGATCATGGCTGATCTGATCATGGACTCAGCTCCTCTTCCCTGCTCGCTCCCCATAACCCCTTATCCCCTTATCGTTTCAGAAACTGTCTATTTCTTTAATGACCCAGCTTCCACAGCTCTCTGAGGCAGCGAATTCCACAGATTCACAACCCTCTGAGAGAAGAAATTTCTCCTCTGTTTTAAATGGGCGGCCCCTTATTTTAAGATCATGCCCTCTAGTTCTAGTCTCCCCCATCAGCGGAAACATCCTCTCTGCATCCACCTTGTCAAGCCCCCTCATAATCTTATACGTTTCGATAAGATCACCTCTCATTCTTCTGAATTCCAATGAGTAGAGGCCCAACCTACTCAATCTTTCCTCATAAGTCAACCCCATCATCCCCGGAATCAACCTAGTGAACCTTCTCTGAACTGCCTCCAAAGCAAGCATATCCTTTCGTAAATATGGAAACCAAAATTGCATGCAGTAGTCTTCCTCTTTCTCCTGGACAGTGGGGTGGGCTCTTGAGCGACCTGTGGAGTGTAAAGAGATGTGTTAGATCTGTCATATCAAGAATGGGTTACATATACCATTATGCACGTGATGAACGTTCACTGGCTGCTGACATCAGTTCCCATATGAGTGACTGCTGTATGCCATGTGGCTGTTTGAGATGCAATTCTGTCACCAGATTGCTGAGATGTCCCGCTTTCTCCGTCTCCCACGTCCAGCTGCTTTGCAATTCCTGACACTTCCAAGGCAACAACCTCTTCTGCTGTTAAGGTGGCCAGTGATGGAGTACCACCTCTAGTTCTCTCCCTCTCTCATTGTGGGCTCACTTTTCCTGCAAGGAGGGAAAAAAGAGAAGCTTGCGTGAGAGTGATGGAATGAGTAAGGAATGGATTGGTTACATCTTTAAAGGGTGACAATGATGGATTGGGGTGGCAATACAAGTGGCCTTCTTGTGTGTTGTTAGAAACATAGAAATTTACAGAAGGGAAGGAGGCCATTTCGGCCCGTTGAGTCCGCGCTGGCTGACTAAGAGCTATCCAGCCTAATCCCACTTTACAGCTCTTAATCCGTAGCCCTGTAGGTTATGGCACTTTAAGTGCACCTCCAAGTATCTTTTAAATGTGTTGAGGGTTTCTGCCTCGACAATCCTTTCAGGCAGTGAGTTCCAGATCCCCACTACCTTCTGGGTGAAGACAATTCCCCTCATATCTGCTCTAAATCTCCCCCCAATTACTTTAAATCTATGTGCCCTGGTTGTTGACCCCTTTGCCAAGGGAAACAGTTCCTTCCTATCCATTCTATCCACTTCAATTTTATACACTTCAATCAAATCTCCCCTCAGCCTCCTGTTTCAAAGAAAACAGACCCAGCATTTCCAATCTTTTCCTCATAGCCAAAATTCTCCAGTCCAGACAACATTCTTGTAAATTTCCTCTGCACCCTTTCCTGTAATGTGGTAACCAGAACTGCACACAGTACTCCAGCTGTGGCCTAACCAGTGTTTTATACAGTTCAAGCATAACCTCCTTGCTCTTGTATTCCATGCCTCGACTAATAAAGGCAAGTATAAAAGGCACATGGAATACTTGCCTTTATTACCACCTTATCTACCTGGCCTGCTACCTTTAGGGATCTGTGGACCTGCACTCCAAGGCCCCTTTGTTCCTCTACACGTTTCAGTGTTGTACCATTTAATGTCTTGTTAGACCTCCCCAAATGCATTACCTCACACTTAGTTGGTATGATTGCATTAGGATTAGGATGAGGGTGAGTGTGAGGGGTAGTTAATCAGATGGGGATGTGATAATGTAGATAGAGAGCGAGGGATGGGTGGACATGCAAGGTATGTTGGTGTGATTAAGGATGTGATGAGAGGCACAACAGGATGAAGTTGAATGTGGCTTTGCACTCACCTTTCCTGATCTAACGAGATCATTGAAACATTTACAGTACTGCACCCAGATCCTCCTGACAACATCCCTGCTGTTGACCTCTTCTGCTATTTGGAGCCAGGATCCTTTGGTCTACTGTAGAGGTCTCTTCCGATCATTGGAAGAAAAGAGGATCTTCCTGCGTGCTCTCACTCCCTTCACAAGCATATGAAGGGCGTCATCGGAGAACCTCAGTGCAGCCCTCTGTCTCAGTGAAGTCTTGTTTGCCACTCTTTCTAACACTCAAATGGTGCAGTGCAGTGTTTGCACTATCCTAGATATGGCCATGGCTCCTTTAAATATCCCGGCTGAATACGCGTCAACGATGATGTCATCAGACCCGCACCATTTAATAAGGCCGGTAGCGTGCGGCGCCTTTAACGTAAAGTCGATCTCGGGAGCAGGATGGAATTAAGAACAAAGGGTTGCAACCCGCCACAGTGAACGCCCGCAACTGACCTGCCCAGGTACAGAAAATTCTGGCCTAGGGCACTGTCAAATGATTAGGGATAATTCTGAAGGCATCGAGCCTATTGACTAGCCTGTTAATTTTCACGTACAGAACTCTACAGAGGTCCAGAAATTGTAAACTGACTCCTCATAGAGCATTTGCATTTACAATGTTACATCTGTTTAGGTTTATGTAACTATCGATTTTCACCATATTTACTTAGTCAAATTAAAACAATACTGAGAATACAAGCCCTTAATAGTAACTTCCTAACATTTATCCAAAATTAAGAACAGATTTTTAGAGCAGTGATACCCTTTGGAGTTTCTTCCACTAGATGAGAAAATATCAAGCAAATAAAATACGCCAGTAAATAAAACTCAGATTTCATCTAACTAAATTGTGGCTATTCAAGTACATTATGTCCTCTTACAAGCCTCTCCCTCCCCCTCCTGCTCCCCGCTTTCCCAAGAAATCCTGTTTCATTTCGGCAAGCAAAAAAAGTAGGTCAACAGATGTTCTTTTTGTTTGAGCACCTGGTAAAATGATAGTTGACTGAAGTGGAGAAGCTTTTCACAAAGTGTAATTCTGTTTATTTTTAGTTTTTGCAAGCCCCGTGATGAATCCAATTCCACAGCAATTTAGTTGCTTGCAGAATTTTTTGAAACACTGTATATACTTTTGTTTATAATAGGTCAGTAAAAGTGTTTCAAAACTACATATTTTAAGTGGATTACAGATAAAGCAATGTGCAAAACTTTGTGGAGTGTTAAACCTGTTTTCCTTTCATTTGTATTTTTGATTAACTTTTGTGTGCATTGAACCAATGTGTGCTAGTGTTGGAGAATGGAAACGTTTTCCACTTTGGGTGCTTAATGTCAACATCATGCATTTCCAGTAAAACAAAAGAAAAATACTGTGGCTGCTGGAAATCTGAAATAAAAGTAGGAAATGCTGGAAATATTCAGCAGGTCAGGCAGCAATCCAAAAAAGTGGGAGCAGTGGTTATGATCTGAAATTGTTGAATTCAATGTTGAGTCCGGAAGGTTGGAAGTATCAATCAAAAGCTGTGCCTTGAGCTTCCGTTGAGCTTCATTGGAATAGAATAGGAGGCTGAAGACAGAAAGGTCAGAGTGGGAGTGAGCGGAGAATTAAAATGGTTGTCCCTTCGCAACACCCTAATCCACTCTTCAATGACCCCCAACATCCACTCTCCTTCTCAAGACACCTTCCTGTGCAAGCACAGGAGATGCAACACCATCCCCTTTCCCATCGTCCAGGGCCCCAAACATTTCTTTCAGGAGAAACAGCGATTTACTTGTGCTTCTTTCATTTCAGTATACTGTATTTGCTGTTCACAATGTAGTCTCGTCTACATTGGGGAGACGCCTTCTTGAACTACTACAGTCCGTGTGGTGAAGGTACTCCCACAGTGATGTTAAGGAAGGAGTTTCAGGATTTTGACCCAGTGACGATGAAGGAACAACACTTTATCTCCAAGTCAGGATGGTGTGTGACTTGGAGATGAACTTGGAGGTGGTGGTGTTCCCATGCACCTGCTGCCCTGTCCTTCAAGTTAGCAGAGGTTTTGGAGGTGATGAAGAAGCTTTGGCGAGTTGCTGCAGTGCATCTTATAAATGGTACACATTACAACAACGTTGTGCCTGTGATGGAGGGCGTGAATGTTTAAGGTGGTGGATGGGGTGCCGATTAAACAGGCTGCTTTGTCCTGAATGGTGTTGAGCTTCTTGAGTGTTGTTGGAGCTGCACTCATCCAGGTAAGTGGAGAGTATTCCATCACACTCCTGATTTGTGCCTTGTCGATGGTGGAAAGGCTTTGGGGAGTCAGGAGGTGTGTTGCTCGCCACAGAATACCTAGACTCTGACAGTATTTATGTGGCTGGTCGAGTTAAATTTCTGGTCAATGGTGACCCCCAGGATGTTGATGGGGGGGATTCAATGATGGTAATGCCATTGAATGTCATGGGGAGGTGGTTAGACTCTTGTTGGAGATAGTCACTGCCTGGCACTTGTGTGGCACAAATGTTACTTGCCACTTATCAGCCCAAGCTGGATGTTGTCCAGGTCTTGCTGCATGCGGACATGGACTGCTTCATTATCTGAGGATTGTGACTGGAACTGTACACTGTGCAATCATCAGCGAACATCCCCACTTCTGACCTTATGATGGAGGGAAGGTCATTGATGAAGCAGCTGAAGATGGTTGTGCCTCGGACACTGCCCTGAGGAACATATCACAATCACTTGTTAGGACAATAGGTGCTGGTAATGATTCTCCTGTTGCCATTTAGAATAGTATTAGTATTAGGCAGTCCTTCGCATCGAGAATGACCCGCTTCCACACCAAAAAGGATGAGTTCACAGGTATTTCAATGAGGGACCTGACATTCCAGGTCCCGAACTACATATTGAAGGGTGGAAGATGCCTGTGCATGGATTCTTTTAACGTGGGGTGGCCGTTGCACACCAGCCACCACACGGGCTTGACAGAGCTAGGTCTTGATCCAGTGGCAAGGGTTAACACTGGAGACCAAGCTCTGCTGCACGGACCTAGTGTGCACACATGCTCCTACTGTCCATAGATCGCAGTGTGGACTGGCCCATGCTGCCCCTGGGTCCTCGCCTCTTCTGGGCCCCGAACCCTCTTCTCTCCTGGGCCCCGATCAAAAATGGAGCAGCCAGTAACAGGACATCAATTAGTCTCCTCTTATCTTGAACACATCAAATATCGACACACTGTTATTTGAAATATCAAAATATTAAACTGCAGCCTAGTTGAAGGGTTATTAACATCAACAGAAACAAACACCAGCTAACAGAATGAACACAATTCAGTAGGGATGTGAATAACAGCAGAATCCAACCCCTGCAGTCACTTGTGAACTCGCTGGTGTGTCAGCAGGCTGGATGACCGAATTAATCCCTTCCCACACTCGTAGCAGGTGAGCAGTTGCCATTTACAGCTCCTCTAGACCCATCTTTTGTTTCTTTACTCATACCATTACCACCTCCATTTGCCTTCCACCATCATCCCTTTTGTCATTTATTCAGCACTGCCTTTGACCCTATTACAGACCTTTCCCCTTTTTTCTTTCCCCTATCCCTGCCCCCCACCCTACCTCTGCACTTGTTTAAAAACTGTTACATCTCTAACTTCTTCTAGTTCTGCCAAAACGTCATCAGCCTGAAAAGTTGGCCTAGATATTAACAAGGGCGGTTTACATCGGCAGGGTTTCCCCACATGCTGGGGAATTTAACTCCACAGCGTGCATCTTTTGTTCTTGACTGGTTCCTCACCTGGAAGTCAGTTTGATTGACACACTTGGCTTCCAGTCGGGCGGGGAGGACTCCGGAGCATGCCGCAGGACCCGGTAGGTCCGATCCACGACCCTGGGTGGGGTGTCTGATCCCTAATCCTGGGGATTTTGTACGGCGCTGTTCTGATGGGAGGTACGCTTGAGGGATCGGAGGGAAGCACCCTGTTGCTCCTAACCCACAAGCAGTGCTGTGAAGGCACTTACATTCTCTGCAAGGCTGTCCTTGCCTCCCTTTAGCTGCTGGATTTCCCGAGAACAGGGAAACCCGGCAGGCCACAGTTAAACCTGTAAAAACAGGTTAAATCAGAGGGTGCCAGCCTCATTGAAATAGTGACATTGCAACCCCGCCTTGTGGGAGCAGTTGGCTGCCCATCCCCTGCCCTGCCTCCATTATACCCGGAGGTGTGCAGGTTGGGGTCAGGGTTGAGATTTTTTAAATCTTAACTTCTGAACTGACCCCAACCCACCTGTTTTTGGGTGCTAAAATCCAGCCCGAAAACTCTGTTTCTCTCTTTACAACTGTTGCCTGGTCTGCTGAGTATTTCCAGCATTTTGTGTTTTTATTTTATGCATTTCTAGGTTAGTTATACTTGATCCAGATGCAAAGTAAAGCCCCTATTTTGTCCTAATGACATGCTTTAACTCCAACCTCAGAAGATTGCTTTATATTACATTTCCCTACTCCAGCTGCTTTTATGGCCTTGTGTGACACTGCCTGTTTATGCCAAATGATGTGCAGGTTTGTACTCATGACCACTACGCAATAGAAACATGATTGAGAGTGCTCAAACTCATTTTATATACACATGGATGATGAGAGTCTTTTATTTCGTCCACCTGGCCTGCGTTGGAACACACATCACCAAAACAAAAGGATGGGATTCTAACCCAGTCCTTCACATAGCGACATTCTAATATCAACTTGGTTGTCAATGAGACATGCCAAGTAGGGGAGCGTAGGGGGGAAGGAGGAGATGCCTAACAGCATTGTGGGCTACGATTATGTACCTTCCAGCTGGCTTCCGAGTAGCACTAGTAGAAACTTGTGAGACAGATTACATTCCCTTTATTAGGGATGAAATATTAACAACATATTTGGAAGAGAGAGGCAAAATATTAGTTTTCAGGACTTTTTGTTGTTTTGCATGGTTAGGAGGATGGTATGTCCAATCGATTTCCATCTCTGCAAGCAACATAAGGTGACGTTTTCTCTTCACCGCGCCCGGAAATCAGTGTTTTTCAGGCACAGAAAAAGGGTCAGAGACCCACAGTGCTGCTCCAAGAATTCCAGGGGCACCACCAAGGTTTACTCTTGGGGCTGTGCTTGTATTGTTGCAGGCCCAGCGTTACTTAAAAATTATTCTCTCTCACCCTGGCCATTCCCCCTGGTACAACCCTCATCTTTGGTCCCTTAAGTCCAACGGACGCAGACTTGAACTGATATGGCGGACAACTGGTTTAGTCATTCACCACCAGATCTGGCTGGACCACATAAAGCATTATCGGGTCCTGCTCTCGTCTGCCAAACTTGCTCACTATTCCAGAACCGTTATAAATGCACCTGATTCTGAGGTCCCTTGCAGTCAGAATCAGGTGAATTTATAATGGGGAACAAAGAAATGGCAGACCAATTGAACAAGTACTTTGGTTCTGTCTTCACGAAGGATGACAAAAATAGCCTTCCGGAAATACAAGGGGACCGAGGATCTCGCGAGAAGGAGGAACTGAAGGAAATCTTTATTAGTCAGGAAATTGTATTTGGGAAATTGATGGGATTGAAGGCCGATAAATCCCCAGGGCCTGATAGTCTGCATCCCAGAGTACTTAAGGAAGTGGCCCTAGAAATAGTGGATGCATTGGTGATCATTTTCCAACAGTCTATCGACTCTGGATCAGTTCCTATGGACTGGAGGGTAACTAATGTAACATCACTTTTTAAAAAAGGAGGGAGAGAGAAAACAGGGAATTATAGACCGGTTAGCCTGACATCGGTAGTGGGGAATATGTTGGAATCAGTTATTAAAGATGAAATAGCAGCGCATTTGGAAAGCAGTGACAGGATCGGTCCAAGTCAGCATGGATTTATGAAAGGGAAATCATGCTTGACAAATCTTCTAGAATTTTTTGAGGATGTAACCAGTAGAGTGGACAAGGGAGAACCAGTGGATGTGGTGTATTTGGACTTTCAAAAGGCTTTTGACAAGGTCCCCCACAAGAGATTGGTGTGCAAAATTAAAGCACATGGTATTGGGGGTAACGTATTGATGTGGATAGAGAACTGGTTGGCAGACAGGAAGCAGAGAGTCGGGATAAACGGGTCCTTTTCAGAATAGCAGGCAGTGACTAGTGGGATGCCGCAGGGCTCAGTGCTGGGACTCCAGCTATTTACAATATACAGCAATGATTTAGATGAAGGAATTGAGTGTAATATCTCCAAGTTTGCAGATAACACTAAGCTGGGTAGCGGTGTGAGCTGTGAGGAGAATGCTAAGAGGCTGCAGGGTGACTTGGACAGGTTAGGTCAGTGGGCAAATGCATGGCAGATGCAGTATAATGTGGATAAATGTGAGGCAAAAACATGAAGGCAGAATATTATCTGAATGGCGGCAGATTAGGAAAAGGAGAGGTGCAACCTGAGTGTCATGGTACATCAGTCATTGAAAGTTGGCATGCAGGTACAGCAGGCGGTGAAGAAGGCAAATGATATGTTGGCCTTCATAGCTAGGGGATTTGAGTATAGTTAGTTTTGTCGCTCATAGCTAGGGGATTTGAGTATAGTTAGTTTTGTTGCTCAAAACATATAATTTACGAGTCAATCTTTTTGACCAGAATAACTAGTAGCTTCACTCTACCACGCTGCCAACTCTCATATTATAGTATTTTCAGGACTGTTAGGCTCTATATTATCTGGAGACTGTATTGCAACTAAACTCTAGTTTTGTTAATAACCAATACTAAAGTAATGGCTGAAATTGGGTCATTGGCTTTTGCGCTGTTACCAGTTTGTGGAGATTTAGTGAGCAAACAGTGCTCAAAAATAGAGTGCTGTGATGTCAACAGGGCCATACTTAATTCCACGTCCTGGAATCAATTAATTCACTGACCTGATAAAAACTGCGATCACTGCTTGGCACAGAGAGAGGGAGGGGGAATCTAAATCTGCGAATATTTGTTATCCCTTCGAAATAAACAAATTCTTCAAGCAAATTAGTTATTGTTAATGGCATTAGTAAAAAAAAACAATTTTCAGCAAAGGGAAATACTTCTGGGTTTTTTTCTATTCGTTCCTGGGATGTGGGGATCACTGGCAAGGCCAGTATTTATTGCTCGTCTCTAATTGCCCTTGAGAAGGTGCTGGTGAGCCACCTTCTTGAACCGCTGCAGTCCTTGTAGTGAAGGTATTCCCTCAGTGCGGTTAGGGAGATTTTGACCCAGTAACGATGAGGAATGATAATATATTTCCAAGTCAGGATGGATGGTACTTTTGGAGGGGAACTTGCAGGTGATGGTGTTCCCATGCACCTACTGCCCTTGCCCTTCTAGCTGGTAGAGGTAGCGGGTTTGGGAGGTGCTGACAAAGAAGCCTTGGCAAGTTATTGCAGTGCATCTTGAAGACGATGCACACTGCAGCCACAGTGCGCCAGTGGTGGAGGGAGTGAGGGGTCAAAATTCAGTTGTTACCACCAGCTGATACCACCTGCGAGAGGCGGCAACTGGGCGGAAACGTCTGAGCGCTGGCGTTAGGTGGTGATGCCGCCTGCTGGGAAATTCGGTTTTCAAGGGCGCAAAGAATTACCGACTACCGCCTCGTCCGTACGCATGCAATGCCTCGTTGCCGCCGGTCTCACCAAATTCCCTTTTAGTGCCTCACTTACCGGCTGGCGGGGAACATGCCACAAAAAGTTGGCATTCACAAGTCGATGTAACTATTCCGGGGTGGTATTTGAAGGGAGTTGCAGCCGAGGCAGAGAGTTCACTATCAGTGCTGCGTTTTCTCCTTGATATGTCCGAGGAGCAGTGCATAAGAAGGCTGCGGTTGCGCAAGGAAGTGGTCACGGAGCTCTGCCAACTCCTGCAGACATACCTCAAAGCTTACAACAGCACCAGGACCTCGTTGTAGTGCCAATGAAAATGACAGTAGCTCTCAACTTCTTTGCTACCGCCTCTTTCCAGTCTCCTGTAGCAATGCTACCGGCTCTTTCCAGTCTCCTGTAGGCGATATATGCAACATCTCGCAGTTTGCAGTACATTGCTGCATTCATCTGTTGACCGACACTCTCTACAGCCGATGAATGGACCACATAAAGTTCAGTATGTTCAGGGAGAACCAGGATTAGCGCTTCCATGGCTTCACTGGGATAGCGGGCTACCCCATGGTTTGGGGGGCCATTAATTGTATGCAGGGCCTGCCCCACGATGTAGGGGTGTTTTGGAACCACAAGGACTACCACTCCCTCAACATTGAGCTGGTCTGCAATAACAGGCAGATGATTCTCGCTGTCAATGCACACTATCCTGGCAACTACCATGGTTTCTTCATCCTGAGAGAGAGCAGTTTGCCACGACTGTTCCAGTCACCGCAAGAAGGGCGTGGCTGGCTCATCGGCGACAACGGATATGGACTCGCTACCTGGCTGGTGACACACCTCCGCAATCCCACCACCCCTGCCAAGCAGCACTACAACACCAGCCATAGCGCAACCAGGACCGTTATGGAGCGAAGTATTGGGGTTCTGAAGCAGCGTTTCTGCTGCCTTGACCGCTCTGCAGTGGCATTTCAGTATCACCTGATAGAGTCTCCATCTTCACCATTGTGTGCTGCATGCTGCACAATATGGCCATCATGAGGGGCCAGACATTACCACCCGGTTTGGATAATCCACCTCAGGAAGACGGCGACAATGAGGAGGAAGTCGAGGAGCTTCAGCCAAGGAGGTTGCAGCCTGACACTGTTGAGGCTGCAAGGGCTGCTCGTCAGAGACTTATCCTGCATCAATTCCAGTCAATGACACAAGACGTGCCGAATGGCCAACCTATTCATCTGCCAATCTGCTGAAAACATCACTCTCCAAGCCTCTATGCATATAAATCGCAACACAATGTGACAAATCAAAATAATTTTTATTCACATTAAAAACCATAGTGTGCTGTAAAGAAGCACAAAAGGATGCCATTATTCACACAAAATAATAATGTAAACAAAACCCCTTCAAAGATTCTCACCCACATCCAGGTGCAACTATTTACCTGAGTTCATATCCGAACAAGGCCAACATCTCTGGCCACTATCACACAGTTCTTCAGTGGGCCTTGCTCAGTGATTTCCCACTCCTTCCCTTCTTACCCCTCCCACGCCTACTGCTCCTCCTCACTGCGGTCTCAGTGCCTGCAGCAAGGCTGGTAGAAGGTTGCTCTGGTTGTACTGCTGCCACACCTGATGGCCTAGCACTACTTCCCCGACCAGCTCGGGCCCTGGAAGGTCCTGGTTGTGAATTGCATCACCTCAGCATGAGCGGCAGCACTCTGTGGTGGATGGGTTGCAGAGAGCAGCAGGTGCAAGGCCTGAAAGAGGATATCACATTCCAAGAGGCCCGACACACAGCGACTCCCCAGGGGCAGAGCCTCAGCATCTGCAGCAATCTGGGTGAGCAGAGATTGCTGCTGTGCTTCAGAAAAGTTAGGTCCCTGTTGAACTGATGGGGCCCCAGACATGATGGCAGCGGTCAGTGGCATCAAGTTGGCTCTGCATGAGCACAGACTGCGACTGCAGCACACCGCAGAGCTGATTGATGCCACCACGCATTGACGACATGACCGTATGCAGGCCTACCATGGCGTCGGCCTGATGCTCAATAGATACTGTCATGTCAGCCATAGTCCGTGCCACCATGTCTGTGACCCCATGGTCACTTGTGGCATCCAACATCCATTGGTATCTACCAAGGATGGGCTCCATGGGCTGCTGAGAGACATGTGCAATAGTTGAGTCCCATCGCCGAGAGAATGCAGAAAACAAGCACAGGCAGCGGAAAGAGTGTGCGGCAACCCATTCCCACCCACCCCTTCCCTCAAGGACTATCTGCCCCACCTGTGACAGAATCTGTGGTTCTCGTATTGGACTGTTCAGCCACCTAAGAACTCATGTTAAGAGTTGAAGCAAGTCGTCTTCGATTCAGAAGGACTGCCTATGATGATGATGAGTTGAGGCAGACTCCTCCATTCTCACAGTTAGTGCATCGAGACTCTCGGGCACCCTTGGCAATGCACCCGGGAGATCGCTATGCATCTGCAATGATTATCTTGCGACAACCTCCAATTCCGACTCCTCATCAGAGTGCTGCTGAGCATCATTCAGACACCCACTCACCCTCCGGGGAGCTGGCCCCCAGGCTTCCCCTCCCCCATGTTCACTGGGCTTCCCCTCACCCGTGGCATTGCTTCAGGCCACTGGGTCCCGGAGCATCACCCACCTCCATCTCTCCGACCACGCCTTCCACCAAAAAGCTGCTGGCCCGCTCTCTGAGGCCGCTGGATCCTCTGCAACGTCCAGAGAGGTATCTTCCACCACCTCCTCCTCTCTATCATCGCCCGCAGTCGAAGTCTGACGTGCAGGCTCCTGTCCGTCGGGGTCATCATCTGAAAGCACAAAGCCAGAGAAGAGTGGTTACCTGGAGGGAGGGGCCAGGATTGGGAAAGGCGTTTGGAAATGCCGCTCTCATGGAAAGTGGTGAAGGATTGTGGTGTCAGGGTTGAATGGCCTGCTGGACGCTGCAAAGGAACTCAACATACCGTCACTGTCCCGAGGGGGCTCGGCCTGACCCACCGCCAGTGCACTCACTTGTGTCACCTATCAGGGCCAAGACGCTTTCCTCCAATGCAGTTACTGGTTGCAGATCAGGGTCCCCTCCTCCGTTCCGCATCTGTTCCCTTCAATTATGGGCGAGCTTGGCCTGCAAGATTAAACAGAATGTCAGTATTAGTGCCCTTCTATCCACCTTTCTAAAGTGCCTTACATAGTTCAGAATGTGTTACTGTATTAGAGTCTTCACAGGTCGATGTAACTTTGATTAGCTGCGAGTACTTGGTGTGGCAATGCTTGAATGAGGGGGTGAGGACCTAACAATAACGGTAAGGATACCATCTTCCACATGCATATGAAGTGGGAGGAGGTAACAAGATGAGGGATGGGTCTCAACAATGGAGTATGAAGGTTAACAGCCTATGCAGTGGGTGAGGCTACATATGCGAACATTGCATCTGGCCTCACCCACGTAGAGCATGGGGTCTGACACATTCACATTGAGGAGGGACTGCACATTGAGCTCAGAGCATGGCATGCTCAGGTTAATGTTAAAGATACTCACCCTCAGCAGCCACATCATGTCGTTCCACTTTTTGGGATATTGGTCGCTGTCCTGGGGACCGTGTCACTCGCTGAGACTCTTTCAGCGACTTCCCGCCATAGACGTCGAAATGTCTGTGGCTGTGGCCTCATGCCAGCCTCGGTCCACAACAACTCCCGTCACCTCTCCAGAGCATCAAGGAGTGCATCAACGGCGGCATCCAAGAAGTGGTGAGTGCGCTGACGAGTTGCTACTGCATCTGCCATCTTCACTCTCTGAGTGAGTGTGTAGGAAGCGAATATAAGCACGAGGTGGTGCCATGTCCAATAACCACCTGAATTGAAGCCAGATAGCGTCAGTTTGTCTCTGGCGCAGTTACAAATGCTGATTGCCGCCTGGATCTTGCCGCTGGACCACCGTTTACCACCTTCAGAGTACCGGGCAATGCCTGTTTTAGCACTGCAATCCCCTCTTTAGGCAATAAAACTGAAATTCACGGTTGGTGGCGGGAACTACCACCTGGTGGAAAAACAGTGTTGTGCCTCCGAAACGGCACTACCGAATTTTGACCTCTGAATGTTTAAGGTGGTGGATGGGGTGCCAATCAAGCGGGCTGATTAGTCCTGGATGCTGTTGGAGCTGCACTCATCCAGGTAAGTGGAGAGTATTCCATCATATTCCTAAATTGTGCCTTGTAGATGGTGGAAAGGCTTTGGGGAGTTGGGAGGTGAGACACAAGCCACAGAATACCCAGCTTCCGTCCCACTCTTGTTGCCACAGTATTTATGAGTTTCTGGTCAATGGTGACCCCGACCTCCCCCAGGATGTTGATGGTGGGGGATTCGGCGATGGTAATGCTGTTGAATATCAAGGGCCGATGTTTAGACACTCGCTTGTTAGCGTTAGTCATTGTCTGGCACTTGCGTGGCGTGAATGTTACTTGTCACTTTTCAGCCCAAGCCTGAATGTCATGCAGATCTTGCTGCATGCGGGTATAGATTGCTTCATTATCTGAGGAGTTGCGAATGGAACTGAACATTTTGCAATCATTGAACATTCCCACTTCTGACCTAATGATGGAGGGAAGATCATTGATGAAGCAGCTGAAAATGATTGGGTCTAGGACACTACCCTGAGGAACTCCTGCAGCGATGTCCTGGAGCTGTAATTGACCGATGACAACCACAACCATCTTCCATTGTGCAAGGTATGACTCTAGCCAGTAGAGAGCTTTCTCCTGATTCCCATTGACTTCAGTTTTACTGGGGCTCCTTGATGCCACACTTGATATCCCCTGGTTTGATGGTAATGGGAGAGTGAGGGATATGCTGGCCCATAAGGTTACAGATTATGGTGGAATACAATTCTGCTGCTGTTGATATCACACAGTGCCTCATGGATGCCCAGTTTTGAGCTGTTAGATCTGTTCTGAATCTATCCCATTTAGCACACGGTAGTGCCATACAACATGATGGAGGGTGTCCTCAGTGTGAAGATGGGACTACATCTCCACAAGAACTGTGCGGTGGTCATAGCTACCAATGCTGTCATGGATAGATGCATCTACGACAGGTAGATTGGTGAGGACGATTTTTTAAATCAATTTTTCCCTCGTGTTCTCTCACTTGCCGCAGGTCCAGTCTAGCAACTATGTCCTTCAGGACTCGGCCAGCTCGGTCAGTAGTGGTGCTACCAACCCACTCTGATAGTTTCATGGTCACCATTACTGGTACTAGCTTTTTAGTCCAGATTTATTTATGTAATTAACTGAATTTAAATTCCCCAGCTGCCGTGGTGGGATTTGAATTCGCATCTCTAGATTACTAGTCCAGTAACATAACATACATGCTATCATTCCCTTTCACTTTTCACTCGCTGCAATTTATAGAAAATATTATTTTGCATCTTTAGAGGACCCAAGACTATACGTAGTTTAACAACGACAACTTGAATTTATAACACCGAGAAATATTCAAAGGTGCTTCACAGGAGCATAATCAGACAAAAATTGACACTGAACCAAAAAAGGTAATATTAGAATGGGTGACGGAGGTGGAGAGGTTTGTGGAGGGAATTCCAGAGCTTAGGGCCTATGCGACTGAAAGCATGGCTGTACAAGAGTCTGGAGCTGGAGGATTGTCAGGCTAGAGGAGATTACAAATATACAGATTGATTTGAGCACGAGGATGAGAATTTTAAAATCAAAGCCTTGGTGGACTGGAAGCCAGTGTAGGTCAGTGAGCACAGGGGTGATAGGTGTGTGGGACTTGGTGTGGGCTGGGATATGAGTAGCAGAGTTTTGGATGAGTTCAACTTTATGGAAGATGGAGTCTGGCCAGGAGAGTATTGGAATAATCAAGTTTGGATGTAACAAATGCATGAATGAAGGTTATAGCATAAGAGCATAAGAAATAGGAGCAGGAATAGGCCATTTGGCCCCTCGGGCTTGCTCCGCCATTCAATATGACCGTGGCTGATCTGATCCTGGCCTCAACTTCACTTCCCCACCCGCACTCCATAACCCTTGACTCCCTTATCATTCAAAAATCTGTTTATGTCCACCTTAAATATATTTGACGACCCAGCCTCCACAGCTCTCTAGAGAAGAAAATTCCAAAGATTCACGACCCTCTGAAAGAAGAAATTCCTCCACATTTCCATTTTAAATCGAAACAGCAGCAGGTAAGCTGAGGCGGAAGCATATTATTATGTCTAAAATTATTTTTTAGTTTTCTGTATTAACTAGGCAACCCATAAAAATGTATTTTTACTCACAAGGGGGATGTTTTCTGCCCATGGGGCAGAGATATCAGAGAAATTCAGCTGATTGAATTTTTTTTTGGTCGCGGGAAAGTGCCCTTGCAGCGGGTCGGCCGCCCCGACCAGTCATTAGCGCCGCGCTGATTATGTCAGCGTGACGTGGATGTGCCGTGTCACAATGTCCCTCCCCTTCAGTTAAAGTTCAGTTAGGCCCACCGGGCCACCAGGGAGGATTTCGGCCGGGCCAGTGGCCTGGCACCCAAGAGGGGGTGCCACGCTGCCTATCGGCAGCCCGGCCGCACCCGGGGGCATAATTATCAGGCCGACCTGGCAGTCAACCGACAAAAATATATGTAATGGAGTTGCTGGCATCACGACTTCCCCTTTAAGGGCGGAAGCCCCGCCCAGCCACAGACAGCTCCCCGCCGGGAAAAGCTGTCAGTGGTACCAACCGGCGGCAACGCCGCTCCCGCAGGGGGGCAGAAAAGGGGTCGGTCGGTAAGGGGTTGGTGCATGCACGACGCCGAAGGAAAACGGGCGGAGTGGAAACCCATTCCTGTCACTTCCGGCCCGGGGGTAATTTCGGATGGGGCAGCCCATCTGTCCGCCCCTGGTCGGTAAGGCCACTCCACTTCATTCCCACCTCTTAGAGGCGGTAATGGAGCTTATGGAGGGGGGCAATTTTGACCTCTGGCAATTTATTACTTTTCTGTGTCATCTTCTGACCAGAAAAAAACTCCAGTTATTTTTAAGACCAGTTATTTTCTTGTATAGCTTTCAGAAAAAGATGCAGTAGTTTTCTGCCAGGAGAAATTAAAATGACCGGATAGCAGTTCGTTGAACTGTGTAGAGCTGGAATTAATTCAGTAATTGATTAGTTAAACTTGATGACATAGTATTTTTAGAGCATGGATCTTGCTGTAATTGTTGTCGTAACTGGTTCAGTGTTACTATTGATGGGAGAAGGTTGTTCAGTCGTGCAGGCTTCACTGGAAATTAAGCACCCATCTCCAACATCAAGCACCAACTGTCATCAAGCTGTTCAAAAGCACAGGTCTCGAGCACTTTAACCAGCTAAATAGTAGTTAGCTCAAGAGCACTTTAAACAGAGGAGAAACAAACAGTTAAATAATGCCACAACTACAACAAATATTTAAAAGCAAAATACTGCAGAGGCTGGAAATCTGAAATAAAAACAGAGAATGCTGGAAATACTCAGCAGGTCAGGCAGCATCTGGGGAGAGAGAAAAAGTTAACAATTCAGGTCGATGACCCTTCATCAGAACTGGAAAAAGTTAGAGATGTAACAGATTATTAAGCAACTGTAGGGGAAGGGAAAGGGGGAGGGGAGGAAAGAACAAAAGGGAAGGTCTCTGATAGGACGGAAGGCAGGCGAAATTAAGAGACAAAAGGCATGATGGTACAAGTTAAGAAATAAAAAATGAGTCTAGATCAGGTGTAAATGGAAATGGCAGAATCATCAATAGCTGCCATGGGTGGCGTGGGGGGATTTAAAAAAGTAGGGACACATGGTCTGAAATTATTGAACTCGATGTTGAGTCCAGAAGGCTGTAAGGTGCCTGAATGAAAGATGAGGTGCTGTTCCTCGGGGTGGGAGGAAGTGTAGTCCAGGTAGCTGTGGGAGTCAGTGGGCTTATAGTGAATGTTTGTCAGTAGCATATCTCCAGAAATGGAGACAGAGAAGTCAAGCAAGAGAAGGGAAGAATTGGAGATGGACCATGTGAAGGTGAGGGAAGGGTGGATATTGGAAGCAAAGTGAATGAAATGTTCTAGTTCTGGGCGAGAGCAGGAAACGGCACTGATACAGTCATCAACATAACAGAAAAAGAGATGAGGGAGGGGACCTGAATAGGACTGGAACAAAGAATGTTCCACATATCCCACGAAAAGGCAGTCATAACTAGGACCTATGTGGGTTCCCATAGCAACACCTTTAATTTGGAGGAAGTGAGTAGAGTCAAAGTAGAAGTTGTTCAATGTGAGAACAAGTTCAGCCAGGTGGAGGAGAGTGGTGATGGTGGATGGGGATTGGTTGGGCCTCTGTTCAAGGAAGAAGCGGAGCGCCCTCTGGCCGTCCTGGTGGGGGATGGAGGTGTAGAGGGATTTGATGTGAAAAGGAGACGGTTGTGGCCGGGAGACTGGAAACTGTTAAAATAGTGGAGGGCACCGCAATAGTCGAAAAAAATAGAGTTGAGATAGGAAGAGATAAGTTCTGTGGGGCAAGAACAGACCCATCTTGTTTGTGAATCTTGGGACGGACGTAGAAGTGGGCAGTGCAGGATTGGGGAACTGAGGTTGGTGGCTGTGGAGGGAAGATCTTCAGAGGAGATGAGGTCAGTGACAGTTTTGGAAATGATAGCTTGATGTTCAGTCTTGGAAATGATAGCTTGATGTTCGGTAGTGGGATTATGGTCCAGGGCAGGTAGGAGGAGGTGTTAGAGAGTTGGCGTTCAGCATCCGCATGGTAGAGGTCAGTTCGCCAAACAACAACAGCGCCACCCTTGTTAGCAGGTTTAATGATAATATTGTTAAACAATGTAGTTAATCAATGCTGATGCACTGCTCAGCTGTATGTTTCTGTCTCCCTCATGGGAAATTGAGAATCTAAAGATTTGCTTATTTAAGTTAATCATTGAAAGTACAAAGAAAGCCGAGACTAAATTTAAATAGAAATTGCTGGAAATACTCAACAGGCCAGGCAACATCTATGGAGAGAGAAACAGAGTTAATATTTCAGGTCATTGACCTTACATCAGCACTACAAAAGTTAGAGATGTAACAGATTTTAAGCAACTACGCAGACAGGGAAAAGCAGAGGAGGGAAGGACAAAAGGTGGAAGGTCTGTGGAAGGAGGGAGTGATTAACTGACAAAATGAATGATGTGGCGAGGCAAAAGGGGTGGTAATGCGACAAGTAAAGAAACAAAAGAATGGTCTAGAGAAGCTGCAAATAGCAACAACAGAATCATTACCGGCAGCTGGTGTCTGGAAAAAATGGGAATAGTGGATATAATCTGAAATTGTTGAACTCAGTGTTGAAGGCTGTAAAGTGACTAATCGAAAGATGAGGTGTTGCTCCTCGAGCTTCTGTTTAGCTTCATTGGAACAGTGAAGGAGGCCGAGGTCAGAGTGGGAGTGGGATGGAGAATTAAAATAACAAGCGACCGCTTACAGTAAGGACTCTATTCCATTCTCCCAGTTTCTCCGTCCCCATCGCATCTGTTCTGACGGCGCAACCTTTCATGCCACTGCTTCCGATATGTCTTCCTTTTTCCTCAACTGAGGATTCCCCTCCACCGTAGTTGATAGGACCCTTGACCGTAGTCCGTCCCACTTCCTGCACTTCTGCTCTCACCCCCTCCCCTCTTTCTCAGAGTCACGATAGGCTTCCACTTGTCCACACTTCCCAGCCTTCCAGCCTCCACATTTAACGGGTCCCTTCAAATGTCTAAAAGGCATGAAATGTGCATTATTGCAGATAGGTAGGTTTCTGCTGGTAAGACTAACAAAACCTTATAGAACAAACTCATCCAATGTAAAACTGAATTTATTAGCATTTCTATTTTCTGTCGTTAAAGTAAACAACAATGGTGAGGTTCTTCATTTGGTTTCTAAGAGCAATAAACATTACCCACGATGATATTAGCGTGGTAGAAATACACTAATTTCATAAAAAGGACTTTCAGCTTCACATTTACTAATTTGTAAATATAAATACAACAAGCATGCTGTATATGGATTTGTATGTTAAAACACAAGATTTTATATTATTATTAAAATGAATCAATGTGCTCTACAATTACAGTTAATTTCATTTATGAGCAAGAAAGACTTTCCAACAAACACTTGCTTTTGAAAGGAATTGTGCTCATTGGAAATTCGCATTTGTACTTGTAGCATTGTTGGATATATTCTAATATTCTGTCTCATATTAGGACAGTTGCAATCAATTTAGCAACATGAGTGCAAAAAGATATGTGTGCTAGAAGCAAGTGTCTGAGGAAGATGGTTTAATCAACTGGTTATACAATTTATCTGAGCTGCTTTAAACAGCGGTTTTACCTGTGGTATTTTCAATCTAAAAATTTGTAGATTTATAAATTGGTCTTTTAAAATTTGAAAATGGTATGTCAATGAACTGAGCTGTACAAATTTGCTGCACTACTAATTTCCCACTCTTTTCTATGCTCCTGACTTGTAGTCATTTATTGTATATTTTATATATAACTATTACTCAGATATTGGTTAGAATGTGAACTTGCAAGGAGTAGCTGAGGCGAATAGCATTGATACATTTAAGGGGATGCTAGATAAACACGAGGGAGAAAGAAATGGGATGGCAGGAGCTTAAACACCAGCATGGACCAGTTGGACTAAATAGCCTGTTTCTGTGCTGCAATATAAAATTCTGTATAGAAGCAACTTTTTATGATAATAACTATATGCTGTATAGTTTGCTACTTTATTGTTGTACAGATATGGTATGTTAACAATTCTTGTGTCATTCAAAGAAAGATGGATCCACTTGGTCACTTTGTTCAAATGGACCCCTCAAGGCACCAAACAAAAAAGGAAAATAAAAATAAATGCATTGGAAACTGGAAAGCAGAATGCACATGAGAAGTGGCTGACAAAACTAAAATCTTGTGATGCACATCTTGTGATGTCTGTGCCTGCATATTGGTAAAGAGGTCAGATATCAGATGGTAGGATTTAAAAATATTCTGTTCCATTTCTCTCTCTTTGCTTTTTTTTGCCCTCCGTCTTCTTTTGGATAAAATATTTACTTCCTGCTTTGTTGTGTCACATTGACTGTTTAGTTTTCCATTGTCTACTTTATCCATTGTCTACCTTATTTTTCTTTACTTTATATATTTTTGTTTCCTTGTTTGTTTTCTTAATCTCTTTTTGCTTTGACCCCATGTTTTTCCTTTTGATTTTTTTTATGTTAGTTTTTCTTGTTTATGTTTTGAGTTAACTTTTTATTCATTTCTTGAGCTTCTTTTCAGTGATTACTTTTAATGCGACGATTTTCTAGTTATTTTCTCTTATTTCATTTTCCCTTTATTATACTACCTTTTTTAAGTACAGCAAAAACTGTTGTTTTAGCACATAAGTATCACCAAGTAATTAATAAAGAAGGTCTCTATAATGGTTTGTTGCCATCCTGTGTTCTGAAACATCATAGAAGCGTAAGTATATACAGGGCCAGAAGAGGCCATTCAGTGCATTTGGGCACTTTGAAAGATTGAAAAATATTCTCATATTTCCCATACCACTTATTTGCTTTCTTAGTCAGATAACTAAGTACCTTGTGGAGGTACTTGCAATAATCTTCCAATCCTCCTTAGATCTTTGGCTGGTGCCAGAGGACTGGAGAATTGCAAATGTTACACCCTTGTTCAAAAAAGGGTGTAAGGATAAACCCAGCAACTACAGGCCAGTGAGTTTAACCTTCATAGTGGGGAAGCTTTTAGAAACAATAATCTGGGACAAAATTAACAGTCACTTGGACAAATGTGGATTAATTGAGGAAAGCCAGCATGGATTTGTTAAAGGAAAATTGTGTTTAACTAACATGATTGAATTTTTTGATGAGGTAGCAGAGAGGGTTGATTATGCCAGTGTGTGTGATGTGGTGTACATGGACTCCGAAAAGGCATTTGATAAAGTGCCACATAATAGGCTTGCCAGCAAAATTGAAGCCCTTGGAATAAAAGGGACAGTGGCAGCATGGATATGAAATTAGCTAAGTGACAGGAAATAGAGAGTAGTGGTGAACGGTTGTTTTTTGGGCTGGAGGAAGGTATGCAGTGGTGTTCCCCAGGGGTCGGTACTATGACCAATGCTTTTCTTGGTATATATCAATGACTTGGACTTGGGTATACAGGGCACAATTTCAAAATTTGCAGATGACACAAAACTTGGAAGTATAGTGAACAGTGAGGAGGATAGTGATAGACTTCAAGAGGTGAAATGGGTGGATATGTGGCAGATGAAATTTAACGCAGAAAAGTGCAAAGTAATACATTTTGGTAGGAAGAACAAGGGGAGGCAATATAAACCAAAGGGTACAATTATAAAAGGGGGTGCATGTGCAGAGAGACCTGGGGGTATATGTGCACAAGTCGCTAAAGGTGGCAGGGCAGGTTGAGAAAGTAGTTAAGAAGGTATTCGGGGTCCATGGCTTCATAAATAAAGATATAGAGTACAAAAGCAAGGAAGTTATGATGAACCTTTATAAAACTCTGATCTGGCCTTAGTTGAAGTATTGTGTCCAATTCTGAAGGATGTGAAAGCCTTGGAGAGGTTGCAGAAAAGATTTGCAATTATGGTTCCAGGGATGAGGGACTTCAGTTATGTGGATAGTCTGGAGAAACTGGGGTTGTTTTCCTTAGAGCAAAGAGAGTTGAAAGGAGATTTGATAGAGGTGTTCAAAATCATGAAGGGTCTTGACAGAGTAGATAGAGAGAAACTGTTCCCATTGGCGGAAGGGTCGAGAACCAGAGGGCACAGATTTAACGTGATTGGCAGAAGAACCAACGGCGACATGAGGAAAATCTTTTTTACGCAGAGAGTGGTTAGGATCTGGAATTCACTGCCTGAGAGGGTGGTGGAGACAGATTCGATCATGGCTTTCAAAAGGGAATTGGATAAGTACCTGAAGAAAAAAATTGCAGGGCTACAGGGAAAGGACGCGGGAGTGGGGGACTAGCTGAAGTACTCTTGCAGAGAGCCGGCATGGGCTCAACGGGCCGAATGGCTTCCTTCCGTGCTGTAACCATTCTATGAACTACCTAATTTCCTTTTGAATTTGCCAACACTTGGGCCCTGATGATCCTCGAGCATTTGTGTCCAGCAGGAACCAACTTCAAAAATCAGTGCCAATGTTTCTGAATGGAATTGCCAGTTTAGTGTGGGATTAAAGGCTCATGCTGGAGAATGCACTCCAGCAAATGTGCCCAGGAGATCAGGAGATTGTACAAAGGAAAGCTAGAAATCAGGGATAAAATTTCGGACAGTTTATCTTGTTATCTAATACTTCTACTATCGGGTTCAGGGTCACTCTGTCCTTTTATGGTTAGAGGAACACTATAACAAAGATTTAATTTTTTAGTGCTGAATCATAACATTTTGTGAGAGTTTAGGTTTCATTTGCCACTAATAAAGTATTAAACTCTCTGATTTCTTTCTCATCTCTTTTCAACCACAGGCACACTGCTCTTAGTACCTCCTTTATATACCACCTGCTTCCTTTTTTCTATGTTTTCATGTCACTCTGCCATCTGTGCTTCATCTCAGATTATCTTGATTAATGGTAGCAACGCAGGTTATTATGGCCTTAAAAAATGAAAATACAGCACTGGGATTTATTTCTAGAGGAATAGAATTGAAAAGCAGTGAAGATTTGTTAAACATATAAGGCCCAAATTTGGCCAGAACAGATTTCTGGCACACTCACCAGAGGTACACCACTTTTGTAGAACTCCAAGGACACCAAAAATCTTCGGGCCGAGTTTGGCCGCTCCCCAGCCTCTCCTCCACAGTGGTGTAGCGTGGCAACTGGATTTGGGGGTGGAGCCAGGTCCCGGTGCTGAAAACAGGGCCGGGACCTCTGCACATGCGCGCTAGAGTGTGTGCACATGCGCAGTAGCTCCTAGCCCCCAGAATCTGAGAGTGTGTGATGCAGGCTGTGGGAGGGGCCGACGCTTGCCGCCCCTATCCCGGGCCGAGTGGCCTGCTGCACAGGCCGGCCGCTGCTTTCCCGCGCTGAGGGCTACAAGAGACAGGTTGGGGGAGGGGAAGAGTTTTGATCCGGCGGGGGGGCGGGGGAGAAAATAATCTTCAAAGATTTTCCAGTATCTAGCTATCTTTAATAAAAATATACTCAGTTTAATCAGGCTGATAGCACCTACACCCTGTCCGGTCTCACTGCTTGGGATTAAAAAAATAGCATTCCTATCATAACACTGTCATATGGAGGCTACCTGCGCTGATCTCTTAATTCACCGCAGGGTTTTTCAGAACGTACAAAAATGGCCACTTACTCTGGCCTAACTTAGTTTGGAATAAGCTTTAGCTGGCTAAACTTGCTTAAATGGCCAAAACAGGCGTAGGAGGCCCCTGCGATGTCAGAATCTCTTTCCAGATCAATAGATAGCCTGCCTGTCAATCTGGCTGACTGTCAGGTGGGAAACCGATTCAAAAGACATCTTGCCATTAAATTAACAGTAAATGTGGTAAACCTTTACTTCTGGTTCCCTGTCCAAAAATCTCTACCCACCCCTCCATCCCGCCCCATACTCTCTTCCCGGCTCCAAGTAAATATCGGGGTCATTCTCCTATTTTCTTTGTATTCTTGTCACCAGTACATAGTGTTCAGTGCTTCCAGGGCCCATGTTACTACAAGGAAACAAAATAAAAGGAAATTGTAATGAAACAGATATAGAAACAGAGCACTGAAAATAAAATTACTGTACAAGAAACAACAGCCCTTGCTCAAGTTGGAGGTTAACTTGATAAATGACCTGGCCATTACTAAATGCATTAAAGAAATTTGAAACCAGTTCTTCAAAATGGTGGCTTAACATTTATGAGCAATGTTCCATGTAAAGCAACGCTTCAGGCAACCGGCTTTACAATGTAAAAGCCGTGCATGCGCGGTACTTTCAATGACCCCGCAACCCCTTAAAGGGGCCACGCAGAGCCAAAAAAATACAGAGACCAATGCTCATGAAATGAGTTTATTTCCCTGTTTGTTAGTCATTTCAGCTGCTGACTATTGTGGTTAAGGTCATAGGCTCTGATGTGTCCTTAATATACAGTATAAATGCACACGAGGCCCATACTTGAGAGAAGGTCACTCTGTGACCAGTTACCTTTATTACCAAGACCTCAAGTGATGAAGGCGGGTGGAGCTTCCCCTTTTATACCTGAAAGTCCAGGTTAGGCATGTCTCCCACAAGTTCACCCCTTGTGCTCAATGTTCTCAAGGTGTACAACTTAGGTCAGCTAAGACATGGGTTACAATGATAGTTGAATACATGACACCACCCAAAGTCTTATTGGGATCACAGGTTAAGTCTCTCCGGTGATTTACGCTCCCTTGTAGAGCGCCTGAGTTGGGGCTCCGGTTGTTGGGCGCTGGCCTGAGTGTCTGCTGTTTGCGGTGCCTCAGGCCTGTCCGGACTGCCCACAGTGACTGGGTCTCCTCCACTTGGTTCCGGTGTTCGGTCACCTGTGGTGGAGTAAACTCTACGTCGTGTTCTTCCTCTGCTTCTTCTATGGGGTTTCTGAACCTCCTTTTAGTTTGATCCATGTGTTGGCGGCAGATTTGTCCATTGGTAAGTTTAACTACCAAAACCCTATTCCCCTCTTTGGCAATCACAGTGCTTGCAAGCCATTTGGGCCCTGCAGCGTAATTAAGGACAAAAACAGGGTCATTGACATCAATACATCGCGCCCTCGCATTCCTGTCATGGTAGTTACATTGTGACTGACGCCTGCTCTCAACAATTTCTTTCATAGTAGGGTGTATAAGGGATAACCTGGTTTTGAGCGTCCTTTTCATTAACAGCTCTGCAGGTGGAACCCCTGTGAGCGAATGTGGCCGGGATCTATTGGCCAACAGGAGGCGTGATAAGCGGCTTTGTAGGGAACCCCCTTGGATTCTGAGCATCCCCTGTTTGATTATCTGCACTGCTCGTTCCGCCTGGCCGTTTGAGGCCGGCTTGAACGGTGCCTTTTTGACATGGTTGATTCCATTGACTGCCATGAAATCCTGGAATTCAGTACTTGTGAAGCACGGGCCATTGTCGCTGACCAAGACATCCGGTAGACCATGGGCGGCGAACATTGCCCGTAGGCTTTCTACCGTGGCAGAGGATGTGCTTGAATTTAAAATGGCACACTCAATTCATTTGGAGTAGGCGTCTACTACAACCAAAAACATTTTTCCCATGAAAGGACCTGCATAGTCCACATGGATGCGTGACCATGGCTTGGTGGGCCAGGACCAGGGGCTAAGGGGGGGCTTCCCTGAGTGCGTTGCCCAGCTGAGCACACGGGTTGCACCTGCGAACACAAAGTTCCAGGTCTGCATCTATCCCTGGCCACCAAACGTGTGGCCTGGCAATTGCCTTCATCATGACAATGCCCGAGTGCTCATTGTGAAGTTCTCTGATAAACACCTCTCTGCCCATCTGGGGCATGACTACTCGGTTTCCCCATAGTAGGGAATCGGCCTGAATTGAGAGTTCATCCTTGCGCCAATGAAACCGTTTAAATTCCTCAGGGCATGCCCCGTACGTGGCTGCCCAGTCCCCATTCAGGACACATTTCTCAACTAAAGACAGTAGCGGGTCTTTATTTGTCCAGACTTTAATCTGACGGGCTGTCACAGGTGAGCCTTCGCTTTCGAAAGCTTCAACAGCCATGACCATCTCAGCATCAAGCTCATTTGCCCCCTCAGTGGTGGCTAGTGGGAGCCTGCTGAGTGCATCGGCGCAGTTTTCAGTGCCCGGTCTGTGCCGAATTGTGTAGTCATAGGTGGCTAACGTAAGTGCCCACCTCTGTATGCGGCTGATGCATTCGCATTTATGGCCTTGTTGTCGGCCAAAAGGGACGTTAGGGGTTTGTGATCTGTCTCCAGCTCAAATTTCCTGCCAAACAGGTACTGGTGCATTTTTTTTTACTGCATAAACACATGCTAGCGCTTCCTTTTCTACATCCCGTAGCCCATTTCTGCCTGGGACAGACTTCTGGAGGCATAAGCTACCGGCTGTAACTGACCATTGGCATTCACATGCTACAACACACACCCGACCCCATAGGACGACGCATTGCACGTTAAAACAAGTTTCTTACACGGGTCATATAACGTTAACAGTTTGTTGGAGCATAACAAATTGCGTGCTCTATCAAAAGCCCTTTCCTGGCTGTCCCCCCAGACCCAATCGCGACCTTTGCGTAGGAGCACATGTAGCGGCTCTAACAGCGTGCTCAATTTGGGATGAAAGTTACCAAAATAGTTCAGGAGCCCCAGCTCCGTCGTGTTACAGGGCCTGGGTGCTCTCTGGATCGCTTCCCTTTTGGACGTAGTAGGTCTGATCCCGTCTGCTGCTACCCTCATCCCCAGGAATTCTATCTCTGGAGCTAAGAAGACGCACTTCACCATTTTCAGTCGCAGCCCTACCCGGTCCAGTCTGCGTAGCACCTCCTCCAGGTTGTGGAGGTGTTCTTCAGTATCGTAACCCGTGATGAGGATGTCGTCTTGAAAAACCACCGTCCTTGGAATCGACTTGAGCATTCTTTCCATATTTCGCTGAAAGATCGCGGCGGCCGATCGAATCCCGAACGGACATCAATTATACTCAAACAACCCCTTGTGTTTCGTGATGATGGTCAGCTTCTTCGACTCACTCGCCAGCTCCTGGGTCATGTAAGCTGAGGTCAGGTCCAATTTTGAAAAAAGTTTGCCACCGGATAGCGTCGCAAAGAGGTCCTCCGCTCTCGGTAGCGGGTACTGGTCTTGGAGTGACACCCGATTGATGGTGGCCTTGTAATCGCCACATATCCTGACTGACCCATCCGCCTTGAGCATCGGCTCGATCGAGCTCGCCCAGTCACTGAATTCGACTGGCGAGATGATGCCTTTCCTCAGCAGGCGGTCCAATTCGCATTCTATCTTTTCCCACATCACGTACGGCACCGCTCTGGCCTTGTGCTGTACTGGCCTGGTGTCCGGGTTTACGTGAATCACTACCTTGGCCCCCATGAAAGTGTCGATGCCGGGTTGAAATAATGAGTCAAATTTGTCCAGGACCTGTGAGCATGATACTCGCTCCACAGAAGAAATTGACATTGCCCCATTTCCAGTTCATGACAGCAAGCCAACTTCTCTCCAGTAGTGTGGGACCGTTCCCCGGGACAATCCAGAGTGGCAACCTGTTCTCCGAATCTTTGTGAGTCATGATTACCATGGCGCTGCCGAGCACCGGAATGATCTCCTTTGTTTTTGTCCGTAGCTGTGCGTCAATCGGCAATAATTTTGGCCTCCTGGCCTTGGACACCCACAACCTTTCGAATTGTTTTATACTCATCAGGGACTGGCTGGCCCCCATGTCTAGCTCCATTAATACTGGGATGCCATTGAGGAGCATTTTCATCATTATTGGTGGCGTCCTGGTATATGAACTGTATATGTGCTCCACATGAACTCGCTGAACTTCAGCTTCCAGCGATTTCCCCCAGTATTCATTTGGCCTCGTGGGGCTTACATCGGACCCGTCCTCCTCGTATATCAACCTGGCTGCAGGCTTCCTGCACATACATGCCAACTGACCGCTGACGTTGCAGTTTCTGCAGGTATATTGCTGATACTGCAAGCTCTGGCTGGGTGTTTGCCTCCACACCTCCAGCATGAGCTGGAGGCCCCGTTGTTGGAAACAAAAGGTCCATTACCAGTTGATCGTCTCTGACTGTCTCTGTAACTGTCCTTAAGCACACCATTAACAGGTATTGATGGCCCCATTACTGGCCGCATTGTCCATTGCGATGGCATGAATCGCGGTTCAGCTAGCCATTGTCTCTGTTGAATTCCCCCTTTAAGTTCGACTACATGCTGGGGCATGTCCGATTGCCCTTGTTTGCCTATAGAACTGTGTGCCGCGTTAACAATGTTGACTCCCTGGTTGTTTGCCGCATTTGACCCAAGATTTTTGTCATACATCATTCTGGTCTCTTCCTCCCCTGAGATAAATGTCTGGGCTATCAGAACCGCCGCTTCCAAGGTCAAGTCTTTGATCTCATCAGTTTCCTGAAAACCCCAGCGTGCCCGATGCCCTCAATAAAAAAGTCTCGCAGCATCTTCGCTCTGCATGCATCTGGGAACTTACATCGGCTCGCCAGTCACCGGAGGTCTGCCATGATGTCTGGAATGCTTTGCTCTTCTCGCCGCCGGTGTGTATAAAACCGGTGTCTCGCCATGTGCATGCTGCTCGCCGGTTTAAGGTGTTCCCCAATCAACTTACTGAGCTCTTTGAACGTCTTGTCTGTCGGCTTCTCTGGTGCTAGAGAAGCCGGCAGACAAGACGTTCAAAGAGCTCAGTAAGTTGATTGGGGAACACCTTAAACCGGCGAGCAGCATGCACATGGCGAGACACCGGTTTTATACGCACCGGCGGCGAGAAGAGCAAAGCATTCCAGACTTCATCAGGGAGTACGTTCTGGATCCACAAACCGTCAGGAGATGAGCCCTGCGTTTGTCGGCCGAATCCTGTCCCAACCATTCCTTAGTGACAAAACTTTGCTGTCGTCTCTCAATAAAGTCGTCCCAATCATCACCAACACAGTACCTCTCTTCTGTGCTGCTAGTGGCCATGCTCGCATGGTTTAAATCCCAGTTTCTCGTCACCAATGATATGTCCTTACTATACAGTATAAATGCACACGAGGCCCATAGTTGAGAGAAGGTCACTCTGTGACCAGTTACCTTTATTACCAAGACCTGAAGTGATGAGGGTGGGTGGAGCTTCCCCTTTTATACCTGAAAGTCCAGGTTATGAGTGTCTCCCACAAGTTCACCCCTTGTGCTTAATGTTCTCAAGGTGTACAACTTAGGTCAGCTTATACATGGGTTACAATGAAAGTTGAATACATGACTGGCCCCAACTGTCTCGATCTGTACTTTTCACCATTTGGAAGGGCTTGAGAACTTGCATATGATTCAAACCTTAGATTTAACTGTGGGTAATAATGTTGGGACATCAAACATCAAGAGGCATATGGGATCGGGGTGACCATATGTGCGCCAATTCTGCAGTGAATCTAGTTCATTTTCTGTGTTAGTTCATGGATCTGACATAGCTTTGGAGGCCACTACTTCAAGTGAGAAGAGACATACACTGGTGGGGGAGCATTAGAGGGCACTGGCACAGGATTTAGATCGAGTAAATAAAGAGAAACTGTTCCCAATGGCTGAAGGGTCGATACTGACAGAGCACAGATTTAAGGTAATTGTCAAAAGAATCAGAGGTGATTATGAGGGAAAACTTTTTTATGCAACGAGTGTTTAGAATTTGAAATGCACTGCTTGATAGGGTGATGGATACAGATTCAATAGTAGCTTTCAAAAGGGAATTGGATAAATACTTGAAGGAGAAAAATTGCAGGGATATGGGGAAAGAGCAGAGGAGTGAGACGAACTGCAAGGGAACATCACCACTCCAAGTTCCCCTCCAATCACACACCATCCTGACTTGGAAATATATTGCCATTCCTTCATAGTCGCTGGGTCTAAATCCTAGAATTCCCTCCATCTTCTCGACGACAATTAGGGATGGGCAATAAATACTGGCCTTACCACTGATGCCCACATCCGGTGAACAAATAAAATAAAAAGGATGTCCATTAATTATAAAGAAAGAGACTTGCATTTATATAGCATGTTTCATGACCTCAGGATGTCCCAAAGTGCTTTACAGCTAATGGAGTACTTTTTGGAGTGTAGTCACTGTTGTAATGTAGGAAACGTGGCAGCCAATTGCACACAGCAAGCTCCCACAAATAGCAATTTGATAATGACCAAATAATCTGTTTTGTTATGTTGATTGAAGGATAAATATTGGCTAGGACACCAGGGATGAGTCCCCTGCTCTTCTTTGGAATAGTGCCATGGGATCTTATATGTCTGCCCAAGAGAGCAGACGGGGCCTCGATTTAACGCCTCATCCAAAACTGCTGCCTTCGCTCAGCACTGCACTTGAGTGTCGGCCTAGATTTTTTGTGCTCAAGTCTCTGGCAACCTTCTGACTCAGAGGCGAGTGTGCTACCCACTGAGCCACGGTTGACATTAGGCCTCAGTTGACGTATTGTGTACAATTCTGGGCAGCAGACTTTAGGAAGGATGTCAAGGCCCTGGAGAGGGTACAAAGGAGGTTTACTCGGACACCAGAAATGAGAGACCTCAGAAATGGAGAGATTGGAGAAGCTGGGATTGTTCTCCTTAGAGCAGAGAAGGTTAAGGGGAGAACAAATAAGGAGAAACTGTTTTCTCTGGCAAATGGGTCGCTAACCAGAGGTCATAGATCTAAAATAATTGGCAAAAGAACTAGAGGGGAAATAAGGAAAATTGTCTTCATACAGAGGGTTATTAAGATCTGGACTGCACTACCAGAAAGGATGGTGGAATCCAATTCCATCGGAACTTTCAAAAGACAATTGGACATGTACTTGAAGAGGACGAATTTGCAGGGCTATGTTACTGGTTTGAAGTACATGAATTCCAATTCAAGATCCTATCACTTTTGAAAAGGAGAGAAGAGCGATACAAATTGTTCCAGCCCCAAAGTATTTTTCAGCAGCTGCAACGTATCATGTCTCATGGTACCAGTGTGATTGATGTTATGTTAATATGCAAAAGTGGCTTGTTTTGTTTGATTTATTAGGAGAAATTAAGAGGCCAGTTAGCGACAGCGACGCCATGGCCGTTGGTTGGCCAAGCCGCCAACAGGCAGGCTGGCACCCCCACTTTGGTACTGGGCCACTAGCCCGGCCAACACCCTCCCTGGTGGCCCAGTAGGTGGCACTGAAGGTGCTGCTCAGATCGCTGCAGCCCTCCCCTTTAAGAAAAGGAGAGTGACGTTGCGATGCGGCGCCATAACAAAACGCGTCAGTGATACGCGAGCGCTCTAGGAGCACCAATTGAAGGTATGGATACCGCCCCCACCATTTTTTTCTGCGAAAGAGGGCAAATCCGCTACAGCTCCTGCGTTTTCAGCAGCAGCACAACTCGACCCACTAATTCAATTATGCGCTGCAATTTCGGTCCCTAAAGCTTTAATTATTTTTTTGTAAAGATTCCAGTTTGTTGTATAAACTAGATTAGATTTATGGATCTCCAAAGGCACGATTATAGTGGCCAAACTATCTCCAGATTATTAGAAGTTCCTGTAACTTTAGAAAGGCTTGTGTAATTATTCTAATTCAAGTGGCTTTCAATGAATTATGCTTATTCCATGAAGGGTAATTATGTGGCTACTGAGAAATTGAGATGAATCCAATGTTCAGTTTTTGCTGAAACATAGAAAATAGGTGTAGGAGTAGGCCATTCAGCCCTTCAAGCATGGAACCACCATTCAATAATATCATGGCTGATCATTCGCCTCAGTACCCCTTTCCTACTTTCCCTCCATACCCCTTGATCCCTTTAGCCGTAAGGGCCATATCCAACTCCCTCTTGAATATATCTAACGAACTGGCATCAACAACTCTCTGCAGAAGAGAATTCCACAGGTTAACAACTCTCTGAGTGAAGAAGTTTCTCCTCATCTCAGTCCTAAATGGCTTACCCTTTATCTTGAGACTGTGACCCCTGGTTCTGGATTCCCCCAACATCGGGAACATTCTTCCTGCATCTAACCTGTCTAAACCCGTCAGAATTTTATATGTTGCTATGAGATGAAGTTTGGAGCTGCAGAATTTGTCTAACTTTGTATGTCCCAAGGGATATAAGAAGTAGTGCAACTAACTCGCTCATTCTACTTTCCTTCTTAATTACATTTGTTAACACAAATTATCCAACAACCTGCAGCATCTAATATAAATAATGGCAAAGGCTCTGGTTCAGGTTTTGTTACTTTAACCTTATAGTCATCACTTGAAAGTATTCCTTTTGGACATTATGGGGTCGATTTTAACTATTGGACTGGAGGGGCACAGCAGCCGGATGGTGCTGGTGGAAGATTTCTGTCCTTTTCGAGGGCCGGGCGCGAATAACATAAAAGTAGTGAGCAACACGGCACAATCAGGCGTCCTGATGTAGCTCACCAGCTCTGGCCCGTCACAGCATTAGGTAGCCCAGAGGCCGTCCCAGCTATGAAAAAGGTAGATCAGGAGCATTGTGATCGCAGATGCTGGGAGCCCAGGGTCACAGCAGCTCACATTATTCTTGTAAACACTAAAATATTTTTGTTTGGCACGAACACTCCAACCCTACAAGGAATGTTCCCCCTAATTTATTTTTCATGCATGGTCCCTTTAAATTAGCTGTATCTTTTCCCGGAGCAACAGCTGGTGAGCAGCCTATGCGGAGCCTCCTGAACGAAAGCCTACCTCTTTGACCAAGCTTTTGGTCATCTGTCCTGATATCTCTTTATGTGACTCAGAGTCAAAAAATGTTTTATTGATAACATTCTTGTTAAATTAAGCGCCTTGGGATGTTTTGCTTCGTTAAAGGCACTATATAAATGCAAATTGCTGTTACCACAAAGGGCCTCTTCTGCTATACCGACAGGTTTTACTGAGCTGCGCATAGTAGGCACTTAAAATGGCATTGTGGTCCTGTGACATAGGACCCTGATTTGCATAGATTAATAAGCCTGATTCAGGTGGATGACCCGGCTGCCCAACAGAAGGCCTGAGAAAAATGGTAGTGGAGTGGGAACGATAGTAACTCCACAACTTCTGTTTCCGTGGGATAGAGTTTAAATCTCCCCAATAAAAGATAAATAGTTATCTTAATCATGTCAAATTTCTTAAGAAGCAGCAAGAGTGATGACTATCTTGAGTCTATTAGATTTACAATACTGAATTTAGGAATTTAGGAATGAATAATTTCTAAGAGCGGCATTAACATTCCAAGTGCAGTTAGGATTAGTTTCACCTGATCAGTGTTTCAATTTAATTTAAAAATAGACCCCTTTCAAAAAATTTTTAGTGGCTCCATAGGGAGATGATGGAAGGAGCTAGTATTGGTTCATTTAAATGCAAATTAGATAGCTCTACCAAAGAGCTGGCACCAGCATGAACGGCCAAATGGTCTCCTATGCTGTATCATTGAATGATTCTATTTCATTAGCCTTTTTGATTACTTTTTGTATTTGCTTCCGATGATTTGTATACACGGACACCTAAATCCCTTTGCTCCTTGTTACTCACCATTAAGAAAATATTCCAATTCATCTTTCTGCGATCCAAAGTGGATGCCTTCTGAGTTCCCCACATAACAACAGTGACTGCACTTCAAAGTAATTCATTATATATGAAGCTTCTTAGGACATCGTGAGAGACATCTTCTTAGGCAGTCCCCCGGAGTCGAGGATAACTTACTTCCACACTAAAATGAGTTCTAAGATGATTAATGAGACCAATGCTGGATCTACAGTCGCTGTCACAGGTGGGGCAAATGGTGGTTGGAGGATGTGTGGATGGGGTGCTTGATTTGTCGCACACTCCTTCCGCTGTTTCTACTTGGCTTCCGCGTGCTCCCAGCAAAGTGACTCGAAGTGTTCGGTGCCTTCTCGGATGCTTCTCCTCCACTTTGAGCGGCCTTGAGCCAGGGATTCACAAGAGTCGGTGGGGTTGTTACATTTTTTCAAGGAGGCTTTGAGGGTGTCCTTGAAGCGTTTTCTCTGCCCTCCTGAGACTCGTTTGCCGTGACGTAGCTCGGAATAGAGTGCTTGTTTCAGGAGTCTAGTATCGGGCATGCGGACAATGTGGCAGATTGAGTGTGGTCAATGCCTCGATGCTAGGGATGTTGGCCTGAGAGAGAATGCTGATGTCAATGCGTATATCCTGCCAATGAATTTGCATGATTTGGTGGAGGTAGTGTTGGTGGTACTTCTCCAGTGCTTTGAGGTGCCTACAGTACATAATATGTCTCTGGAGCATATAGGAGGGCAGGTATCACTACTGCTTTGTAGACCATGAGCTTGGTGCCAGTTTGAGATCCTGGTTTTGAACACTCTTTTGCTCAAGCGGCCGAAGGCTACACTGGCACACTGAAGGAGGTGTTGGACTTTGTCATTGATGTCTGTCCTTGCTGATAGTAGGCTCCCAAGGTATGGGAAGTGGTCCACATTGTCCAAGGTCTCATCATGGATCTTGATAATCAGGGAGCAGTATTGTGTGGTGGGGGCAGGTTGATAGAGAACCTTTGTCTTACTGATGTTTAATGTAAGGCCCAGACTCTCATACGCTTCAGTGAAGGTGTCAACGATGGTTTGGAGTCCTGCCTTCAAGTGTGCACAAACGCAAGCATCATCTTCATATTGTAATTCAGTGACAGAGATTGGAACAACCTTCAATCTAGACTGGAGGTGTAGGAGGTTAAACAATTTCCCGCTTGTCCTGTGGATTAATTCCACTCCAGCGGAGTGTTAAAGGTGAGATGGGGCATTGTAGCGAGGAAATTTGAGAAGAGCTTTGGTGCGATGACACAGCTTTGCTTGACCCCGGTCTTCACTTATATTGGATCTGTGGTGGATCTGTTAGTAAGAATCACGGCTTGCATGTCATCGTGAAGCAGGAGGATGGTGACAAATTTTTGAGGACAGCCGAGTTTGAGAAGGACACTCCATAATCCCTCACGGTTCACAGAGTCGAAGTCCTTTGTGAGGTCAAAGAAAGCTTTTCCCTACATTTTTCTTGGATTTGTCGCATGGTGAAGATCATGGGGCCAAAATTGAACTCCGCCCCAAACGGAGTGCACCACAGGTGGTGATCAGTCCAGCAGTCGTCAGCTCCTGTCATGGCGCGTGTGATGCGGTCTCTCGCTCGGACGATGACGTAGTCTAGCAGATGCCAGTACCCGGAGCGAGGGTGTTGCCAGGAGGCCTTGTACTTGTACTTGTCTTTCTGACGAAACAAGACCATGGGCCCAAATTTCCCCAAGAATTGCACTGGTTTTTTTGGTGTAACTTGATTTTTCTGGTGTATCTTAAAAGTTGCAAATATGGCCATTTAATTTGCACCAGTGTAACTGAGTGAGTTAGGTTTTTTGTTCGGTCAGTTTTTTTTCCAAGCCACTTACACCCTTTATGCCTATTTGGCCAGAAAAAAGTTGTACTAAACTAACTTAGGGCAGCGTATGTGTCCACTTTTGTCCGCACAGAAAGACCTTACTTACAGTTAAGGAATCGGCGCAAGTAGCTACATTTCAAGCACCACCAAGCACCAAACAAAGTACAAAAGGTAATAAGCAATTCATTAACAAATAAAATAGAAGCAATCCTGCACCTAAAGCACCAGGACCAAAGTAATAAGCAATCAATAAATAAAAACTAAAAAAATAGAAGGAACCCTGCACCTAAACAACATTTCAAGCACCACCAAGCACCAAAGAGAGCACAAGCAATAATAACAATTCAATAAAAAGTAAAGAACTGAAGTAAATAATTAAAGTAACAAATAAAAGTACTGCATCAGCTCCTACCTTAAACTGAAGGCTGGTCGTGCTGGAGTCCGTTCGGCCAGGGCAAGGTACGGGACACTGGCAAGCTCATAGAAATGTTTAAAATTCTGACTGGTTCAGAGAGGTTAGATGCAGATAGAATGTTCCCAATGTTGGGGAAGTCCAGAACCAGGGTCACAGTCTAAGGATAAGGGGTAAGCCATTTAGGACCGAGATGAGGAGAAACTTCTTCACCCAGAGAGTGGTGAACCTGTGGAATTCTCTACCACAGAAAGTTGTTGAGGCCAATTCACTAAATATATTCAAAAAGGAGTTAGATGTAGTCCTTACTACTAGGGGGATCAAGGGGTATGGCGAGAAAGCAGGAATGGGGTACTGAAGTTGCATGTTCAGCCATGAACTCATTGAATGGCGGTGCAGGCTAGAAGGGCCGAATGGCCTGCACCTATTTTCTATGTTTCTAAACCCTTTGGCCAGGGCAAGAATCAGGAGAACGCGGCAGGCTGTGGTGGGGGTGGAGGGTGGGGGAAAACCGAGAAAACATGACAAGCTGTGGCGGGCAGGGGGGGGCGTGCGGGAGGTGGGGGAGAGTGAGAAAGAACGCGGCAGGCTGTGGAGGGGGGGAAAAACGGAGAAAACGCGGCAGGCTGTGGAGGGGTGGGGAGAGTGAGAAAGAACGCGGCAGGCTTTGGGAGGTAGGGGGAGGGAGGCAGAACTCTGCAGGCTTGGGAGAAGGAGGGAGAAGACAGAACTCTGCAGGCTTGGGGGGGGGGCGCGGGGGAGGGAGGGAGAAGACAGAACTCTGCCGGTTTGGGGTGGGGGGGAGAAAGCAGAACTCTGCAGGCTTGGGGGGGAGGGAGGGAGGGAGAAGACAGAACTCTACCGGCTTGGGGGGGGCGGGGGAGGGAGGGAGAAGACAGGACTCTGCCGGTTTGGGGGCGGGGGAGGGAGGGAGAAGACAGGACTCTGCCGGTTTGGGGTGGGGGGGACGGGGGGGAGAAAGCAGAACTCTGCAGGCTTGGGGGGGGGGGGCGGGGGAGGGAGGGAGAAGGCAGAACTCTGGGGGGGTGGGGGTGCTGACGAGGAGGGATAGAGAAGTCACATGACTGAAGGGGGAGTGGGAGAGAACCAAAGACCTCTGGGTTTCTTACCTTGTTTTGGGAGTGAGAAGCGCTGGGCTGTGTGTTGTGTTAATGGAACATGATTCAGTTTCAATGTAAAAAATATTTTATTGAAAATTTTAGAAGTACACTTTGGTGGAATAAAATAAATTTTTTTTAATCAAACTGTACTTTAATATGACTTTTTAAGATCACTTAAAAACTTTAAGATCACATAAACTTGTAAAGTTACAAAACTTACAAAACAATTTCCATTAGAAAAAACACACACTAGAAGATCACTTAACTCTAAGGTCACTTTAGACTTGCAAAGTTACATCACTTACAAAACAATTTACATTAGAAAACAGTTACAAGAGCAAAATCAACAACAACAATAAAAACAACAGCAACAAAGAAAGGCTGCACCCATCTCAGACCCACATCTCAGTGAATGTGCACTGCTTCATGGGTGGTGATAGAGGTGGGGGGGTTACGGCTTGGGTCTCTACAGAGACTAGTGCGGGGATTGCCGTGGGAGTGGCAGTGGATTGGCCTGGCTGTGTTCCCTTATTGCAACAGCTACCTCCCTGATGGCCTGTGCCATCGTTCCCGCTGCCTTTGAAATTCCCTCCCTGATGGCCTGTGCTGTCGTTCCTGCTGCCACTGAAATGTCCTCCCTCATGTTCCGTGGCATTATTGCTATTTCTGCTGTCGGTGTCATCACCCACCCCACTGACAGTGTTCACGAGTGATCGGGTAAGCTCATTGGTCTCCATATCCAATGCTTCTGTTGGAATGCATCTGTTGTACCCTCCGGCTCAGGACAGCGTGGTATATTTCTCCTTGGCCTCGCCCTGGGTCTGTCTAGCGGAACCCCTCCAGTGTGAGGCGCAGGTTGGGAAGGTGTGGCCATGGGTGTTACAGGCTGCATTCCACCAGCACCAGGAGTCGCAGGCTGGGACAGTGGGACCCTGGGTGTTTCATGCTGCATTCCAGCAGGAGTGGGACCCAGAACCTCGGACAGTGGGCCCCTGGGTGTTCCACACTGCATTCAAGCAAGAGTGGGACCCAGAACCTCGGACAGTGGGCCCCTGGGTGTTCCACACTGCATTCCAGCAGAAGCGGGACCCAGAACCTCGGACAGTGGGCCCCTGGGTGTTCCATACTGCATTCCAGCAGGAGTGGGACCCAGAACCTCAGACGCTAGGGCATTGAGTGTTCCATACTGCATTCCAGCAGAAGTGGGACCCAGAACCTCGGACAGTGGGCCCCTGGGTGTTCCATACTGCATTCCAGCAGGAGTGGGACCCAGAACCTCGGCCAGTGGGCCCCTGGGTGTTCCACACTGCATTCCAGCAGGAGTGGGACCCAGAACCTCGGACAGTGGGGCCCTGGGTGTTCCATACTGCATTCCAACAGGAGTGGGACCCAGAACCTCGGACGGTAGGGCATTGAGTGTTCCATCCTGCATTCCAGCAGGAGTGGGACCCAGAACCTCAGACAGTGGGCCCCTGGGTGTTCCATACTGCATTCCAACAGGAGTGGGACCCAGAACCTCAGATGGTGGGGCATTGAGTGTTCCATATTGCATTCCAGCAACACTGGGAGGTGCAGGCTGGGATATTGGGGCACTGAATGATCCAGCACTGGAACCCGCAACCTCTGGATTTTCGAAAGCATCCAATGTCGAACCAGACCCTAAACCACTATGCAGGGACTGGGCCGCGCTCAAACCATGGAATGACGAATCAGAAATCATGGAAGTGCTTGGCAACGTCAGTTCAAGATTCTCCCCTTCATACCTCTCCATGGCCACCCCCTCCCCCCTACAAAGTTGGTCTGGCTCGCCCGCATCTGAATATTCTTCTGTAACTTCAGGATTGGCATCAGGTTCTGCAAAATATAATAGAACAGTCAAATGGTTAGCAGCAGAGGAGGGGGCAGGATGGGTGGCATGAGTAGGCTCACACGTAGCAGGCCAGGCAGCAGGTTGATTTGAAGGGCCACGAGTAATTTTCAGTATTTACTCTCTCTCTCGCATGTGGGCCCAACTTGTGCAGTACTGATTGCTTTTTTCCAGGCACGACCCATCAAAGCAGCAACCCTCTGTACCAAGGGTGTCAGTGGGTGCAGATTTGCCGGGCCTCCTCCTGTTCGAGTTCTTTCCCTTTTGTTGTGGGCCAATTTCTTCTGCAAAGATGAAAACATAACTTGCTGGAGAAGGGTGTCTTTCTGCTGGGTGGGACATATTTACAGATGGTCACATTTACAGATGCAATTCCATTGACAAATGAAAATCTTACTTACACTAACTGCTTGACCAAGGTCCTGCCATTTCTTTTTACACTGCCTTCCACTTCTCGTGGTATTCACCACTGTGTAGTAATCTTCTGCAAGTTTGTTCCAGCATTTATTAATTTCTTTGGGTGGCACTTTTGCGCGACTTCTGTTGCTCGTATCCAGCTCCTGCCATCTTTCCTCAATTATATTCACTAGTACCTCCACTTGATGCGTGAAATTCTTCATTCTTGGGGCACGGTGTTGCATTGCTCTATTGCATTGACACTCTGTGATTTTTAAAAATCACTAAGTCCTTATTTTGCTTGCAACAATGAATGATTCTCACCTATGCAGCATTCCTTGTGGAGGTTTAGCAGCTGATTTCTTGCAGAGTACTCCAAACAGCACTCCTATAGCTTTCAAAACATCAAGCAGGCATCCAAAACTCAGTGAGAGGTTCTCCCTTTAAAAATAGCCGATTGCCAATGTTCATACCTCACTGAGCATGCGCGAACGCTGCAACGCGCATGCGTGTGCTGCCGGCACTCACACAGTCACTCAGATTAGGTCCCGCCCCCCTGCTGGCTCTGCGTGGCCAGCACGGACCTAGCTCCGCTCCCTCTTCAGTACACGCCGCGCCAACTCCACAGGTGGCCTGACTTGCGGCCATGATCGCAGCAAGTTTTTTCGGCGCAGCTTTTAAGGTACAAAGTCGGCGGGGGGCTCGGAGGTGCATGGTTTTAAACGGAGGGCCAAATTTGCATTTCGCCAGGAGGAGCTGGTACAGGCATAAACGGCCGAATGGTCTCCTATGCTGTATCATTGTATGATTCTATTTCATTAGCCTTTTTGATTACTTTTTGTACTTGTGCATTTATATCTGGTGATTTGTATACATGGACACCTGAAAGCCTTTGCTCCTCGTTACTCACCATTAAGAAAATACTCCAATTCGTCGATCCAAAGTGGATGCCCTATAAGCTCCCCACATAGCAACAGTGACTGCACTTTAAAGTAATTCATTATATATGAAGCTTCTTAGGACATTCTGACAGACACAATACGGCACTATATCAATGCAAGTTCTTTGTTATGAGTCAAAATAATCTGATAAGATTATAATGGGGGTAATGAGGGGGCTCGACAAGGCGGATGCAGGGAGAATATTTCCACTCACAGGTGAAACTAAAACTAGAGAAGATAGTCTTAGAATAAGGGGCCACCCATTTAAAACTGAGATGAGGAGAAATTTCTTCTCTGAGGGTTGTAAATCTGTGGAATTCTCTGCCCAGAGAGCTGTGGAGGCTGGGTCATTTGAATATATTTAAGGCGGAGATAGACAGATTTTTGAGCGATAAGGGAGTAAAGGGTTATGGGGAGTGGGCAGGGAAGTAGAGCTGAGTCCATGGTCAGATCAACCATGATCTTATTGAATGGTGGAGCAGGCTTGAGGGGCCAAATGGTCTACTCCTGCTCCTATTTCTTATGTTCTTAATTGTAACCCATCCTTGATGGGCAGGGAGGTAGTATGGGCATGAGGCAATAGCAAAAGACCGTAAGATTTTTTTTCTTGAAAGAAAAATGTGCAAACCCTCACAAAAATGGAAAAGAAAGATAAGTATTGGCTAAAGCTAACCAGGCATGGGTGGATTTAAAACAGTCATCTCCAAGTTTCCCCAATTTTTGACTAAAGCATTGATAGTACAACATGCCAGTAGGCTGCTGTTCCGCTTGTGTTTTAAATAAAGAAATGCAATTTATTAGTAGCGTCATAAGAATAATTTAATATCAGAAAAAACAATTATCAAGCTGTCATTACTGTATTTTTTAGAAAATCTTTTATTTCTTGTTTTATTTTTCACAATATCCCCCTACAATTATTTACTGTAGATTGTTCCGTTGTATTCAACTACTGTTAGGCTTAATGGGCCCAAGTTTCCACACGATAAAAAACGGGCGCCCCTCCGAGCTGGGCGCCCGTTTTACGCGCCGAAAACGGCGCCAGAAAAAAACCGCGCGATTCTGGAGCGCTTTGCAGCTCCATGTCTGCGCGGCGCCCAGGGGGGCGGAGCCTACACTCGCGCCGATTTTGTAAGTGGGAGGGGGCGGGTACCATTTAAATTAGTTTTTTTCCTGCCGGCAACGCTGCGCGTGCGCGTTGGAGCGTTCGCGCAGTGTGAAGGAAACATTGGCACTCGGCCATTTTTGTAGTTCTTTGTAGCTGTTTAATTTTTGAAAATTTTTTAATAAAAGCACATTGCCATCAGCACTGAGGCTTCTTGCAGCCTTCTCACTGTCTCCTTCCCCCCCCCCCCCCCCCCCCCCCCCGTGGGAACGAACGGCTGCCTCCTCCCCCCGTGGGAACGAACGGCTGCCTCCTTCCCCCCCCCCCCCCCCCGCGGGAACGAACGGCTGCCTCCTTCCCCCCCCCCCCCGCGGGAACGAACGGCTGCCTCCTTCCCCCCCCCCCCCCCCCGCGGGAACGAACGGCTGCCTCCTTCCCCCCCCCCCGCGGGAACGAACGGCTGCCTCCTTCCCCCCCCCCCCCCCCCCCCGCGGGAACGAACGGCTGCCTCCTTCCCCCCCCCCCCCGTGGGAACGAACGGCTTCCTCCTCCCCCCCCCCCGTGGGAACAAACGGCTGCCTCCTTCCCCCCCCCCCCCCCCCCACGGGAACGAACGGCTGCCTCCTTCCCCCCCCCCCCCACGGGAACGAACGGCTGCCTCCTTCCCCCCCCCCCCCCCCCCCCACGGGAACGAACGGCTGCCTCCTTCCCCCCCCCCCCCCCCCCCCCCCCCCCACGGGAACGAACGGCTGCCTCCTTCCCCCCCCCCCCCCCCCCCCCCCACGGGAACGAACGGCTGCCTCCTCCCCCCCCCCCCCCCCCCCCCACGGGAACGAACGGCTGCCTCCTTCCCCCCCCCCCCCCCCCCCCCCACGGGAACGAACGGCTGCCTCCTCCCCCCCCCCCCCCCCCTTGCGGGAACGAACGGCTTCCTCCTCCCCCCCCCCCCCCCCCCCCCCCCCGCGGGAACGAACGGCTTCCTCCTCCCCCTCCTCCCCCCCCCCGCGGGAACGAACGGCTTCCTCCTCCCCCTCCCCCCCCCCCCCCCCCCCGCGGGAACGAACGGCTGCCTCCTCCCCCCCCCCCCCGCGGGAACGAACGGCTTCCTCCTCCCCCCCCCCCCCCCGCGGGAACGAACGGCTGCCTCCTCCCCCTCCCCCCCCCCCCCCCCCCCCGCGGGAACGAACGGCTGCCTCAACTTGTGAGGCTTCCTGCAGAATTCTCCCTGGCTGAAGCACTTTCACACAGATAGGAAGATGGTTTATTTAATCTTTTCTTTGCTTATAAATGTTTATTCAGGTTGGATTTATTTGTATAATATTTGTAGAAGTATAAATAAGGATTTATTGTAGAATTTAATGACTTCCCTTCCCCCCCCCCCCACCTCATTCTGGACGCCTAATTTGTAACCTGCGCCTGATTTTTTAATGTGTAGACAAGGTTTTTTCAGTTCTGCAAAAATCTTCACTTGCTCCATTCCAAGTTAGTTTGGAGTACGTTTTCACTGTGGAAACTTTGAAATCAGTCGTCAGTGGCCGGACACGTCCCCTTTTGAAGAAAAAATTCTGTTCCAAAGTGAAACTGTTCTAATTGACTAGAACTGCAGAAAAAAAAATGTGGAGAATTGCGATTTCTAAGATAGTCCGTTCTCCACCAGTTGCTCCTAAAAACCAGGTGCAAATCATGTGGAAACTTGGGCCCGATGTGTCTCTTTAAGTTACCATCCTATTTAATTTCCCTTTATTTGGCAAAATTCCTATTTATAAGATCTTTCAGTTATGCACTAACCCTGTAAAAAGGTAAACTATTTATCCACATAACAAGTAAGTTATTCCAATGTTTATGGCTTTTATTAGGTTTCTTAGGCCACTTCTAATGCATGGTGACTCACCCATTCTTCAATGCCGGTCTGTTACTGTATTTAGCCTTTCTAGAGTAATGGTGTATTGGGTGATGGACTCTCAATATTATTTATCATCTAATAAAATAGAATGAATGAAAAATAATATGACACAGACTTGAATGCAGCATGTAGTTGCAGTATTAGGTGAGTATTAGGTTTTGAAATGAGCTCATTTAGAATAGTGATCTCTTAATAGTTACATTTATTTGTTCCACAAATAATTGTTTCCATTATAATTTAATACTTCTTGAAGCTTTCTGCTTACATGAAATCCGAAAATCACATCACGTTCATTTTTCTGGTTTGATGTGACCTTTCGTCAGGACTCCAGTCAGAGACAAAACAAACGTGCATCGTATCATTACAGGCATATGCAAGTAAGTAATGTTGAGATATACTATTTCTGTATTTTGAGCATAGGATATGCAAATAGGATATGTAATGGATAGCACAGAAGAAAATTAGTTTCACAAGACACACTGTCTAATCTGTTGAATGTACCATATTAAAGTTTTACATTTAAATTGTAGTGACATGAGAAGCAAGCCATAGTATAGAGTTATGATGAAGGTTTAAGCAGAGTGTCGTTCTGAATTTGTACCTCCTAATGTTTTCATCTATCCTTTAATCAGCATGCAATATTTGAGATTATTTTAGAGGTCATCACATTAGATTCTTCATTCATTTTATCTACTTATTCTGTAGTGAATAGAGGATAGTAGAACATTATAGAGGATATATCTTCAACTCACCTGCCCTTGATGAGACCATAGTATCATCCCATCCATGTGACAAGTCACTATATCATTGTTATCCTCAATGACGTACACAGAAAAAACCAGATCAAATCATTCTGACTTTGATGAATTAATTCTGAAATGATTAAAAAAAGAAATAGATGTCTACATGTCCACCAGAACCTTTCAATGCAATATATAACACTGAGCGCTTTGTGAATGATTTTGTGAACAGTTAATGGGCATAAATTTAATTGCAAGTCGGTGAAGCAACTTCAGTTGTCATATTAGTTGTCAAACTGCTGCTGGTTGTCATAAAAATGAAATCATTATCAGCAAGATTCCAGCTGCACCATTTAAATTGCTATAAGCAGACATTTGCCAGAATTATAAAAGTATCAGAAAAGTCAGAGACAAGAAAGTACTGTTTTTCTCATCAGAGCTCATTTAATACCACAATACCCCCACAATAGCATCCAACTATATCTTGAATAACCTCCAACCCTGCCTAGCATACCATTCATTCTTTGGTCCTACTATCCTGGTTTATTTTCAAATAATCTGGGTTTTCTTTATTATGCTAATTAATTTTTTAATGCTTTCCTTAATGCTCTTTGTTCCAGATTGCAGAGCTAAAACTTAATTCCTGACCAACATTTGTCCAAAACCACCAAAGCTGATCAACTGTCCATTTGTCCCATTTGCTATATGCGAGACCTTGATGTGCACAAATTGCTTCATTTGCCTACTTAATAACAGTGACTACACTTCCAAAGTAATTATTTCGCTGTGAAATACTTGGGATGTCCTGAGGATATAAAACATGCAATCTAAATAGATATTAAAACATACTGCAAATCTGAGCAACAATATGCTGGAAATCAGCATCTGCAGAGAGAATAGATAAGTTAACATTTCAGATGTAACACTTCATCTGAGTTGGAAAAACATTTAAAGCCAAACAGCACTTAAAAAAGAACCAAACAAATGGAAGGGGAGTAAACAAAAAAGCATACATATATGAGAGAGGAGCTCCGTCACTGACCACTTCAATTTCCTGTACCACTCGTACTCTGGTCTCTTCACCTTTGATCATTTGTACTGTTCCATTGAAGCTCAGCACAAGCTGAAGGAAAAGCATCTTATCTTTCTGTTAGACATTTTGCAGTGCTCTGGGCATAGTAATAACTTGAATAATTTCAGAATTTAACGATAATGCCAATTTCTTTATGCGAGGACATGCTGGCATTGTAGGATGGGTATGTCAGCATTTCTGGGAAGGAGAGGAGAATCAGCACTTGGGGTAGAGATCAGGTAGTCCACTCTGAACTCTTTGTGTTGGCCTACTTTTTCCTCTCAGAGTGCTGGATTATATTCTACTTTGCCAGCTGCTGCTGTTTTCATTTAAAAACACAAGAAATATGTGCAGGAGTAGGCCATGTGATCTCTCTCTCGAGTCTGCTCCGCTGTTAACTAAATTTGCGGATGACACTAAGTTTGGTGGCAGTGTGAGCTGCGAGGAGGATGCTATGAGGCTGCAGAGTGACTTGGATAGGTTAGGTGAGTGGGCAAATGACTGGCAGATGAAGTATAATGTGGATAAATGTGAGGTTATCCACTTTGGTGGTAAAAACAGAGAGACAGACTATTATCTGAATGGTGACAGATTAGGAAAAGGGAAGGTGCAACGAGACCTGGGTGTCATGGTACATCAGTCATTGAAGGTTGGCATGCAGGTACAGCAGGCGGTTAAGAAAACAAATGGCATGTTGGCCTTCATAGCGAGGGGATTTGAGTACAGGGGCAGGGAGGTGTTGCTACAGTTGTACAGGGCCTTGGTGAGGCCACACCTGGAGTATTGTGTACAGTTTTGGTCTCCTAACTTGAGGAAGGACATTCTTGCTATTGACGGAGTGCAGCGAAGATTCACCAGACTGATTCCCGGGATGGTGGGACTGACCTATCAAGAAAGACTGGATCAACTGGGCTTGTATTCACTGGAGTTCAGAAGAATGAGAGGGGACCTCATAGAAACGTTTAAAATTCTGACGGGTTTAGACAGGTTAGATGCAGGAAGAATGTTCCCAATGTTGGGGAAGTCCAGAACCAGGAGTCACAGTCTAACGATAAGGGGTAAGCCATTTAGGACCGAGATGAGGAGAAACTTCTTCACCCAGAGAGTGGTGAACCTGTGGAATTCTCTACCACAGAAAGTTGTTGAGGCCAATTCACTAAATATATTCAAAAGGGAGTTAGATGAAGTCCTTACTACTCGGGGGATCAAGGGGTATGGCGAGAAAGCAGGAATGGGGTACTGAAGTTTCATGTTCAGCCATGAACTCATTGAATGGTGGTGCAGGCTAGAAGGGCTGAATGGCCTATTCCTGCACCTATTTTCTATGTTTCTATTTTCTATGTTTCTAAGATCATGGCTGATCTTCGACCTCAGACCGATTCTCATATCCCTTGATTCCAAAAATCTATCGATCTCAGCCTTGAATATACGCAACAATCCCGTGGAGTAGCGAATTCCAAAGATTCACAACCCTTTGAGTGAAAAAAATGGCTGGTCATCTCAGTCCTAAATGGCTGATCGTTATACTGAGACTATGCCTCCGAGTTCTGGACCCTCCAGCCAGGGGAAACAGCCTCTTAGCATCTACCTTGTCAAGTCCTCTCAGAATCTTGTGTGTTTCAATGAAATCACCTCTCATTATTCTAAACTCCAGAGAATATAGGCCCATTCTACTCTATTTCTCCTCCCATTATCACATGTGGGGGAGCTTGCTGTGCACAAATTGGCTGCCGCGTTTCCTACATTACAACAGTGACTACACACCAAATGTACTTCATTTTGGCTGTAAAGCACCTAGAGATGTCCAGTGGTCATGAAAGAAGCTATATAAATCCAAGCCTTTCTTCATTTACTTTTGCTATCATCCAATCTACTATGACCATTCCAGAATCTAGGGAATTTTGGAAGATCACAACCAATGCATCCACTATTTCTGCAGCCACCTCTTTTAGAACCCTAAGATGTAGGCCATCAAGTCCAGGGGATTTGTCGGCTTTTAGTCCCATTAATTTTTCCAGTACTCTTTCATTATTAATATTAATTACTTTAAGTTCCTCACTCTCATTAGACCCTTGGTTCCCCACTATTTCTGGTATGTTTTTTGTGTCTTCTACTGTAAAGACAGATACAAAATATTTGTTTAACGTCGCTGCCATTTTCTTCTTCCCCATTATAATTTATCCTGTTTTAGCCTCTTAGGAACCCACGTTTGATTGTACACTTATGCATCACTTTTTCTTTGACCTATGTGCAATATTTCAGTGTTAATGTTTAATTTATTATTTAACAGTTCAATCATAACATAAGAAATAGGAGCAGGAGTATGCCCCTTTGGCCCCTCGAGCCTGCTCCGCCATTCAATAAGATCATGGCTGATCTGATTTTAGCCACAACTCTACTTCCCCGCCCGCTCCCTATAACCCTTGTCTCTCTTATCATTCAAAAATCTGTCTATTTCCACCTTAAATATGTTCAACGACCCAGCCTCCACAGCTCTCTGAGGTAGAGAATTCCAAAGATTCACGACCCTGTGAGAGAAGAAATTCCTCATTTTCATTTTAAATGGGCGACGCCTTATTCTGAAACTATGCCCCCTAGTTCTAGATTCCCTCACGAGAGGAAACATCCTCTCTGTATCTACCTTGTCAAGCCCCCTCAGAATCTTATACGTTTCAATAAGATCACCTCTCAGTCTTCTAAACTCCATTGAGTATAGGCCCAACTTGCTCAACCTCTCTTCATATGACAAGCCCTTCATCTCAGGAATCAACCTCATGAACCTTCTCTGAGCTGCCTCCAATGCAAGTGTATCCTTCCTTAAATAAGGAGACCAAAACTGGACGCAGTACTCCGGGTGTGGTCTTACCAACGCCCTGTACAGTTGTAGCAGGACTTCTCTACTTTAATCCTCCGTCCCCTTTGCAATAAAGACCAACATTCCATTTGCCTTCCTAATTACTTGCTGTATCTGCATGCTAACTTTTTCTGTTTCATGTACAAGGACCCCCAGATCACCCTGTGCTGCAGCATTTTGTAATCTCTTCCCATTTAAATAATAATTTGCTTTTTTATTTTTCCTACCAAACCTCACATTTTCCCACATTATACTCCACCTGACAAATTTTTGCCCACTCACTGAACCTATCTATATCCCTTTGTAGATTCTTTACATCTTCCACACAACTTGCTTTCCCAACTATCTTTGTATCATCAGCAAATTTGGCTACATTACACTCGGTCCCTTCATCCAAGTCATTAATGTAAATTGTAAATAGTTGAGGCCCCAGCACTGAATCCAAATACTTACAAAAATCTTGAAATACATCATCTGTCTCTACTACTCTCCTTATTTTAATTCCATTGGCAAATTTGACAAGTTTACAGTTAGTTTGGTATCCAGGTCATTTATGTATACTAGAAATGACAGAAATTCAAGCATTGGTTCCTGTGAGATTCCACTTAACAGCTCCCCTTGGTGTCGCATTACCTCTTCACAAGTGCCTTCTGTTTTCTATTTTTTGACAGGTTTCTTATCTGGTCCAAAGTTCTCCCATGAATTCCTATAGCTTTTAGTTATGAAACTATTTGAAAAAGATTCTGAAAGTCCAGCTATATGATAGAATGCCACTATTTACTTTTAGTTCTAATGTTCTCAAAGAAGTCGGGTAGCTTTTTTGATCAGAATGTTCTACCTCAAAATCTATGCTGGCTGTTTCTTCTTAAATTATTTCTGTACAGGGACTCCTCAAGCCTACCTCTTAGAAAAGATTCCATTATTTTACCTGTTGCTGCTGTTCAGGTTTTGCTACCTTTTTAGTTATAGGTAGATAGTGGAGCAGAAATTCCGGCCTCCCGGGTCCGTACTGAGTGTGTACGGACCTAGGAAGGCATTGCAAAAGCCGGTTTTCAGCGCACAATGCGCATGCGCTGAAAACTGGCTTTTCCGATCTGTCAAGCTGGAGCTTGACAGATCTTCTATATTTTGGCAGCCAGGACATTTGCAAGGGCAAGATTGCGGTATTTACCCATATCTTTCCCAGCAAATGTCCTGAAAACTCTTGCGCCTGATAAAAGCAGCCGCATAGCCTACTTTTACAGACGTAAGAGTTTTAAAACACACAAAACATAAAAAATAAAATTTTAAAAACACATTTTATTTTTAAAAACCCTGCCCACAACGTTAAATTTATTTTAAAGCATAATGAAAAAACTTTTTTAAAAATCAGAAAAATATATATTTTTAATACATAAACTTTCATTTAAATTAATGTTAAAATGTAGTGTATTTTTTCTAATTTTTTAATGTATTTTGTGTGTTTTGGGGGGGGGGGGGGGTTCTCATTCATAATAATGGGAACTCCAAGGGGCCGATTTTCATCAATCCACTGCCAACTGCCACCCACTCCCGCCAACATTCCTCACGAAGATCCACCCAGTGCTACTTTCGAGGTGGCCTGGTGCGGGCGGGAGGGGAGAGCCGCCGGCTGACATCAGCGGACGGCTGAGTGGCATAACTGAGCTCCCGCCTGCCACGTTCCCAGATTCCTGCGGGCGGGAGTCGGCGGGAATCAGCGGCAGAGCAGGGGTGGACTGCAGGCAATGGTAAGTCTGAAGAACCTGAAAAAAAAGGTAAGTGAATATTTAAAAAAACATTTTCAACAGCGACTTACCTGCATGGGGTTCCCGGAAGGTCTTCGGATAATGTTTGTATTTTTTATTTGTGATTTTTTTTTTTCGGACTTCGAGTCTCCATGGGCCCGTCTCCATCCTTGGCGGCACTTGGGCAAGCGCCGCTGCCGCCAAGAATGCGACTCCAATCCGCTGCCGCCCAGATTGGCGGCATACGTCTTCCATTTGTCGCCCGCCGACCTTCGAGGGACCTTATTCATGAATATCTCACCCAAAGCACCGTCCGGTACCTCGGCAGTCATCGGCGGCAATTTGGGCAGGCAGATGCCTTGCTGAAAATCGGCCCCTAACTTACGGAGTTCCCATTATAATGAATGAAAACATACTTTACCTGATTGGCTGCCCAGAGCTATGTGACTGCAGCTCCAGCCGTGCGCACATCCTGACGTGCACGCGCTGCGACACGCAGTCAGTGGGGGCTTCAGGACCGGGAACTCGTGTGAGCACAGCAGCTTCAGGTAAGTGCGGCTGATCGATCGGGTAAAAAACCGGGAAGCAGCCGACCGGGATTTCTGTGCCAGTGTGTTTTCTTGTTATTGTGATCACTTGTAGGAACTAGGATTTTGAAAATCCATTGCCCTTTCAGTGTACTCCCTCTGTAACTTGCCTGGGAGTCCACTGAAGCTTTTGGTTTGTCATAAAAACCAAACAAGTTCGCCAGTATCCTTTAGGGAAGGCAACCTGCCATCCTTACCTAGTCTGGCCTATATGTGACTCCAGTATCAACGGAGTTGCCTTACAACTGCTCTTAGGAGGTGGCCTAGCAAGCCATTCAGTTTTATCAAACTGCTATTGCACCACCACCACAGTCTCAGGGCCACTAGGGTGGGAAACACTCACACCCTGAGAATATTTTCTTTTAAAGTGGCATACAGTATCACAGATGGGGCGTAGATCACCTCTTCATATGTGAGACTTCTGAGTGTTATCAACTGTTTGCATCAAAAAACATTTTTTAATTAAAAACAAAAGTGACTATATTTGTAAGCTGTGAGTTATTTTTCTTTCATTCCCCAGTGCTGATCTTGACCCTTAAGTTAGAATATAGGAACAGGAGTCAGCCATTCAGCCCTTCAAACCTGTTCTGTCATTCTATTATTCTATTGATCTGTATCTTAACTCCATTTACTCATCTTTTCTCCATATCCCTTGATACACTTACCTAAAAAGAAAATCTGGTCGATGTCAGTATTGAAAATTTCATTTGGCCTGCTACTCTTTGTGTGAAAAAGTGCTTTCTGATTTCATGCTTAACTGGCCTAGCTCGAATTTTAAGATTATGCACCCTCGTATCCCTTTATAATGTAACCTAGATCACCCCACAGTGTTCTAAATGGAAGGTAATACAAACTAGTTTATGCAACCGCTCCTCATAATTTAACCGTTTAAGCCCGGTATCATGCTGGTGAATCTGCACTGCAAGCCCCCCACCCCCACCCCTAAGGCTAATATATTATCTTGAAGTGCGGTGCCCAAAGCAGAACAATGCAATCCAGATGGAATCTTGCCAAGGCTCTGTGCAACTGAACCATAACTTCCTTATTCCTTCTTGTATTCTAACTCCTTGAGTTAAAGGCCAGCAAAGCCATTTTGATTCCTTTTTGCACCTGTGCACTAGCCTTTAGTGATTTGCTCCTTTGCAGTTCCAAGTCTCTTCCCAATTAGAATGTATTTCATTTTGTCTTTCTGAGATCTAAAGTGGATGACCTCATGTTGCCGCATTGAGCTCCATTTGCCACAGTTTTGCCCACTCGGTTAGTCTATCTATACTCTCTCTAACTTCCTTCTCTACACAACTTACATGGACAAAAGAGCTGAATTCCAGAGGTGAGGTGAGAATGACTGCCCTTGACATCACAGCAGCATTTGACCAGGTGTGGCATCAAGGAGCCTTAGTCAATGGGAATTGAGAGAAAACTCTACCAGCTGGAGTCATGCCTAGCACAAAGGAAGGTGGTTGTTGGAGGCCAATCATCTCCACCCAGGACATCGCTGCAGGAGTTCCTCAGGGCAGTGTACTTGGCCATCTGCAGCTACTTTATCAATGACCTTCCTTCCATCATAAGGTCAGAAATGGGGAGATTCGCTGATGATTGCTCAGTGTTCAGTTTTATTCGCAACTCTTCAGATAATGAAGCAGTCCGTGTCTGCATGCAGCAAGACTTGGACAACATTCGGTCTTGGACTGATAAGTGGCAAGTAACATTCGCGCCACACAATTGCCAGGCAATGACCATCTCCAATGAGAGTAAGTTTAATCGCCTTTCCTTGACATTCAATGACATTACCATCTTAAAATCCCCCACCATCAACATCCTGGTGATCACCATTGAACAGAAACTTAACTGGACCAGCCACATAAATACTATGGCTATAAGAGCAGGTCAGAGGCTGGGTGTTCTACAGCAAGTGACTCACCTCCTGACTCCCCAAAGCCTTTCCACCATCTAAAAGGCACTTCAGGATTGTGATGGAATACTCTCCACTTGCCTGGGTGAGTGCTGCTCCAACAACACTCATGAAGTTCAACACTATCCAGGACAAAGCAGCCTGCTTGATTGGCACCCCATTCACTCCCTGCACCACTGGTGCACCGTGTCTGCAGTGTGTAATGTTTACAAGATGCACTGCAGCAACTTGTCAAGGCTTCTTCGACAGCACCTCCCAAACCCATGACCTCTACCACCTCGAAGGAGAAAGGCTGCAGGTGCATGGGAACACCACCACCTCCCAAGTTCCCCTCCAAGTCACACACCATCCTGCCTTGTAAACCTATCTCCCTTCCTTCACTGTCGCTGGGTCAAAATCCTGTAACTGCCTGCCTAACAGCACTTCAGGAGTACCTTCACCACATGGACTGCAGCGATTTAAGAAGGTGCTTCACCACCACCTTCTTGAGGGCAATTAGGGATGGGCAATAAATGCTGGACTGGTCAGGTGGGCAGAAAAGTGGCAAATGGAATTCAATACGGAGAAGTGTGAAGTAATGCACTTGGGGAGGGCTAACAAGGCAAGGGAATAGAATAAATGGTAGGATACTGAGAAATGTAGAGAAACAAAGGGACCTTGTAACCACCTTTGATGCATATCCACCAATTCCTGAAGGTAGCCGGACAGATAGATAAGGTGGTTAAGAAAGCATATGGGATACTTTCCTTTATTAGCTGAGGCATAGAATATAAAAACTGAGAAGTTATGCTAGAACTGTATAAAACACTAGTTAGGCCACAGCTAGAGTACCGCGTACAGTTCTGGTCACCATATTAAGGGAAAAATGTGATTGCACTAGAGAGGGTTCAGAGGCGATTTACGAGGATGTTGCCGGGACTGGAGAATTTTAGCTTTGAGGAAAGATTAGATAGGCTGGAGTTGTTTTCTTTGGAATGGAGGAGGCTGAGGGGAGACTGAATTGAGGTGTATAAAATTATGAGGGGCCTAGATAGAGTGTATAGGAAGCATATATTCCCTTAGCAGAGAGGTAAATAACCAGAGGGCATAGATTTAAAATAATTTGTAGAAAGATTACAAGGGAGTTGAGGAGAACCTTTTTCAACCAGAGAGTGGTGGGAGTCTAGAATGCACTGCCTGAAAGGATGGTAGAGGCAGAAACCCTCATCACATTTAAAAAGTACTTGGGTATGCACTTGAAGTGCCATAATCTGCAAGGCTATGGACCAAGACCTGGAAAGTGAGATCAGGCTAGATAGCTCTACTTCAACTGGTGCAGAAATGATGGGTCGAATGGCCTCATTCTATGCCACAAATTTCTATGATTCTAACTTGGTGTCTTCTGCAAACTTAGATATATAACTTTCTATTCCTTAACGCAAATCATTAATACATATAGTATAAAGCTGCGGCTCCAATATAGATCCCTGGGAACAGCATTTATCACATCCTTCCAAAGAATGTTTGCTTTATTCCTCTTCTCTGTCTCCTACTTCCCAACCAATTGCCAGCTCATGTCACAAGGTTACCTCCAATTTGTACAACTTCATTTTTGCTAATAATCTCTTGTAAGGAACCTTATCAAATGCCTGCTGAAAGTCCATATAGAGATCATGTCAATGACCTCCAAGAAGTTCAACTAGATTAGTCAGACATGATCCATACATCACAAATTCATGCTGACTCTCTTGGATCAGCTTGTACTTGTCCATGTGCTCAGTCATTCTGTCCCTGATAATAGATTCCAGTAACTTCAACTGATGATAAATGGACAGGTCTGCAGTTATCAGGTTTCTCCATGGCTCCCTTTTTAAATAAATGGAGTAACATTTGCAATTTTCCAATCCATAGGCAAATTCCTGAATCTACAGAGGTTTGGATAATTATAACTAACACATTTGCAATTTCTTACCTTGTTTATTTTAATACTCTGGGATGGAAACCATGTGGTCCTCGAGATTTGTCTATCTTAGGTCCCATTAATTTTCCTTTACCAATTTAAAGTGATGCCCCCTCTGATTGTTGTCTGTACTTTCCGACTGCCCAGCTGAAAATCAAACACTGACCAGATGGGGAAAGACAAATAAGAATTTTTGTGCTATCCTTCTGCTTTTTGATATTTATTATTTTTAACATATTTAACTGTATCAATATCAAACAGTTGACAAAATTAGTTAATTCATCTATCCAACTAGATTGTAAATTGAATAGATTCAGTTGAAAGAATGATCACGCGAAAATGCACAGGATTTTTAAAAGAAAATAATTTTAAATGAGTGATTTCAAAATGACTCAACAGCCACGCCTGCAAGGAAACAAAACACATGTTAATGTGCTGTTGCAATTGTTGAGGCATCAACAAATTGAAGTTCAAGTCAATTGTCATGCAAAAGTAAGTGGAAAAAATTCAATTCAAGATTTTTAGCAAAACTTGTAGCATGCATAAACTAGTCGGGGAAAAAAATAAACAACAGATGTTAGACTATTGTGGAGCTTTAGGATTGAGCTCATTCCCAACCCATTATGATCTCATGAGCTGCAACCCATATGTAGTCTTCACAACAATAATGTTGCCAGTTTGCTGCTTCCTTTAATGAGGGTCAGTGAAAATGGTATCTAGTGCTAAATGAGTTAAAAGTTTTCTATTTTAAACTAAATATTATTCATGTTGTTTCTTTACAGAACTTTCTTGTTGATTATATCCTGCAAACATTTTTAGTTTTACGAATGTTCTCATAAGAACATAAGAAATAGGAGCAGAAGTAGGCTACATGGTCCCTCGAGCCTGCTCCGCCATTTAATATGATCATGGCTGATCCGATCGTGGATTCAGGACCCATCATCATAGGCAGTCCCTTGGAATCGAGGAAGACTTGCTTCCACTCCTGAAGTGAGTTTTTTGGTGGCTGAACAGTCCAATACGAGAGCCACAGACTCTGTCACAGGTGGGACAGATAGTCGTTGAGGGAAGGGGTGGGTGGGACTGGTTTGCCGCACGTTCTTTCCGCTGCCTGCGCTTGATTTCTGCATGCTCTCGGCGCTGAGACTTGAGGTGTTCAGTGCCCACTCGGAAGCACTTCCTCCACTTAGGGCGGTCTTGGGCCAGTGTCTAGGTGTCAGTGGGAATGTCGCACTTTATCAGGGAGGCTTTGAGGGTGTCCTTGTAGCGTTTCCGCTGCCCACCTTTGGCTCGTTTGTCGTGTAGGAGCTCCGAGTAGAGCACTTGCTTTGGGAGTCTAGTGTCTGGCATGCGAACTATGTGGCCTGCCCAGCGGAGCTGATCAAATGTGATCAGTGCTTCAATGCTGGGGATGCTAGCCTGGATGAGGATGCTGATGTTGGTGCGCCTGTCCTCCCAGGGGATTTGTAGGATCTTGCGGAGACATCGTTGGTGATATTTCTCCAGCAACTTGAGGTGTCTGCTGTACATGGTCCATGTCTCTGAGCCATACAGGAGGGGGGGTATTACTACAGACTCAGGTCCACTTCCTTGCCCGCTCCCCATAACCCCTTATTCCCTTATCGGTTAAGAAATTGTCTATCTCTGTCTTAAGTTTATTCAATGACCCAGCTTCCACAGCTTTCTGAGGCAGCAAATTCCACAAATTTACAACCCTCTGAGAGAAGAAATTCCTCCTCATCTTTGAATAAGGGGCCGCCCATTTCAAACTAAGATTATGCCCCCTAGTTCGAGTCTCCCCTATCAGTGGAAACATTCTCGCTGCATCTATCTTATACGTTTAGATAAGATCACCTCTCATTCTTCTGAATTCCAACCTACTCAACCTTTTCTCACAAGTCAACCCCCTCATCCCCGGAATCAACCTGGTGAACCTTCTCTGAACTGCCTCCAAAGCAAGTATATCTTTTCGTAAATATGGAAACCAAAACAGTATTCTAGGTGTGGCCTCACCAATATCTTGTACAGCTGTAGCAAGACTTCCCTGCTTTTATGCTCCATCCTCTTTGCAATAAAGGCCAAGATTCCATTGGCTTTCCTGATCACTTGCTGTACCTGCATACTAACCTTTTGTGTTTCATGCACCAGGTCCCGCTGAACTGCAGCACTTTGCAATTTTTCTCCATTTAAATAATAATTTGCTCTTTGATTTTTTTCTGCAAAAGTGCATAACCTCAAACTTTCCATCTGACAAATCTTTGCCCACTCACTTAGCCTGCCTATGTCCTTTTGCAGGTTTTTTGTGTCATCCTCACACATTGCTTTTCCTCCTATCTTTGTATCGTCAGCAAACTTGGCTATGTTACACTCGGTCCCTTCATCCAAGTTGTTAATATAGATTGTAAATAGTTGGGGTCCCAGCACTGATTCCTGCGGCACCCCACTAGTTCCTGATTGCCAACCCGAGAATGAACCATTTATCCCGACTCTCTGTTTTCTGTTAGTTAGCCAATCCTCTATTCATGCTAATATATTACCCCCAATTCCGTGAACTTTTATCTTGTGCAGTAAACTTTTATGTGGCACCTTGTCAAATGCCTTCTGGAAGTCCAAATACACCACATCCACTGGTTCCCCTTTATCCACCTTGTTCATTACATCCTCAAAGACTTCCAGCAAATTTATCAAACATGACTTCCCCTTCATTAATCCATGCTGACTCTGCCTGACCGAATTCTGCTTTTCCAAATGTCCTGCTACTGCTTCTTTAATAATGGACTCCAACATTTTCCCAACCACAGATGCCAGGCTAACTGGTCTGTAGTTTCCTGCTTTTTGTCTGCTTCCTTTTTTACATAAAGACGTTACATTTGCAGTTTTCCAATTTGCTGGGACATCCCCAGAATCCAGGGAATTTTGGTGAATTACAACCAATGCATCCACAATCCCTGCCGCTATTTCTCTTAAGACCCTAGGATGCAAGCCATCAGTTCCAGGGAATTTATCTGCCTTTAGTCCCATTATCTTACTGAGTACCACCTCCTTAGTGATTGTGATTGTGTTAAGTTCATCCCCCCCCCCCCATAGCCCCATGACTATTCACTGTTGGGATATTTTTACTGTCCTCTACCGTAAAGACTGATACAAAATATTTGTTCAGAGTTTCTGCTATCTCCATGTTCTCCATCACTAATTCCCCGGTCTCGTCCTCTAAGGGACCATCATTTACTTTAGCCAATCTTTTCCTTTTTATATACCTGTAGAAACTCTTGCTATCTGTTTTTATATTTCGTGCTAGTTTACTTTCATAGGGCTCAATTTTCCCCAAAGCTTTTTTTTGGTGTACTTGAAGAGTTACGCCCATTTTTGGGGGGCACAAGTATGCCAAAAAAAAATGTTCTGAGTTTCCCCGTTGGATTTCTTCATTTTGGCGTGGCCTAACCTGCGCCAAAAAGATAGGTTTGCCAGGGTAACCAGGGACACAATGCGAGCTGAGGCTGCAAAGTGAAACATACAGCCAGCTCCCAACACATTAAAACTCATTGCATCAACTTAAAAACATATTAAAATATATTGCAGCAACTTACCTCCAATTATTAAAGCCAGTCCCGCTATCCCCGACCCTAGCCCTGGCCGAAGGGCTTGCCGGTCTGCTTGCCTAACCGCCAGTGCCAGTCTAGCTCCCCCCTACCGCAACCCCCAGCCCCGAGTGCCTTGCCGGTACGCTCTCCCGCCCCTAGCCGAGGCCGAAGGGCTTGCCAGTGCACTCAGCCACCCCTAGCCCAGGCCGAAGGGCTTGCCGGTGCGCTCACCCGCCCTTATCCCAGATCGAATGGCCTCCTTCCTCCCAGTCCCCGCATGTAACTACACCCGAAAGGCTTCATCCCACCCCCTCTCCCTCCCTCCCACCCTCCTCCCTCTCCCCACCTCTTTCTTCCACCCCCCCTCCCACCCACCTCTCTCTCCCCCTCTCTCTTACCTTTCCTGCGGTTGCTGTCGATTTCTTTAACTCTCCAGAACATTTTTCTGCCGAGGCCAAATACGCTCGCCTAAGCAGAACTGGAGTAACTCTCAGCTGGCCAAACTTGCCTAAATGTCCAGAATTGGCGCAGGTGGCAGGTTACGCCCACTTTTGCTGAAAAAAAAAGTACCTAAAAGCTCGTAACTAACTGAGTTACGCTGGTGCAAATTGATTGGGGAAATAGTGTTTTTTTTAACTTAGGCTAAAAAAAAGCAGCCTGCTCAAAAAAAACAGCGCAAATCACCGGGGAAAATTGAGCCCAACGTCTATCTTCCCTTTCTTAACCATTTTTTTGGACATTCTTTGCTGGTTTTTATGATTCCAACTTTTGAAGGAAAGAATTTGCATTTATATAATATCTTTCACATTTCTCATAAATGTTCCATAGTGTTTCATACGCCTTGAATTACCTATAGGTGAGATTATTGTTACATAGACAGACACAGAAGCCGTTTTGCACACAGCAATGTCTGACAAACAATTGAAATGTGTTGGTTGAGCTAAAATGTTGGCTAGAATATAGGAAGAACTTCCTACTCTGCTTCAGGTAGTGCCGTGAGGATATTAACATTCATCTGAAACAGGATTACAGATGCTTTCATTTCATTCAAAGAACAGCTACCTGACTGCAACATTGCACTGATTATATGCTGAAATCCCTGGGGTGGGGCTCGAACCTACAACCTTCTGCCTTAGGGATGGGTGTGTGACTGACTGAACAAAGTCTGACACTTTGGCCCTGCTTTTAAAGAAGGGGGTTGGGTACATTGCGTACGAGGGCAAAGATCTCCGGGGACATGGAGGCCATTATCTGGCTGGCAGATGGGAGCCTAAGATCACAGCCAGGAGGTCACAGCCAGCGACCCGCAGTCAGGTAAATGGTGGGAGGGTGTGGTTGGGGGGCGGGGGGGGGGCGGGGAGAAGACAATCGAGCGAGGGTGTGAGGAAGCCTGTGGTAAGGGAGGCCATTTGCCTTCCTTGTGAGGCCTGAGGGAACACTCCTATTCCTCTTGGCTTATGAGGAAACCTTAAAAAAAAATGTTTTTAAACTTACCTGCCTGGGCCTCTATTTTAGTCTGTGGCCTGAGTGGGCTAGACCTCCCAGCAGGTCTAGCCCACTCAGGCCACGGACTAAAATAGCAGATCGGTACTTGATGACATCAGCGGGCCGCAATATGCATATTTAAAAAGGACCGCTAACTTGGGACAGTTGTCCTGCTCGCCTGCTAAAAAGAGCAGGTTAATATTCAGATCCAAAGCTGATCACCTCCCTTCTCGATCACCACCCCCCACCCTTCATCACTTACCTGAGGGCTGCAGCGGCCTGATCTTCAATGCTATTTCACCGACGAGTTGCTTGTTGACTGCAGCTCCCCTGCTCCTCTGCAAAATAGTGTGATGGGATCTTTTACATCACCTGACAGACCTTTGGTTAACACCTCATCCGAAAGATGACCCCTCTGACACTGCAGCACTCCCTCAGCACTGCACAGGAGTATTAGCCTAGATTATGTGCTCAAGTCTCTGGAGTGGGAGGTGAATCAACAACCTTCTGACTCAGGAGCAAGAGTGCAACCACGGATCCACGGCTAACTTCTTGGAAGCATTTCTATAGATTTTTTTCAAAAGCTTTATTATATATGTTATGTTATATAGTAAAAGTATAATATCTATTTTTGGGCACCGAACCTCAGCAATGATACAAAATCTGCAAAAGGACATAGACAGGCTAAGTGAGTGGGCAAAAATTTGGCAGATGGAGTATAATGTTGGAAAGTGTGAGGTCATGCATTTTGGCAGAAAAAAAATCAAAAAGCAAGTTATTATTTAAATGGAGAAAGATTGCAAAGTGCTGCAGTACAGCAGGACCTGGAGGTACTTGTGCATGAAACACAAAAGGATAGTATGCAGGTACAACAAATGATCAGGAAGGCCAATGGAATCTTGGTCTTTATTGCAAAGGGGGTGGAGTATAAAAGCAGGGAAGTCTTGCTACAGTTATACAGGGTATTGATGAGGCCACACCTGGAATACTGTGTGCAGTTTTGGTTTCCATAGTTACAAAAGGATATACTTTGGAGGCAGTTCAGAGAAGGTTCACTTGGTTGATTCCGGAGATGAGGGGGTTGACTTATGAGGAAAGGTTGAGTAGATTGGGCCTATACTCATTGGAATTCAGAAGAATGAGAGGTGATCTTATCATATAAAATTCTGAGGGGGCTTGACAAGGTGGATGCAGAGAGGATGTTTCAGCTGATAGGAGAGACTAGAACTAGAGGGCATAATCTTAGAATAAGGGGCCGTCCATTTAAAGTGAGATGAGGAGAAATTTCTTCTCTCAGAGGGTTGTAAATCTGTGGAATTCGCTGCCTCAGAGAGCTGTGAAAGCTGGGACATTGAATAAATTTAAGACAGAAATAGACAGTTTCTTAAACGATAAGGAGTTATGTGGAGCAGGGAGGGAAGTGGATCTGAGTCCATGATCAGATCAGCCATGATCGTATTGAATGGCGGAGCAGGCTCGAAGGGCCGTATGGCCTACTCCTCCTATTTCTTATGTTCTTATGTTTAAAGAGTTCAATTATGTGGATGGATTGCATAAAGTTGGCTGGTATTCACTTCAGTTTAGAAAGTTGAGGAGTGATCTAATTGAAGTTTAAAAAGGATAGGGTCGATACAGAGAAATATTTCCTCTGCTGGGGGAATCTAGAACCAGAGGGCTCATCTTAAAATTAGAGCTAGGCCATTTAGCAGTGAAATCAAAAAGCAATTTTTATAAGCAGGAGGTAGTGGAAATCTGCAACTCATTCCCCCAAAAGACTGAGGTGCTGGGTCAGTTATAATTTTTGAGACTGAGAGCAATAGATTTTTGTTATGTAAGGGTATCAAGGAATATGAATCAGATAAGTGGGTAAATGGAGATGGGGTGCAGATCAGTCATGATCTAATTGAATGGTGGAACAGGCGCAAGGGTCTGAATGGCCTATACCTGTTCCTATGGGTAAATTCACCCTTATATTCCATGTGGGAGAAGAGTTGTTGCTATGCTGTGCTCAGAGTACTGGTCGGAATATTGAACTACACTCTTTTCAAGTGAGGAGTGCACGAACAATGACTGTGTATAAAAGCAAAAGTCAACACAATCTGTAAATCTTGTATTTCCCAAGTTCATTTAGAAATATTGGTAAAGATCTTAAGACAGCTTTTTGCTTGTTAAATCTGGAATTATTACTCTCATATTTAAAATCAGCAAATTTAATAGATACAAATATAAAAAGTTCTGAATATTATTAGATTTCAGTCTACTTTATGACAGTATTAATTGCCAAAACAATAAATTTGTGACATAATTTTTTATATTTGGCATTAAGATATACTTAATTAAATGATGAAAGTTGTTAGGGGGCTTGTGGCCTACTTAGTTTCTGAAATGCTTTATTTTCCTGTTGTTTGCCTTTTTGTTATTCTGCTGCAGGCCATTTCCTACCACACATCCTTCAATAGGAGGGCAGAATAATGTGCCTGCAAATGTTTTCATGGATACCATCAATGCTGTTAAGTCTTAAATTGGATTCATGAAGGGGAAATCATGTTTAACTAATTTACTGGAATTCTTTGAGGATATAACGAGCATGGTGGATAGAGGTGTACCAATGGATGTGGTGTATTTAGATTTCCAAAAGGCATTCGATAAGGTGCCACACAAAAGGTTACTGCAGAAGATAGAGGTACGCGGAGTCAGAGGAAATGTATTAGCATGGATAGAGAATTGGCTGGCGAACAGAAAGCAGAGAGTCGGGATAAATGGGTCCTTTTCGGGTTGGAAATCGGTGGTTAGTGGTGTGCCACAGGGATCGGTGCTGGGACCACAACTGTTTACAATATACATAGATGACCTGGAAGAGGGGACAGAGTGTAGTGTAACAAAATTTGCAGATGACACTAAGATTAGTGGGAAAGCGGGTTGTGTAGAGGACACAGAGAGGCTGCAAAGAGATTTGGATAGGTTAAGCGAATGGGCTAAGGTTTGACAGATGGAATACAATGTCAGAAAGTGTGAGGTCATCCACCTTGGGAAAAAAAACAGTAAAAGGGAATATTATTTGAATGGGGAGAAATTACAACATGCTGAGGTGCAGAGAGACCTGGGGGTCCTTGTGCAAGAATCCCAAAAAGTTAGTTTGCAGGTGCAGCAGGTAATCAGGAAGGCGAATGGAATGTTGGCCTTCATTGCGAGAGGGATGGAGTACAAAAGCAGGGAGGTCCTGCTGCAACTATATAGGGTATTGGTAAGGCCGCACCTGGAGTACTGCGTGCAGTTTTGGTCACCTTACTTAAGGAAGGATATACTGGCTTTGGAGGGGGTACAGAGACGATTCACTAGGCTGATTCCGGAGATGAGGGGGTTACCTTATGATGATAGATTGAGTAGACTGGGTCTTTACTCGTTGGAGTTCAGAAGGATGAGCTTATAGAAACATTTAAAATCATGAAAGGGATAGACAAGATAGAGGCAGAGAGGTTGTTTCCACTGGTAGGGAATACTAGAACTAGGGGACACAGCCTCAAAATACGGGGGAGCCAATTTAAAACCGAGTTGAGAAGGAATTTCTTCTCCCAGAGGGTTGTGAATCTGTGGAATTCTCTGCCCAAGGAAGCAGTTGAGGCTAGCTCATTGAATGTATTCAAGTCACAGATAGATAGATTTTTAACCAATAAGGGAATTAAGGGTTACGGGGAGAGGGCGGGTAAGTGGAGCTGAGTCCACGGCCAGATCAGCCATGATCTTATTGAATGGCGGAGCAGGCTCGAGGGGCTAGATGGCCTACTCCTGTTCCTAATTCTTATGTTCTTATGTTCTTATAAATACAATTCAAGAATATTTTCTCCTTGCCCTCCCCATCCCTTCTCAGGTGCAACACTTTACTGTTGCTTAGTGCTGCATTAAATAACCTGGTTCAGAACTGACCGAAGTGAGGAATTGAATTTAAGTAGCAGGAATTCCTGAACAAAATTTAAATAATAACTTGGTCTTTTTTCAAATGAAAAAAACTTGACTAATCTGATTAAATGGATTACAAGAAAATTGTGTAGGTATTTTGACCTACTGTTAACATGCTGAATCTCATTACATTTAAGAAGAATGTCAGAAACATAAAAATTGAACAAAAAAATTGAACAATATCATCTTAGTTTAAATCATAGTGAAATCAATGTGTTTGTTCTTTGTATTTATAGATTTATTTTGACTCATTTAAATGTATTTTCCTTGCCTCCTCCTGAGGTGTCCTGTGTCACATGCATTTCCTGAATGACAAAAGGATCTGGAAGCTCGCTCTCTAGCCGTGTCGTTGCTACTCTTGAGGCGGCTGACGAGACATATGCAAGAATTTCCAGGATACATTTTCCTTCATTCCTAGCACTTTGCTTTGGTATCACAGAGGAGAGTATATGACAAATTGCTTAAATGAGTATGCTTTTCTTTTCTCCTTTTTTGTGGTCCAGCTGATAATCTCAGCAATTAATCCTATACCATTTCTTACACTAATTTCAATAATTTTGTTAAAAATCAATTTTATTGAATATACACTGTTTTTCTGTTCAGAAGCTGTTGGCTTCCCCTTGTGTTACAAGTCTTTGGTGTGGGAAAGGTGGTTTACATATTGAAAAACCTCTGCTGCAGTCATACATACCTAAACCAACATACTTTATTGCCCAGGTTTTTGTAAGAATTAGCCTATGGAGCTTTTAAAAAAAATGCATTTATTCATGCCATTATTTTTATATATAAGCAATGTTCCTCTATTTTTTTCCCAATAACACGTCACTCATATGAACATTGCTGACTGTATTTGACCTCACAGAGTAGAGATAGTTGAAATAGCCATTGTTTATTGTATAAGGGACTCTTTACAAATACTGACACATACCTGGAGATCCCTGAACTGACTTTCAAAAACCTTTGCAGAAAATATCCTTTATTAGTGCAGGTATTGGCAACAGAACTATCTAATAAGTTTACATAAATTGAATATAGAAATAAATCTAGAATACTTGAGACACTGTATCCATGCACTAGATGGCCAGAAATTCAGTGACCTTGCAGATATTCTGGGATCCCCTCGCATTGAGGGTCCATGAATCCCAGTTTGACAATTATGGAAATGGTAACAATGAATTCCTCTGGCGTTATGTATTTAGCATGGCGAAAACTAATATTCATATTTATTTGAGCACTTAACAACTGCTATTGAGAGAAGTAATATATCTTACCCAGGGCTGGATTCAAGTCTGCAAGGGTTAATCCCTAGATCATTACAAATAGCACAAAATTTGCACTTGTTTGAATCCAACGTGAATTTTGCTGTAAACCAACCGATGTAATGTAGTATGCTTTCTGTTTTATTTTTCTTACTCCCGGTTTTTCTAGCTTCCATATTTCATACTATTCGTGTAGGTTATGCCTACCTTGCTATGTCCCAGATAGCATGTTTTCACTTGTCTAGATAGATTTGTTGTGTGCCAGAGAATGAACAAATAACTCTCTTCAGCTAAATTCAGCTAGTGGTTTTACTATGGGCTGGAAATTCCGGCCTCCCGGATCCGTACTGAGTGCCTATGGACCCAGGAAGGCATCGCAAAAGCCGGTTTTCAACGCACAATGCGCATGCTGGAGCTTGACAGATCATCTGTATATCGGGAGCGAGGTCATTTGTATGGGCAAGATTGCGGTATTTATCCATATCTTGCCCAGCAAGTGTCCTCAAAATGCTTGCGCCTGATAAAAGCAGGCATATAGCCTACTTTTATAGGCATAAGAGTTTAAAAGCATACAAAAATATAATAAAATTAAATTTAAAAAACACATTTTTAAAAACCCTGCCCACTACATTACATTTATTTTTAACCATAATTAAAAAAACTTTTTTAAAACTCGGAAAAAAAAAATTTCTCTCAGATATTTATTAACTTTAATTTCAATTAATTTTAATTATGTGAGGTGTGTTTTTTATTTTTTATTATATGTGTTTAGTGTGTTTTTTTTCTCTCATTAATAGCAATGAGAACTCGTAGATATGGAGTTCTCATTGCTATTAATAAGAAAGCTGTGGAATACTGTACCTGATTGGCTGAGCAGTCACACGTGACTGCACCTTCTGCATGGGAACCTGGAGGACGAGAGCGCGCTTTGCAGCTCGGGAAGAGAAGGCCTCCCCAACGGAATCTCACGCTTCTCCCGGACCACCAATTAAATTCGTAGAAATGTATCAGGTTGGAGGCAATTGTCCGCGAGAAGCTTCCGACCACAATTTCAGCCCCATTATGTCCTCATCTGATTCACCTGGACTTCGGAAGGTGGCAGAATAATTTAGGCTTTAGCTGCTGAACAAACTTATTAAATAGTAAAAGAATAAGTGAATAGCAGGGGTAACATGACATACATTTTTGCAGTAACTGTTGAGCTAAACTAGCTCTTTGTCCAGTAGAAAACAATAATTGTTGATCATCAAATCTAAAAACAAATATGTTTCTATTGCGTCCAACAATCAGGAACATAGACGAGGCAATTGAGTCCCTCGAGCCTGTTCTGCCATTCAATGAGATCATGGCTGATCTGTGAACTAACTCCATAACTAACGCCTTTGCCTCATATCTATTAAATACAAAAATCTATCAATCTCAGATTTAAAATCAACAATTGATCTAATATCAATTGCCATTTGCAGAAGAGAATTCCAAACTTCTACCACCTTTTGGGCCCAAGTTTCCACATGATTTGCTCCTGATTTTTAGGAGCAACTGGTGGAGAACGGACTATCTTAGAAATTGCAATTCTCCACATTTTTTTTTCTGCAGTTCTAGTCAGTTAGAACAGTTCCACTTTGGAACAGAATTTTTTCTTCAAAAGGGGACGTGTCCGGCCACTGACGACCGATTTCAAAGTTTCCACAGTGAAAACGGACTCCAAACTAACTTAGAATGGAGCAAGTGAAGATTTTTGTAGAACTGAAAAAACCTTGTCTACACATTAAAAAATCAGGTGCAGGTTACAAATTAGGCGTCCGGAACGAGGTGGGGGGGAGGGAACTCATTAAATTCTACAATCAATCCTTATTTATACTTCTACAAATATTATACAAATAAATCAACCTGAATAAAAATTTATAAGCAAAGAAAAGATAAACCATCTTCCTACCTGTGTGAAAGTGCTTCAGCCAGGGAGAATGCTGCAGGCGTTCGTTCCCGCGGGGAGGGGAGGAGAAAGCCGTTCGTTCCCGCGGGGAGGGGAGGAGAAAGCCGTTCGTTCCCGCGGGGGGGGGGAGGAGAAAGCCGTTCGTTCCCGCGGGGGGGGGGAGGAGAAAGCCGTTCGTTCCCGCGGGGGGGGGGAGGAGAAAGCCGTTCGTTCCCACGGGGGGGGGAGGAGAAAGCCGTTCGTTCCCGCGGGGGGGGGGGGGGAGGAGAAAGCCGTTCGTTCCCGCGGAGGGGGAGGAGAAAGCCGTTCGTTCTCGTGGGGGGGGGAGGAGAAAGCCGTTCGTTCTCGCGGGGGGGGGAGGAGAAAGCCGTTCGTTCCCACGGGGGGGGGAGGAGAAAGCCGTTCGTTCCCGCGGGGGGAGGGGGAGGAGAAAGCCGTTCGTTCCCGCGGGGGGGGGGAGGAGAAAGCCGTTCGTTCCCGCGGGGGGGGAGGAGGCAGCCATTTGTTCCCGACGGCGGGTGGGGAGGGGGAGGGAAACGGCTGCCTCAACTTTCTGAGGCTTCCTGCAGCCTTCTCAGTGCTGATGTGCTGATGGCAATGTGCTTTTATTAAAAAATGTTCAAAAATTAAACAGCTACAAAGAACTACAAAAATGGCCGAGTGCCAATGTTTCCTTCACACTGCGCGTGCGCGAACGCTTCAATGCGCATGCGCAGCGTTGCCGGCAGGAAAAAAACAAGTTTAAATGGTACCCGCCCCCTCCCACTTACAAAATCGGCGCGAGTGTAGGCTCTGCCCCCCTGGGCGCCGCGCCAAACAGACAAGGAGCTGCAGGGCGCTCCAGAATCGCGCGTTTTTTTTCCGGCGCCGTTTTAGGCGCGAAAAACGGGCGCCCAGCTCGGAGGGGCACCCACTTTTTATCGTGTGGAAACTTGGGCCCTTTGTGTGTAGAAGTGTTTCCTAATTTCACTCCTGAAAAGTCTGGCTCTAACTTTTGGACTATGCCCCCTAGTCCTAGAATCCCTAAGCAGCGGAAATACTTTCTCTCAGTGTACCCTATCTGTTCCCCTTAATATCTTGAAAACTTTGATCAGATCACCCCTTAATTTTCTAAATTCGAAGGAATGTTTTTTGTGTACTCTGTCCTCGTAATTTAACCTTTGAAGTCCAGGTATCATTCTGGTAAACCTACGCTGCACTCTGTACAAGACCAATATATCCTTCCTAAGGTGTGGTGCCCAGAGTTGCTCACAGTACTCCAGGTGTGGACTAACCAGGGTTTTGTATAGCTACAGCATAACTTCTATCCACTTGTATTCTCGTCCCCTAGATATAAAGGCATTCCATCAGACTTTTTCTGTGCCTGTTCATGACATTTTAATGATCTGGACCCCCTCAAATTACAACTATAGCAGATCTGTGCCAAATTGCTGAGCACATTTAAAGTAAAAAAAAATTGCATTTGTGTTACCACATAATAACATTCAGTGCTGTTAATCACAGGAACTTCCTGCTATTAAACACTTCAAAACAAAACAATATAATATTATGTTGACTACAAAGTGGCATTGCATATGTAACGTAAGATCCAATTCATCTCACAATAGCAATGGTTCATTAATTTCATTAAGAAGCGCCATCCCACACACAATGGGCTGTGTTGTAAAATTCTATGGGGGTGAAGTCCCGTTGCACCCTGTTTGGGGGTGGTAACATCTGAGAGGCGGGACATTCTGTGCCAGGCACGGAAGTCCCGCCCAGTTCGAAAAATTCAGGTCACACAAAATAACGCATTCCACTTCCTTTTTGGGGCAGTATGCAGCGGTCAGGAGTGGGATGCAGCGCCCTGAAGCTGGCATTGCCCGGCGTACCTTCAGGGGGCCCTCCCCAATTTTTGTTCCATGGCGAATACGGGACAATGTGCACGGTGATTACAGGGGAGCTACAAGTTACCACCGCCGCTAAACTCCCACGGAATTTAGCGGGAGTTGTTAACGGCGTCACACCAGGAGATGCTAATGGGAGGCACAAACGACCCGAATTTCTAGTCCTACTTTTCTAAAGCCTGTTGTGTGTAGGAGGTAAAGGGAAGATACCTCTCATAATTTTTAAGCTGGTCTGATGATGCATACTGTGCTGTGCGCAATTACATTTCGTGGAATGAAGCATCATAACATAAATAGTGCAAAAATAAATTTCACCAGATAATATCCATTTTTACAGTGACCATACAAATATTCTTGGACTGTATGGCAACATTTCTTTACCAAAATATGCAACTGTTATTCTTGAGTTTATTCATAAATTATTAATGTGATTCAATAAGTTCATGCAATAAGCATTAGTCAAAATAGTATTGCAGATATTCTACTGTAGAGGTGGTTTTATACAAGGGCCAAATATGGAATGACACCAATGAAGGTTGAACGCTATATTGTAACATTAAACTGACCAAGGTGACATTTTGATGAATTGCTTCAACAGTAAAGTAGCAATTCCACAAGAGTGCATTTACTTGTGGTTGTTCATCTCTTTATGGTGATTGTGTGAGCATTAATGGCAGTGGCAGCGCATTTTATACCTAGCTTTTTCTCCTTCTGTCCTTTCTTGTCTTCTTACATTCATTAACCTAAAAAATCAGTGACCTAAAAAATCAGTGCCAGCCTGAAGTAGTCCCTGTATCTAACACAAATTGGTGTGATGAGAGGAGGGACTGCAACTGCTCCAAAGGATCAGTGGAACTTATAGGAGCTGAAATTGCTGGAAACGGGGCGCACCTACCGTGTTTCTGTTGTTTTTACCGACGCAGTGGATGCGGTGGTCTCTTGAGCGAAATACCGCTCTTTGGCTTTTTTTTCAGCGGACCGGAAGTCGGTCATAATGGGGGGGTGGATGTGCGGCGGTAAGTGGAAGTTCGCAGTCTATAGGTACGGAAGTTGGGGGTGGGTGTAGTGTCTACCACTGTCAGTCATCAGCGTAGCGCTGATGACATCATTACGATATTGCGCCACCACGGCTCTCCCCTTCACTTCAAGGGGAGAGCCTGCGTGATTCTTTAAGTTTGGGCCACTGGGACACCAGGGAGGGTTTCCCGGCCGAACCCGGGGAAATAATTGTCGGCTGACAAAAAAAAACACGGTGGCAGCGGCAGTAGGTCCTCCCCTTTAATGGCAGCCGAGCAGTGGGAGCAAGATTTTTTCAGCGGAATTTCGCCATCGGGGCGGGGGGGAACATCGGCGGTGCGCACTCTGATGACGCACTTAGGACAGATTGGCAGCAGGGGAGCGGGTCACCGCCGGGATACCGTAGGAACGGAATTTTCAAAATGGCGGCCATTACACGAAAAATTGGCAGGCATTGCACTCCGCAGCGTGGCCGCTGATTTCCGGTGGAAAAGTGAAAGGGCAATTTCGGCCCCATAATCTCTTTTACATTTTGTAGAGTAGTCAATGGCCACCAGCTTCAAAAATATTAGTAGTAGCTAGTAGATAAATTTTGGGTGCTCAAATTTAGTTTTGTCACTAATTATTTGTTCTTTTTACAAAAAATGTTGAATCGCTTCTGAAGTTGTTAAAATCTTTTTACATGCATATCTTTCGCTAATGTCTTTGCTAGGGGCACATATGATTTAAAATAGTGTTTTACGGGTTGAGTTATGAGGACATGTTGCATAAACTTGATTTATATTCCTTTGAATTTAACAGTTTGAAGAGTGATCTAATTGAAGTGTTTAAAAAATAAAGGGATTTGATAGCGTAGATACAGAGAAATTATATCCCCTGTTGGGGCATAATAAGATTAGAGCTAGGCCATTTAGCAGTGAAATCAGGAAGCTCGTTTTCCACACAAAGGCTAGAAGAAATCTGGGACTCACTACCCCAAAAGGCTGTTGATGCTGGATCAATTGAAATGTTCAAGACTGAGATTGCTAGATTTTTGTTAGGTGAGGGTTCAAGGGAAATGGAACAAAGATAGGTAAATAGAGTTGAGGTACAGATCAAGGGGCTGAATGCCCTGGCCCTATTCCTATGTTCCTAAGCCAACTTCAGAGTAACACAAAAGCTGTCTGGGTGTAACTCATTGAGTGGAGGGGGTGGGGGCGGTGGATTTTAACCCCAAGTAACGGTGGGTTGGGGTCGGGTGCAAGGTTAAAGTATTAAAAATGTGAATTTCGACTTCAACCCGCCTCCAACTCGCCCACTTCCAAATTTAACGGGGGCGGTATGGGGGCCGGATAGCCAAACCGTTCCCAGGAGGCGGATTGGCACTTTAAATACTCTAATGAGGCTGGGAGCCTCTGATTTAACCTGCTGTCCTTGTGGGCTGGGAGGAGCAGGAGGGCTGCCCTCCAGCTCCCCCGTCCCCAGGATCGGGAATTGGACCTCCGGGATGGGGTTGGAAACCCTTGCAGGATCAGAGCCTCCCCCTGCCTCGCACCTACCTATGGTTGCAGCCTCCTGTCCAGCGTACCCCACCTGACTGGAAGTCAGTCTGTCAATCTAGCTGATTTCTGGACGGGGAACCCGGCCGTGACATCACACGCACGCTGTGGAATTAAAACTCCGCAGCATGCAGGGAAACCCGGACTTCTACCAGGCACCCCCACTCTGGGCGGGTCAAAAACTTAAATTCCGGCCAAGGCTTCTGAACCTTTGAGCATCATGTATACATCAGTGCTGTTACTTAGCTGCAAGCCCATCTCTTCAATTCTATTTGAGCAATATGGCTGTTTGGTAGCCACTGCTTGTGTGTCCCTGATGATATTGGATGCACCAGGTGCCTCTGACTCTCAGAGTAATACCACCCACTCACCCACCACACATTTTTAATTCCCTTAAATTATGTTCATTTTTTAATTTCTTGTAAAAGATGTTTAACAGACTCCACTAACAGTTCAGTGGGCAAATTAACCATGTTATGAAGTGTTGAGCCATACAAACCATACATTTTCAAGTTCAAACTTTGGTCTGATTTGAATTAACTGAGCTAAGCCAATGCAGCAGTAATAACCCCCATCAAAAAGGGCATGCCCAGTTGAGGACAGGATCGGGATGCTGCCTGTGGGATCGTTTGTCAGTATAAATGGTTACATTCAGGAAAGAGGATTGAGAAAAAAATAAATGTTTAACAAATGTAATCAAAAGTTAGGCACTATTTTGCAACGAAGGAGTTTCAAAATTTTCTGGAATGAGAATTATGCTGCTTCTCAGAAGTTGCTTAATAATGTTGCCTCATGACTCATTGCAACATCATCAGCTGATTCAATTTGCACATTAACATTTCTTGTTGTGCTTATTTCAAAATTAAAAGTTGCAACAAAGCTGGGAATTTCATAGGTATTGATTTCAATTGAATGTCCTGCCAAAGAGTTAGTACTCAAGGATGAAAGTAGGTCACCCTATATTAGGATTGTGTGTTGCCATGACAGTGATTCCCATTTCTGTTTTTAAAAGTCTACAAAAGAAAAAAAAAAATAATTCAGCTTTGACTTATCTTGGTGCCAGTGTGACGGCTCGCATCTGACCTATAATTAGTTCAGCTGACTGGTATATTTTCAGTGTTCAATTCTGCCTATGAGAGTGAAAGAAGAACTGTGTTTTGTTGAACAGAGTTCAATACATATGTGTGATGGGAAATTATAGTTTCATAATTATAGTTGCCTGTAAATATTATGCTTTTTGCATATGATGCAGCTAATTGGTGTGTAGAGAACATTTGGAGGTTAGATTGAGAAACTGACTTGTTTGGAATGTTTAAAATTCTGGCAAAATTTCTTTGTGTGTCAAGTTTAACAGTAAAGTAGATGTAAGTTAGACAGGAGACCAATGTTGATAGTTGGGACGAACAATGTTTTCTTCCTTTATTTTTCCACTCGAATATTGCTGCCATGCCAAAATATATTTCTGAGAGTTAGCCCACAGAAAGAAAATACTCTTTTAGGATTGTTTAATGATCATTAAAGGGTGATCAAGACAAATTCTAGCATTTTCCTCTTAGTGAGATAAGTATGTAGGGTTCATAACTCACAGTAATACCTGTGAGTTAGTTTTGCAAATGAAAGAGAACAATTTCAAAGGCTCACCACAGCAGTGACGGTGGTAGGCAGTGCTGCATTGTTTCCATCTCCACAGCATGGGTGCAAATATTGTCAATTATTGCAGAGTGCAGCAAAAACTCAGAAAGGGTTGCTCAGAAACACAAACAGCAGAAAAGGCACATGGCTCATGGAATACACTACCCCAGGCAATGGATCTATCAAAAGAGACTCAGCTTTTGGGTGACCAGGGCATGAGGAGACTGAAGGCTAGCAAGGAAGCTGTTACTTTACTGTGCTGTCTGGTCCACAATAACATGCAGAACAGACAAACATCTACACTGCACTACTTGTGACATCAACTGCATCACTACCCTCAATTTTTATGCTGCAACGTTCTCCCAGACACCCGCGTCACAGGAGTCAGTCATTGTGCTGACCACTGCTGCAATAAGGAAATAATTAAAACACAACCAATTATATATATTTCAGTTGAATATCCAGCAGTAGTCAGAGTCAGCTACAGATTTTCCAACTTAAAAACTTTCTCCAAAATCAAGGGCATTGGCAATGCTAAATATGTAATTATTTATGCATTTACCAATAACCAATTAACACAAATAAATAGAAAGGGTTACGTCTCCCTCAATATGCAAATTTGCATATAGCCAGCAACATAAATTTATGCACATCAGTGCATGCGTCCTATGAATTATGCATGATATTTTCATTCTGAGTCAGTGAAATGCCACAAAGCTCTGCAAAATTGGAAAAAAACGATAGAGGGCTGCCTCCTCAGAGATTTAGGCTATACAATGCAACCATGGTTAGTGAGACCTCTGCCTAATATCCCTAAGTAGAAGAGATCTGATACAATAGCATGTACACATGAATTAAGAAAAGCAAATATTTGGATTGGTAAAGCAACAATTCAGATTTTTGGATTGGTCAGAGGAAGGGATCAAAATTATAAAGTATGTTGAGTTCTGCACTATGTTACCATGTATTTGGATGAGGAACAGCAGGAAGGCATGAAGAACAAAGAGGCCAATGATGTTCAGGACCAATCAGAAGAAGTCAAGCTGCTGCTGCCATAGAGGCATATTACCTATACTTTGAGGAAGCTTTGCAATGACGAGTTGCTTTACCTATTTCGTTGCAGCTTAGAATTGATTGTGTTCTTTATCTTACTGAAAGAAATACTTCCTTTCCTAAGTAATAAAAGATATATTTCGGGTAACATAATGGCCTAGAATTTACTGGAATCGATACGATGAGAAATTGGGCTCGGAAGCACCCGTTTTTTTAGGCGCTACGGCTGCCGTTATGGATTCAAAATGGCGTTCGCAGTACATACATTTCTGATGCGAAGCGCGCCGGACGCACTCTTGGTGAGGGCATTGGCACGCATACAGTTAACGTCTGTCGGAACTATGTAGAGCAGGCAGATTATGACTTTGATCAGTGTGCAATACTGATTTATTACCAGCACTGCCATTTTGGAGCTCAACGGTCCAGCCGATGCCATCCCCTAAGCTCGCACAGCTGAACACGTGTTAAGCAGCAGAACGGACTTGCCACCAATGCTATTTAAAGGAATCATCAACTACTTACAGGTTATTTGTGGATGATTTCTTCTTGTCGTTGCTACAATTTTGTACATTTTTGGTGCTTTCCAAGGTTGTTTCAAAAGTCTACAGGGACTGGTGCGCTAGATGCTGAAGTACTTTCTGTTGACTTCAAGGCTTTTGCACAAACCAGTTGCTCCCAGACATGGACACACTAGGAGGCCTTCCTCTTGGAAAAGAACATGAAAGGGAGAATCAGCAGAGGCCGCGCAGAGCAGGACAAGCTGCTAGAAGGGGGAGAAGGGCTCTCAGCAGGATGTTGAGGGACAAATTCTCCTACCTGAACCTCAGAGAGGAGCAGTATGTGCGACAGCTCCGTTTCACTAAGGAGGTCCTCACTGAAATCTACCAACTGTTTCAGCAAAGTCCTCGTCACTAATATCTGGAGACGTGCCAAAATTGAGAGAGCTGTCCCACAGCCTAGTCAAGCAACAGCTTGACATAGTTATACTCACAGAATCATACCTTTCAGCCAACATCCCAAACTCCTCCATCACCATTCCTGGGTATGTCCCATCCCACTGGCTATACAGACCCACTAGAGGTGCAAGCACAGTGGCATAAAGTCAGGAGGGACAGGCCCTGGGAGTTCTCAACATTGACTTCAGACCCCATGAAGTCTCATGGCATCAAGTCAAACGAACAAGGAAACCTCATGCTGATTATCACCTACCACCCCCCTCAGCTGATGAATCAGTACTCCTCCATATTGAACACCTTTTGGAAGCAGCACCTAGGGTGCCAAGGGCACAGAACATACCCTGGATGGGGCACTTCAATGTCCATCACCAACAGTGGCTTGGTAGCACCACTACTGACTGAGCTGGCCGAGTCCTGAAGGACAAAGCTGCCAGACTGGACCTGTGGCAGTTGGTGAGAGAACCAACATGAGGGACAAACCTCCTTGACCTCATTCTCACCAATCTACCTGTCACAGATGCATCTGTCCATGACAGTATTGGTAGGAGTGGCCACTGCAGAATCCTTGTGGAGACAAATTCCCGTCTTCACATCCCCCTAACACCCCCCAGCCCTACCTCCTTCTATGTCCACTCCTTGAAAAACTCTTCCAACTCTCTTACAACTGCACTTTTGAACTGCCAACTGTCCAGCCTTTGGCCCTCCATTCACCATGACATTTCTGCAGTTACCGATCTGCTCAATTACCCCCTCACCACCACCTTTGATGCCCTAGTCCCTGTTAAAACAATTACTCTCTCTCACCCCGGCCATTTTCCCTGGTACAGCTCTGATCTTTGCTCCTTTAAGTCCAAGGGACGCAGATTTGAATGGACATGGCGGACAACTGGTTTAGCCATTCACCGCCAGATCTAGCAGGACCACGTAAAGCATTATCGGGTCCTGCTCTCATCTGCCAAATCTGACCGGCATATCCACCTTGTCGAGTTCATCCTCTCTGCATCCACCTTGTCAAGTTTTAGGGGGTTATTCTCATTGATAGTAATGGAAGCCCATACAAACGGAGTTCCCATTTTTATCAATGAGAATACTAGTTAGTGATTGATGGTCCAGGCCCTCGTGGTTCCAGCAGATGCATTCGTATGTGAAAGACATCTTCCCATGCGCTGCATAGTGAATGAAGGTCTCAGGTAATTTTGTAGATTTTTTTCGGGTTGGAGGCATTCGTACGAAGGAAGCCTCCGACCACAATTTTCGACCCATTAATAAATATACTACATAGCAGATGTAATGCAGTCTTTCAGTCTCCCGGATCAGCGCGTTCCAGAATTTTCCTCTGGATAAATTGATGGATGGGCTGCTCATACACTGTCAATGCATTTTACTGGAAGGGCCCACCATCTGTTCCACTTCTGCCCCTGTTCATTGTATGTTGGCCTTTAAACATGAGTAGTGTGATTTAATTAGGACATCCTGATGAGCCACCTGGCAATATATTCACCAATGTGACTTTATGAGCATTTACTTTCTTTCATGCATTCTATTTATGTCCTTGACAATCTTCGTAAAGCAGGGTCATGTTTATTATTTACTTTGCTGCTCTTGTCAAATCACAAAAATCAAATAACCCATTTGGTGACCATTGCCTTGCTTTCTAAATCTAGAACATTTTCTTAGACTGACATTCCCATACTAAAAAATTATTATTTTTTGGATAACATTGGCAATCAAGGCTGTTGTAGTAAAATCTGGCCGGTATATGGCCCCCCCATTAATTTTCCTCTCTGCTCCACCCAAATCATGCTTAACTCCCAGGCAGTAATGACAAAAATCTACCCCGCATTCGCTTCATTTTCTGAATACTTTGCATTTGGTTGAGAAATGAATGGGCAACTTTCAACCTACGATGCTGACAGATTCACATTGCATGAATTAGTTGGAAAATGGTACAATATAGCCAACTTAATTTTTATTCACTATTTCCTTCAAAACATAGATATTTAACCAGTAAATTTTGAAAAGAGCAAAAGAAAAATCTTTGACTTTTGAAACTTGCAGCTCTATTTTCTGTAATACTGTAGTATATTATCTGCTACTTTAAGGTTATGAGCAGAGACCAATACTAAAACAACTAGGTCATTCCAATCTGGTATATCCATTACACAGTTGTTGAAATAAGGTTGGCTGGCAGTTTGGGAAAAAGAATGTTATACCTGACATGGCTGGAAGAAGCGCAGTTATGGCAGCTCAACATTCCTGCTTACAGGGTTTTCAGATGGGATAGAGAGGGGGGTAAAAAAGGAGGCGTGTCACAGTATTGATTAAAGAAACAATTACAGCTGTGAGGAGGGATGATGTATTGGAAGGATCATCAAATGAGGCCATATGGATCGAATTGAAGAACAACAAAAGGACGATCACACCCCCAAACAGTCAGAGGGAGATAGAAGAGCAAATATATTAGCACATTTCTGAGATGTGCAAAAACTATAGGACAGTAATAGTAGGGGATTTCAACTACTGGGATAAAATTAGTGTGAGAGGTATAGAGGGTGTGGAATTCCTAAAATACATTCAGGAGAACTTTTTTAGCCAGTATAGCAAGCCCAACAAGGGAGGGGGGCAGTTCTGGCCTTAGTTTTCGGGAATGAAGCTGGGCAGGTGGAAGGAGTATCAGTGGGAGAAATTTTGGTGCTGGTAATCATAATTCAGTTAGATTTAGAGTAGTTATGGAAAAGGACAAAGATAGACCAGGAATATAAGTTCTCAATTGGGGAAAAGCCAATTTTACTAAGCTGAAAGGTGATTTAACCGTAGTAGACTGGAAACAGCTACTTAAAGGTAAATCAATGTCAGAGCAGTGACTAACAAATCTAGAGCCCCTGGATGTCAAGGAACATACAGGGAAGGATAAACAATAAAAGAGAGGCTTATGACAGATGCCAAGGGCTCAATACTGCAGAAACTCTAGAAGAGTATAGAAAGTGCAGGGGTGAAATTAAAAAGAAAATTAGGAAAGCAATAAGAGAGCATGAAAAATTCTTGGCAAGTAATATCAAAGATGTTTTATAAATACATTAAGAACAAGAGATTAACTAAAGCAAGAGTGAGGCCTATCAGAGTCCATAAAGGGAACTTGTATGTGGAGGCAGAAGACGTGGGTATGGTTCTCAACGAATACTTTGCATTTGTTTTCACAAACAAGAGGGGCAATGCAGACATTGCAATCAGGGAGGAGGAGTGTGAAATATTAGATGAAATAAACATAGTGAGAGAGGAAGTATTAAAGGGTTTAGCAGCTTTGAAAATGGATGAATCCCAGGCTGTTTAGAGAAGCAAGAGAGGAAATAGCAGAGCTCTGACCATCATTTTCCAATCCTCTCTGGCTACAGGTGTGGTGCCAGAGGACTGCTAATGTGCTAACTTTGTTTAAAAAGGGAGAAAGGGATAGAACGAGTAATTACAGGCCAGTCAGCCTAACCTCGGTGGTGGAAAAATTATTGGAGAAAATTCTGAGGGGCAGGATAAATCTTTATTTAGAAAGACATGAATTATTCACGGATAGTCAGCGTGGATTTATTAAGGGAAGGTGATTTCTGACTCACTTGATTGAATTTTTAGAGGAGGTAACAAGGAGGTTTGATGAGGATAGTGTGTTTGATGTAGTGTATATGGATTTTAGCAAGGCTTTTTATAAGGTCCCACATGCAGACTGGTCATGAAAGTAAAAGCCCATGGGATCCAGGGCAAAGTGGCAAGTTGGATCCAAAATTGCCTCAGAGGCAGGAAGCAAGGAGTAATGGTTGCTGGGTGTTTTTGTGACTGGAAGGCCATTTCCAGTGGGGTTCCATAGGGCTCCGTACTAGATCCCTTACTTTTTGTGGTATATATCAATAATTTACACTTGAATGTAGGGGCTAGGATTAAGAAGTTTGCAGATGAGACTAAAATCGGCTGTGTGGTTGATAATGAAGAAGAAAGCTGTAGACTGCAGAAAGATATGAATGAACTGGCCAGGTGGGCAGAACAGTGGCAAATTGAATTCAATCCAGTGAAGTGTGAGGTAATGCATTTGGGAGGGCTAACAAGGCAAGGGAATAAACATTTAATGGTAGGACACTGAGAAGTGCAGAGGAGCAAAGGGACCTTGGAGTGCATGTCCACAGATCGCTGAAGGTAGCAGCCCAGGTCGATAAGGTGGTTAAGAAGGCAAACGGAATACTTGCCTTTATTAGCCAAGGCATAGAATAAAAGAGCAGGGAGGTTATGCTTGAACTGTGTAAAACACAGCTAGTGTGCAGTTCTGGTCACCATATTACAGGAAAGATGTGATTGCACTAGAAAGGGTACAGAGGAGATTTACAAGGATGTTGCCTGGACTGGAGAATTTTAGCTATGAGGGAAGATTGAATATGCTGGGGTTGTTTTCTTTGGAACAGAGGAGGCTGAGGGGAGACCTTATTGAGGTGTATAAAATTATAAGGGGCCTAGATATCGTGGATCGGACTGACCTATTTCCCTTAGCAGAGGGGTCAACAACAATTTAAAAGTAATTGGTAGAAGGTTTAGAGGGGATTTGAGGGGAAATGTCTTCACCCAGAGGGTGGCGGGGGTCTGGAACTTATTGCCTGAAAGGGTGGTAGAGGCAGAAATCCTCACCACATTTAAAAAGTACTTGGATGTGCACTTGATGTGCCGGAATGTACAAAGCTACGGACCAAGAGCTGGAAAGTGTGATTAGAGTGGATAGCTCTTTGTCGGCCGGCGCCGATATGATGGGACGAAATGGCCTCCTTCCGTGCTCTAAATTTCTATGATACCTCACTTATATTGAAACCTAATGTAGCATGGGCTCTGTATATGAATTAGGGCAGGTGCTCTCGTTGTATTGTTTCATATTAAAAAAGTTATAAATTGCAGCAGAAGCACAACAGACAGAATGCTGTGATGCATGATCAGGGGACACAATGCTCAATACCAGTCTGACTAAGTGTTGAAACAACTAGCAGATTAGAACTGGCATGAAGCCAACCCCAGAGTTGTGACTGTTTCACACCAGTGGCTATGATTCAGTTTTACTGGATGGCAGAGATTGATTGTAGCATATTTCAAAGCCAATCTTACCTCTGTCTTCTAGTACCTGTACAACCAGGGCACTAATGGACAGTGTCATGTGCTAGGAGATATGAATTCATATCCCAGCCTTTTGCTTGGGGTTTCTGTGGTTGAAGGTGTTGCCAATTTCAGCTTGATCTTTAGGTGCAGCACTACTCTCACTGTATCCTTTGCTCTTAGGGGGTAAATTTTGTACACGCCGGTTGGGAGCAGTAACAGCTGCGAGGCAGGACTTCCTGTGCCAGGCGCAGAAGTCTTGCCCCGGCAGCTAAATTGGGCCGAGAGGAAGTGAAGTGCAAATTCTCGTGCTCCATTTCCTCTCCGGGCAGGACTAGGGGGCAAATCTCGGGAATTTTACAGCGTTATGCGGAAGCGAGTAGCGCTGGTAGGATCACAGGGCCCTCCACCTCCATTAAAGGGGATGGCACGCTGCGGACTCTGCATTGGGGAAAAGGGGCTACCACTACACCACTAGGGAGAGGGGTGCCATAGCAGCAGCCCAGCACAGAAGCAGAATGCCTGACTGTGGAAATCCATCGTTCACAGTGAGGGCAAAAAGCCAATAAATATAATGGTGCTGTCATTGCCAAGCTATTCTAACCAATCATAATTCACCAATGAAAATGTTATGGGCTAAAAATTTGCCAACCTTGCGCCCGTTTTTTTGCCGATACTTCGCCGTTTTTGTTGAAAAACGGTGCGTTGGGAAATTCGGAGAAGTCTTGCGGCGGTGCTTTTCAAATACTGCTGGAGAGAGGAGCACCGGTGTGCAAGACTCGAAATATCGCTTTTGCCAAAAATTTGGCGCTGAGCGCACCCATATTTAAGACGAAAATCCACCAAGGAAACAGCTGTGTTGCAGTCCTGGGATCAACAGTAAGTATGACAATCTGCAAAAAAGGTAAGTTAAAGCTTTTATTTTTTTAATTCTTTTGCAGCAATTCGTGAGTTAAGTGTCTTGTGAATGTTTTGTGATTTTTTTTATTTTTTGTTTTTTACAATTTATTTTTTGGTGTTTTCCCCCCTCCCTAGGCCCAATTCGCAGCGGTATCGCCCTCGGAGTAAAGTTGCAGAAAATTTGTGGTTTGTGGCACGAATTCTCATGCAACGCCGAGTTTTACTGCTGCGCAAATTAAAGCTTGAATTTACAGCCTCTGAGCGATAGCATTGCCATAATAATAATTTGGGCGAAAAAATACAATTTTCACTGAGAACCGAATTTCTAGCCCTACGTCAAGGAAGGAGCAATTTGAGTTTGCTTTTTCAGCCAATTGCTTGGTAGGGAAAAGCAATATAGGTTAGAGGTCATTAAAAATGTCACTGTGAATTTTAATAGGGTCATTCCCTGCAAGGCCACTTTGGTAATATCCATGAAGATGATCAACCCAGTGGTTTCTGGAGACGCTCCATAGTAAACTGTGGGTTTGACTTAAAATGGGCTTGAGAGACACTCCAGTGCCACCTCACCCAGGAAAGCATGCATGATTTCTGGTACAGGTACAGCGTTGAAAATCCAGAAGCCTCGGGACCGAGGCCGCTTTGGATTCTGGGTATTTCCGGACTTCGGAACGTCTTTCTGACATCCCGAATCCGGAAACGGCCGAGCCCAGGTTCGTGTATTTCCGGACTTCAGAATGTCTTTCCGACGTCCTGAGTCCGGAAATGCTGGGGCGGGGGGGGGGGGGGCAAGGTTAAGAGCGATGGATGTGCAGTGGGGGGGTGGGGTGCGAGGGAAGCAGCGGCAGGCCGAGGTAAGGAGCGGGATGTCCGGCGGGTGGCTGGACCTGGAGATTCCAGCGGGTCGCGGGCCGAGGTAAGGAACGGGGGGTCCAGTGGGTGGCGGGGCCTGGAGAGGCGGTGGCGGCCCGAGGCGGGGGAGAGGTCGGCAGTGGCCCAAGGCAGGAGAGTCCAGTGGTGGGGGGGGTGGCGGGCGGTGGCGGTGGGTTCGGATTCCGGAACATTTTCCGGATCCGGACGACCTCGCCACGGATCATCCAGGAGTCTGGATTGCGGAACAGTACGGATTCTGGAACTCCGTATTTTCGACGCTGAACCTGTATGTATATTATTTTCTTCTAAGGAAAGACAAAAGTACTTGCCAAGACACTTTTCTTCCCCTTAAAAGAAAATGACAATTACATATGATATTGCACATGTTAGCACATAGCTCTTTGCAGTTGGAAATAAAATATTTAGTTATTACATTTTTTGCCCACATTCATTTAATGTATTTTCTTTGCAACCTTATTTTTAGGTTGTAACATGGATGTGTTATTCTCCTTCTGAGAGAGTTTGACTGACAGTCTCTTCCCAAATCATTGAGGATTGATGACAGGTAGAAAATTGCTTTATAACAACTGTTTATTGAATCAGTTTTGTCCTATTTTCAAAACAGGTGGCACACAGCGTCTCCCTCGAATTGTAGGAGTATCCCTAGCAAAGGAACTTATTTTTTCTGGACGATTGCTTGATGGCACTGAAGCAAAAGTAGTCCGTCTGGTTAGTCATGTTGTGGAGCAGAATGAAGCAGGAGATGCAGCTTATCACAGGGCATTATCCCTCGCAAAAGAATTCATACCTCAGGTACATCATTCTTTTAATATTTGGTTTTAGGAATTCATTTTTCGAAAATGTTTCAGTTTTGTACATTTTATACACTTATCAGCGCCTCTTGAAGAATTTATAATTCCTATCAAAATTGTGATACCAGCAACATGTTTGTGTGTGGCTCACGGTGGTAAATACTCACATCACTAAGTCAGAAGATCATGGGTTCAAGCCCCACTTCATAATATGTGCACATAATCTACGCTTACATTTCATTCTAATACTGAGGGAGTGCTGTATTGTTGAAGGTGCTGTCCATCAGATGAGATGTTACACGAGCACCTGTATGCCTGTTCAAGTGGATTCATGATGTTCCATTGTACCTCTCAACCACAACATTAACTGGTCATTTATCTAATTACTGGTTGTGGGACTTGCTGTATGCAAAATGGTTGCCAGTTTATTTACAAAATAACAGTAACTTCAAAACAAACACTTCAAAAATAATTGGTTGTAATGTGCTTTGGAACACGTATGTGAAGTGTGCTAAACAAATACAAGGGCCTCGATATTAACCCCCCCCCCCTCCCCTACCACCACATGATGGGCGAGAAAGCGTTAGAGTTGAATATGGGGAACGCGACCCCAATATGAATACGCCCGGCACCTTTTTTAAGGCAGCGGATATTGGGATAGCTGGGTGCCCCGCTGTGTAGAAGTGTGACACTTGAATAGTGTTGTATAGTATTTATAGCACAGAAACGGGTTGTTCAGCTCAACAGGTCCATGCCAGTGTTTATGCTCCATGCGAGTCTTCTCCCACCCCTCTTCATCCAACCCTATCAACATATCCTTCTATTCCTTTCTCCCTCATGTACTTATCTAGCTTCCCCTTTAATGCATCTATGCTATTCGCCACAACTACTCCCTGTGGTAGCAAGTTCCATATTCTAACCACTCTCTGGGTAAAGAAGTTTCTCCTGAATTCCCTATTGGATTTATTAGTGACTCTCTTATATTAATGACCCCTAGCTCTGGTCTTACCTCTACCCTATCAAACCCTTTCATAATCTTGAAGATCTCTATAAGGTCACCCCTCAGTCTTCTCTGTTCTAGATAAAAGACCACCAGTCTCTTCAATCTTTCCTGATGGGTATAATTTCTGAGTTCTGGTATCATTCTACTAAATCTTTTTAGCACTTTCTCCAGTGCCTCTATATCCTTTTTATAATATGGAGACTAGAACTGTTCACATACTCTAAGCATTGTCTAACCAATGTTAGAGAAGATGTTGGAAAAGTTAGGACGGTTCTCCTTGGAACAGAGAAGGTTAAGAGGTGATCTAATAGAAGTTTCAAGATGATGAGAGGTTTTGATAAAGTAAATAGGGAAAAAACATTCCCTCTGGTGAGTGGGTCAATAACGAGAAGTCATAGATTCAAAATCATTGGAAAAAGATCGAGAGGGGAGATGATACGAATTCTTTTCACTCAGTTGTCGGGATCTGGAACTCTCTACCTGAAAAGGTGGTGGAAGCTGATTCCACGGACAAAAAGCTGGAATGTGGGAGTAAGCATGGCTGCACTTTCAAAGAACCATCACAATGGCCTCCTTGTGTGCTGTAAGTTTCTATGAATCTATGGGCTAGAACCTCCACTTTTGTGGTTATCGAATAGGCGATATTTCCGGCGTAGGCGTTAAAAAAGGGTTTTCAGATCGCCGGCTTCTCATCCATTCTCAAAGCACCTAGTCCCCATTTTTGAAAATAGGCATTACCGCGAGCGATATAAAATGGGCAGTAGCGTTAAATTTTTTTGACTTGCCGTAAAGTGTGGCCGTCCTTAGTAACAGCATGGCAACACTTGATTCCCACGATTCAGGAGGTCAAGGGTCATTATGACATGCTCAGAAGAGGAGACAGAGAGAGAAAGACTGAAGGCATGTCTGGGTTTTGTGTGGCTGCTTTGGGAGGAAGGAGGGAGACTTTAGAGCATTACAGCAAGTAGGAAAACAAAAATTAGCTGTTACCAGCCACATATTTGCCCAAATTTGGCCTATCATGGAGAGAGAGGAGGAGGCATCGCAGCACGCTGTGGAGACTGACGCTGGAGAGAGCAGTGAGGTGGGGGAGGAGAACATTGGAGGGCACAAAAGAGCCAGGAGGTTCTCGGACAAGGCAAATGTCTCCCTCCTGCAGGAGGTCGAGTCACGCTGGGGTGATTTGATACAGGGAGGGCATGGGAAGCCCACCCCAAAGGCATACCAGAGGATATGGACCGAGATAGCAGAGGTGGTCTCATCGGCAACCGACGAGGTTTGTGAGGGCAACCAATGCCGCAAACGATGGAACGACCTTGTGGGATTCGCAAGAGTAAGTATTACATTGATTTACATGTACTTATGTATTTATATAATTTGATTTGTAACAGTCATGAGTGACTATCATCAGATGTGAGGTCTTCCACTTTTACCGGGAATTTTTTACTCAAAGCCTGCGGTCACGGTGTATGTCTTTATGTAAAGAATTATAATTTTCATAACCGACAGATGTAATCATGATTATTATGTATTGTATCAGTCTCTGTGACAGTACCTAGCAATGATATCATGCAATGATCTCATGCTATGTAGTCCTGTCACTTTTACAGAAGAAGCTATCGACGATGAGGTCCATGCAGAGGCGAACGAGATGGAGGAGCGGATGCTCACACTCGTGAGGAAGCACCCCTGGACAGCCACGGATGCATCTGCAGGTGGCTGAAGTGATGCCACATGAGTAAAGCTTACACCATTGGGTGATGTAAAGTCAATAGATGTCACACCCAATCATATCCGAACAATCATATATGATAGATGATTTCTAAAATTGTCATAGAAATAATGATGGGCTAATCATTGGAATGCAAATGTGTTGATGGTCATGAAATGTGATGTTTGTGATGATTTTGAGAGCGGTGGTGCTTTTGTCGTGCATGTGCTGTGTGTAGCGCTGTGTGACCTTCTGACCCTAGCACCCCCTTCTCCTATAATAACCTCATTTGTGTTTTGCAGCTCAGCCAGTATCGCGTCCCAAGACAAGACCACAAAGCCAGAAGGTGGGGGCGCGGAGCCCGACTCTCCGGACGATCCAACATCTGGTGCTGAGGAGCTCCGATTCTCGCCCGTCAATCCGCTGGGTCTGTTCTCCACGGATGAGAGCGCGGACTTCGAGGAACCTGCATCACCACGCTCCAGAAGCCATTCCACCCCAAGGCTATCGAGTGGTCCTCCGGTCATTCCAGGCTCCACTCTGGAGGTACCAGCTCCAAGCACCTCGCCACAGGGCACCCCATTTGTCCCCAGGACCGTGCCGATCCCGCGGAGGTCTCATGGACGCAGCAGGTCTGTTCCATGAGCGCCACATGACAGCGGAGAGATGGTACAGTTGTCCAGGAGGACTGTAGACATTGGTGACCAGCTCATTGAGGCATTTGGGGATATATCCCGACAGCTGGCCACCATGACCGAGTACATTTCATGGATGGCGGAGGCCTTGGACACCATAGCCAGGAACACTGCTGGCACAGGCCTCCCAGTAGTCCCCGAGCACGACAATCCACCCCTAGGTTCCACACCACCACTGCGAATGACAGATGAGAACAAGGACCAAGATCCTGCTTCTGCATCAGGGAATGTTCCCACCTCGGCAGCCCCCCACTCCTGTACCCGTGCAACGACCGCATCTGCCTTCATCCCCCTCCAATGAGGCACCGTCTGGGGAGCTCCTCGGCCAGGCACCGTGGAATGAGGAGGGGTAGGGGTAGAGGTGGGGAGAAGAAGGAGAGGGGGGAAGGAAAGTGAGGTGCATGTCCGCAGGTGATGGCTGTGTTGTACCTCCATCTGGCTGTATGCAATTTGTTGCAATGTATGGGGAGGGGACCATGCTCCTGCTTTGCCTTTGTATTCTGTGTTGCTGGACATGTTGAACATTTGATTGATGTCAATGGTGGAAAAAGTGGGGTGTGGGCGGGGGTTGGGTGTTATTGGCTGTGATATTTATGATTTCAGACCAATGTTGGTATAACATTTTTGTTAGTGAACATAACTTGTTGCGCATTGTCTCAGATAGCTGGACCATTACACGTTGGTGATTCCTTAACATGAAAAGGTTAAATACAACTTAACATCAATCAACATAAACTTTAACTGGCACCAAGGTGATGGGCATCATTGATGTCTGAGCTGCACACACACAGCAGTGTGTCAGCGTTGTCACTCACATCAATGCTCTTTCAAGCAAATCATTCAGATATCAGCTCCTCACGTAAGAGTGCCATTTTAAAAATGCCAGCCACACCGCTGCCGTTTGTTCAGAACAGTTCCACTTTTTCTGGGCGTTTTTTTGGGCGAACGATATTGTGGGCAATAGATGTGCGAGGTGGTGAAAGTGACGGTGGGTGATCCCCTGGGCGTTAGTTTCACCAGAGGTGCTCTTTACGACAAAAAAAAGTGGGCGGGCGGTATTATTGAATCGCAGCGTTAATTCTGCATGGAAAGTAATGCTGGGTGATATTATGGGCGTTGATTTTGCCCATTCTGATGATTCAGCCCAAAAAAAATGGGCGGGCGGTAATATTTTTTCCCGGCATTAAGCACATGGGGAAAGTAACGCTCGGTGATAAGTTTTCTAAAAATGCCCGTCAGTTTCCATTTTGTGCCAAAATGGGCGATATATGGGCGTTATACGTCATTTCAGCAGTAAAATGGGCATTAAACAGGCAGCAAAAGTGGAGGTTCTAGCCCTAAAAATCTAAGTTTCGATACAAGTTTAACATATCTTCTCTGCTATTCAATTCTATCCCTCCCTAGTACTTGTTTATTTTTCTTATGGCGTTATTAACCTGCGTCGCTATTTTTAGTGATTTGTGTATCTGTACCCCCAGATCCCTCCGTTCTTCAACCCCGTTTAGACTCTTATTTTCTAAGGAGTATGTAGCCTCCTTATTCTTCCTACCAAAATGTATCATCTCTTGCTTATCTATATTGAAGTTTATTTGTCAATTTCACGTAATTCTGCAAGTTTAATAATGTCTTCCTTGTATTTTGTCGCAGTCCTCGTCTGTATTAACTACACCCCCAATTTGGTGTCATCTGCAAATTTTGAAATTGTACTTCCGAGTCCAAATCGTTTATGTAACTGATGAACAACAGTACCGGTGTCCCAGCGTCGATCCTTGTGGAATGCCACTTCCCACCTTTAACCCTGTTTTCTGCTTTGTAGCCAGCTTGCTATCCATTCTACTACATATCCCCTGACTCCATATGTTCTGACTTTAGTCATGAGTCTTAATTAATTAACATTTAAATCAGGCTTCCACAGTGCATTTGGGAGCCCAAATTAAATTTACTGTTGCTGCATGGTTTTCCCAGGGGTCGTGAAACTCGGCAATAAAAGGGAAGTGGGACCTACCAGTTCCACAAGATAAGTGCCTTTTTCAGCACTTCTGGTGGGCCAGAAGGAGCAGGAGTACTCCTCAGCCCCTCAAGGAAGCCTTCGGCCTCGCCATCACCCCTTCTGATTGCTGGCCTCTCCTCACCCACTACCCCTCCCCCACCCGCAATTGCGGGTCCCTCCGCCCAGCCGCAATCGCGAGCCTCTCTAACCACCTGATTGCCAGGGACCGTTGCCAAGGGTCCCCAGCTTCAGCCTCCAACAGCTGATGGTCCCTCATGCCTACCGGCCAGGCTATCCATTTGGCAGGAAATAGAGCTACAAAATGCAAATGAGGTCCTGCCATTCAGATTGGCAGGGTCCTCCACATCTCCGGCCATACCAGGTTCTTTGGCCATTTTTGGCCTCACTTGCACCCTCCCATCTCCCTGTAAATATCGGGCCAAGCTCTTCCTCTCTATAGGACACAGGTACCACGTGTCCAAATGATGAGATTTAAGACCCTCCTTAAAACTGACCTGTTTGCCCAAACTTTTTGTCATCTGTCCTAATATCTCTTTCTTTACCTTGTGCCAATTTTTGTCTGATTACACTTCTGTGAAGCACCTTGGGATGTTTTCCTACATTAAAAGTCCTATATAAATGCAGGTTGTTATTATTGACATTGGGATCAAGGGGTATGGAGAGAAAGCAGGAAAAGGGTACTGAGGGAATGATCAGCCATGATCTTATTGAATGGTGGTGCAGGCTCGAAGGGCCGAATGGCCTACTCCTGCACCTATTTTCTATGTTTCTATAAGCAACTGGCTCTCTGAATTTCCCTAATGCTTTTGGAGATTCTCTGGTTTCATCATTTAATAGCAGGACGAAGAGCAATGGCTCACTGTGTGGGAAATTCACTGGGATAAATTCCATCCTATCACTCTCTGGCATTGCATAGTGCTGGGGAATTGCATGTGGTGTTTGGGAAAGCAATTTAATGAACTTGTTAGGAAAAGTTAAAAAGGAGGAACTTAATATTCATTTATAAAAGTGCAATATATTTGCCCCTTACTGATCAAATGTGGCTTGACACATATGATCCAACTAGAAACAGCTGATCTCTTTCTATTACATGGATTGCATTAGTTACATGTATGGAGTGATAAAGGCTACAGTTTTTTATATATAATATATAATACATTTCTTTATTAGGTCATGTCTAACAATATGCTATTCTACCATGTGTGTTCTAAGTTTCTTGAGTTAAGTAAGCCTATGCTAATGATTTCTTACCATTGTATTTTTAAGGGGCCTATTGCAGTGAGATTAGCAAAACTAGCCATCAACCAAGGGATAGAGGTAAATCTTGTCTATTACTTGTACTCTAAACTGTGTTTATTTTAGTATTATTCAACAGCAGGTGTTATTTAAACTCAATTATTCTCAGTCACTGTACAAGTGCTATCCGAGAGCTAAATTTTCCAACCGCCGCGATAACTTCCAACTGGCTTTTGGGGCTGCGGGGGCCAGGAATTGGTGCAAGGACCAATTTTGCTAACTTGTTACTTCACTTTTGTATTGCACAAAGAGTACGAGAGTTTTGTTTACAAATTCAATATGATGCAAATGAACTTGTGTAATGTTGCAATGCAAACATCTGATTCGCAAAGTGCCATTATCTTACCCATATAATATGGATATTAAAGGCCAGTCACATTCAGGAAGTAGTTTCTTAAAGCAGAAGAGAATAGAAGAGCAAATAAAACAGAAAATGCTGGAAATACTCAGCAGGTCAGGCAGCATCTGTGGAGAGAGAAACAGATGTTCGTCAGAACTGGAAAACGTTAGAGATACAACAGGTTTTAAGCAAGTGCAGAGGCAGGGTAAGGCAGGGAGGGGAGGAAAGAACAAAAGGGATAGTCTGTGATAAGGTGGAAGGCAGGAGAGATTAAATGACAAAAGGTATGATTGTGCAAGGCAAAAGACGATGATAATGGGAAAAGTAAAGAAATAAGATGGGACTAGAAGAGATGTAAATGGGTATATCAGAATTATCATCAACAAACAACTCCCGCCTGGAAAAATGGGGGCAGAAGTTATGATGTGAAGTTGCTGAACTCAATGGACAAGAACAAATACGTGGGAGAGAGTCCTTGTTGCTATCCAATACGTCTGTTCCAATGCAGACCACTGGGTAACCAAAGACATACTCAGTTACACAGTGTGACTGGAGTAGACTCTTGTGGATCATAAATGTCATAAAATTGTGGCTCTATAAATCTGGGTGCTTAAGTCCGTAAATGAGTTTTCCAAGGAAAAAAGATGAGATGGCAATAGCCCTCAGCCTGTGAGAGACCTTAGTTTTATTCTTCTAGTTTCTCAATCCCAAGGATTTCAAATGTAGTCTCCTTGAAGGCATTCGAGGATTTATAATCACAGAGCCCACCTGCACCTACAGTTCTGGTCAATTTCCTGCTTTTATATTTTGTCTTCTGCTGAAAGTAAGAAAGTACCGTTGAAATGTTTGTTTGTGTGAGTAGCACATGCAATGACAAGCAGGTGGGCATGCTGTAGCCTATTGTGTGTGAGAGCATGAACATGCATAACATCAAAGTTTTATCCGAAATATTTTTGAGTAAAGTCCTTTTATGATGACAATATGGCAACAATTGTAATACTGAGTTACAACCAAAATTTGTGTTCTGCTATATTCAAAGAGCTATACGATAGTCTGAGTGCTTTGCTTGGAGCAGCAGTCGGTGTTCATTGACCTACATTGGCTCCCAGTCTCCCAATGCCTCCGATTTAAAATTCTCATCCCCGTCTTCAAATTCCTTCTTTATCTCTATAACCTTCTCCAGTCCTGTACCCCTCTGAAACCTCTGAATTCCTCTAACTTTGACACCTCTGTGTATTCCCCACTCCCTTTGCCCCACCATTGGTGGCCATACCTTCAGCCATCTAGGCCCTAAGCTCTCGAAATTCCTTCCTAAACTTCTATGTCTATCTTTCCTCCTTTAAGATCCTACTTAAAACTACCATACCGTTTGATCTTGCTTTTAATTATCTCCTCCTTTGGGTCAGCATCAATGTTTGCTGCTTTGGGACATTGTTCTAAATTAAAAACGTTATATAAATGCAAATTGTTGTTAACTGAGTAATGGGGCAGGATCCCGGAAGTAGCACAAGAATGGTGAGGTGCAAATTGGACAGTTACAAACAGTGAAAATTGGGCACTGTCCCCTTTCCTGCTGCCAAAACATGGTCCATGGAGAATTCATACCTTACAACATCAAATTTTCATATTACATTTTATTCACCATAATCGGACACGCATCTTATGCTAACATGCAAAATCCATAGATCCAAATGACTGGGTAATGTATATTGCATCATCATACTTAAGATATTTCTTTGGGAATGGTTAAGATTTTTAATTATATAGTGGATTTATTTTACAGTGATGCTTGTGTTTAATATATACCAGGTGCAGGGATCAATAATTACCATTACAACCATTTTATTCATACTTAATAACTAACCATATTTTTATTAATTTAGTACTTGCTGTTTCTGAATTCATGCAGTGAAAGTAGTTACCGAAACAATTAAATATTTGTCAAGGATCTGCATCAAAAAAAACATTGAGTAGGAAAAATAGCTCTTTAGGCTGATTGAATAAATAGTGCTGTAAAAATTGTTTCAGAATTAATAACTGCTTATCAAGTCATCCTCATAGGAATCGTGGACGACCTGCTTCCACTCTTAGCATGAGTTCTTAGGTGGATGTACAGTCCAATACAAGAACCACAGTCTCTGTCACAGGTGGGACAGACAGTGGTTGAAGGAAAGGGTGGGTGGGGAGTCTGGGTTGCCGCATACGCCTTCCGCTGCCTGCGCTTGATTTCTGCATGCTCTCGGCGACGAGACTCGAGGAGCTCTCCCGGATGCACTTCCTCTACTTAGGGCGGTCTTTGGCCAGGGACTCCCAGGTGTCAGTAGGGATGTCGCACTTTATCAGGGTGGTCAAGTAGGACTTATCAAGTAGGACTTTTAACAGCTCACTCAAAGCAACTTTACATCTCCCAAAAGTCACTTGAACTTCACTGAAACAAAATAAATCTACAAGATGTGCCAGCCTTACCATTACATAGAACATGTCCCTCTGAATCGAGGAGAGTGGGAGGGGGGATACTCAGGCTGAACATTTAAATCAGAATTTGGAAGACCACTAAACCATTGCCAAAATTAAATTGCAAATCTGTAAAAGTCAGTTGAGTGGCTAAACAATAATGAATATATTTTCCCCAGCGGAAAATATGACCTCAGAGCTTGATTGGTTGTTATGAAATGATGCCACTTGCTTGTTCATACTTCCTGCTTTCTAGTGTCTTGTCCTTTTAATGTACCGTCACATTTATCTCATTAAAACAAGATATCTCAGAACATAAGAAATAGGAGCAGGAGTAGGACATTTGGCCCCTCGCACCTGTTCCACCATTCAATAAGATCATGGCTGATCTGATCTTGGCCTCAACTTCATTTTCCTGCCCGCTCCCCATTACCCTTGACTTCCCTTCATTAGCTTCATTAGAACAATCTATTTGTGACAACTTACAGAAGAATAACTTTGACAAAAAGATAACCTGAATTCAAAGCTTATATCTAATTAACTAACCATAATCTTTCTGTGCATTTCTTCAGAATTGATACCCTACAATTATATTCCAGAGAGCAGTGGTATTGCCTAAAAGGTCGATGTTTGATTATAGTGCTATCTACTATGCTGCCTTCATGAGCATTAATCTTGTTAACCTTGGAACTAGCAGGTTGGGTGACACAAAATGGGTTAGCTGTGCTTTTACCTCTGGGTACTGGAATTTAATCTAGCTTGGTCTGATGGTAAAAGAAAGACTTGCATTTATATAGCGCCTTTCAGGATCACTGGATGTCTCAAAGCGCTTTACAGCAAATGAAGCACTTTTAGAGTGTCGTCACTGTTGTAATGCAGGACACCAATATTTATCCCTCAATCAACATAACAAAAAAACAGATTATCTGGTCATTATCACATTGCTGTTTGTGGGAGCTTGCTGAGCACAAATTGGCTGCCGTGTTTCCCACATTACAACAGTGACTACACTCTAAAAGTACTTCGTTGGTGTAATAATTTCCTTCTGGCTCTAGCAAAAGTTTTACTTGAATGAGTTTGGGCAACACGCAGTTGGTGATCTTTTGCCTACAGCTTGTGGTCAGCATGGCGGCAAAGTTTTTTAAAAATTCATTCACGGGATGCGGAAGTCGCCAGCAAGGGTCGCATTTATTGCCCATCTCTAATTGCCCCTGAGAAGATGGTAGTGAGCCGCCTTCTTGAATACAACAGAGTGGCTTGCTAAGCCATTTCAGAGGACAGTTAAGAGTCAACCACATTGAGTCTAGAGTCACATATAGGCCAGACTGGATAAGGATGGAAGATTTCCTTCCCTAAAGGACATTAGTGAATCAGATGGATTCTTATGACAATTTGGCATTACTAATACTAGCTTTTTATTCCAGATATTATTTAATAAATTGAAATTAAATTCCCCAGCTGCCATGATGGGATTATAACTCATGTCACCAAAACATTTGCTCAGGCCTCTGGATTATGAGTCCAATAACATAACCACCATGCTACCGTACCCTGTACCTAATTTACCATTCTTATATCGGCCACGAGGAGGTGTGCGAAAGGACAAAAAAAAAAATCACATTGAGGAGTTTCTTTTAAGGTACATGTTGGGGTGGATTAGAGGGAGCTTTATTCTTCATTGACCTGTGCTGTGCTTGACATGGCAGCATTTGGTGCGAAAAGTGGAACAAACATTCCTTTCCTCAATAAACACACACATTTCCAAAAAAAGCACTGTTGTAGATCCCAATACTAAACAGGATAACTGGGCTTGCCATTTATAAAAAGAAATAAAATATAATACCACTTTTATATAGAATTACTAAGGGCTAGACTTTTCACTTCACATCGCCCATCTATGGCCCATATATCGCCCAAATTGGATCTCTATCGTCCATTTTGAGGAAAAAGTGGAAACTAGGTCAGAAAGATCGCCTGAAAAACAAGCCCCCAAGTTTCGGCTCACTTCACCGAACTGATCACCGAGCTGATCGCCCACACATGGTCCATCCCAACATGGCCCATGCACATCGCCATCACAATGCCGGGCTGAGCGCTCGCCGAGAACAAGGCTGGGTAACAGTTGTTTTTCCCGGGCTTTACTGAAGGAAATAGGCACTACGGACGCTGGTACGCTCATAATAAAGGATGAAACTGAGTACTGTGTACAATGAGCAAGTGTGACCTTAGCTCCTTTAATAAGACTCCAGAGTGCAGGTACCTCGTGGGTGGCCTGCTTATATACCGTGCTCCCAAGGGGTGTTGGGATCCCTTGGGACCCCAACAGGTAGATTCTCTGGTGGTAGTGTAATTCAGGTTACAAGGGGTTAAATACATAACATCACTACCCCGTGAAGTCAACGGTACACTTATTTACAAGGTGAGATGATCTGGGGCTTTTTTCTCCCTTGTCGATCGTCTCAGTACAAATGCGGGTGTGGGTGAATTGGTCAGTTCTTCACTGGGCTGTTGGGCAGCCGGCCTGCTGGGGGCGGTGAGTTTGGCTTCGTGGTCAACCACTTGTGTGTGTGTGTGTTGGAGGGTCAAAGTTGGTGGTGTCTTCTTCGGGTTGCTCGTAGCTGTTGGAAAACCGCAATTTGATTTGGTCCAAATGTTTTCTGTGCGTTTGTCCATTGGCCAATTTGACCTGAAACACCCGATTCCCCTCTTTGGCTGTGACTGTGCCAGCGAGCCATTTGGAACCACAAACACAGGATCATTGATCTCAATATCGAGTGACAAATTTGCGCGGTCATGGTACACACTTTGTTGATGCCGCTTGCCCTCCACGTGATCATGGAGATCAGGGTGGACAAGAGAGAGCCTTGTTTTTAGCACCCTTTTCATGAGCAGCTCGGCTGGGGGAGCCCCGGTGAGTGAGTGGGGTCTGGTGCGGTAGCTGAGCAGCACTCGGGACAGCCGGATCTGCAGGGAGCCTTCCGACACACGTTTCAAGCTTTGCTTGATGGTCTGAACTGCCCATTCTGCCTGGCCGTTGGATGCGGGCTTGAACGGGGCAGATGTGACGTGCTTGATCCCATTTCGGTCATGAATTCCTTGAATTCAGCATTAGTGAAGCACGGCCCATTGTCGCTGACTAGGATATCAGGCAAGCCGTGCATGGAAAACATGGCTCATAGGCTTTCAATAGTGGCCGTGGACGTGCTTACAGACATTATCGCACATTCAATCCATTTTGAGTAGGAGTCCACGATAACCAAAAACATTTTGCCTAGAAATGGGCCCGCATAGTCCATGTGGATCCTCAACCACGGTTTGGAGGGCCATAACCACAAACTTAGCGGTGCCTCTCTGGGTGCATTGCTCAGCTGAGAGCAAGTGTTGCACTGGCGCACGCATGACTCCAAATCTGAGTCGATGCCAGGCCACCACACATGAGATCTGGCTATGGCTTTCATCATTACAATGCCTGGGTGGGTGCTGTGCAGCTCACATATAAAAGTATCTCTGCCTTTCTTGGGTAAGACCACGCGATTGCCCCACAACAGACAGTGTGCCTGCAGGGACATTTTGTCTTTGTGCCTGTGGAACGGCTTAATCGTCTCCTGCAACTCCGCTGGGACACTGGACCCGCTCCCATGGAGGACATAGTTTTTTACTAAGGATAGTAAAGGATCCTGACTGGTCCAGGTCCTGATCTGATGGGCCGTAACAAGGGACTTTTCGTTCTCGAATGCCTCCATGACCATGAGCAAATCCACTAGCTGTGCCATTTCCACCCCGGTGGTGGGCAATGGCAGCCGACTGAGAGCATCTGCGCAGTTCTCTGTGGCGGATTACATAGTTGTATACCGACACCGTGAGCGGCCATCTTTGGATGCGGGCAGAGGCATTGGAGCTAATCCCTTTGCTCTCAGAGAACAGCAATATGAGTGGCTTTTGGTCAGTTTCAAGCTCAAACTTGAGGCCAAATAAGTGCTGGTACATTTTTATACCCCATAAATGCATGCCAGAGCCTCTTTTTCAATCATGCTGTAGGCCCTTTCGTCCTTGGACAAATTCCTGGACACATAAGCGACCAGTTGCAACATCCCCGATTTGTTAGCCTGTCGTAACACAAACCCAACCCCGTATGACGACGCATCGCAAGCTAGCACTAATCTTTTACAAGGGTTATACAGGACAAGCAATTTGTTTGAACACAACAGATTTCTGGCTTTCTTAAAGGCAGCCTCTTGTGAATTCCCCCATACCCAATCATCTCCCTTGCGCAGTAGTGCATGTAGGGGTTCTAGCAGGGTGTATAACCCAGGAAGGAAATTACCGAAATAGTTAAGGAGTCCCAGGAACGACCACAGCTCCATCCTGTTCTGTGGTCTTGGCGCATTCTTGATGGCCTCCGTCTTGGTGTCGATGGGTCTGATGCCGTCTGCCGCAATTCTTCTTCCCAAGAACTCAACCTCCTGGGTCAGGAAAACACACTTCGAACGTTTCAACCTGAGCCCCACGCGATCCAACTGACTAACAACCTCTTCAGGTTCTTCAAGTGCTCAATGGTATCCCAACCTGTAACCAGTATGTCGTCCTGGAAAACCACAGTGTGAGGAACCGACTTTAGCAGGCTCTCCATGTTCTGTTGAAAGATTGCCATGGCCGAACGAATCCCAAACGGGCACCGATTATAGATGAACAGACCTTTGTGCGTGTTGATGCAGGTGAGGCCTTTCGAAGACTCGCCAGCTCCTGTGTCATGTAGGCCGAGGTCAGGTCCAGCTTGATGAATGTCTTCCCTCCAGCCAGGGTCGCGAATAGGACGTCTGCCTTGGGTAGCGGGTACTGGTCATGTAGCGAGCGAAAAACAGTTAATCGTTACTTTATAGTCCCCACAAATTCTAACCGTGCCATCCTCTTTAAGTACCGGACTAGCCCACTCGTTGAATTCCACCGGCGCGATGATGCCTACTCGCTGCAGCCTCTCCAGCTCAATTTCCACTTTCTCACGCATCATGTATGGTACTGTCCGAGCCTTGTGGTGGATGGGTCGTGTACCAGGAACCAAATGGATCTGCACTTTCGCCCCTGGAAAGCTTCCCATGTCTGGTTCGAACAACTCTGAGCAAGTTCTGAGCAGGGAACTTGCTCAGAACCTGGGCACATGAGGCGTCGTCGACGGTCAAAAGCGCTCAGATGTTGTCCCAGTTCCAGCGGATTTTTCCCAGCCAGCTTCTGCCAAACAACGTGGGGCCATCCCCTGGCACAATCCACAGCGGGAGTTCGTGTACTGCTCCATCATAGGAGACTTTGACTTCTGCACTGCCAATTACAGGGATTAGCTCCTTGGTGTATGTCCTTAGTTTGGTGTGAATGGGGCTGAGCTTGGGCCTATATACCTTTTTGCCCCACAGCCTGGCGAAGGCCTTTTTACTCATTATGGACTGACTTGCACCAGTGTCCAGTTTCATAGATACTGGAATACCGTTCAGTTCAACTTTCAACGTTTAAGGTGGACATTTCGTAGTGGATGTGTGTACCCCGTACACTTCTGCCTCCTCGGTATGAGTCTCCAATTTAGGCTGATCCACGGGGGATCGATCTTCCTCTGCAACGTGGTGGTTTGCAGGGTTTGCAGCTCACCTGCACATTCGCTGGAGGTGTCCCATTGTTCTGCAACCGTTGCACGCATAGTGCTTAAAGTGGCATTGATGGGGCCGATGATCACCTCCACAGCGCCAACAAGGTGTTAACTGCCTCGCATTAACGATTGATGGCGGACTCTGGGTCATCTGAGGTCGGGCAGCAGTAGCCAGTGTGTACGTTCTGCCATGTATATTTCTGCTCGAAACCGACGTTACTTTATGCACAGTACTGCCCAAAACTTCTTTACTCTGCAAAATCTGTTTGCCATTGTCGCTGGTGGACAGAAATGCCTGGGCTATTGTTATGGCTTTGCTTAGATTCGGAGTTTCTACAGTCAACAGTTTGTGAAGGACTGTCTCATGGCCAATACCCAGTACAAAAAAGTCTCTAAGCATTTGTTCTAGGAATCCCTCAAACTCACAATGTCCTGTGAGGCGCCTTAGTTCGGCGACATAGCTCGCCACTTCCTGGCCCTCCGATCATTGACATGTGTAGAACCGATATCTCGCCATCAAAACGCTTTCCTTAGGATTTAGGTGCTCCCGGACCAGCGTACACAATTCTTCATAGGATTTCTCTGTTGGTTTTGCCGGAGCTAGGAGATTCTTCATGAGGCCATAGGTTGTTGCCCCACAGACAGTTAGGAGGAACGCCCTTCGTTTGGTAGCGTTCTCGTCCCCTTCCAGCTCATTGGTCACCAAGTATTGGTCGAGTCTCTCCACAAAGGCCTCCCAATCGTCCCCTTCTGAGAACTTCTCCAGGATACCAACTGTTCTTTACCTCATCATCAATTGGCACGTTCATAATAAAGGATGAAACTGAGTAGTGTGTACAATGAGCAAGTGTGACCTTAGCTCCTTTAATAAGACTCCAGAGTGCAAGTACCTTGTGGGTGGCCTGCTAATATACCGTGCTCCCAAGGGATGCTGCGATCCCTTGCGACTCCAACAGGTGGTAGTGTAATTCAGGTTACAAGGGGTTAAATACACAACAGGCGCCATTTTGAAGATTGGCGGAAGGGTGGAGGCAGCTAAAAAATCATGCTTAGATAGTTGTAACTTATTTAAGGGTTCTGTATAGATAGATCTACCCAGATTACTAATTATATTTAATTTTAATAGTAGTAGCCTAGTGGATTAGGCATTTTTTTAGTGAAAAGTGCCTTTATACCAATTGAAAATAATTTTTGATAGTGATGGGGCCTATGCTTTCTGCGCAATTACTCATAACTGCTTACAAGCTGGTTTCTGAAAGCATCAATCGAAGAAGTGGCAGAGTAACGCGGAGACAGAGGACACAAAGGAGGCGAGTGTACAGCCAACGAAAGTACTTGGAAAAGCAATCTTACCTCAACTTGTCTGAAAACGTGTGTCTTAGGCGGCTGCGCTTCCGGCAGGAGGTCATCGATGAGATTTGCCAGCTCATCATGGGGGATCTGCAGCCTTCCAGCACCATCAGACCGCACTGTCTGTTGAGATGAAGATTACTGCAGCCCTAGCCTTCTACGCATTGGGATCTTTTCAGGCTTCAGCTAGCAACATCTGTCATATCTCTCAGCATGCCACACACTGCTCTATTCGACAGGTGACTGAAGCCCTTTCCACTCGCAGGATGGACTTTATAAGCTTCCCTATGACCAGGGAGACACAGACCGGCAACGAGCAATAGACTGCACGCACATTGTCCTGAAAGCCCCGTTAAAGAACGTGGAGGTGTTTCATAACAGAAAGGGATTCCACTCCCTGAATGTGCAGCTTGTTGTCGACCACAAGCAAATAATCATGACCTGTTTGTCAATCAGCCAGAAGGTCACGGTTGGATGCTGGGGGATAAGGGATATGGCTTTGCCAGTTGGCTGATGACCCCACTGTGTAATCCCGCCACTGAAGCAGAGAAACGTTACAACAAAAGCCACATAGTGACATGCAACATCGTCGAAAAGACAATTGGAGTCCTAAAGCAATGCTTCAGATGCCTGAACCATTCTGATGGCAGCCTACAGTACCACCCTGACCAGGTCACTGAGTTTATTATGATGTGTTGCATGATGCATAACCTAGCTATAAGGAGAGGACAACTAATGCCAGTTGGGGCTGCAGGTCCACCTCCAGAAGGAGGGGAGACGGAAGAGCCAGCCAGCGAGGAGCAGGAGGAAGAGGAGGTTGGTGAGGACCTCGGGGAGGACCAGCCTGGCGATGTAGACATGGTCCTACCAATCCCCCAGCCCACCCCCCCCCCAGAAGAACAGTACCCCATGGGAGTTATGCGGCCACAAAGCTGTTGTGTCAGCAGCTGATAAAGGAGCGCTTTGCATCAACTTACATTGGGGATCGTCACATTTACATTTAGATTAACAATTCCATTTATACAAAAGTTGCATTTGCATTGAGTTATGTTTCAGCCTTGCCTGCACTGGCATGCCCTTTGTAGTGCTGCATTTGCATTAATGCTTAACTTAAGTAATGTTATTACAAGAGCAATAAAGATATTAAATTATTCAAAATGCCTAAGTTAACTAACCCTACCAGAGAATGCACAATAATTGTTAAAAGCGTTAACAAAATTTATTGCAAACAGAATTCTTTTCAAACACCCTCCTCCCCACCCACCCACCTCCCCCAACTATGAACGAATATTTTAAACAATCTAACATACAATGAACACTGATCTCTCCTCTCTCATCTCTGTCTCTGCCTTCCTCCACTCTCTCTATCCTCTCTCTCTCTCTCTGCCACTCCCTGTGCCTTCTGCGCATGTGTGAATGACCCCTAACCTCCCACACATGCCCAGAAGCCCGTTGCTAGGGAAGCTTTTGACTTCCTCGTTCGGTGGGTGAACGTGACAGCAGCGAAAAATCAGATCACCCATTCCACATTGCCGGTCTATGGCCGAGTGGAAAATCGCCAAGAAAAATATGGGCCATGTTCCAGCGATCAGTAAGGCTGGGACATCCTACATCGCTGAAACTAGGCCCATTTTTGGGGGCGATGGCCACTGAGTGGAAAGTCTAGCCTATAGGTGTAAACACTGAAATAGCCATTCAGCCCAACTGTGGTTTATGGCGGTGTTTATGCTCCACACGCGCTTCCTCCCACCCTACTTCATCTAACCGTATCAACATATCCTTCTACTCCTTTCTCCTTTGTGTGTTTATCTAGCTTCCCTTTAAATGTATCTATGCTATTCGCCTCAACTACAACTAGTGGTAGTGAGTTCCTAATTCAAACTACTCTCTGGGTAAAGAAGTTTCTCCTGGATTTATTAGGGACTATCATAATTATAGCCATAGTTTTGGTCTCCCCACAAATGGAAACATCTTGGGGCCTAAATTGTCCCTTTCTATAAGGCCCAGCGGCCACGGGTCAGTGTGGAATGGCCGCTAAGTCTCCGCGAGGGGCCGCCATTTAAAAAATTGCCCTTCCTCAGGTTTGATCCTTATATATTTCCAAGTCAGGATGGTGTGTAACTTGGAGGGGAACTTTCAGGTGATGGTGCTCCCATGCGCCTGTTGCCCTCATCCTTCTAGGTGGTAGATTTCCGGGCCGGGCCACCACACGCTGCTCCCTCCAATGGCCCCGGCCTGCTGATGGTGTTGCAGGCCGGGACTGCGCTGATTTTGGAATCGGAAATCGCCACAGTCCCGGCCTGCAAGACCATCAGCAGGCCGGGGCCATTGGAGAGAGCAACATGCGGCGGCATGCCACTTCAGGAGGGCGATGGCTGCGAAGTCAGGTCGCTGATTGCAGTGAGGACAGGCACAGCAGGAGGGGCGAAGGAGCGGCAAGAGTTCAGAGAGGAAAGTGACTAGGGTCCTAGGAGAGGCATGAGTTTGGGGCCCAGAAGAGGCGAGGGCGCAGGGGCAGCACGGCCCAGCCCACACTGCGATATGTGTGCTCACTAGATCCGTACAGCAGAGCAGGTCTCCAGTCGTCTTGGGTAATCCTTGCCACTGGACCAAGGCCCAGCTCTGTCAAGCCCATGTGGTGGGTGGCCACCACTCGTTAAAAAAATCCACGCACAGGCATGTTCTACCCTTCAAGATGTAGTTCGAGATCTGGGATATTAGGTCCTTCATTGAAACACCTGTGAACTCATCCCTTTTTGGTGTGGAAGCAAGTCATTCTCGTTTCAAGGGACTGCCTATGATGATGAGATGGTCGAGGTTGCGGGTCTGGGTGATGCTGTCAAAGAAGCTGTGGCGAGTTGCTGCACTGCATCTTATAGATGGTACACACTGCAGCCACGGTGCGCTGGTGGCTGAGGGAGTGAACGTTGAAGGTGTGGAAATTGAGATTGCTTTATGCGGGTGCACATCACGCCCACTGTCGCAGTTTGGAGACGCAAAACTTGGAGAGAAATATTTAATTCGGAAATCAAGTTGAAATCTGACATTTTGACCTGATAAATTTTCTTCCAGGTTTCGTGCTTGCAATTTGTCCCCAACTGTTCCCCCCACTCTAAGCTCAGAACTCACTTTTGTGCTAATATTAGGGCAAAAAACTCTAATGGTACTTGCAAGCTTCAGTTAATTTGTTTTTCAGCTCAGCCAAAGCTGAAATTAATTCTTTGATGAATGGAATTTTCCAGCACTTAATCCAGAGCGATAAATTCCCAGGTGGAGGTGACAGTCGGGTCAGGAATAGGAATATTTTCTGGATCCAGTGGTGCGAAAATGCCATGAAACTGTCCGTGAATACTTTAACCACTTTTGCCTTTATTTTTTTTTTATTGTGTTTGTGCTGACTTGCATAGAAGTGTTAGAAATAGCCAAGTTTAAGGCTATCTCTGGTCACTTTAATAATCACTTCGTTTCTCAAAACAAAGCCCACCCTAAAGATGTGTTACGATTTTGGCCACGTCATTCTCTGTTTACACAACCCAGGGTTTCTTCCTGTCGAAATCGTTTCATCTCTCTCGTCCCTATTCTCTCCTCGGATCCCATGAGGCTAAACCCGAAAACTGCTCGCTTTAGTGTCGCTACCTCCTTTACAATGTAGCAACTTGTTTAAGTTAACTCTCTCAACTTCCATCCATTCCAAGTCTTCCTATAACAAACTGTCTTAAAGATACATAAACAAGGTTCAAGTCTTAACTTGAAAACAACAGATAATCATTTAGCAACTGGGAGATTGTATATGGTATAAAGAGCTACACCCTCCGTAGGAAACCAAGGCATTAGCATTTCTAAGCATTTCTCTGATCCAAAGAGACTTTCCATCTACAATTTGAACATCAGAGTTTAAACAAAATTTTTTCACATCGCAGTGTCAATCGCATAACCATATACATTTTTAGGCATTCCTAATTTCTAACAGAAGCAGAGCAGTACTTAACAGTAGTGACTGATTACCTTAGAAGCTGGAGAATTGCTTTGATGGCTGAATCCTGTCATACTGAATGGACCTATTACAGTCTGAAGAATGCATTTTCATTATATAAGAACCAATTAATATTCCTGATAGCATTAAGTTTGAAACAAAATCACCATTTTAAGTAAAAACAAAAAATGCTGGAAACACTCAGCAGGTCAGGTAGTATCTGTGGAGAGAATAACATAGGGTTAACGTTTCAGGTTGATGACCCTTCATTAGAACCAATTTAAATATTTATTTAACAAGTAAATAAAATGCAGGTTTTTGCTAAACAGCTTGTGGGCTATAATGTAAAAGGAAGTAAACACCAGAGCCTTGATTTCCGAGGCGATGCCGGAGCTGTGGAACCTTTGGTGACAAACTGATAGGCCTACGACCACATGCAAGAGCTTTGGCTGCACCCGATTTCCCGAAAGTTGATATTCTGTGGGAAAATGAGGCTGTGCTACCAGCATGTGTGGGCCTCATTTTGGATTACATTTTCATTTAAATTGGATCAGTAAGCAGAATTCCCAGTTGTGAGCAAGGGACCACCCAATGTGTGATGCAATCTCATTCTGGTGTCTAACCTGCTTAAGCAGGCCTTTTAAACATAGGTACATAGAAAATGTTTTGTCTTGTGCTTTATGTTCAGCATTGCAGCATTTTGCCACATGCGTCAGTTTTTGTTTTTTTACTGGGAACCGCCATATTTGAATTTTTGTGGTCTTTTGTTGCCAGTGCTTTCCTTTAGTATTTGTAGTTGGGTGTCTAAATGACACTGTGCAAAGTGCTGAGCCTGGGGATTATTTGTCAAGTCCCAAATGTAGTGCTTGCTTCAGATGAGGATGATGAGTTAATTCATCAGGGGGCACCAATGCAGCTGCAATGATACTTGAGGCGGTCTATCTGGACTTGTCACTACGCCAGGAACTGCAATTATAAACTCCTCCCCTGTACCGAGACATGTCGGAGGGGACCAGTCTTCACTTCCTCTGCTTCACAAGACAGTGTTCTACTATCTGCTACAGAACTGCCAGGAACAAGGAGGATGGCTCTTTCTATGGAATGGAAGTTCACTACAGTGTCATGTTTCAGAATTTAAAAAAATATTTTCCCACATAAAGGATTTGGTAATGCATTAGATTTAAGTAGTGTGTTTTAAATTAAAGTGGGATCACATAGGTTAAAAATCTCTTCACAGTCAAATGATACAACCACTGAAACAAAGAGGAGTTTATATGTTAATGAGTCAGACACTGAGTGGGAACAATAGTTTATTTGTTATCTCGGGCATCCCACAAGCATGTACAATTATTACTGTTGGAATGACCGATTCATTTGATTTCAGCATGGGGTGTCTGCTGAAAATCCACTCTTGTGGGTGGGTGAGGGGGGGGGGTGGTGGGTGAGGGGGGGGGGGGGGTGGGTGAGGGGGGGGTGGTGGGTGGGGGAGGCGGTAAGGTAGCTGGTGTTATTGGCAGGCCTGTTGGTGAATCAATAAACAGAGAATGGGTTGGAAGGACAGCCCATCCACATCCTATAAAGGCCCAGCGGCGGTCCCAGGTCGGCGGCAGTTCGGGGAAGAGGAGCGAGCAGCGGCCTATAGAGGCCCAGCGGCGGTCCCAAGAGGGTAAGTGATTGGCTGGTTGACTGGTGAATAGTTTTTTTTTCTTTATCTTTTTTTTTTTCTTATCAGTACGAAACCTTTGGCGTTGTTACCAATTAAGTTAATCTAAGGGTTAAGTCATGGCAGGAGAGCCCAGACCCGTGTCATGCTCCTCCTGTGCGATGTGGGACACTACCAGTGTCCCTGACAACTACATGTGCAGGAAGTGTATCCAGCTGCAGCTCCTGTTAGACCGCATGACGGCACTGGAGCTGCGGATGGATTCACTGTGGAGCATCCGCGATGCTGAGAATGTTGTGAATAGCATACTTAGTGAGTTGATCACACCGCAGGGAAAGGTTGCACAGCCAGATAGGGAATGGGTGACCATCAGGAAGAGCAAAGGAAGGCAGTTAGTGCAGGAGTCTCCTGCGGTCACCTCCCTCCAAAACAGATACACCGTTTTGGGTACTGTGGGGGAGATGACTCATCAGGGGAAGGCAGCAGCAGCCAAGTTCATGGCACCATGGGTAGCTATGCTGCACAGGAGGGCAGGAAAAAGAGTGGGAGAGCTATAGCGATAGGGGATTCGATTGTAAGGGGAATAGATAGGCGTTTTTGCAGCCGCAAACGAGACTCCAGGATGGTATGTTGTCTCCCTGGTGCAAGGGTCAAGGATGTCTCGGAGCAGCTGCAGCATATTCTGGAGGGGAAGGGTGAACAGCCGCTGCCATGGTACAGAAAGGTACCAACGATATAGGTAAAAAACGGGATGAGGTGAATTTAGGGAGCGAGCAATTAAATTAAAAAGTAGGACCTCAAAGGTAATAATCTCAGGATTGCTACCAGTGCCACGTGCTAGTCAGAATAGGAATTGCAGGATAGCTCAGATGAATACGTGGCTTGAAGAATGGTGCAAGGGGGAGGGATTCAAATTCCTGGGAGATTGGAACCGGTTCTGGGGGAGGTGGGACCAGTACAACCCGGACGGTCTGCACCTGGGCAGGGCCGAAACCGGTGTCCTAGGCGGAGTGTTTGCTAGTGCTGTTGGAGAGGCTTGGAACTAAAATGGCAGGGGGATGGGAATCTATGCAGGGAGACATAGGCAAGTAAAAAGGGGGCAGAAGCAAAACGTAGGAAGGAGAAAAGCAAGAGTGGAGGGCAGAGAAATCAAAGGCAAAAATCAAAAAGGGCCACATTACAACATAATTCAAAAAGGACAAAGAGTGTTAAAAAAACAAGCCTGAAGACTCTTGAGTCTCAATGCGAGGAGCATTCGTAATAAGGTGGATGAATTGACTGCGCAGATAGCTGTTAACGGATATGATGTAATTGGGATTACGGAGACATGGCTCCAGAGTAACCAAGGTTCGGAACTCAACATTCAGGGGTATTCAATATTCAGGAAGGACAGACAGGAAGGAAAAGGAAGTGGGGTAGGGTTACTGGTTAAAGAGGAGATTAACGCAATAGCAAGGAAGGATATTAGCCTGGATAATGTGGAATCTATATGGGTAGAGCTGAGAAACACCAAAGGGCAGAAAACGTTAGTGGGAGTTGTGTACAGATCACCAAACAGTAGTAGGGAGGTTGGGGATGGCATCAAACAGGAAATTAGGGGCGCGTGCAATAAGGGTACGGCAGTTAGCATGGGTGACTTCAATCTACATATTGATTGGGCTAACCAAACTGGTGGCAATACTGTGGAGGAGGATTTCCTGAAGTGTATAAGGGATGGTTTTCTAGACCAATACGTTGAGGAACCAACTAGAGAGCAGGCCATCCTAGACTGGGTCTTGTGTAACGAGAGGGGATTAATTAGCAATCTGGTCATGCGGGGCCCCTTGGGGAAGAGTGACCATAATATGATAGAATTCTTCATTAAGATGGAGAGTGACACAATTATTTGAGAGACTAGGGTCCTGAACTTAAAGAAAGGAAACGTTGACGGTATGAGACGTGAATTGGCTGGGATAGACTAGAGAATGATACTTAAAGGGTTGATGGTGGATAGGCAATGGCAGACATTTAAATATCACATGGATTAACTACAACAATTGTACATCCCTGTGTGACGTAAGAATAAAAAAGGGAAGGTGGCTCAACCGTGGCTAACAAGGGAAATTAGGGAAAGTGTTAAATTCAAGGAAGAGGCATATAAATTGGCCAGAAAAAGCAGCAAACCTGAGGACTGGGAGAAATTTAGAATTCAGCAGAGGAGGACTAAGGGTTTAATTAGGAGGGCGAAAATAGAGTATGGGAGTAAGCTTGCAGGGAACATAAAAACTGACTGCAAAAGCTTCTATAGATATGTGAAGAGAAAAAGAGTAGTGAAGACTAATGTAGGTCCCTTGCAGTCAGAATCAGGGGAATTAATAATGGTGAAAAAGGAAATGGCAGACAAATTGAACAAATACTTTGGTTCTGTCTTCACGAAGGAAGACACAAATAACCTCCCGAAAATACTAGGGGACCGAGAGTCGAACAAAAAGGGGGAACTGAGGGAAATCCTTATCAGTCAGGAAATGGTGTTAGGGAAATTGAAGGGACTGAAGGCCGATAAATCCCCAGGGCCTGATCGTCTGCATCCCAGAGTATTTAAGGAAGTGGCCCTAGAAATAGTAGATGCATTGGTGGTCACTTTCCAACATTCCATGGACTCTGGATCAGTTCCTATGGATTGGAGGGTAGCTAATGTAACCCCACTTTTTAAAAAAGGTGGGAGAGAGAAAACAGGGAATTATAGACTGGTTAGCCTGACATCGGTGGTGGGGAAAATGCTGGAATCAATTATTAAAGATGTAATAGCAGCACATCTGGAAAGCAGTGACAGGATCGGTCCAAGTCAACATGGATTTATGAAAGGGAAATCATGCTTGACAAATCTTCTAGAGTTTTTTGAGGACATAACTAGTAGAGTAGATAAGGGAGAACCAGTGGATGTGGTGTATTTGGACTTTCAAACGGCTTTTGACAAGGTCCCACACAAGAGATTAGTCAGCAAAATTAAGGCACATGGTATTGGGGGTAATGTATTGACGTGGATAGTTGGCAGACAGGAAGCAAAAAGTGGGAATAAACAGGTCCTTTTTAGAATGACAGGCAGTGATTAGTGGGGTGCCGCAGTGCTGGGACACCAGCTATTTACAATATACACTAATGATTTAAAACGAACGAATTGAAGGTAATATCTCCAAGTTTGCAGATGACACTAAGCTGGGTGGCAGTGCGAGCTGCGAGTCGGATGCTAAGAGACTGCAGGGGGACTTGGACAGGTTAGGTGAATGGGCAAATGCAGTATAATGTGGATAAATGTGAAGTTATCCACTTTGATGGCAAAAACAGGAAGGCAGATTATTATCTGAATGGTGACAGATTTGTAAAAGGGGAGGTGCAAAGAGACCTGGGTGTCATGGTACATCAGTCATTGAAGGTATGCATGCAGGTCCAGCAGGCAGTAACAAAAGCAAATGGCATGCTGGCCTTCATAGCGAGGGGATTTGAGTATAGGAGCGGTCTTACTGCAGTTGTACAGGGCCTTGGTGAGACCACACCTTGAGTATTGTGTGCAGTTTTGGTCTCCTAATCTGAGGAAGGATGTGCTTGCTATTGAGGGAGTGCAGCAAAGGTTCACCAGACTGATTCCTGGGATGGCAGGACTGACATATGAGGAAAGACTGGATCGGCTAGGCTTATACTCACTGGAATTTAGAAGAATGAGAGGGGATCTCATAGAAACGTATAAAATTCTGACGGGACTGGACAGGTTAGATGCAGGTAGAATGTTCCCAATATTGGGGAAGTCCAGAACCAGGGGTCACAGTCGAAAGATAAGGGGTAAGCCATATAGGACCGAGATGAGGAGAAACTTTTTCACCCAGAGAGTTGTGAATCTGTGGAATTCTCTGCCACAGAAAGTTGTTGAGTCCAGTTCGTTGGACAGATTCAAAAGGGAGTTTACGGCTAAAGGGATCAGGGGGTATGGAGAGAAGGCAGAGGTGGGGTACTGAGGTTGCATGATCAGCCATGATCATATTGAATGGTGATGCAGGCTCGAAGGGCAGAATGGCCTACTCCTGCACCTATTTTCTATGTTTCAAAGGAACTTAAGAAGAGAAAAATACCATATTTGTGCTTATTCAGGATAGTATACTGAGAGAAAGGCCTATGCAGTATATTGTAAGGCTAGTGTTGGCCACATGGGGGGAGGGGTTGAAGTTAAGTAAAGGTTAATGAGTTTTGATTATAACTATTAACTATTTGCCTTCACTTGCTGTTTGTAAAATAAAGCAGCTAATGATTCATTTCTGGCCTCATTTCACTAAAGTGTTTTCAGTCCGTCGACTAAAAGATTGGAAAAGTGCATGTGAGGATACATGAGAAAGGCACGGTCTCTAGTTCCGATCACAAGGGGGAACTATTGTTACAATCCTACATTGTGCTATTGTATAATTAGAAATTAAGCAGTACAGGTGCACTCCTGAAAGCAAGTTTTGGAGACCACTTATGGAAGTTAACAGCATCTCTGAATCTGAGGGAATACCTAAGGTAGGTCCAGCATGAAGTTTTTATGCTATTAGATCCTTCCAAGTCACCCAAGGGACATGTGCTACATCAATAACAACTTAATTTGTATGGTGCCTTTACCATAGAAAAATGTCCCAAGGTACTTCACACCTGTATCAAACAAGTGACAGACATTGTGCCTGAAAGGGCCAACATTTTCTTTATTCTCCCTGTGGAGATCAGGCATCAAGTGGACAGGATGCAGAGCTTTCCCTGGTTGATAGGTTTCTTTTGAGTGTCACATGCATGTGGACATCCAGTATGCACTGTCTTTAGTCAGCAAATGTTGACATGCTGACCAGACCCTCAACTGCTGATAGATGACATGAGGTATAGTATTTTATTGAAGGTTTTTTTCAGTCACAAAATATTTTATAATTTGCACTGACTAAAATGTGGCACTCCTAGGTGAGGTATATTAAGACATCTAACAGACCAAAAAGTTTTTAGTAACTTAGGTAACTTGCAGGTTTATAATTTTGGTTGGTACCCTGAACATGGAATCTATCTTCAAATATACAAAAGAGGTGATACTAAGGGCTAGATTTTCGGCTTTGATGTCTTTGGGGCGGTAATGGCGGTGGGGTGGTAAAGTTTGCGCCCGGGAACAGTTTGCACCTCAGTATGTAACATTGGGAAGCTGGGCCCTGAGTCAGGGGGCGCAACCCTAATGGAGGCATTGTCCATCTCTCTTGGGCGCTAGCATGGGAAACTCCCGAGCTAAAGAGCCGGGCCGGGAGCGCTCCATGAGATGCCTGGAGGGAAAAAAACCTTGTTTAAAAATAGCCACAAAAACATTCCCAAAACATTGCCCACGCCACCACAACACAATTGGTAAAAAAAATTAATTGAAAAAACAATCACAATTACCGTCCATTACTTACCTCTCCGCTGTCAGTATTGTTGGACCATCTGATTTCCCAGGCGTTCATTGCGGGGCACACTTTGGGGCGTACTGGTCGGGCAAGAGTTAAAACTCACATCGGTGTCGCAACCAGGGGCATTGCACACTGGTGCTGCTCCACGCTGCCACAAAACCGGACCCGAGGATCGCTGTGGGGCGCTGGAGGCTGACTGCCTGGCCAGAACACCTCACCGCCGCCATTGCTGCCACTCCGGGCACAAAACGGTGCGATGAGCGAAAATCTGCCCCTAACATATTAATAAAGATAGTCAAATGTGATAATTGGTGTTGTTTTCAAAAACTATTGTCAACTGCTCATTTCTTTTCCAGGTCGATTTGAAAACTGGTTTAGCAATAGAAGAGGCCTGTTATGCTCAGGTATAAGTTTAAAGAGTGTATCTGAGTTTGTGTATGTATATTTAGTTTGTTTTTACCATATTTTAGCTGTATGCAGCACTAAACGAAAACAAAACTTAAGAAATATAGGAGCAATGGAATTTTTCCCATCATATATTATTACAACCTGTACAATCAGTTCATTGTGTTTCCAATACCAACATCACCCATAATGACATTTGAGTGGTTGATGCAATTTGCAGCTCTAGTTCTAGTCCTCAAATACAAAGTAGCTATTTTTGGATTGTCAAAAAACAACAGGAACTCAAAAGACCATTGAGTTGGGAGCTTCACAAACTTTTTTTCCACAATCAACTTATCCTTAAACTGCAGAAACCAATTGTAGATGCAGAAATGTTATGTTTCACAGTATTATTTTTTGCAATTTTTTTTTTCTTCCCCTTAGTTAGTCTTTTGTCATGTACCATTCGTGCCAAAAGAGCAGGTAAGTGACCTGCTGTCGTTGCCATTGCTGCTTTATAACTAGTTGCTTGGAAGTGCCTCTCTTCATTTTGGAATCACCTGGCTTCTGCTCAGCACCTTGTCAGAATAGGTACAGTTGAGATCGATACTTACCACTATGGACATTGTGGGCGTGAATTGTGTCACCCATTGTGGGAGTGCCAGTGTGCTGCACCACCAACTCAAAATGACTCTCGAGTACTATTTTGCTGCGCTTTAAATCCTTATTTGATGGACCATTCAAATTAGATTTAATCCTTCTCATTTCATTATCACAGCAGGAACCTAGCAGTGTAGTATCCCATTAAAAGTTTTGTCTGAGAAGGATGAACAATAAAAGTGAAGCATCACAAGCTGTAGTCACAACAGTAGTGATTTCAGATTAGAAATTGCTGTAATCTACTGTATGTAGTTTCTGAAGCTAAATCTGCCATATATATCATTTGAGCTGTGTTAATGTCAATGGCATTCATACACTGTATTAGACTGGCAAAATAATGTGCTGTTAAACATCTTGAGATGCAGTGGTTGGCAAATTCTCAAAGTATTTTGTAAGAGATAAAGCTAATAATTCCACAGCTGTTTTGAGGGACTGGAAGTACCATAGGGCAGGACACCCTGAAGTGGGGGAGCACTTACAAGTGACTAATTGTGGAGCAGCATTGGCAGAATACTGACAGCGGGTCACTTATCTTTGACCAGGAGCTAACTGAGGGGACAAAGAAAAAGGTTGTGAATGTTTGCATTGACATCCTTACTGAAACTTCTCCACCTGCCTATACATTCCACCAGCTGCCTATGCATTCCACCAGCTGCCTATACATTCCACCAGCTGCTTATACATTCCACCAGCTGCCTAGACATTCCACCAGCTGCCTAGACATTCCACCAGCTGCCTATGCATTCCACCACCTGCCTAGACATTCCACCAGCTGCCTATGCATTCCACCAGCTGCCTATGCATTCCACCAGCTGCCTATACATTCCACCACCTGCCTAGACATTCCACCAGCTGCCTATGCATTCCACCAGCTGCCTATGCATTCCACCACCTGCCTATACATTCCACCACCTGCCTATACATTCCACCACCTGCCTATACATTCCACCGGCTGCCTATACATTCCACCAGCTGCCTAGACATTCCACAACCTGCCTATACATTCCATCAGCTGCCTATACATTCCACCACCTGCCTCACCAAATCACATCTCAGTCTCTTCCCCAACTCCTCTGGAATTATCTGATGTTTCTAGCACCTAATCTTGTTCCATCCCTCCTGTCTCTTCTTTAAAATCCTCACCCTGTACAGCCCTCACAAGCCCCATCCAGACATTCACTGATGTACCTTTCCTCCCTCAGCCTCTGTTCTGAGCAACTCCTCATCTTTGGTGATTTCAATCTCCATCTTACCCTGCCCTCTCTCCTCTGATTTAATTGCCCTCCTATCCTCTCTAAACCATATAAACTCTCCTACTCATTCACAGCCACCCCACTGACCTTGCCATCTTGAGTGGCCTCTCTACTCACATGGTCTTAATCACAAACAAGGCTAACTCCGACCACTTCCTTGTATCTCTAACCACACATATCCCCCTACCCCTTCCAATCCTAATAAAACCGTTACTCTCTCCTGTTCTGGTCATTCCCCTGTTATGCCCCCATTTCCACTCCCTTAAGTCCAAGGGATGCAGACTTAAGAACATAAAAAACATAAAAAATAGGAACAGGAGTAGGCCATATGGCCCTTCGAGTCTGCTCTATCATTCAGTAGGATCATGGCTGATCTTTGACCTCAACTCCACTTTCCCACCCAATCCCCAGTCCAAACACCTATCGATTTCAGCTTTGAATATACACAATGACTGAGCATCCACGGCCCTCTGGGGTAGAGAATTCCAAAGATTCACAACCCTCTGACTTGAACAATTATGGCAGACATCTGGTTTATCCATTCATCACCAGATATGACAGGTCCACATAAAGCACTCTTGGTTCCTGCTCTCCTCTACCAAAAATGCTCTACTTCAGGGTCGTCCTGGAATGCAAATATAAGCTCTGGTTTATCTTCTCCACTGCAAACTGTTTTATTTTTAATCTTGGGGCCTTCTTAAGGTTCAGAACAAGCACTATTAGGAGTAAGTTAGGCAGAATTCCCAGGGTAGCCTGGGAAAGCCCCTGGAGACATCCCCAAAGTCAGTTCAGCACATAACAGGAGAGTCATAAGAAGCACCCAACCCCCATCCTTCCCCGGTGCACAATTTGTGGTGATCTTACATTCTCATACGGGGTGTAAATCTGTCAGATCTGGGTTTCACACTTAATTGTGCTGTATTTGAAGCCCCTGTGGACCAGAGTTTTTAGCCTGCAGTGTTTATTGAAACCACTTTATCAAGTTTTTAATTGGAGATGTGCATAATAGCATGATCAGTCAAGCACAATACTGTGGATGTTGGAAATTTGATGTAAACTTTCTCAACAAGTCAATGTAGTGGTTTGTCCAGAGCTTTTGAAGCAGATGGCCAAGAACAATTCCATTATCCTTCTGCATCTACATGGAGCTGACAGATTGACAAAGCAGACAGCAAACAAGGCACCGAGTATGACGTATGAGTGGCAGCATATATTCAGAATATTTCTTGGTGGCAGGAAGCAGTTTGGGCATATTTAGATTGCTTTAGAAGCAAGCGAACTGGGTTCAGTAGCTAATAGTGTTTCCGACACATTCTTTCCTGGAAAGTCACCTACAACAGGAAATTACATCTAGAGTGATCACATCATAATGGAATTGTTCTTGGCCATTATTTAATGGAAAGTACTAAGAGGTGTTCAGAAAGCCAAACACTGACTCAGTAATCTCGAAAATGCAGGAAAAAGATTAAACACAATTTCCAGCAGCTGTTTATAGAAATGAATTTCATTTTTTTCACAAGTTAATTATTGTACATATTGCACTTGACAGTAATGTTATGTTAGGCTGTAAGAAAAACATCTTTTGTGGTTGTGTTTGAAAATCAGAAAATAAGCAGTACAGAGGTTAGGACTGAGCAGTATTTCAACTCTCTCCATTCTCAGTATACTACTTCACCTTGCCTCATAATCCAGGGTGACTGAATTCAGAATCACAACGTTTTCTTTTAAATTATAGGTGATTCCAACAAAAGACAGGATTGAAGGACTCAATGCTTTCAAAGAAAAACGACTGCCCAGATACACTGGGGAATAATAAGACACAGATAAAAGAAGTCTGAGGAACAGAACAAAAAATATCATATCATCTGACTTATGGTATTTTCTATCTGCCCTGTGTTCAGAAATTACTTCAAAAAATATCGATTGAGCCATAATGTATGTGATTTTGAGTACAGTATTTTTAGGAAAAATGTGCAGCACTACTGTGTGTTTTTCAGTACATTGAGTATTTACTGCTACATAATTCTTTTTGATTCATATTTTTATTTTTAAAGCATATCAATGAATGAATAATGTAAATCTTGCAGCCTATGCTATATCCCTTGAATTAAATGTTCCCTACAATTATTCAAGAATGGACATTCAATATTTTCATAAGGATGCATATATTACTTTCTCATTTTGTATTAATCCCTCCTTTCCTGGCACAGAATAAATTTTAAACAATTGTTTATACTAAAGTGTCATGTGACATATTTATTCATTGTTTGAGTGATGATGCTTAAAGGATTAATTTCAGTAAATTGCACCCTACCTCAACACAATAGTGCCTTTGATGTAGCTTTATAAAAATGTTAATCATGTTATATTACAACATTACAACAGTAACTAAACTCCTAAAGTACTTCATTGGCTGTAAAGCGCTTTGAGATGTCCAGTGGTCGTGAAAGGCACTATATAAAAAAAGTCTTCTTCCTTATATTGAGTAAACTTTGACCCTATAGATTTAAGCTGGGGCATCTCTCCTTAAACTTGAATGTTGTGCATAAACTTGAAATTCTGAATGTGTAGCACAAAATTATTTTTAAATTCAAAAAACTTGTCAGCATTGCCATGAAAAAAGAATGCTAATAGTGACTTTGTGTAGCATTGTATAAAAACAGTAATTTATTTGATAATGTATTATCATTTGCATATTCATCTGAGTATTGTTGTGTCACTGCCACCATTGAAGGGTCAGTATAAAGGCTAAATGCCACGAAAGTTAATGGCAACACCCCTCCCACAAAATTGGACATTTTCTTAATGCATGATTTAGAAATGCACAAAGGGCATTTGGCAGCCTGCTATCAGTGATCTTAATAATTCTGGCAGTTGAAACCTATGCTGTACTAAAACGTGAACAAAATGGTGCTTTTATACTTAATGCCATGAATAAATATTTCCTCACCCTATATGTCTCATGCTCTTCAGAAATGATTGAACATAAAAATTGAAAGGAGATAAAGATTACTTGTTTCTCTTAGTGGTGGGAGACAGCTGATATGCCACACATTATGGCCAGAATTTTAATCTGGAGGCAGGTTGGGAGCAGAGGGCCTAGAAAGTGGTTGGGAAATCCAGGAGAATGGGTTTCCTACAGCCCTTTCCAAATTTAATGGCAGGGGCTGATTAACATTTCAAAGTAATATTTGCCACCTGCAGCCAGCCAGATGGAGAGGCTGGCTGCAGGCAGGCAGGCCTGCGGCACTATGCCCCAGAGAGGAGGGAAGGAGGAATTAAGCGGGGCCTAAAGGAAGCCGGAGGAACATCGGAGGCTGGAGTAGCATCAGGGGAGGGGAGGTCGTGGGTGGTGGGTATTCGGGAGCCGGAGAAGCATCGGGGGCCAGAGGAGCATTGGGGGGGGCGGGGGGGGGGGTGGATGTGGTCAGGAGCTGGACGAGCATCGGGGCTGAAGAGGGGAAGCCAGGAGGGTGATTGGGGTATCGGAGGCGGATCGGGTGGGGGAGGATCCGAGGCCAGTGGGATGGATCCGAGGCCAGGTGGAGGGCATGGGAGGCCTGGAGGGGGTGTCTGGTCGCTGGGGGTGGGTTAGGCAGGGACACTGGTCCCAGCAGGTAGATGAAAAGACACTTACCTCCTGAATCCAGCGTGCTCATCTTACTTTAGCTGGCGGGTTCCCCAAGGCCCAGGAAACCTGACCAGCCAGAGTTAAATTTGTAATGGTGGGTCACCATGAGACACGCCAGCCTCATTATAATATTTAAATGGTTGACCTGCCTCCTGGGGTGGCTGCCCACCCCCACCCACCTATCCCACCTCCATTAAAACCGGAAGTGGATGGGTTGGGGTCCGGATTCAGTTTTTTAACAACACTTTAACCTCCCACCCGGCCCCAACATACCCACCTGTTTTTTGGGGTTAAAATTCTTCCCTATATATCTAATCCTGTTGAACGACCTATTCAAATTAAAATTCTGCCCAGAATATTATGCTTGAAAACAGGTAGAAATGGAGAGTTGGTGATGATTTGATTATGGAATGCAACCACAATAGTTTATAAAATAGTAAAGAATTAAGCAATCTCTGTTGCCAGCTTTTAAGTGAAGAGAACATGGATGGAACATTCTGTGGAACTGCAATGAAGTGGCAGGGAAAGCGTTGAAAACTATTCCGTATCATTCTTGATCCCACTGCAATTCTAATATGAACAGCAGTGACTGAGCGATATATCTAACAGACCAAGTTCAATTCACACAATTGTTGAAAACTGCTTTTTTGCAGTCTGCTTCCAGAGCAATTTTCTAAGTAATGATATTTATTAGTTATGTTTGTGGAATTCAGTAATTTTCATTAAAGTCAAAAATTTATGTCAATATCTGTACTTTGAAGCCTATCAATGTCTTAATAAATCAATGCTTTGGGGAATCTGTAGCATTTCTTTGTGTCTTTATCGAGATTTGTTCAGATAGGTATCACTTCAGCTTAATATCGACGAGCAATTTATTCAACTAGTGAGTCCTAAGTGTAATTAATATTGAAATATTAGTACCTTTGAAAGAGTGGTTAATGCTGTGAGGTTGTTTTGTGTCAGCAAACAAAATGGCATATTCCTCAAGAGCATTGCTAATTCCAATAAGAAATTAAAATCTGTTAAAACAGTATCAGTGGTAATCTGTGGATGGTAGAATTTGTGTGATAAGCTATTAATTTAGATATATTAAGAATGCAGTTTGAGCCTCCGACACCTAAATCAATAATTCCCGACAGGTGAAAACTTTGCCATAAGTACATGTGATTACAAAGCTGTATATTTGTGATTTTTTTTTTCATCCAAGACTTGTAAAGTTTATTAGCAAGTGTTTTGGTTGTGGTGTTGCTGCACTTTATATTATTAAACACATGTAACAAAATACTTGTCACTTCAAAATGTTCCAACTGTTTGATTACCTTCTGATTTCCACAGGCAAATTTTTACATCAGAAATCTGCAATTCCACTTTATATAAGTGCTATTGCTACTAGCTAATGAATGCAAAAAGTTTTGGTCTGTGAAATTATGTATGACAACAAGGTTTTCCCTGCAAATAAATGCAGATTAAGGTTTATAACACAGTTGTTAACTTGGCCTAAAGATAACCCAGTGAAAGGCAAATTCTTCTCCATTTTAAAGTACTGGATAATCATCTAAAGGGCTGGAGATGATTTTATGAAATGGAAAGCAGTCTTAATGGCAGTTACCTGCTGAAATTTATAAATTTAGTAGAATGTTGAAAACAGTTGCACACATCAGAAGTCTAGTTAATCAGTTTGCTGAAACATATTTGGCATTATTAAAGCAAAGAGGCATCACATAGATGTTTGATTCTGTATAATCAGCTCAGTCCTGCTGCATTCATTCCAGCAAAATTTCTACGAGCTACTCCTAATTCATGGTGCCTGCCCTGCTGTTTCCACAATTGTTCACCAACATTTTCTTGTGTTACACAATATGTCATCTCCAAAATTAAAAATAACTGGTTTAAGGCCTGGAGCAGCAAATGAATTCCTGCCTCTTATGGATGAGCATGAAGTAGCACTTGCTCACACCATACAAATTCAAGTCGTGCATGTGCAAACTATACACTATCTGATACACTTAACGCGATAGATCTGAGAAACAAACTTATAAAATTCTGACGGGACTGGACAGGTTAGATGCAGGAAGAATGTTCCCGATGTTGGGGAAGTCCAGAACCAGGGAACATAGTCTAAGGATAAGGGGTAAGCCATTTAGGACTGAGATGAGGAGAAACTTCTTCACTCAGAGAGTTGTTAACCTGTGGAATTCTCTACTGCAGAGATTTGTTGATGCCAGTTCATTCGATATATTCAAGAGGGAGTTAGATATGGCCCTTACGGCTAAAGGGATCAAGAGGTATGGAGAGAAAGCAGGAAAGGGGTACTGAGGTGAATGATCAGCCACGATCTTATTGAATGTTGGTGCAGGCTCAAAGGGCCGAATGGCCTACTCCTGCACCTATTTTCTATGTTGCACAGAACTGAGAGTTTTTACTTTTGGCCTCACTGCTGCACCTTCCATTTTAATGGAAACAAATCCAGGTGAAGGAAAATCCTTCCCATACACTCTTAACTTGGCTCACAATAGGTTTTTTTCCACATAGTACGGTGTTTGGAGTCACATTCTAAATCAAAACCAGGACTATTTTTGACATTTTTATGAACTCTGATATTCATACAGATGTTAATTGTTTTAAATATTGAGCAGTAGTGAATTGTAACATACCTTCTAGATATATATAATTTGAAAATTCTTCAAAGTTAGATAGTAAATAATAGATATCTGGAAGGCAGTAATACAAGCAAGGAATTCAAATGAAAAACCAAGAGTAAGTTAGATTGATTTCTATCTGTTATCTAACTCCTGAAATTAGATTACACATTGAAAGCCATAGTTCGTAACTTTGTGTGTGTATGTAACTTTCTCATGACCCCATTCTGTGCAATTAAATCCTATTCTTGCATGGTTCAACACACTTTGGCATGAAGGGCTTTCTCTGGTCCATGTGTGAGTTCCAGATCTGAGTTAAGATGTAGATTTGTAGGAAAAAGGGGAAATTATTGTAGGAGGAAAGACTGCAGTCAATACAAGCCTGTCATTGAGTACCCTGAGGTATCCTCGTGGCAGGCATGTCTTTTTGTCAAAACTACACAGAATGAGGACCTGGATTAACAAGTTGGTACACAACACTGGAAATGAACATCTTGAATATCCAGATGGCTAGCAGATTGCAAACCTTATGTAGATACTTTCACCACACTGTAGCCAGATGTTCATTGATGAGGAAACTGGAGACTAGGTCTACATACTTCTATATCCAGGATTCAGTGCCTATCACGATTGGATTGCAGAGAGGCAAACAAATGCTGCTGAAGCTTTACATCACCAATGTGTGTAACCATGGTCATACTGTGTTGAGGATGGTAGCAATGCACTCACATTTTATGGTATTTTACGTTGCTCAGAATGTTGCTTATGAGGAGTTTATTGGACATAGTGTCCACCAGTAAATTGCCAAAATATAAATAAAATGGCCAAAGTGTTGCCATCCTCTCTGGCAGTAGGCCTGGCTATAGAAGTTCAGAATCAAGTCAACTGAGAGTAACCCGATCTCTGAGCTATGCAGATCAACAATCCACCAAGTTATATAAATATAAATGTGAGGTTATCCACTTTGGTGGTAAAAACAGAGAGACAGACTATTATCTGAATGGTGACAGATTAGGAAAAGGGAAGGTGCAACTAGACCTGGGTGTCATGGTACATCAGTCATTGAAGGTTGGCATGCAGGTACAGCAGGTGGTTAAGAAAGCAAATGGCATGTTGGCCTTCATAGCGAGGGGATTTGAGTACAGGGGTGGGGAGGTGTTACTACAGTTGTATAGGACCTTGGTGAGGCCACACCTGGAGTATTGTGTCCAGTTTTGGTCTCCTAACTTGAGGAAGGACATTCTTGCTATTGAGGGAGTGCAGCGAAGGTTCACCAGACTGACTCCCGGGATGGCGGGACTGACATATCAAGAAAGACTGGATCAACTGGGCTTGTATTCACTGGAGTTCAGAAGAATGAGAGGGGATCTCAGAAACGTTTAAAATTCTGACGGGTTTAGACAGGGTAGATGCAGGAAGAATGTTCCCAATGTTGGGGAAGTCCAGAACCAGGGGTCACAGTGTAAGGATAAGGGGTAAGCCATTTAGGACCGAGATGAGGAGAAACTTCTTCACCCAGAGAGTGGTGAACCTGTGGAATTCTCTACCACAGAAAGTTGTTGAGGCCAATTCACTAAATATATTCAAAAAGGAGTTAGATGTAGTCCTTACTACTCGGGGGATCAAGGGGTATGGCGAGAAAGCAGGAATGGGGTACTGAGGTTGCATGTTCAGCCATGAACTCATGAATGGCAGTGCAGGCTCGAAGGGCCGAATGGCCTACTCCTGCACCTATTTTCTCTGTTTCTATGTTTATTGTTGATTATTGACAGCATTGCTGAGAAATAGAACCTGAAAGGGTAGAGCTGTCACTGGGGGCTGAGATTCTTTCCAGTTGGCTTCAGATAACCTTGCAAACCAAATGACCTAAGGATAGAACGACCCTTACTGGAAAAGCAGTGGGACATTTACCAGTGCTCTGTACTGGGAGGCTGCTTGGTTTTTACTGGTTAAACTCGCAGAAACCTCTGTGCACTCTTGGCAGTCTGTTAACCTGCATGTCAGCTCTGTGGACATGTAAAAAAGCTTTGTCCCCATAGGGCATTAAGGGGCGAAATTGGTCGACATACTGCCCCCAACCATCCGTGTACCACTGACATACTGCCCAAAAATGCGATTTTGGTCAAAAAACACCTACTGCTGACATACCGCTTGGCAGAATATTCATCATTGACATGTTGCCGAGCGGTATGCACACCGTCCACCGTGCAGGACTGCCCGCATATCACCCAAAATGTTTGATTTTCATGGCATACCACCGACATACCACCAGAGCTGCATACCGTCCTGGAAAAGGTGGTTTTACGCGATGGTAAGTGGGCAGGAATGGGCAGAGTGCACGGATCCGCCATTTTGAAATCGTGAACTGTCAGCTAAAGCAGCACCTCTGTATCTCTGAGGTGAACAGTTATTTTGATTGGAAAAGGTTTATTTACTATTACTAATAACTGATTAAGATAGATAGGCATTTTAGTTGTGTATTTTTCATCAAAAAATATTGTGAAGATTTAAAATGAATAGGGCCTGTATTATCTCAGCCTGTATTGCTGACAACCTGTCGAATGGAGGAACCAGATGTGAGGAAGTTTATTGAGCAGAGTTATAAGGAAGAGGTTGCAGAATGATGAGGAAGAGGAGGAGGCCTTACCCGCAAAGGATATTCAGGGAAAAGTTTGACACTCCACAAGAGTGCTTCAATTCAATTCAAATGTTTATGTAAAAATGTAAAAAAATATACAACCATTTTAAAACTTAGAACTATAAAACAACTGTAACAACTTTAATAACAACTTTAATAAACTTTTATAAATAAAACTTCAATTACAACAAAAGACCCTTTACTTTCCCCGCCTATGCCCTCTGCTTACCTTCCACACCCACATGCTACACCACCCTTGGGACTATTCCCCCCCTTTCTTACACCCGCCCTTCCCTTTCCCAGTGACCGTAGGCATGGACCCTCCCCATGTTGATACCAAGCCAGCATGTAGCACTGCACCCCAAGTGTCGTTTGGGAGGGGGGGGAGTCAGACATTGCAGGCAAAATAACTGGGACCTCAGGAGAACCTCGCGACGTGGAAGGCGAGGCTTCAGGGCTGGGAGATGATGTCAGCTCCCCACCCTCAGGTGCTGTCAACCTGACTACAATGGCACGTGGGGGTTCTGTGCCATGTTCCGATTCCATCAATTGCGGCATGGCTTCATTGCGGCGATCATACGCAACCTTTCCTCCGACTGTCGCTCTGATAGAGGCGCTATGTTTGTGGCTATTGTAGTCACGGCCTTGAGCAGCTCTCGACCTACGTCGATGCTGGCCTGTGACAGACGCACCATGTCCTGGTACATCATCATCATAGGCGGTCCCTCGAACGAGGATGACCTGCTTCCACATGAGTTCACAGATGTTTCAAATGAAGGACCCGATGTTCCAGTCCTGAATTCCAATTAAGGGGGTGGAAGATGCCTGTTTATGTATTTTTTTAACATGTGGTGACCTTTGCACACCAGCCACCACACGGACTTGACAGAGCTAGGCCTTATGGCAAGGGTTAACCAGAACGACTGGAGACCTGCTCTGCTGCATGAACCTAGTGCGCACACATATCGCAGTTTGGGCTGGTCCATGCTGCCCCGGGCTCTCATCTACAGACCTACAGCAACCGACCTTTCCTCCACCAAACGCCGTCGCTACGGCAAAGGCATTGCAACACTGGGGGTGCCTTGCTCTGCACGGCTTGGTCCGGCAGAATCAGAGGAGCCATGTGGGAATCCCATGAATATACACTCCGTGGTGGAGGATGTTCCAGTTGTCCCACATGGAGCTGGTGTATCCTCCGTCTTCACCCCCAACTCCACCTCCACTGGCTGCCGGATCAACGGCTGTTCCTCTTCATCTTCCTCGTCAGGAGAGGGCTGGGTCGTGATGCCAGAGGTGGAGGCAGTGGGTCTATCGTTGGTGTCACTGTGGTCTGAATCATCCGAGTCTGGAAGTACAAAACAACATTTTAAAAAGCTTGGCACCAGGGGAGGGGTCAGGGTTACATCAGTACATAATACAGTGACTTATCGCAGTCTTACTTAAATGTACACCACTGCTGCAGTACTGCATTACATATCGCAGACAGAATACATATATGCATTGCGTTACATGCCCCCAACATTCCAGTACATCACATGAGGCCAACATTACAGTACAATAAACTTACATTACATTACATCAGGCCAACATTACAGTTACATTGCATGACATGAGAGGACCGCAACGCAGACTGCATTTTATTCAACTTACCATCTTCTTGTGTGAGTGGGTCAGCTCCAATGCCGGTAGGTGGCACGGTTGCTATCCCTAACCTGGGACAGGGCACGGATTTCAATATCAGTAAGAGGCTCCTGGGTTGTGGGTCCTCCCCCAGTGCAACGCTAATCGGCTGCTTTTGTAGATGTCTTCTTCTGCAGAAAGTAAAGTTAATCAAAGTAAAAATCTTCAATCCGTTTAGCATCGCACAGACACACACACATAAAAAAAGCACTGCATTGATCCTCTGTGTGACACTGAACCTACATTTACATGGTACATAGCACATGGGGGGGGGTTGCATAAATAAAATCATTACTTTTGCTACCCTCACCAAGTCGTTCCACCTCGTACGGCACCTTTCCCCAGTGCGTACCATCGTACTTTTAGAGGACACAGCCTCCCCGATTTCATCCCATATTCGGTTGTACTCCTTTGGCGGAGGGAGGGGTGGGGGTGCGGCTTTCCACGACCACCCTTGGTGAGGTCAGAGTACCTCTCTGTTATGTGCTCCAGAAGGGCAGGTAACTCCGTCTCATCGAAGGTAGGCGCCCTCAATTTCCCCTCCTTCTCGATGTTCCTGCACTTTGATGTCTTTTTTTAACATTGCCATAATCTTAATACTGGAATGAATTTTGGTTTGTTAAATATCTCTTCTTGTTTTCAAAGTGAATAATTATTAGTTGTTAGCAGTATTTTTCCACTGTACTATGTATTTTTAAACTCACCGCCCGTCGACTACCTTGCTGCTCTTTCTCACTCTCTCCTCCTCAACTCACTGCGCGGGTGACCCCTGACCCCCGAAATCGCGGATAAAACGCTTGTGTAAAAAAAAATAGAAAAAAAAACTTGCCATTTCACACCGCCCATCGAACAGAAAATCGATCTGGATCATCTACTAAAATACATACCACCCGATGCAGACCGCTGACATACCGCCGAAAAATGTTGACCAATTTTGTCCCCTTCGATCTCGGCGGTATGTTGGCGGTGTGAAACGACATACCGCCGGCATACCGCCGAGAAATGGGCGGACCTTGCGTATCGACCAATTTCAGGCCCTAAATGTGCACACCATATTAGCAAAGCAGAAACTGCCAGTATGGATTTCTTAGCAGCTTGATTTGGAAACTTAAATATGTGTGTCAGACATCTGGCTGACCATACAATTACTGAGACAATCGTGGTGAATTGTCAGAGTCTTTGAAGGTGTCCAAAGGATCGTCACCCCAAGGACTTCCCACCAAGCAGGAGATCATGGCTGTGGTGAGGAACAAAATGTGGGGAAAATTCCCCAAAATTTTTTCAAATCATGACACGATCTTGTCACTTATCTATCAACATAAAGTATGTTGTTTGATCTCTATACCAGCTAGAGTTGATAATAGGTGCTGTTGATATTTGTCAGACAGCATTGGTACTAGAAGACATGATTAGATAGATACTGTTTTAATTTGCAGAATATTGCTCCATTAGCAATTTTAGTCTTTGCTTCCAATTGTTTGAAGTGTTCTGGGCATGCTGCCATACATCTAACCACATCCTCTCAATACTCAGTTCACTCATGTTGGTGAACTTTTGCCCCATATTAAAGCACATTATGCCATTTTTTAAAACAAAATATTTTAATTGCAATTGCAGTGACCCATAATTCCTCCAACAGTATTTTAAAGCCATTTTTTACTTATATTAAAATAGTTCGTTATGCTGGCACATTGTCATCCAATTGAATTTGCCTGTGTTGCCTCATCTCCAGGTCAGGTGCAGTGTCAGACACAATAGTAAATCTGTCAAGCTTGAATTCTTACTATTCAGTAAATTACATGGAAAATGACATGTTGCGTCTTGCAGCTGGAAATGGCATACTTATATTCAGCTGCATCAGGTCTGGTTCTTGGTATGGTTGACTAGGGATTGGTGTCTTTCCCAGTCCTGATTGCTGATCCTGGCATTTCAATACAAACAAATGAACACAAGTTTGGACTAGAGTTTATCATCCTCAGGGTGAGCTAGGTTTTAGCCAGGATACAACCAAGCTCCCAGTATTTTCAACTTGAGATATGAGTTTAGCCATCTATAAGGTTAGTGTACAAACTGACTCTCATTCCACTGTTTTGTATCTTCTCAGTAATAGTTTTTGTTCTGTGTTGGGAAGAGATTGTTCTGCATAACAATCATTTGTTCAAGCTATGAGATCAATGAAGGCTATTGTTTTTTTAAGAAAATTCACAAAAACTTATGAATAATTAACCGGGCCTAGTTTAGATAATATTCTCAATCCCAAGGTTTCCTTGCCATCTAGAACCAAATGAGAATATAGGAAATAAAAACACAAAATGCTGGAAATACTCAGCTGGTCTGGCAGCATCTGTGGAGAGAGAAACAGAAATAACCATTTCAGGTCAGTGACCTTTCATTGGAACTCACATTTCTTCAGAAATCTGCCATTTTTATATTGGATTTCCAACATCCAAAGTATTTTGTTTTGTTTTATTGTCATTTCTTTCCAGGAATACCTACCTTGAAGTTCTGTTCTTTCTGATGGGATTCCTGTTTGTCTCATTTACCCTATTCACTTTTATCTGTTTCTCCCTCCACAGACACTGCCTGACCTGCTGTTTTTATTTTTTATTTTGATTTCTTTTTAGAGCATATCATCATATCATAGGCAGTCCCTCGAAGCAAGGATGACTTGCTTCCACACCAAAAAGGGATGAGTTCACAGGTGTTTCAATGAAGGACCTAATATTCCAGATCCCGAACTACATCCTCAAGGGTGGAAGATGCCTGTGCGTGGATTTTTTAACATGTAGTGGCCGTTGCACACCAGCCACCACATGGGCTTGACAGAGCTAGGTCTTGGTCCAGTGGCAAGGATTACCCAAGACTAACTGCAAACCAGCTCTGCTGCACGGACCAAGCGTGCACACATATCGCAGTGTGGGCTGGCCTGTGCTGTCGTTGGGCCCTCGCCTCTTCTGGGCCCTAGGCTCATACCTCTTCTGGGCACCGGTCACTTCCATCTACAAACTCTTGCCGCTCCTTCGCCCCTCCTGCTGTGCCTACCCGCACTGCAATCAGTGACCCGGTTTCGCAGCCGTCGCCCTTCTGCAGCAGCACGCGTTGCTGCCAACACGCCGCCGCACGCTTCTCCCTCCAATGGCCCCGGCCTGCTGATGGTCTTGCAGGCCGGGACCGCGCCAATTTCCTGGCTGGGCCGCCGCACGTTGCTCTCTCCAATGGCCCCGGCCTGCTGATGGTCTTGCAGGCCGGGAGCGCGCCAATTTCCTGGCTGAGCCGCCGCACGTTGCTCTCTCCAATGGCCCCGGCCTGCTGATGGCCTTGCAGGCCGGGACCGCGCCAATTTCCTGGCTGAGCCGCCGCACGTTGCTCTCTCCAATGGCCTCGGCCTGCTGATGGTCTTGCAGGCCAAGACTGCCAACTTATCCTCCAACTTAGTGAGCAATGCCATGGGAGAACAATTTTTAGAGCATGTAGGAAGTCAGGCACAGGTTTCTTTACTGTTCCCACTGATTCTGCCTCACGTGGACAACTGAAGATGCACCTGTATGGGTTGAAACTGATCTTGCTAATTCTGCAACCCTCCACATCAGTTTTCATGGAGCGCTTACACCACCATTAAGCATTTCATTTAATGTACATAAAACAGATTCCCTCCACAGGGGAACAGGACCTGTGTGAACTGGGCAAGCAATAGGGTGTCTCTTCAACCAATCAGATTAAAGAATCTTTACTGAGGCACCTAAAGTCTAAACCAGGAAGTGTAAATTAGTGTCAAGAACTGGCAAAACATAATCACTGAGGCAAGTCCTCCTCACAAATAGTACAATGGTCTGTAAATACTAACTGCTTTTCACAGGAGGTCTGACTCAAAGTTCAAGGTCACATTGGAGCATAGAGTTCAACTGCTCTGTTTTAGTCGCAACATGCTGACATTGAACAGTGCCACTCAGATAAGCAGTCATCACATGCAAGACTCTGCAGTTGGCAAAATCAGCTATTTTGCTTATTGCGCAGATAAAAATTAATTCTATTGCCCAATGCACTATACAGAATCCTACCAGTAACATTGTAGGTCAAGAGGCTTGTATCGTGGAGTTGGGATTTGGATTGAACAAGCTTAATTCACAATCTACTGACAAAGCATGACCAGTAAATACTGCTGAATGTTTATATATCTTGGCCAACCAATCTGTGCCCTTTTCCGAGAGCAAGCTCAGAAAAACAACAACCCTTCCAGTGCCACAATTCTACTGTATTCCAGAAGATCTGGAAATTAGGCCAGGTCCCATATACCCCAGGCACTAGCAAAATTTTGGAATACCCACAGGTCTTGTGAGGGTGTACTCTGTCTGCCTGTTACAAGGCCAGTAACATTTGAGGGAGAAAGAACTCCCATTGTTGGGAGTTTCACCTCCAGTCCTCGGAGGATCGTGGCATGGGGTTAGTTATGACTTGTGGGTATTCCAAAATTTTGCTAGTGCCTGGGGTATATGGGACCTGGCCTAATTTCCAGATCTTCTGGAATATAGTAGAATTGCGGCACTGGAAGGGTTGTGATTTTTCTGAGCTTGCTCTCGGAAAAGGGAACAGATTGCTCTGACCAGGCCTACTAGGCCACCAAAGGGCAGAAGTAGGTCCCACCTAGAGGTCCAGGCAGGAATCATGGCTTAGACTCCTGAAGAAAATGCAGGCAAATTGCTTTTTTATTACAAAGTGAGGTTATGAGCCATATATAGAGGAAGAAAGTTGTCGACTGTAGGAAGATATCAAGCGGCAGAAAAGTGCCAAATGGAATTCATACTGGAGAAGTGTGAGGTAATGCATTTGGGGAGGGCTAACAAGGCAAGGGAATACACAATAAATGGTAGAATACTGAGAAGTGTAAAGGAACAGAGGACCCTTAGAGTGCATGTCATTGATCCCTAAAGGTAGCAGAACAAGTAGATAAGGTGGTTAAGAAGGCATATGGGATAATTTCCTTTATTAGCCGAGGCATAGGCTGGCTCTCTGCAAGAGCACTTCAGTTAGTCCCACCGCCCCCACCCCCCCACCACCCTCAGTTCCCCATGGCCCAATAATTTTTTTTCCTTCAGGTACTTACCAATTCCCTTTTGAAACCCACGATTCAGTCTGGCTCCACCACCCTTCCAGATCCTAACTACTCGCTGTGTAAAATCGTTTTTCCTCATGTTGCATTTGGTTCTTTTGCCAATCACCTTAAATCTGTGTCCTCTGGTTCTCCACCCTTCTGCCAATCGGATCAGTTTCTCTACTCTGTCTAGACCTCTCATGATTTTGATAACCTCTATCAAATCTCCTCTCAATCTTCTCTGCTCCAAGGAGAACAACCCCAGCTTCTCCAGTCTATCCACATAACTGAGGTCCCTCATCCCTGTGATCATTCCCATAAATCTTTTCTGCACCCTCTCTGAGGCTTTACATGCTTACTAAAATGCGGTGCCCAGAATTGGACACAGTTGAGGCCGAACCAGTGTCTTATAAAGGTTCATCATAACTTCCTTGCTTTTGTACTCTTTGCCTCTATTTATGAAGCCCAGTATTGAGTACACTTTTGTAACCGCTTTCTCAACCTGCCCTGCCACTTTCAACGATTTGTGCACATATACCCCCAGATTTCCCTGTTCATGCACCCCCTTTAGAATTGTACCCTTTAGTTTATATTGCCTCTTCTCATTCTTCCCACCAAAATGTATCACATTGCACTTTTCTGTGTTAAATTTCATCTGCCATGTGTCCACCTATTTCACCAGCCTGTCTATGTCTTCTTGAAGTCTATCATTATTCTCACTGTTCACTATACTTCCAAGTTTTGTGTCTGCAAATTTTGAAATTGTGCCCTGTACTCCCAAGTCCAAGTCATTAATATATATCAAAAAAAGCAGTGGTCCTAGTATGACCCCTGGGTTACAGCACAAAAGGAGGTAATTTGGCCCGTTGAGCCCGGACCTTCCTCCAGCCTGAAAAACCAACCGTTCACCACCACTCTCTGTTTCCTGTCACTTAGTCAATTTTATATCCATGCTGCCACTGTCCCTTTTATTCCATGGGCTTCAACTTTTCTGGCAAGCCTATTATGTAGCACATTATCAAACATTATCGGAAAAGATAACAGGCCAGGTAGATAAGGTGGTTAAGAAGGCAATAAGGAATGCTTGACTTTATTAGCCGAGGCATGGAATACAAGAGCAGGGAGATTATTCTTGAACTGTAGAAACCACTAGTTAGGCCACAGCTAGAGTACTGCATTCAGTTCTGGTCACCACATTCATCATCATCATAGGCAGTCCCTCGAAATTGAGGAAGACTTGCTTCCACTCCTGAAGTGAGTTCTCTGGTGGCTGAACAATCCAATATGAGAGCCACAGACTCTGTCACAGGTGGGACAGATACTCGCCGAGAGAATGGGTGTGTTTACCGTACGCTCCTTCCGCTGTCTGCGCTTGACCTCTTCATGCTCTCGGCATTGAGATTCGAAGAGCTCAACCACATTACAGGAAAATTAATTGCACTATAGAGGGTACAGAGGAGATTTTTGAGGATGTCGCCAGGACTAGAGAATTTTAGTTATGAGGAAAGATTAGATAGGCTGGGGTTGTTTTGTTTGGAACAGAGGAGTCTGAGGGGAGACTTAATTGAGGTGTAGAAAATTATGAGGGGCCTAGGTAGAGAGGACAGGAAGGACTTATTTCCCCTAGCAGAGAGATCAATAACTAGAGGGCATAGATTTAAAGTTATGGATGGAACGATTAAAGGGGAGTTGAAGAGAACCTTTTTCACCCGGAGGGTTGTAGGGATCTGGAGCTCACTGCCTGAAAGGGTGATAGAGGCAGATACACTCATCATATTTTAAAAGTACTTGGATATGCACTTAAAGTGCCGTAACCTACAAGGCTATGGACCAAGAGTTGGAAAGTGGGAGGCTGCAATGCCCCATCTCACCTTCAGTAAGCTCCCCGCTGGAGTGGAGCTAATCTACAAAACAAACGAGAAACTGTTCAACCTCCGCCACCTCTAGGCCAGATCCAAGATCGTCCCATTCTCTGTCATTGAATTATAGTGCGCAGACGTCGCTTGCGCACAATCGGAGGCCGAACTCCAAGCCAATGTCAACACCTTCACCGAAGTGTACGAGAGCATGGGCCTCACATAGAAAAATAGAAACATAGAAAATAGGTGCAGGAGTAGGCCATTCGGCCCTTCGAGCCTGTACCACCATTCAATAAGATCATGGCTGATCATTCACCTCAGTATCCTTTTCCTGCTTTCTCTCCATACCCCTTGATCCCTTTAACCGTAAGGGCCATATCTAACTCCCCATTTAATATATCCAATGAACTGGCATCAACAACTCTCTGCAGTAGGGAATTCCACAGGTTAACAACTCTCTGAGTGAAGAAGTTTCTCCTCATCTCGGTCCTAAATGGCATACCCATACCTTCGACTGTGTCCCCTGGTTCTGGACTTCCCCAACATCGGGAACATTCTTCCTGCATCTAACCTGTCCAGTCCAGTCAGAATTTTATATGTTTCTATGAAATCCCTTCTAATCCTTCTAAACTCCAGTGAATACAGGCCCAGTCAATCCAGTGTCTCCTCATATGTCAGTCCTGCCATCCCAGGAATCAGTCTGATGAACCTTCGCTGCACTCCTCCAATAGCAAGAACGTCCTTCCTCAGATTAGGAAACCAAAACTGAACACAATATTCCAGGTGAGGCCTCACTAAGGCCCTGTACAACTGCAGTAAGACCTCCCTGCTCCTATACTCAAATCCCCTAGCTATGAAGGCCAACATACCATTTGCCTTCTTCACCACCTGCTGAACCTGTATGCCAACTTTCAATGACTGATGTACCATGACACCCAGGTTTCACTGCCCCTCCCCTTTTCCTAATCTGCCGCCATTCAGATAATATTCTGCCTTTGTGTTTTTGCCACCAAAGTGGATAACCTCACATTTATCCACATTATACTGCATCTGCCATGCATTTGCCCACTCACCTAACCTATCCAAGTCACCCTGCAGTCTTTAGCATCCTCCTCACAGCTCACACTGCCACCCAGCTTAGTGCCATCTGTAAACTTGGTGATATTACACTCAATTCCCTCATCCAAATCATAATGTGTATTGTAAATAGCTGGGGTCCCAGCACTGAGCCCTGAGGTACCCCACTAGTCACTGCCTGCCATTCTGAAAAGGTCCCGTTTACCCCGACTCTCCGCTTCCTGTCTGCCAACCAGTTTTCTATCCACGTCAGTACATTACCCCCAATACCATGTGCTTTAATTTTGCACACCAATCTCTTGTGTGGGACCTTGTCAAAAGCCTTTTGAAAGTCCAAATACACCACATCCACTGGTTCTCCCTTGTCCACTCTGCTAGTTGCATCCTCAAAATATTCTAGAAGATTTGTCAAACATGATTTCCCTTTTATAAATCCATGCTGACTTGGGCCGATCCCGTCACTTCTTTCCAAATGTGCTGCTATTTCATCTTTAATAATTGATTCCAACATTTTCCCTACCTGATGTCAGGCTAATTGGTCTATAATTACACGCTTTCTCTTTCCCTCCTTTCTTAAAAAGTGGTGTTACATTAGCTACCCTCCAGTCCATCGGAACCAATCCAGAGTCGATAGACTGTTGGAAAATTATCACCAATGCATTCACTATTTCTAGGGCTACTTCCTTAAGTACTCTGGGATGCAGACTCTCAGGCCCTGGGGATTTATCGGCCTTCAAGCCCATCAATTTCCTGAACACCATTCCCGCCTTATAAGGATTTCCTTCAGTTCCTCCTTCTCACTAGACCCTCGGTCCCCTCGTATTTCCGGAAGATTATTTGTGTCTTCCTTTGTGAAGACAGAACCAAAGTACTTGTTATCTGGTCCACCATTTCTTTGTTCCCCATTATAAATTCACCCGAATCTGACTGCAAGGGACCTACGTTTGTTTTCACTAATCTTTTCCTCTTCACATATCTATAGAAGCTTTTGCAGTCAGTTTTTATGTTCCCAGCAAGCTTCCTCTCATACTCTATTCTCCCCTTCTAATTAAACGCTTTGTCCTCTGCTGTATTACAAAATTCTCCCAGTCCTCAGGTTTTCTGCTTTTTCTGGCCAATTTATATGCCTCTTTCTTGGATTTAACACTATCCTTAATTTCCCTTGTTAGCCGTGGATGAGCCACCTTCCCCGTTTTATTTTTACTCCAGACAGGGATGTACAATTGTTGAAGTTCATCCATGTGATCTTTAAATGTTTGCCATTGCCTTTCGACCGTCAACCCTTTTAAGTATCACTCGCCAGTCTATTTTAGCCAATTCACGTCTCATACCATCAAAGTTACCTTTCCTTGAGTTCAGGACCCTAGTCTCCAATTTAACTATGTCACTCTCCATCTTAATAAAGAATTCGACCATATTATGGTCACTCTTCCCCAAGGGGCCTTGCACAACAAGATTGTTAATTAGTCCTTTCTCATTACACATCACCCAGTCTAGGATGACCAGCCCTCTAGTTGGTTCCTCGACATATTGCTCTAGTAAACCATCCCTAATACACTCCAGGAAATCCTCTTCCACCGCGTTGCTACCAGTTTGGTAAGCCCAATCAATATGTAGATTAAAGTCGCCCATGATAACTGCTGTACCTTTATTGCACGGATCCCTAATTTCTTGTTTGATGCTGTCCCCAACTTCACTGCTACTGTTTGGTGGTCTGTACACAACTTCCATTAGCGTTTTCTTCCCTTTAGTATTCCGTAGCTGAACCCATACAGATTCCACATCATCCAAGCTAATGTCCTTCCTTATTATTGCATTAATTTCCTCTTTAACCAGCAACACCACCCCACCTCCATTTCCTTCCTAAATGTTATAAAAACCTTGGATGTTGAGTTCCCAGCCTTGGTCACCCTGGAGCCATGTCTCCGTGATGCTAATTATATCATATCCGTTAACTGCTATCTGCGCAGTGAATTCGTCCACCTTATTCCAAATACTCCTCGCATTGAGGCAGAGCCTTCAGGCATTTTTTAACACACTTTGCCCCTTTAGAATTTTGCTGTAATTTGGCTCTTTTTGCTTTTTACCTTGGGTTTCTCTGCCCTCCACTTTTACTTTTCTTATTTCTATCTCTTTCTTCTGTCCCCATTCTACTTCCCTCCGTCTCCCTGCATAGGTTCCCATCCCCCTGCCATATTAGTTTAACTCCTCCCCAACAGCACTAGCAAACACTCCCCCTCGGACATTGGTTCTGGTCCTGCCCAGGTGCAGACCGTCCGGTTTGTACTGGTCCCACCTCCCCCAGAACCGGTTCCAATGTCCCAGGAATTTGAATCCCTCCCTTCTGCACCACTCCTCAAGCCATGTGTTCATCTGAGCTATCCTGCGATTTCTACTCTGACTAGCACGTGGCACTGGTAGCAATCCTGAGATTACTACTTTTGAGGTCCTACTTTTTAATTTAGCTCCTAACTTCCTAAATTCGTCTTGTAGGACCTCATCCCGTTTTTTATCTATATCGTTGGTACCTATATGCACCACGACAACTGACTGTTCACCCTCCCTCTTCCAAATGTCCTGCACCCGCTCTGAGACGTCCTTGATCCTTGCACCAGGGAGGCAACATACCATCCTGGAGTCTTGGTTGCAGCCGCAGAAACGTCTATCTATTCCCCTTACAGTAGAATCCCCTATCACTTACACTCAACATCCGTAAGACAAAGGTCCTCTATCAACTTGCTCCCACCACACAGCACTGCCCCCCGATTATCAAAATCCACAACGTGGTCTTGGACAACATGGACCATTTTCCATAACGAAGGATCCTACTGTCAACAAGGGCAGACGTCGACGACGAGGCCCAATACCATCTTCAGTGTGCCATCACAGCCTTCGGTCACCTGAGGAAGAGAATGTTTGAAGACCAGGACCTCAAACCCGGCACCAAGCTCATGGTCTGCAGAGCAGTAGTAATATCCTATATAAATCAGAGACATGGACTATGTACAGCAAGCACCTCAAAACACGGGAGAAATACAACCAACGCTGCCTCTGCAAGATCCTTTAAATCCATTAGCAGGATAGGTGCACCAACGTCAATTTTTTCACTCAGGCCAACATTCAACATTCCCAGCATCAAAGCATTGACTGCACTCAACCAGCACCATTGGATGGGCCACTTCGTCTGCATGCCCGATACGAGACTCCCAAAGCAAGCGTTCTACTTGGAGCTTCGACACAGCAAGCGAGCCCCAGGTGGACAGAGGGAATGCTTCAAGGACACCCTCAAAGCGTCCTTGAAAAAGTGCAACATTCCCACCGTATTAGACTCATCAGTCACCTGAGAACTTATTTTGAGTGTGGAAGCAAGTCATCCTCAACTCTGAGGGACTGCCTAAGAGACGTGAAGATTAGGATAAGGGTGAGTGTCAGTGGTGGACTGTCAGATGGGGATGTGAGTGGTGCATAGACAATAAGGGATGGGTGCACGTTGTAATGTAGGTTGGTGTGAGGTTTGACATGCAGGTGTAGGCTTGGGAAGGCAGAGTGATGGGGTTGGGGTGACACGCACATCAGGATATAGTTGAATATGGCATTGAAGTCACCTTTCCTGACCACAGGAGATCATTAATCTTTTCCGGCGTTGGATCCAGGACCGCCTTACGACATCCCTGCTACTGACCTCCTCCGCGATCTCCAGCCATGCCCTTTTAATGTCCCCGGCTGCCCTTTTGCACCCATCCCTGTGTGCTCTGACTCCCTTGACCAGTACTTCCAGGGAGACATCAGTGAATCTGGGTGCAGCCTTCTGTCGGTGTGACTCTAAGGGCTAGAATCTTCACTATTTTTGCCTGCTTAACGCCCATCTAACGCCCATTTAACTGCTGAAATTACGTATAACGCCCAGATATCACCCATTTTGGCACAAAATGGAAACCGATGAGCTTTTTTAGGAGACTTATCGCCGAGCGTTATTTTCCCTATGTGCTTAACGGCGAGAAAAAATATTACCGCCCGCCCACTTTTTTTGGGTGGAATCAGCAGAATGGGTGATTTCAACACCGATATTATCGCCCAGCGTTACTTTCCTCACGGACTTAATGCCGAGATTCAATAATAACGCCTGGCGACTGTTTTTTGCTGTAAAGAGCATATTTACCCAAACTAGCAGCCATGGAGATCGGCCACTGTCAATTTCGCCACCTCGCACACATATCACCCAGAATATCGCCCGCTCAAAAAAACGCCCATAAAAAGTGGAACTAACCGGGACAGACACCAGCGGTGTGGCTGGCATTTGTTAAATCCCACTCTTATGTGAGGAGCTGATAGCGGAAAGATTTGCCTGAAAGAGCGCTGATGTGAGTGACAATGTTACACACTGCTGTGTGTGTGCAACTCAGACATCAATGGTGCCCATCACCTTGGTGCCAGTTAAAGTTTACATTGATTGATGTAAAGTTGTATTTAACCTTTTCAAGATAAGGAATCACCAGTGTGTAACAGTCCAGCTATCTGAGACAATGTGCAACAAGGTTATGTTCAATAACAAAAGTTTAATACCAACATTGGTCTGAAATCATAAGTAACACAGCCAATAACACCCAACTCCCACCCACACCCAACTTTTTCCACCATTGTCATAAATCACAGGGTCAACATGTCCAGCAACACAGAATACAAAGGCAAAGCAGGAGTGTGGTCCCCAGCCCCCATACATTGCAACAAATTGCATACACCCAGATGGAGATATAACACAGCCATCACCTGCGGACATGCACCTCACTTTCCTTCCTCCCACTCTTTCTTCTCCCCACCTCTATCCCTTCTGCTCCTCCCTCCACAGCGCCTGGCCGAGGAACTCCTCAGGCGGTGCCTCATTGGGGGGGGATGAAGGCAGATGCATTGGTTGCACGGGTATGGGAGCGGGGGCTGCCGAGGGGGCAACATTCTCTGATGCAGCGTGCTGTGATGCCTCCTCCTTTCCCTCCATTATAGGGCAAATTCGGTCAAATGTGTGGCTGTTAACAGCTACTTTTTGTTTGCCTACTTGCTGTGAAGCTCTAAAGTCTCGCTCCTTCCTCCCAAAGCAACCACACCACACCCAGACACGCCTTCAATCCCTCTGAGCTCCCTCTCTCTCTGTCTCCTCTTCTGCGCATGTTAAGGTGACCCTTGACCTCCTGAATCCTGGGAATCGAGCGTTGCAATGCCGCTGCTAAGGACAGCCACACTTTACGGCAGAAAGTCAAAAAAATGTTACGCTACCGCCCATTTGATATCGCTCACGGTAACGCCCATTTTCAAAAATGTAAACTAGGTGTTTTGAGAATGGCCGAGAAGCCGGCGATCTGAAAACCCTTTTTTACCGCCCACACCAGAAATAACGCCCTTTTTTAAGTGATAAGCTCAAAAGTGGAGGTTGTAGGCCCATGACCCACACAGATCTCAATGATATCCCTCAATATTTGCACCTCTCCCAACCACCTTTATCTCTCCTCCAACAACCTTCAACTGGGATGTGTGCAAGGATGCTTTAAACATCTAAGCTGAAAGTGAATCATCGGTGACGTCAGCAGACCAGCCTAAATTTAATTGGGCCGAGAAACCTCCATGACTGTTTCAATTGATGTAATTGTGTTAAACGCGCAGTGCAGAATGCGCCGTTAAAAAGTTTGGGATGGTGGCCCGCTACGCACCCGCCCTGACGGTCCGGTAAAGATTCCAGCCGATGTGTCCTTGTTTGCTTGGAATAAGCTGTGACTTCCCACTAATCAATTGTCAAAGCATGAAATTGATAAATTGATAACAGCTGATAAAGTTAATTCCATCAAAGACTATCTCACAGTTAATGAGGTATTGTACACATCATGATCGGCTTCACTCTGTCTAACATCAACCTTCTAATAGCTACCAAGATTTCCTAACAAAGTACCCTGGTTACCACATCCCTAAGGATAGATTCTAGCATTTTCACTCCTACTGATGTCAGGCTAACTGATCTATTGCAATGTTCCCTGTAATATTTTTTCTATTTGAAAGCTGGCAAGCCTCAAATGCAGCACAGCCACCCAACTTATAGAATCCTGCTTTCAATCTCCCTCTTTTCTTGGATAGTGGGTTACATTTGCTATTCTAAAATCTATGGATTTCTGGAAGATTGATAACAATAAAAAGAAAGAAAGACTTGGATTTATATAGCACCTTTCACGACCACCGGATATTTCAAAGCGCTTAACAGCCAATGAAGTACTTTAGGAGTATAATCACTATTGTAAAGAACATAAGAAATAGGAGCTGATAGGAGTAGGCTACCTGGCTCTCGAGCCTACTCCGCCATTTAATAAGATCATAGCTGATCTGATCATGGACTCAGTTCCCTTCCCTGCCCACTCCCCAGTAAAGTAGGAAACGCAGCAGCCAATTTGTGCACAAGCAAGCTCCCACAAACAGCAATGTGATAATGACCAGATAATTGTTATGTTGATTGAGGGATAAATATTGGCCAGCACACCAGGGATAACTCCCCTGCTCTTCTTCGAAATAGTGCCATGAGATCTTTTATGTCCACTTGAGAAAGCACATGGGCCCTCGATTTAACTGGAGTGTCAGCCTAGATTTGTTTGTGCTCAAGTCCCTGCAGTGGGACTTTAAACCACAACCTTCTGATTAAAGAGGCTAGAGGGCTACCCACTGAGCCACAGCTGACACTGCACGCACTGCACCCACAATACATCCACTATCACTGCAGCCACCTCTTTTAAAACCCTAGGACGTAGGCCATTAGGTCCAACTAATTTATTGGCTTTTAGTCCTATTAATTTCACCAGTATTTTTTCTTTAATAATATTAGTAACTTTAAATTCCTTGGTTCCCCACTGTTTCTGTTATGATTTTGTGTATTCTCCTGTGAAAACAGATACAAAATATTTGTTTAACATCTTTTTTTTAATCGTTCATGGGATGTGGATGTTGTTGGCAAGGCCATGTCCTTATTCCCCATTATAATTTCTCTTGTCTCTGCCTCTAAGGGACCCACATTTACTTTAGCTAATTTCTTCCTTTTTACATACTTGTAGAAGCTCTTACAATCTGTTTTTATATTTTTTGCTGGTTTATTCTTTTTTACTTTCATTAGCAGCAGGACACAGGTAGGAGTCAGGTCAAAAGGAGAGAGGCCTGATCTGTGTTGATTTTTGTGAGAAGACACATGAACTGGGTCCTAATAAGGTGAGTGCAAGAGTGAAATGCTGATGATTTATACATAGGTACCCAGCCTCCAGGGAACAGCTTTCAACAGCTATTTTGACAAGTCTAAGAACAGATATTAGGTGTCAGTCTCTGAGTTGTGGGTTCAAGCCCCACTCCAGAGACTTCAGCACATAATTTAGACTAACACTTCAGTCATTGCTCTGTCAGACGTGCCGTCTTTTGAATGAGACTTTATATCATCTGTTGTGTCAGGCATAAATGATCCCATGGCACTATTGAAGAAGAGCAGAGGAGTTTTCCGATTGTTCTGACCAACGTTTATCTTTCAACCAACATCATTAAAATAGAAGATCTGGTCATTAATTTTGTTGCTATTTGTGGAAGCTTGCTGTGCGCAAATTGGTTGCCGTGTTTCCTACATTACAACAGGACCACAGTTCAAAAGTACTTCATTGGCTCTAAAGTGGTTTGGGAGGTCCTGAGGTCACATAAAATGCTATATAAATAAATGTACTTTCATCTTTCTATCAACCTTAATAATAACACAAGTACATAAGAAATAGGAGCAGGAGTAAGCCATTTGGTCCCTAGAGCCTGCTCCGTCATTCAATAAGATCATGGCTGATCTGATCTTTGCCTCAACTCCACTTTCCTGTCTGTTCCACATAACCCTTGACTTCCCTATAGTTCAAAAATCTGTCCATGGTGTTGAAAGAATCGCGGTGAAAGAACCCACACAGATAACTTGTGATATGGCAGATACTTCAATGTTCTAGAAGTCCAAAGCTGCATATTAAGCATATTCTTCATCAACTGTTTAACCAGGCTGTTATGTGTGGGATTTGGCAAAGTACCTGCTGAGCTGGCCAACCCTTCTTCCACAGAAGTGCAAGATTGTATGTATACTCGCTGCTTACATATTTGCTCAGTTGGTGCTGGCACTGAAATGGCAACAATAGCATAACTCCAACTTGTGATGAAATACGTGGAGCTATTGACAGTGAAGATTAAACCATGACTTGTTTCTGGACTTTAGCTAATGCCAATGCCTATTACCAAATAGAATTGCAGTGTTCCTGAAATCAGTTTACTTTCAAAACAAACTATTAGTTAACCCCCCAGTCACTTTTTTGACAAAGTTAAAATGATGTGAGACTCTAGTCCATTCATCAAGTTTTTCCACCTCTATTGCATCTGTTCTGACAATGCCACCTTACACACCAGTGCCTTTGCTATGTCTTCCTTTTTCCTCAACCAAGGATTCCCCTCCACCGTGGTTGACAGGGCCCTCGGCCATGGCCGTCCCATTACCTACAATTCTTCCCTTACTTCTTCTCCTCCCTCCCAGAACCACGTTAAGGTCACCCTTGCCCTTACCATCCATCATCGATCCCTCTAAGCTGTGGGTCCGCGCAGCTCTCTACTGGTCACGGTGCAGCCCGGGACCGGCTTTTTCAATGTTAAATTTCACACATGCGCGAAGCTGAATGGACTATGGCCATGCACCCCCAAAAAATTAAGAGGAACATTGTCTTAAACCACAGCCTCCACATGTAACTGATCATCCTCGGCCATTTACACGATGTCACCACCAAACACATCTTCCCCTCCCCTTTCAGCGTTCCAAAGGGACCATTCTCTCTGGGACAACCTGGCCCACTCTTCCATCACCCCCAACACCCACTCCCCTTCTCATGGCACCTTCCCATGCAAGCGCAGGAGATACAGCTGCTGCCCTTTCACCTCCCTTCCCAACGTCCAGGGCCCCAAACAATTCTTCCAGGTGAAACAGCGAATTACTCGTACTACTTTCTGTTGTGTATGTAAGCACTCTGTTAATGACTCCACGAGGCAGGGGTATGGCACTTGAACTGTACAGACTGTAGTCCTTTATTGCAGCTCCTAGAGTGAGGACACCAAGAGGTGAGCTCCCTTTTATACTTGGTTACCTGCAGTGTACAGGTGACTCTTACATCTCCAGCAGCAGCACTCACTGGTGTACAGGTAAGGTATATACAAGTTAAGGTACATTCAGGTCTAGTGTAACAATACATCAGTACATCATTGGCCTGCATACATAACAACACTTCCCCCTAAGCCTTTCCCAAGTCCTTATTGCCATGACATGGGGAGGTGATCAGTAGTGGGCTGTGGGGACGTTGTGGTGAGAGTTGTGGGGGTGCCAGGTTTGATCCCTGTGCTTGAGACTGCCCTCATTCATTTCCCCCCCTCAAACACAGACCATGTGGGTGTCACTGTTGGAGGATTCCTCAGTGGTGGAACCAGTGCAATGGGTAGGGTACATACACTGTAGAATGGGTAAGTGGTGGCATTTGTTGGTGGGCAGGGCCACAGGGCTGTGTGGGCTCCTTGTCCTCCATTGGTGGTGGAAGTCTGGTCATCCCATGGTCCGCCAGGAAAGCTGGAGGGTGCTGGCCTCTCGTTCCCGGTGCTGGCACTGATGGCCAGGGGATGTGGGGCTGATCTGGGGCAGATTGCCAGTGGTGGTGGCTGCCCAGCCCATTGACCACTGTCCCTGCAGTGGGTCTGCTCCCACTGGGTGTGTGTGAGCCCTTTCTGGGGCATCACATTCCCAAAAGCCCAGGCTACATGGTCAGGTAGCCCGCTGGACCTGGGGGTCTCCCATGGGGGGATTCCTCTGGCATTTACATTATACCTGTAGAACCCGGTGTCTTTTAACAGTCTACTTTTTACATGCATGACACATTGTCTCCGATCACAAATAGTTGATTCTACACTGTTATCTATCTTCACATTAGCACATTTAGCATTTGAAACACTTTCTTGTGTACCGGTGTCTCCATACAGGGTTTCATTTATCACATTGAAATTTCTAGCATCATCATTTAATAGTACAAACTTGTTGCGAACATCACTTTCACAAGCATTCATTACATTTTTTTCATTAGTTAATCCGGCATCACAATTTAACGTAACATTTGCATACCTGCATTCGCTTACTGCACTTTTAACTTTAATGTCCTTGGCGTTGCTGTGCCTAGAGTGAAACTGTCCCTTTAATTTCCTTGGGTTGCCGATCTCCTTTAAGGGGGCCTTCCAATCCGGTTTGCCGCTCAGTGCCACGTGTCGCTCCTCCAACGTTGCCCCTCGTGGTCTGGTTGTGGCCATTTTGATTCCAGATTCTTCGCCTCGTGATGTGGCCGCCATCTTCTCGCTCTCCTCGATGTCGGCTGTGGTGATCTTTTCCTCCCCAGGTTCGGCCACGGACGTTGGTAATCCACCTTTTTTACCGATCTTCTTCTGTCGGAGTCCTGCCACGGCCCAGAAGGTGAGATCTGGATGTTCGGGTTGAGTGATCTTGCCACGGTGTTGTGCAGTCGTCGCCGCGCAGTCGAGCTGGATGGTAGGATTTCCAGATGGATCTAAGTTTGGAGCTGTGTGGGATGTCGATCGCTGGGGCCCGGAGGCCGTCGTCGCTCCGACCGATTTGGACTTGCTGCATCCAACTTCTTCCCAGCAGCATTGGACCATCGCCGGCAATGATCCACAAGGGGAGCTTGGGCATCATGCCACCATGGGAGACCTGGACGTCCACGCTGCCAACGACTGGGATGGTGTCTTTGGTGTAGGTGAGCAGCTTTGCCTGGATTGGAGACAGTTTTGGCCGTTTGGCGGGATTGTTCCAAAGTTTTTCGAAGGTCATCTGGCTCATCAAAGACTGGCTCGCCCCTGTGTCAATCTCCATTGAAACTGGAACCCTGTTGATGTCCACTTCCATCTTCCATGGGGAACTCTCGATGGAGCAGGTATAAATTCCAAATTCTTCTTCTAGGGGTTGAGCAGCTTAGTCTTCATCAGTGTCGGAGCCCAGGTGATCAGCCAATTCTTCAGCGACGCGATGAGTAAAGCTTTTTCTGCACATTCTCTGAAGGTGACCTTTCAAGTTGCAGCCTTTGCAGGTATAGTCTTTGTAGCAGTACTGGTGGGCCCTGTGGTGTCCTCCACAGTGCCAGCATGGGCTAGACGGTTGGCCCCATGTGGCAGACTCAGGGCTGTGGGACTCGGGGCAGCATTTCTGCCTTTGAAAGTTGCCATTCTGTTCACTGCACTCGTTGGTTTAGAGTCCTGGGTATGGGTCATCAGTTGTTTGGAGTCGCAGACCGAAATCATGTAGGCCTGGCTCACTTTGATTGCCTTCTGCAGGGTAAATGTGATGTCCGCAGAGTGCAGTTTATGGAGGAGGCCCTGGTGGCCGATTCCAATAACAAAAATGTCCCTTAGTGCTTCTGTGAGGTGGTCGCCAAAATCACACGATGCAGCCAACCGTCTTAAATCTGCAGCATATTTTGCAATTTCTTGGCCTTCGGGCTGCAGGTGAGTGTAAAACCAGTGCCTAGCTATGAGGATGCTCTCTTTGGGTTTCAGTTGCTCTTGTATTAAGGTTACGAGCTCCTCATAGCTCTTGGTTGTTGTCTTCGCTGGGGCTAGCAGGTCCCTGATGAGGCCATGGATAGTGGACCCACAATTGTTGAGCAGGATGGCCCTGCACTTGTTCGCCAGTGTGGTCGGTGAGTCCCCATCCAGGTCATTGACGATAAAGAAGTATTCTAACCTTCCCATAAAGGCATCCGAATCTTCCCCATTGGTGAATTGTTGGAAGTTGCTAAGATTAGACATGTTGTGCGTGGAATTTGTAATCTCGTCGCCAATTGTTGTGTATGTAGGCACTCTGTTAATGACTCCACGAGGCAGGGATGTGGCACTTGAACTGTACAGACTGTAGTCCTTTATTTCAGCTCCTAGAGTGAGGACACCAAGAGGTGAGCTCCCTTTTATACTGGGTTACCTGCAGTGTACAGGTGACCCTTGGGTCTCCAGCAGCAGCACCCTCTGGTGTACAGGTAAGGTATATTCAGGTCTAGTGTTACAGTATATCAGTAGATCATTGGCATGCATACATAACACTTTCAATTTAATATAGCATATTCGCTACTCTCGATGCGGTCTCCTCCACATTGGGGAGACCAAACATAAATTGGGCGATCACCTCCATTCAGTCCACAAGCATGACCCTGAGCTTCTGGTTTCTTGCCATTTTCATTTCCACTCCCACTCTTATCTCTCTGTCCTCTGCAACCTGCACTGTTCAAATTAAGCTCAATGGAAGCTCAAGGAACAGCACCTCATCTTTCAATTAGGCACTTTAGAACCTTCCGGACTCAGTATTGATTTCAATAACTACAGATCATAACTGCTGCTCCTGTAAGAACATAATAAGAACATAAGAATTTGGAACAGGAGTAGGCCATCTAGCCCCTCGAGCCTGCTCCGCCATTCAACAAGATCATGGCTGATCTGGCCGTGGACTCAGCTCCACTTACCCGCCCGCTCCCCATAACCCTTAATTCCATTATTGGTTAAAAATCTATCTATCTGTGACTTGAATACATTCAATGAGCTAGCCTCAACTGCTTCCTCGGGCAGAGAATTCCACAGATTCACAACCCTCTGGGAGAAGAAATTCCTTCTCAACTCGGTTTTAAATTGGCTCCCCCGTATTTTGAGGCTGTGCCCCCCCTAGTTCTAGTCTCCCCGACCAGAGGAAACAACCTCTCTGCCTCTATCTTGTCTATCCATTTCATTATTTTGAATGTTTCTATTCCACCCCTCATCCTTCTGAACTCCAACGAGTAAAGACCCAGTCTACTCAATCTATCATCATTAGGTAACCCTCTCATCTCCAGAATCAGCCTAGTGAATCGTCTCTGTACCCCCTCCAAAGCTAGTATATCCTTCCTTAAGTAAGGTGATCAAAACTGCACGCAGTACTCCAGGTGCGGCCTCACCAATACCCTTGCAGCAGGACTTCCCTGCTTTTGTACTCCATCCTTCTCGCTATGAAGGCCAACATTCCATTCGCCTTCCTGATTACCTGCTGCACCTGCAAACTAACTTTTTGGGATTCATGCACAAGGACCCCCAGGTCCCTCTGCACCGCAGCATGTTGTAATTTCTCCCCATTCAAATAATATTCCCTTTTACTGTTTTTTTTTCCAAGGTGGATGACCTCACATTTTCTGACATTGTATTCCATTTGCCAAACCTTAGCCCATTCGCTTAACCTATCTAAATCTCTTTGCAGCCTCTCTGTGTCCTCTACACAACCCGCTTTCCCACTAATCTTTGTGTCATCTGCAAATTTTGTTACACTACACTCTGTCCCCTCTTCCAGGTCATCTATGTATATTGTAAACAGTTGTGGTCCCAGCACCGATTCCTGTGGCACACCACTAACCACCGATTTCCAACCCGAAAAGGACCCATTTATCCCGACTCTCTGCTTTCTGTTCGCCAGCCAATTCTCTATACATGCTAATACATTTCCTCTGACTCCGCGTACCTTTATCTTCTGCAGTAACCTTTTGTATGGCACCTTATCGAATGCCTTTTGGAAATCTAAATACACCACATCCATCGGTACACCTCTATCCACCATGCTCGTTATATCCTCAAAGAATTCCAGGAAATTAGTTAAACATGATTTCCCCTTCATGAATCCATGTTGCGTCTGCTTGATTGCACTATTCCTATCTAGATGTCCCGCTATTTCTTCCTTAATGATAGCTTCACGCATTTTCCCCACTACAGATGTTAAACTAACCGGCCTATAGTTACCTGCCTTTTGTCTGCCCCCTTTTTTAAACAGAGGCGTTACATTAGCTGCTTTCCAATCCGCTGGTACCTCCCCAGAGTCCAGAGAATTTTGGTAGATTATAACGAATGCATCTGCTCTAACTGCCACCATCTCTTTTAATACCCTGGGATGCATTTCATCTGGACCAGGGGACTTGTCTACCTTGAGTCTCATTAGCCTGTCCAGCACTACCCCACTAGTGATAGTGATTATCTCAAGGTCCTCCCTTCCCACATTCCCGTGACCAGCAATTTTTGGCATGGTTTTTGTGTCTTCCACTGTGAAGACCGAAGCAAAATAATTGTTTAAGGTCTCAGCCATTTCCACATTTCCCATTATTAAATCCCCCTTCTCATCTTCTAAGGAACCAACATTTACTTTAGTCACTCTTTTCCATTTTATATATCGGTAAAAGCTTTTACAATCTGTTTTTATGTTTTGCGCAAGTTTTCTTTCGTAATCGATCTTTCCTTTCTTTATTGCTTTCTTAGTCATTCTTTGCTGTCGTTTAAAGTTTTCCCAATCTTCTAGTTTCCCACTAACCTTGGCCACCTTATACGCATTGGTTTTTAATCTGATACTCTCCTTTATTTCCTTGGTTATCCATGGCTGGTTATCCCTTCTCTTACCGCCCTTATTTTTCACTGGAATATATTTTTGTTGAGTACTATGAAAGAGCTACTTCAAAGTCCTCCACTGTTCCTCAATTGTGCCACCATTTAGTCTGTGTTTCCAGTCTACTTTAGCCAACTCTGCCCTCATTCCACTGTAGTCCCCTTTGTTTAAGCACAGTACGCTCGTTTGAGACACTACTTCCTCACCCTCAATCTGTATTACAAATTCAACCATACTGTGATCACTCATTCCGAGAGGATCTTTTACTAGGAGATTGTTTATTATTCCTGTCTTATTACACAGGACCAGATCTAAGATAGCTTGCTCCCTTGTAGGTTCTGTAAGATACTGTTCTACGAAACAATCCCGTATGCATTCTATGAATTCCTCCTCAAGGCTACCCCGTGCGATTTGATTTGACCAATCGATATGTAGGTTAAAATCCCGCATGATTACTGCCGTTCCTTTTTCACATGCCTCCATTATTCCCTTGATTATTGCCCGCCCCACCGTGAAGTTATTATTTGGGGGCCTATAAACTACGCCCACCAGTGACTTTTTCCCCATACTATCTCTAATCTCCACCCACAATGATTCAACATTTTGTTCATTAGAGCCAATATCATCTCTCACAACTGCCCTGATATCATCCTTTATTAACAGAGCTACTCCACCTCCTTTCCCTTCTTGTTTATCTTTCCGAATTGTCAGATACCCCTGTATGTTTAATTCCCAGTCTTGGCTCCCCTGCAACCACGTTTCTGTAATGGCCACCAAATCACACCCATTTGTAATGATTTGTGCCGTCAACTCATTTACTTTATTTCGAATGCTGCGTGTGTTTAGGTAGAGTGTTTTAATACTAGTTTTTAAACCATGATTTTTAGTTTTGACCCCTCCTGCAGCCCCTTTATATTCATACATATTGTCCCTTCCTATCACCTTGTGGTTTACACTTATCCCAGTGCTACTCTGCTCTGTTGCCTCCTACCTTTTGCATTCTTTCTTGGGGTCCTGTTCATCTGCGCTCTCACCCACTCTAACTAGCTCAGAGCCCTCTTCTGGGTTCCGAATACTCCTTGCATTGAGGCACCGAGCTTTCATGCTTGCCTTTTTATTACACTTTGACCCTTTAGAATTTTGCTGTACAGTGGCCCTTTTTGTTTTTTGCCTTGGGTTTCTCTGCCCTCCAGTTTTACTCATCTCCTTTCTGTCTTTTGCTTTTGTCTCCATTTTGTTTCCCTCTGTCTCCCTGCATTGGTTCCCATCCCCCTGCCATATTAGTTTAACTCCTCCCCAACAGCACTAGCAAACACTCCCCCTGGGACATTAGTTCCGGTCCTGCCCAGGTGCAGACCGTCCGGTTTGTACTGGTCCCGCCTCCCCCAGAACCGGTTCCAATGCCCCAGGAATTTAAATCCCTCCCTGCTGCACCACTGCTCAAGCCACGTATTCATCTGAGCTATCCTGCAATTCCGACTCTGACTAGCTCGTGGCACTGGTAGCAATCCCGAGATTACTACTTTTGAGGTCCTACTTTTTAATTTAGCTCCTAGCTCCTTAAATTCGTCTCGTAGGACCTCATCCTTTTTTTACCTATATCGTTGTTACCAATGTGCACCATGACAACTGGCTGTTCACCCTCCCTTTTCAGAATGTCCTGCACCCGCTCCGAGACATCCTTGACCCTTGCACCAGGGAGGCAACATACCATCCTGGAGTCTCAGTTGAGGCCGCAGAAACGCCTATCTATTCCCCTTACCATTGAATCCCCTATCACTGTCGTTCTCCCACTCTTTTTCCTGCCCTCCTGTGCAGCAGAGCCAGCCACAGTGCCATGAACTTGGCTGCTGCTGCCCTCCCCTGATGAGTCATCCCCCTCAACAGTACTCAAAGCGATGTATCTGTTTTGCAGGGGGATGACTGCAGGGCACCCCTGCACTACCTTCCTTGCTCTTCCTGCTAGTCTTCCATTCCCTAGCTGGCTGTGGACCCTTCACCTGCGGTAAGACCAACTTGCTACACGTGCTACTCACGTCATTCTCATTATCGTGGATGCTCCAGAGTAAATCCACCCTCAGCTCCAATTCCGCAACGCGGACCGTCAGGAGCTGGTAGCAGCAGGTGATATTAATAATTCTGCTGTTGCCATGTACAGCTCCTCTACACCCATCTTTTGTTTCTTTACTTGTCCCATTGTCACCATTTTTTTCTTACACCATCATCCCTTTTGTTATTTAATCATTCCTGCCTTCTATCCTATCACAGGGCTTCCTATCGAGTGGAGGGTAGCCAATGTAACCCCACTTTTTAAAAAAGGAGGGAGAGAGAAAACAGGGAATTATAGATCAGTCAGCCTGACATCGGTAGTGGGTAAAATGATGGAATCAATTATTAAGGATATCATAGCAGTGCATTTGGAAAGAGGTGACATGATAGGTCCAAGTCAGCATAGATTTGTGAAAGGGAAATCATGCTTGACAAATCTTCTGGAATTTTTTGAGGATGTTTCCAGTAGAGTGGACAAGGGAGAACCAGTTGATGTGGTATATTTGGACTTTCAGAAGGCTTTCGACAAGGTCCCACACAAGAGATTAATGTGCAAAGTTAAAGCACATGGGATTGGGGGTAGTGTGCTGACATGGATTGAGAACTGGTTGTCAGACAGGGAGCAGAGAGTAGGAGTAAATGGGTACTTTTCAGAATGGCAGGCGGTGACTAGTGGGGTACCGCAAGGTTCTGTGCTGGGGCCCCAGCTGTTTACACTGTACATTAATGATTTAGACGAGGGGATTAAATGTAGTATCTCCAAATTTGTGGATGACACTAAGTTAGGTGGCAGTGTGAGCTGCGAGGAGGATGCTTTGAGGCTGCAGAACGACTTGGATAGGTTAGGTGAGTGGGCAAATGCATGGCAGATGAAGTATAATGTGGATAAATGTGAGGTTATCCACTTTGGTGGTAAAAACAGAGAGACAGACTATTATCTGAATGGTGACAGATTAGGAAAAGGGGAGGTGCAAAGAGACCTGGGTGTCATGGTACATCAGTCATTGAAGGTTGGCATGCAGGTACAGCAGGCGGTTAAGAAAGCAAATGGCATGTTGGCCTTCATAGCGAGGGGATTTGAGTACAGGGGCAGGGAGGTGTTGCTACAGTTGTACAGGGCCTTGGTGAGGCCACACCTGGAGTATTGTGTACAGTTTTGGTCTCCTAACCTGAGGAAGGACATTCTTGCTATTGAGGGAGTGCAGCGAAGGTTCACCAGACTGATTCCCGGGATGGCGGGACTGACCTATCAAGAAAGACTGGATCAACTGGGCTTGTATTCACTGGAGTTCAGAAGAATGAGAGGGAACCTCATAGAAACGTTTAAAATTCTGACGGGGTTAGACAGGTTAGATGCAGGAAGAATGTTCCCAATGTTGGGGAAGTCCAGAACCAGGGGCCACAGTCTAAGGATAAAGGGGAAGCCATTTAGGACCGAGATGAGGAGGAATTTCTTCACCCAGAGAGTGGTGAGCCTGTGGAATTCTCTACCACAGAAAGTTGTTGAGGCCAATTCACTAAATATATTCAAAAAGGAGTTAGATGAAGTCCTTACTACTAGGGGAATCAAGGGGTATGGTGAGAAAGCAGGAATGGGGTACTGAAGTTGCATGTTCAGCCATGAACTCATTGAATGGCGGTGCAGGCTAGAAGGGCCGAATAGCCTACTCCTGCACCTACTTTCTATGTTTCTATGTTTCTATAAGGGCCGAATGGCCGACTCCTGCACCTATTTTCTATGTTTCTATGTTTCTAAGTTTCCCTTTTGTTCTTTCCTCCCTTCCCCCTTTTCATGTCTCTGTACTTGATTAAAAAAAAATAATTTCTACTTCTTCCAGTTCTGATGAAAGGTCATCAACCTGAATTGTTAACTCTGTTTCTCTTTCCACAGATCATGCCTGACCTGCTGATTATTTCCAGCATTTTCTGTTTTTATAATGTGAGATTTTTCCTGTTACAGAAATCGGCATGTGTAAGACAAAATAACAAAAGATGGCCAAGCTCTCTGATTACACAGAACACATGCCAAACGATGTTATGCAACATTGTATTCTACTGATTGCACAAATATCCTTTCATTTCCTATATATGTGCACACTGTGAATAATTAACTTTCTTATATAATACAGAACTTGTGTAAAATTCAGGGACATGTTCTGCAGTGAGCACAATTGAAATATCTTTTGCTTATTGAAAGACAAAAGTAACAGCTGTTGGTATGGACATCAAAGTGAGTCATAATGCAATATTATCATTTTGAATTGTGAGCTGTGATGTCTTTGGGCCCTGCTATAAGCACTAGCTGTGGTTAAACAAATGTGTCCAATTGTAAATCAGCAGTTTTAAGTGACATCTAGAAATATGCAGAACAAACACTAATGTTCAAATAAAGCAGCCTGCCAAATTTATTGGAAGTCGTTTGAAGCTACAATTCCTGTTTCTAGAACTTCTAATGAAAAAGGCAACGTGAGTAAAATAAGATCCTATAAAACTGCTGACCCTAAACTAGACTTAAAGGGAGATTGTTTTACTTTTAGTGCTCCTGACTTGTTAAAATGAATGGAGAAAAATCCCAGGCTCAGATGTTGAAAATCTCTATTTTATTTACCAGTGATACCTAGAGGAAATTATGCAGTAACTTATTTGAGATTAACTTTAATATAATTTTTATCATATCACCTTTTTCACTTAAATTAGCAAAACATGGAAATGTTATTTTTAATATAAAACAAAAAATCTTGGAACTACTCAGCAGGTTAGGCAGCATCTGTGAAGAGAGAAACAGAGTTACCGTTTCAGGTCGATGACAGTCAGCCATCTGAAACCCATGTCAGAGTTGTTTCAGATACAGCAGTTGTTACAGTTCAAACATTCCCTCACACACAACATGGTTGCATTTAAAATTATGTCCAAAGTAGTTTACATTTTGGGAACTGGAACAGTCAACTGTGGCTCAGTGGATAGCACTCCCGCCTCCGAGTCAGACGGTTGTGGGTTGAAGTCCCATTCCAGGGACTTGAGCACAAAATATCTAGGCTGATACTCCAGTGCAGTACTGAGGGAGAGCTGCACTGTCGGAGATGCCATCTTTCAGATGAGATGTTAAACCGAGGTCCCGTTTGCTCTCTCAAGTGGATGTAAAAGGTCCGATGGCACTATTTCGAAGAAGAGTTGGCCAATATTTATCCCTCAATCAACATAACCAAAACATATTATCTGGTCATTATCACATTGGTTTGTGGGAGCTTGCTTGTGCGCAAATTGACTGCCGCGTCTCCTGCATTACAACAATAACGACACTTCAAAAGTACTTCTTTGTCTGTAAAGCACTTTGAGACGTTCGGTGGTCGTGAAGAGCGCTATATAAATCCAACTCTTTCTTTTTCGCCAATCTCAGAACAAACAAAGCGAATGCATGTTAGTTTCTATCTAGTTTGACTAGCTTGCAGCTGCAATGTAACTACAATCCAGCAGAGGTTCTGAATTGTGTGACCCTTATTTTATTAGGTGATGATTCTTTCATAAATTTGTATATAACCCTGTGGAGCCAATGTAACTTACTCAAACTTCTGACACTTTATAGTGAAACAAGTTAAGTCCAGTGTAACAGTGCAGACTCTGCAACTAGAGTATGTGATTTCATACTAAGCTGTTCTAAGGAACTATGCCTGCCTGAAACTTCCCAATGTCATGGCAATGCCACTTCAATGCTTAATGCATGCAGTTATGTTTCTTAGCTAGATACAGGTGGATGAATAATGATATCAAGCATTTCAATTGATACGCAAGGTAGATTGCAGGCCATCAAACTGCAGGGATGAGATGATGGGGGAGATTTGCATATAGTTCAGAGAGATGTGAAGGCAATGCGATTGGATGACTTGAACTATTACAAGATAGACTGGAATAAAGATAATGGTGGCTAAATTGGACAGGGCCTGAAAATGGGCATGGCGATCGCAATGTGGGATTAACCAGCACCCGTTGCTTCCAATGCAAGCAGCACACCATCTGTGTATTGCCTGCTAATTTATATGATTGCAGTGTGTAACCAGCACTAACTGTGCTGTTGAGTGGTTACACGCCTCAGCAGAGGGTCCAGAATTGTCAGAGGCTAGCATCACTTAAAGCTAGCCTGCACTACCTAAAGCCAGCCTATATCTTTAAAGGGGAGGTCTGTTGTGAGTGGAGCAGGTGGTGGCAGTTATTGTGCAACTCATTGTGAAATGGAAAAGAATGGCACAACATGGCAGACCCCCCCACCACTCACCAACCAACAATCTCTATCAATAGGACTCATACCTAATGTCCACAGGAGGTCTTGGTGGAAGAGGAGGAGAGCAGGAGAGATGTGCTCTATCCACATGGATCCAGGAGGCCCTCCACACAAACTCTCAGAAGGCACTGAGACCAGATAGCTGTGGCAGTCAATGGCAGAAGTCAAGCCCCAAGGACCTGACTACAGTGCCGCGAAACGTTCAATGACCACACATGAGTGGTCAAAGTCAATGAATGTATCTTCAAATGCCATATCCCACCAACTGCACCACTAGCCTCAGCCACTGCTCAATTCACTACACCCCCCCACCACTCACCAACCAACAATCTCTATCAATAGGACTCGTACCTAATGTTCATAGCTTCACTTCACCCTGACAAACTTAGCATTGCTGCAAGCCTCACACCCACATCTCCCAGCTTGGACACATTGCCAGCTATTCAACAATGACAGCCACATTACCCAAACAGATTGCACCAAACTCACTGACACACTGCCCTCTCCCTTGCAGGACAAGGTGGCATACAACTAGAGGCAACAGGAGCTAAGTGGTGAGGAGACAGGCGCAGCTGCATGTCCTTACCCCCATGGAGGAGATATAAAAACATAAGAAATAGGAGCAGGAGTCGGCCACCTAGCCCCTCGAGCCTGCTCTGCCATTTAATAAGATCATGCCTGATCTGATCTAGGACTCAGCTCCACTTCCCTGCCCACTCCCCAGAACCCTTTATTCCCTTATCGCTCAAAAATCTGTCTATCTCCGCCTTAAATATATTCAATGACCCAGCCTCCACAGCTCTCTGGGGCAGAGAATTCCACAGATTTACAACCCTCTGAGAGAAGCAATTTCTCCTCATCTCAGTTTTAAATGGGCGGCCCTTTATTCTGAGACTATGTGCCCTAGTTTTAGTTCTCCTGTGAGTGGAAATATCCTCTCTGCATCCACCTTGTCGAGCCCCCTCATTATCTTATATGTTTCGATAATGTTTTGTTCAGAATAAAGCCACAGGACTATATCGCAAGCTCAAACTGTTGTGACCTTGGTCTCTTTATTCAGACTCCAGAGTGGAGAAGCAGCATCGTGAATCACCTTTTATACCTGCTTGCCCCAGGGTGCACAGGTGACCCTTAGTTCTCCCACAGGTGTGCCCTCTAGTGGCAAGTCTTACATTTTGGTAAAGTTTACATACATACATAACATCACTCCTCCCAAAAATCTTATGTGCAAGTTATTTGCAAATTGAGGTGATCTGGCACCCTGTGTCCCCGGATCGATTGCCTGGGTTGAAGTTCTGACGTTGTGGATTCATCCTCGTGGTTGATGGTGAAGTTGATCGTGTTAGTGGGTCGCTGGTGGCCAGATCCTTTCACAGTGGTCCCTGGTTATCTGCAGTTTGCAGTTTGGTCTTGTCCAAATGCTTTACTCATTAGCCCGGTACATGGTTTCACAGTCAAACACTCCATTTTCATCACATACACTCCATTCCCCCCCTTGGCTACTACAGTGCTAGCGGCCCAACTGGGGCCCTGAACATGGTCTACATCACTTATTCTGATGTCGCGTGGGGGGGGGGGGCGGGGGGGCCGTGCGATCATGGTGCGTTCTCTGCTGATGGCCTACGGAAGGCTCGGTTCTGAGTGATTCTGTCTGGTGACTGCGTAGCACCCAGGATAGCCGGGTCAGTAGGGAGTCTACCGTGACACGCGTGGTGCTAGGTTTAATGATTTGGGCTGCCTGCTCTGGGCTATTGTTGCTGACCCTGAGGTCTGGCAAGCCCAGGATGGCTGCAATGGCCTTGAGACTTTTGGTAGTGGACCTAGTGGTCCGCGTGGAACTTGGGCCATGGTATGGGGGCCCTGGACTACTGACTGTGTGTAACCACCCTGCCTTTTGAAAAGATCCCAAACAAGAGATTGGTGTGCAAAATTAAAGCACATGGTATTGGGGGTAATGTACTGATGTCGATAGAGAACTGGTTGGCAGACAAGAAGCAGAGAGTCGGGATAAACAGGTCCTTTTCAGAATGGCAGGCAGTGACTAGTGGGGTCCGCAGGGCTCAGTGCTGGGACCCCAGCTATTTGCAATATACATTAATGATTTGAATGAATTGAATGTAATATCTCCAAGTTTGCAGATGACACTAAGCTGGGTGGCAGTGTGAGCTGTGAGCAGGATGCTAAGAGGCTGCAGGGTGACTTGGACAGGTTAGGTGAGTGGGCAAATGCATGGCAGATGCAGTATAATGTGGATAAATGTGAGGTTATCCACTTTGGGGGAAAAAACACAAAGGCAGAATATTATCTGAACGGCGGCAGATTAGGAAAAGGGGAGGTGCAACAAGACCTTGGTGTCATGGTACATTAGTCATTGAAAGTTGGCATGCAGATACAGCAGGCGGTGAAGAAGGCAAATAGTATGTTGGCCTTCATAGCTAGGGGATTTGAGTATAGGAGCAGGGAGGTCTTACTGCAGGGCCTTGGTGAGGCCTCACCTGGAATATTGTGTTCAGTTTTGGTCTCCTAATCTGAGGAAGGGTGCTCTTGCTATTGAGGGAGTACAGCGAAGGTTCACCAGACTGATTCCCGGGATGGCAGGACTGACATAGGAGGAGAGACTGGATCGACTGTGCCTGTATTCACTGGAGTTTCGAAGGATGAGAGGGGATCTCATAGAAATATATAAAATTCTGACGGGATTGGACAGGTTAGATGCAGGAAGAATGTTCCCGATGTTAGGGAAGTCCAGAACTAGGGGACACAGTCTAAGGATAAGGGGTAAGCCATTTAGGACTGAGATGAGGAGAAACTTCTTCACTCAGAGAGTTGTTAATCTGTGGAATTCCTACAGCAGAGAGTTGTTGATGCCAGTTCATTGGATATATTCAAGAGGAAGTTAGATATGGTCCTTATGGCTAAAGGGATCAAGGGGTATGGAGAGAAAGCAGGAAAGGGGTACTGAGGTGACTGATCAGCCATGATCCTATTGAATGGTGGTGCAGGTTCGAAGGGCTGAATGGCCTACTCCTGCACCTATTTTCTATGTTTCTATGTTTCTTACTTTGCAATGTTGGGATAGGTCTTTCGTCTCTGCAACGGATAGGTTGCCACATCCCGTCTTGCAGTTCACCTTTGGCAGGCGGTAACATGGGATCCTGGCTGATCCAGGTCCTAAGCTGGGGGGCCATTATGGTTGACGCCTCGCTTTCTAGCACTTCCACGACCACGAATTGGTCTGCAGGCTGCGCCGTTTCCATCCCAGTGGTGAGCAACGGTAGCCAACTGAGGGCATTAGTGTCGCTCTCAGTGCCTGGCCCATGGCACTGAGAGCAGCACTAACAGTGGTAGACATTCTCGAAACAACGCATCGATAATGGTGCCTCTGCTCTCCCAAGCTTGTGGGATGAGCAGCTTGTCTGACTCGAGCACATATTGGGACACTCTTAGGTAAGTCTCTTTAGTCCTGTGAACACAGGCTGCTGTTTTGTTTAACTTATTGGATACATGTTCAATCGTTTGGGGTTCGCCCGCTACTTTTCCTTGCTGCACAACACTCCCAACACCGTGCGGTAACATCTCACTTGTTACAAGTGCTTTGTCAGATACATATACGACCGGTTGGTGTTCTCCCGCTACTTTGGCTTGTTGTAAGGTACCCCCAACCCCATATAATGCTAAATCATTTGCCGCGAAAGGCCGCTCACAAGGGTTACATAGTGTACACAATTTATTGGAGCGTAGTGGGTTCCTGGCCTTCACAGCGGCTGCCCCTTTACCTTTGCCCCAAACTCAGTCGTCTTTCTTGTTGGGCGACACATTCTTCTGTTCCATTGCGGCGACCTCCAGTGGTCTGGATGCTCTCTTGTCCCGTGGTCTGGACGCACCTTCGTCCCGTGGTCTGGACGCCCTCTCGTCCGTGTCTGTGATGCCGACCAGGTATCTTCCTCCCCAGGTATTTTGTATCTGGCGTCAGGAAGACGCATTCGGATCGTTTCGGCCGGAGTCCCACTCCGCATGGTCGACCTGGAGCCTCTTCCATCGTTGTGAAGAGGTCGTCGGCTTTGGGTGGTGGGTACCGCACATGTACCGCTGATCGGTTGAACTTTACCTCCTCATGGTTGCGATGAGCGGCCTGTGCCTCGAGTATCTGCAAATAGATCTGGACTTCAGTGGGGGTTTGCTCAGCCTTTGAGAAGGGGAGATGTCATTCGCCGGAGAAGGTGCGCAGAGGTTTTCCCAATTCCATCGAATCTTCCCCATCCATCTTCTACCAAGAAGCGTTGGCCCATTACCACAGTGGTAAATCATGCACCGCTCCCTCATGGGATACTCTTATGTCCGCAATACCAATAATTGGTATCAGTTCCTTGGTGTAGGTGCGCAGCTTTGCCTGAATCGGGATCAGCTTCGGTCGCTGTGCTTTGTCGCCCCACAGCCTTTCGACTGCCTTCTGGCTCATAACTGATTGACTCGCCCCCGTGTCTAGTTCCATGGAGACTGGAATGCCGTTAAGTTCAACTTTTAACATTATCGGAGGGCTTTTGGTGGTGAAGGTGTGTATCCCATATACTTCTTCTTCATCCTCCGGTTCAGTTGTCTCTCCTGCTCGTTCATTGTGATCCTTGCTGGATTGGTCGTCCTCTTCTGACTCTGACATGTGGTGAGTCAGAGATCGTTTGCACATTCGCTGGAGGTGCCCCATTGTTCCACAACCCTTGCACACATAGGGCTTGAATCGACATTGATGAGCTCTATGGCTGCCTCCGCAGTGCCAACATGGTGCTAATGGATACACATTCACGCCCCACGGTGGCCTCTGAGTCACTCTAGGCCTAGGTCTGGCCTCTGCAACCGTGTGGGCCTTGTGCCTGCTGAAAACATTATTTTGTGCACGGCGCTTGCCGGTGAGCTTCGATTCTGTGAAGATATTTGTTTCATGTTATCTATCGCTCGTGGATATGAAGGCTTGGGCTATCGTGATGGCCTTGCTCAGATCTAGGGATTCGGCAGACAGCAGTTTGCGTAGGATGACCTCGTGACCAATTCCAAGCATGAAAATGTCCTGCAACATTTCCCCCAAGGATCCTGCAAAGTCACACTGTCACTCAAGGCGTCTTAGCTCGGCAACAAAACTCGCCACGTACTGGCCCTCGGAGCGACGGTGCATGTAAAAGCAGTACCTGGCCATCGGGATGCTCTCCTTTGTCTTGAGGTGCTTCTTAGCCAGCGTACACAGTCTGCGTAAGATTTGTCCGTTAGTTTGATCGGTACCAGCAAATTTTTAAGGAGGCCATATACCGATGACCCACATACGGTGAGCAGAATTGCCCTGCGCTTGAGGTAACCAGGAGGGTCAATGAAGGTAGTATGTACTTTGTATTGTATATGGACTTTAGCAAAGCTTTTGATAAGGTCCCACATGGTAGACTGGTCACGAAGGCTAAAACCCATGGGATCCAGGGCAAAGTAGCTAGTTGGATCCAAGATTGGCTTAGAGGTAGGAAACAAAGAGTAATGGTTGATGGATGTTTTTGTGACTGGAAGAATGTTTCCAATCGGGTTCCGCAGGGCTCAGTATTGGGTCCCTTGTTTTTTGTGGTATACATCAATGATCTAGATTTGAATTTAGGGAGTATGATTAAGAAGTTTACAGATGACACTAAAATTGGCTGTGTGGTTGATAATGAAGAGGAAAGTCATGGACTGCAGAATGATATCAATCCACTAGTCAGGTGGGCAGAGCAGTGAAAAATGGAATTTAAGTTGGAGGTAATGCACTTTGGGAGGGCTAAAAGGGAAAGGGTATACACATTAAGCGGTAGGCCACTTAAAAGTGTCGATGAACAAAGGGACCTTGGAGTGCTTGTCCACAGATTTCTGATAGTAGCAGGTCAGGTGGATAAGGTGGTTAAGAAGGCATACGGAATGCTTGCCTTCTCTGAACAACCTCCAATGCAAGTATATCCTTCCTTAAATACGGAGACCAAAACTTTACGCAGTACTCCAGGTGTGGCCTCACTAATACCCTGTACTCTGTCCCCCTTGCAATAAAGGCCAACATTCCATTTGCCTTCCTGATTACTTGCTGTACCTGCATACTAACTTTTTGTGTTTCATGCACAATGACCCTCAGGTCCCTCTGTACTGCAGCACTTTGCAATTTTTCTCCATTTAAATTATAATTTGCTTTTCTATTATTTCTGCCAAAGTAGATAACCTTGCATTTTCCCACATTATACTCCATCTGCCAAATTTTTGCCCACTCACTTAGCCTGTCTACATCCCTTTGCAGATTTTTTGTGTCCTCCTCACAATTTGCTTTCTGGAACGGCCATTGCTGCGGTTGTGGCCAGCGGTGGGGCTGAAATGATAGAAGATGATGGTAACCTCATACCTAATCCTCCCTCTCACATCCTACTTCCCTCTCATCTCACAAGCTTCATATGGTGTAAGCATGTACCTCTTAGTTTCCCCCCCCCCACTACCCCCCGCTGCCCTCATCACAGCCTTACTCTTGCGCTTTCTTCTTTCAGATACGAAAGAATTGCAATCTGGCCAGCAGTGGTGGAAGAACAACAGTTGGAAGAGCAAGAAGACAGTGATAATGAAGAAACACAGTCACTCAATTTCACACTCGCAGCCACCACCGCAAGATACTGACACTGCGTATAACTTAGAGGATCACTTAGAGGTGGCATTGTTAGAAATCAGGGATGCCTAAAAATGCATAAAACTGATACGAATGCCGTGTTTAAATCATTGTTTTGAACTGCAGATGGAATGCCTCTTTGGATCAGAGAACTGCTAATGCCTTGGTTTTCTACGAAAGGGTATAGTTCTTTGTACTATGTATAATCTTCCTGTTTCTAAGCGATTATCTGTTGTTTTTAAGTTAAGACTTGAACCTTGTTTATGTATTTTATATATAATGTGAGAGTAGGATTTGAAGTTAGCTTAACAAAACTGCTGGCGAAGGTAATGAAAGGAAATTGAGAGAGTTAACGTAAACATGTTGCTACATCGTAAAAGAGATAATGATTCTAAAGTGGGCAGTTTTCTGGTTGGCTTCATGGGATCAAAGGGAGAGAAGAGAGAGATTTCCACAGGAAGATGCCCTGGGTTAGTGTAAACAGAGTGACATTTGGTCAAAATCGTAAGACATCTTTAGGGTGGGCTTTCTTTCAAGAATCGAGACAAAGACTAGAAGTCTTATTGGATAATAAGTTTTTGGGGAAACCTCTATAGATCAAAAGGTCTTGTCAATATCCAGGGTCAAGCCCACCTCTAAAAAGAGAATAAAAGTAGCCTAATCAAGATTTATGGTACAGACGGTCGAATGAAGAACCAGAAGTTGGGTTGGTCAAACACTCTTTGAAAGTGATCCCATGCCCACCAAAGAAGGCTCTAGATGAAAGGAGGAGAGACTGCAAGCCAAAGAACTGCTCACGTGCGCCAACAGTTTGTCCGATCAGGATGGGTATTAACTATCAGTTATGATTGTATGTTTTTGCTATGTAACTAATGTGTTATAATCCGTCTTAAACTCTGATTAAACACAATATATCCACCAGATTGGTTTTACAGTCGATCCTGATTACTAAAGTGACCAGAAATTAGCTTAAACCCGCCATATTTCTAACAGCATATATACGCGGTGAGACATCGGGCACAAGTGCAGCCAGGGTGGGGTCAAGAATGGCGCAGGTGTCAGCTCACCAGAGTACAAGGTCGCACATTAGTTGTGCTGCAAAGGACTCAGATGAGGACTTCGATGGAGTGGGCTGCAGAAGAAGGCTGATGGGTATGCACAATGTAATGCTTGGTGCATTGGCAGGCCTCCTAGAACATAAGAACATAAGAAATAGGAGCAGGAGTAGGCCATTAGCCCCTCGAGCCTGCTCCACCATTTAATAAGATCATGGCTGATCTGATCATGAACTAAGCTCCACTTCTCCCCATAACCCTTCACATCCTCATCGTTCAAAAATCTGTCTATCTCCACCTTAAATATATTCAATGACCCAGTCTCCACAGATTTACGACCCTCTGGGAGAAGAAATTTATCTTCATCTCAGTTCTAAATGGGCAACCCCTTATTCTTAAACTGTGCCCCCTAGAAAGCCTATGTGCAATGTCAAGGAGCATGAAGGAGATGGTGCTAACTTAGCACAGGGCTTTGTGCAGAGCTTCGGGCCCATCCTTTCCAGCATGGAAGTGTTGGCCAACTCTAATAGCACACTTGTGGACCCAACCATGATGCATGGTCTGATGGCCAATGCCTCAGCTTCCACTGCAGCAGAAGCAGAAGCCATCCAATGTCAGGGTGTTGCAGTGGAAGCTCAGAGTTCTATCATGCAAGAACAGCTTGCTGCCATGCAAACACAGGCTGCTGCCATCATGGCTGCAGATACCAGTATTCAAATGGGCTTGCAGGGTGTCACAGCAGCCCAGCAATCTGTCCTGCAATGGATTGCTGAAGTACCGACATGGGCGTAGTGGCAGTGGTTCAGTGGACCACAAACCTGCTGCTTTCTCTCAGAATTACAGCATTCGTCCTCACACCACTGCCACTCCTCCAGTGCTCTTGCTGTTGCTTGTCAGCCAGCCAGCTCAGACTGCTGCTGTTCATGCTGAGATAGTGCAGTCTGAAGCTGGGCCTTCTAGGCTCAGAGCTGCTCGAGGTCATCCTGCAAGGCCACCTGCAGTCTCCGCCACGGAAAGTCAGCAGCCTTGCACCAGCCATGCTGCAGCCACTGGGGTAGCACTGCATAGGAGCATTAGGGCAGGCAAAGGAACATGGAAGACAGCTACTAAGGAAATGCACAAGGGTAATTAGTTGATGCTTGTATGCAATATGGCATGGTTTGATTCATTAATTTAGTTTGGAATGTTTATATTATGTTGGCTTTTATTTTTGCATTGTGGCCAAGCAGATGCTGTGATGGTCAGTAATAGAGGGAAGGTAAGGTGTGGGCTGTTGATGAATGGGGAATTTGGGTTGCATTTACTGGTATCACAGTCGCATGACTTGTTCATGGACAGCCCGTCCAGAAAGGGGCTGTATAGGTTGCCCCCTCCCTTCCATTTCCTCTTCCTCTTCCTCCTCCTCCTCCTCTTGCTCTTCAGCTCTTCGCCATATAGCTGGTGGCAAGGGCTGTGCTCTCATGATGACGCAGTTGTGTAGTATGCAGCAGACCACAATGAATCTTGAGACGTGCTCTGGCGTGTACTGCAGGTCTCATCATGAGTGGTCCAGGCAGCAGAAGCGTTGTTTCTGCACACCAATGGTGTTCTCTACATCATTTTTTGCAGCAGCATGGCTTTCATTGTATGCATGTGCATGGGTTATGCGCTGATTCATGATCCATGTTGTGAACTGATAGCCCTTGTTGCCCCGTAGCCACCCTTTGGTATGTCTTGGTGGCTGCAAAGCAAATGGCACAGTGGACTGTCGCAGAATGAAGGCATCATGTCTGCTGCCAAGATATCGGGCATTGACCTGCATGACTCACTGCGTACGGTCATGCACATCAGTTGGACATTGAGGGAGTGGAATCCCTTTCAATTGTGGTACATCTCAGAGTTGACATGGAGCACCGCAAAGTCAATGCACTCTACACCATGGGAAAGCCTGCAATCCTTATGAAACTGTAGGCTTGCTTCACCTGCTACTCTCTAGCAAGAAAGAATGAAATGTAGTTAGCTCTCTTGGAATAGGGATCCTCAGTAACCTCTCTTATGCAACAGTGGATGGCAAACTGCGTGATGTTGCAAATATCTTTAGTTCCAGCCTGGAAGGAGCCTAACACAAATACATTTATGGCCACAGTCACCCTCACAGTTTTCAGTGAAGATGTCCTCACTGTAATGCAGACATCTCACACACTGTTCTTTGCTGAGATTCAGGTAAGAGAATTGCTCCCTGAACACCCTGGGAGAATATGACCTCCTGCTGAGAGCCTTTCTCCCTCGCCTCCTCCCTCTTCTAGCAACTTGCTCTGCTCTGTTTCACCTCTGTTCATTCTCGCAATCATGCTGTAGTACCAGGGGAATGCCTCATGCTTGGGAGCAATTGGTTTGTGTAGAAGCCCTGAAGTCAGGACAAAGTCCTTCAGCACCTGTAGACTTCAACAACTTTAAAGGACTCTAGAAAGCACCAAATACTTGTGCAATCGCACCAGCAGCTAGTAGAAATCAATCAGCAACTAACCTGAAAGTAGTGGATGATACCTTTAAATAGCAATGTTGGGGATTCTTCCTGCTGCTGAATGCATATTCAGCTGTGCTAGCTTAAAAGAGGGCGTTAGCTGGAGCGCTGAGCTCCAAAATGGCAGCGCTTGCATCAAATCAGCTTTACACGCTGACTGACGTCATGAACTGCCGACTCTGCAAACGTCCAGTGGACACTCACTGTGTGCATGCTAACACCCTCACCAATATGGCGTCCAGCGCAATTTGCACCAGAGGTGTGCGCCACTGGCACCATTTTGGACTGCTAAGGGCACGTGTATCACCCAAAAAACAGGCACTACAGATCCAAATTTTGTGCCCAATGCATGTCCAAGTGGGGACTGCTTCCAAGGCTCCTTCCTGGATCAGAAAGATTCTAGTCCAACAAGGAAAGAAATATTGCTTGATTCAGTTTTGAGATATAAATTTGGCAAGTAACTGCTGCAGGAGCACGATTGGAAATTAGGGACCACAATGTAATTAGGTTCAATATGAGAACAGAAAGAGATTATGAAGAGTCAAAGATAATTGAGCTGTACTGGAAAAAAGCAAAATTCAGAAGGATAAAAGGGAATCTTGCCCAAATTAACTGGGCAGAAAAATTAGCAAATAGGTTGACAGGTGGGCAATAGAAATTCTTCAAATATGAGGTGCACAGAGTACAAAATCAAGATTATTGAGTGGAATGGAAGCGTGAGCAAAGGGAATTCCAGCATTGGAAAAGCCTCGCCCTTTGACATCATAGGCTATGTTTGTGGTGGACAGAAGGTCCATCCATTTCAGGACCCATCGACAACTGGCTGCTCTCAAAGTTCTCAGCAACGATCCAGCATTTCTGGGTCCTGCCTGAATTTCCACCTCCACTTTACGGACTTGCACTATCAGTAAGTAATCGGCTCTGTATATTTTTGGCTCTGGATTTAAAAGATCATCACTGATTGAAGGTATCTTATTGCGAGGTGATCTTATTGAAACATATAAGATACAGAGGGGGTGCGACAAGGTAGATGCAGAGAGATTGGCCCTGAAATTCCGGTCGGAGGCTTCTTTCGGACAAACGCCTCTGACTGGAGAATTTTTACGCATTTACCGAGTGGTCCCGGAGGTGCCTGCGATTCCAGTAGAGAGACCTTCTTTTCCCGTGCTGCGAAGCATGCTCCCATCCTCCAAGTTTGGACGAAGAAGTGCAGTCACGTGTGACTGCACAACCAATCAGGTACAGTATTCCACAGTATTCTCATTAATAGTAATGAGAACTCCATATCTATGAGATCTCAGTGCTATTAATGAGAAAAAAAACCCCACACTAAACACAATAAAAAATAAAAAACACACCTCACATAATTAAAATTAATTGAAATTAAAGTCAATAAATATTTAAAAAGAAAAATAATTTCCAATTTTTGAAAAAGTTTTTAAAATTATGGTTTAAAATAAACTTGCCATAGTGGGCAGGGTTTTTAACAATAAAATGTGTTTTTTAAATTTTATTTTGTTACGTTTTTGTATGTTTTAATACTCTTATGTCTGTAAAAGTAGGCCAAGCGCTTGCTTTTATCAGCTGCAAGAATTTTCAGGACATTTGCTGGGCAAGATATGGGTAAATACTGCAATCTTGCCCACGCAAATGTCCTGGCTGTGGAGATGCGGAAGATCTGTCAAACTGGAGCTTGACAGATCGGAAAAGCCGGTTTTCAGCGCATGCGTATTGTGCGCTGAAAACCGGCTTTTGTGACGCCTTGCTGGGTCCGTACACACTCAGAATGGACCCGGGGAAGCCGTGATTTCCAGGCCGATGTTTCCACTCTTCAGGGAATCTAGAACTAAAGACATAGTTTAAGAATAAGAGGGTTGTAAATCTGTGGAATTCTCTGCCCCAGAGAGCTGTGCAGGCTGGGTCATTGAATATATTTAAGGTGGAGATAGACAGATTTTTGAATGATAAGGGAGTGAAGGGTTATGTGAGCGGGCAGGCAAGTGGAGCTGAGCCCAAGATCAGATCAGCCATGATCTTATTAAATGGCGGAGCAGGCTCGAGGTGCAAAATGGCTTACTCCTGCTCCTATTTCTTATGTTCTTATGTTCTTATTCTTGGGGATCCCTGGCGATTCAACAGAGTAAATTTTCAACTACAGAAGCAAAATACTGCAGATGCTGAAAATCTGAAATAAAAACATAACATGCTCTCTCTCTCTCTTGCTGCCTGGGTACAATACTACCGTTACGGATTAGTCGCCCATTATAGAATCAGCCCAATTTAATTTAAACTGATTTCAATAGGAATGAAAATTAGGTGGATTCTATAATTTGTGGTCAATCCATAATGCTAATTCTATAGCTGGGTGGCAAGTTAAAAATCTATCCCTGCTTCTATCCCCACGTCTAAATGCAACAGATGATCTTGGAATTAAAGTTCACAGGATCAGGTTTCTATTTCCTTGACAGCAATGCTAATATCTTTCACAGCCAGTCAACATTTGCCTAACAGTTGGGAATTTGCCCGACAGTAGACGGATATATTTATATCATAGAAAGCAATTGTGCATGCAAACTGAGATCGAAAGACTAATGGGTTTCAAATTGTATCTTTACTTGAAATTTCCTGGGAAGTTTGATATATTTAGTGAAAAGTGGTATAATCTTGACACAAAGACAGGTGATTTATCACAATTATATAACAACATTTGCAATTAATACAATAAGTTTCATTAAATGTTTACAAAAATCAAATTTACAATATGTTTTTACAAAACTCTACAAATAAAGCCAATATGTATAGATAAACTATTTCTTAACATTAATTTATATTATAAAACCTCACTACAAATTTGGAATATGGATTTAGTTAAGTTAATAGATCTTGAAAGTGTTACTATTGGTAATTCCATGAAAGAATTTCTGAATAAAGACTCAAAAGTAAAATTGATACATTAGGAGAAAAGAATTGAACAAATATATCTGTCAATCATAATGTAGTATAACTTTGAGTCTTATCAGGGACAGACTTCTTGATATATTACTGAGTTTCAACTAAGAAAGTGTAGCACCAAGGAGTCTTAGTAAAACTGGTGCATGGAGATCAGGGGGAAAACTCTCCAGAGACTGGAATCATACTTGGCACAAAGGAAGATGGTTCTGATTGATCAAGGCCAATCATCGCAGCCCTAGGATATCAATGTAGGAGTTCCTGAGGACAGCATCCCAGGTCCAACTATATTCAAATGGTTCATCAATGACCTCCCTCCATCATAAGGTCAGAAGTGAGGCATTTGCTAATGATTGCACAGTGTTCAGGTCCATTTGTTTTTCATTGGATAGTGAAGCAGTCCATTCTTGCAGCAAGACCTGGACAACATCCAGGCTTGGGCTGATTAATGTTAAGTAACATTCATGCCATACAAATGTCAGACAATGACCGTCTCCAACAAGAAAGAGCCTAACTACCCCTTCTTGACATGCAATGGCATTACCATCGCTAAGTCCCCCACCATCAACATCCTGGGGTCACCATTAACCAGAAACTCCACACTTCATGCATTTGACTAAACATCCACCCCCTCCACCACGGGTGCACCGTTGCTACAGTGTGTACTATCTACAAAATACAATGCAGCAAGTCATTAAGGCTTCTTCAACATCACTTCCCAAGCCTGTTACCTCCACCGTCTAGAAGGACAAGGGAAGCAGATGCATGGGAACACCATCACCTCCAAATCACAAACCATTCTGACTTGAACATATACTGTCGTTCCTTCATCGACACTGGATCAAATTCCTGGAACACCCGACCTAACAACATGGTGGAAGTGCCTTCACCACATAGAATCATAGATTCTTAGAATGATACAGTGCATAAGGAGGCCATTCAGCCCATCATGTCTGTGTCGGCTCTTTGAAAGAGTTATCCAAGTGATCCCACTGCCCAGCTCGTTCCCCATTGCCCTTTTCAAGTATTTATCCAATTCCCCTTTGAAAGTTACTATTGAATTTGCTTCCATCACACTGTCAGGCAGTGCATTCCAGATCACAACAACTCGCTGCGTACATTCTTTTCCTCATGTCACCTCTGGTTTCTTTGCCAACTACCTTATTGAACTAAAATTAGATTTAAAATTATTCCTTTAGAATTATAATCAGTCTGTTTAGTTCAGTCTTTTAATAAACAGTCTTCTGCTGCTAATCATACTCTAGTATCCTATTTGCATTGCAACAACTAATGCAGTTATGCAGTGGAATAGCAGCATATTAGCAGCTGTACTGAACAAGCTGTGACAGTGTGATCACCAGGAAGTTTGCTGCTGTAAACTTGTTTTCGAATAAAATCTCTCACCATCTGCTTGAGGATTTAATTTGCTTTGCGGCAATGAAAGAAAGAATTTGCATTTAATATAGTGCCAAAGTGCTTCACAGCCAATGAAGTACTTTTGAAATATAATCCTTGTTTTAATGTAAGGAAACCTGGCAGCCATTTTTCACACAGTAAGGCCCCACAAATAGCAATGAGGTAAATGACCAGATAATCTGTGTTAGTGATATTGGTTGACTAGGGCACAGGGAGAACGTCCCTGCTCTTATTTGAATAGTGCCGTGGAACTTTTTTTACACAAGTTAGAGGCCAGATGGGGTCTCAGAAGACAACATGTCTGACAATGCAGCACTTCCTCAGTGCTGCACTGAAGTATCACCTTAGATTATGTGCTCAAGCCTCTGGAGTGGGGCTTGAACTTAAACCTTCTAACTTAGAGGTGATAGCACAACCATTGAGCCAAAGCTAACACCTAAATTTGGAAGTTAAAATGAGCAAAAAGTGCAATGCCTATGATTAGTCTGTTCATAGACTTTTTTTTAAGAAAGTCCCGAGTGCTGGATTTTGGAGACTGTTGCTTCCTACTCGCTTATTATAATATGCGATCATTCCACAGTCTGAACAGTCAAGTTCTACTCACTACTATAAATTCTTCTGTTTGTTACCATATTCAAATATCATTGAGCAAAAATGTTATTATGAAAAGGGATGTACTTCCAATGTACTCCTCCAAGAAAGACTAATATTACTGGAGGTCTTGGTGGAGGAAGTGGAAAGAAGGAGAGATAGCCTGAATCCGCAAGGGGTCAGAAGACTCTCCTATTGGTGCCAGTCTAAAAGCCGTGACTGGAGACCAACCAAATTGGATACAAGCATGGGAATTGCGATGTGTGATTAACCGCGTCTATTGGGTGCAATGCTCATTTACATGATTTCTGTGTGCAGCTAGCGCTAAACACACTGTTGATTGGCTGCACATATCAGCAGAAGGACCAAAATTGATACCTGCAAGCGCTACTTAAAGCTAGCCTGCACTGCTTAAAGCTAGCCTGCAACTCTTAAAGATTGCCTGCAACTCTTAAAGAGAGGTACATTGTGGCTGGAGCAGGAGCTGGGAGTCACATGGGAGCTGAATCTGACCTGAGAAAGACAGAAGAATAGAACATAAGAACATAAGAATTAGGAACAGGAGTAGGCCATCTAGCCCCTCGAGCCTGCCCCGCCATTCAAAAGGATCATGGCTGATCTGGCCACAGACTCAGCTCCACTTACCCGCCCGCTCCCCATAACGCTAAATTCCCTTATTGGTTAAAAATCTATCTATCTGTGATTTGAATACATTCAATGAGCTAGCCTCAACTGCTTCCTTGGGCAGAGAATTCCACAGATTCACAACCCTCTGGGAGAAGAAATTCCTTCTCAACTCGGTTTCAAATTGGCTCCCCCGTATTTTGAGGCTGTGCCCCCTTGTTCTAGTCTCCCCGACCAGTAGAAACAACCTCTCTGCCTCTATCCTGTCTATCCCTTTCATTATTTTGAATGTTTCTATAAGATCACCCCTCATCCTTCTGAACTCCAACGAGTAAAGACCCAGTCTACTCAATCTATCATCATAAGGTAACCCCCCAATCTCTGGAATCAGCCTAGTGAATCGTCTCTGTACCCCCTCCAAAGCTAGTATATCCTTCCTTAAGTAAGGTGACCAAAACTGCTCGCAGTACTCCAGGTGCGGCCTCACCAATACCCTGTACAGCTGCAGCAGGACCTTCCTGCTTTTGTACTCCATCCCTCTCGCAATGAAGGCCAACATTCCATTTGCCTCATGATTACTGCTGCACCTGCAAACTAACTTTTTGGGATTCATGCACAAGGACCGGTACGCTCGCGGCCTTCCGCGAGAGGTGGGCACCGGAGGGACTGGAGTGCATCATCACGCCCGGCAACCAAATTTTAATTTGATTTTACGTTTTTAAGTTTAATTTGTTTTAATTGCCGGTGCTTTTAGTGTCCCCCTCCCCTTTTATAGGGGGCACTGGAAAAATTTGATTTTAGCGCCCCAAAAAAAAACAAAAACCAAAAAAAAAAGGGGCCTTGAAAATGTCTGCTGTGTCACCCAGGTCGGGTGGCATGGTTTTAATGTTTTATGTTTCTGCAGGTTAACTCAAAAGAGTTTCATGCACAAGGACCGGTACGCTCGCGGCCTTCCGCGAGAGGTGGGCACCGGAGGGACTGGAGTGCATCATCACGCCTGGCAACCAAATTTTAATTTGATTTTACGTTTTAAAGTTTAATTTGTTTTAATTGCCGGTGCTTTTAGTGTCCCCTTCCCTTTTATAGGGGGCACTGGGGAAAAATTGTGATTTTAGTGCCAAAAAAAAAAAAAAAAACCCCCAAAAAAACAAAAAAAGGAAAAAAAGGGCCTTGTAAATGTCTGGTGTGTCACCCAGGTCGGGTGGCACGGTTTAATGTGTTTTGTTTTGCAGATAAACTCCAAAAAGAGTTTCATGCACAAGGACCGGTACGCTCGCGGCCTTCCGCGAGAGGTGGGCACCGGAGGGACTGGAGTGCATCATCACGCCCGGCAACCAAATTTTAATTTGATTTTACGTTTTAAAGTTTAATTTGTTTTAATTGCCGGTGCTTTTAGTGTCCCCTTCCCTTTTATAGGGGGCACTGGGGAAAAAAGGTGATTTTAGTGCCCAAAAAAAAAACCAAAAAAAAGAAAAACACAAAAACCCCCCCCAAAAAAACAAAAAAAGAGGGCCTTGTAAATGTCTGGTGTGTCATCCAGGTCGGGTGGCACCGATTAATGTTTTTGTTTTGCAGATAAACTCCAAAAAGAGTTTCATGCACAAGGACCCCCAGGTCCCTCTGCGCCGCAACAGGTTGTAATTTCTCCCCATTCAAATAATATTCCCTTTTACTGTTTTTTTTCCAAGGTGGATGACCTCACATTTTCCGACCTTGTATTCCATCTGCCAAACATTAGCCCATTCGCTTAACCTATCTAAATCTCTTTGCAGCCTCTCTGTGTCCTCTACACAACCCGCTTTCCCACTAATCTTTGTGTCATCTGCAAATTTTGTTACACTACACTCTGTCCCGTCTTCCACGTCATCTATGTATATTGTAAACAGTTGTGATCCCAGCACCGATCCCTGTGGCACACCACTAACCACCGATTTCCAACCCGAAAAGGACCCATTTATCCCGACTCTCTGCTTTCTGTTAGCCAGCCAATTCTCGATCCATGCTAATACATTTCCTCTGACTCCGCGTACCTTTATCTTCTGCAGTAACCTTTTGTGTGGCACCTTATCGAATGCCTTTTGGAAATCTAAATACACCACATCCATCGGTACACCTCTATCCACCATGCTCGTTATATCCTCAAAGAATTCCAGGAAATTAGTTAAACATGATTTCCCCTTCATGAATCCATGTTGCGTCTGCTTGATTGCACTATTCTTATCTAGATGTCCCGCTATTTCTTCCTTAATGATAGCTTCAAGCATTTTCCCCACTACAGATGTTAAACTAACCGGCCTATAGTTACCTGCCTTTTGTCTGCCCCCTTTTTTAAACAGAGGCGTTACATTAGCTGCTTTCCAATCCGCTGGTACCTCCCCACAGTCCAGAGAATTTTGGTAGATTATAACGAATGCATGTGCTATAACTTCCGCCATCTCTTTTAATATCCTGGGATGCATTTCATCAGGACCAGGAGACTTGTCTACCTTGAGTCCCATTAGCCTGTCCAGCACTACCTCCCTAGTGATAATGATTGTCTCAAGGTCCTCCCTTCCCACATTCCCGTGACCAGCAATTTTTGGCATGGTTTTTGTGTCTTCCACTGTGAAGACCGAAGCAAAATAATTGTTTAAGGTCTCAGCCATTTCCACATTTCCCATTATTAAATCCCCCTTCTCATCTTCTAAGGAACCAACATTTACTTTAGCCACTCTCTTCCATTTTATATATCGGTAAAAGCTTTTACGATCTGTTTTTATGTTTTGCGCAAGTTTTCTTTTGTAATCTATCTTTCCTTTCTTTATTGCTTTCTTAGTCATTCTTTGCTGTCGTTTAAAATTTTCCCAATCTTCTAGTTTCCCACTAACCTTGGCCATCTTATACGCATTGGTTTTTAATTTGATACTCTCCTTTATTTCCTTGGTTATCCACGGCTGGTTATCCCTTCTCTTACCGCCCTTTTTTTTCACTGGAATATATTTTTGTTGAGCACTATGAAAGAGCTCCTTAAAAGTCCTCCACTGTTCCTCAATTGTGCCACTGTTTAGTCTGTGTTACCAGTCTACTTTAGCCAACTCTGCCCTCATCCCACTGTAGTCTCCTTTGTTTAAGCATAGTACGCGCATTTGAGACACTACTTCCTCACCCTCAATCTGTATTACAAATTCAATCATACTGTGATCACTCATTCCGAGAGGATCTTTTAGTAGGAGATCGTTTATTATTCCTGTCTCATTACACAGGACCAGATCTAAGATAGCTTGCTCCCTTGTAGGTTCTGTAACATACTGTTCTAAGAAACAATCCCGTATGCATTCTATGAATTCCTCCTCCAGGCTACCCCGTGCGATTTGATTTGACCAATCGATATGTCGGTTAAAATCCCCTATGATTACTGCCGTTCCTTTTTCACATGCCTCCATTATTCCCTTGATTATTGTCCGCCCCACCGTGAAGTTACTATTTGGGGGCCTATAAACTACACCCACCGGTGACTTTTTCCCCTTACTATCTCTAATCTCCACCCACAATGATTCAACATTTTGTTCATTAGAGCAAATATCATCTTTCACAACTGCCCTGATATCATGCTTTATTAACAGAGCTATCCCACCTCCTTTCCCTTCTTGTCTATCCTTCCAAATTGTTAGATACCCCTGTATATTTAATTCCCAGTCTTGGCCATCCTGCAACCACATTTCTGTAATGACCACCAAATCATACCCATTTGTAATGATTTGTGCTGTCAACTCATTTAATTTATTTCGAATGCTGCATGCGTTTTGGTAGAGTGTTTTAATACTAGTTTTTAAATCATGGTTTTTAGTTTTGACCCCTCCTGCAGCCCCTTTATACTCATACATATTGTCCCTTCCTATCACCTTGTGGTTTACACTTACCCCAGTGCTACTCTGCTCTGTTGCCTCCTGCCTTTTGCATTCTTTCTTGGGGTCCTGTTCATCTGCGCTCTCACCCACTCTAACTAGCTCAGAGCCCTCTTCTGGGTTCCGAATACTCCTCTGATTGAAGCACCGAGCTTTCAGGCTTGCCTTTTTATTACACTTTGACCCTTTAGAATTTTGCTGTACAGTGGCCCTTTTTGTTTTTTGCCTTGGGTTTCTCTGCCCTCCAGTTTTACTCATCTCCTTTCTGTCTTTTGCTTCTGTCTCCATTTTGTTTCCCTCTGTCTCCCTGCATTAGTTCCCATTCCCCTGCCATATTAGTTTAACTCCTCCCCAACAGCACTAGCAAACACTTCCCCATGACATTGGTTCCGGTCCTGCCTAGGTGCAGACCGTCCGGTTTGTACTGGTCCCACCTCCCCCAGAACCGGTTCCAATGCCCCAGGAATTTGAATCCCTCCCTGCTGCACCACTGCTCAAGCCACGTATTCATCTGCGCTATCCTGCGATTCCTACTCTGATTAGCTCGTGGCACTGGTAGCAATCCCGAGATTACTACTTTTGAGGTCCTACTTTTTAATTTAGCTCCTAGCTCCTTAAATTCGTCTCGGAGGATCTCATCCCTTTTTTTTTACCTATATCGCTGGTACCAATGTGCACCATGACAACTGGCTGTTCACCCTCCCTTTTCAGAATGTCCTGCACCCGCTCCGAGACATCCTTGACCCTTGCACCAGGGAGGCAATATACCATCCTGGAGTCTCAGTTGCGGCCGCAGAAACGCCTATCTATTCCCCTTACAATTGAATCCCCTATCACTATCGCTCTCCCACTCTTTTTCCTGCCCTCCTGTGCAACAGAGCCAGCTACGGTGCCATAAACGTGGCTGCTGCTGCCCTCCCCTGATGAATCATCCCCCTCAAAAGTACTCAAAGCGGTGTATCTGTTTTTCAGGGGGCTGACCGCAGGGGGCCCCTGCACTACCTTCCTTGCACTGCTCTTCCTGCTGGTCTTCCATTCCCTAGCTGGCTGTGGAACCTTCACCTGCGGTAAGACCAACTCGCTACACGTGCTACTCAAGTCATTCTCAGTATCGTGGATGCTCCAGAGTAAATCCACCCTCAGCTCCAATTCCGTAACGTGGTCCGTCAGGAGCTGGAGGCGGATACACTTCCCGCACACGTAGTCGTCAGGGACACCGGAAGGGTCCCTGAGTTCCCACATGGTACAGGAGGAGCATTTCATGTGACCGAGCTCTCCTACCATGTCTTAACCCTTAGAAACACTTAATTTGGCGACAATACTGTTAACAGGTTTCTTACTGATATAAAAAATATAAAGAAAAGCTACTCACCAATCACCAGCCAATCACTTACCCCTTTGGCTGTGATGTCACCTTTTGATTTCTTTCTACTTCTTTTTTGCTTTTTCTCCCGGCTGGAGCTGTACAAGCCCCGCCTCTCCGACTCACCACGCTGGCCTCTTGTAGGCCTCCTGACCCTGCTCCCGCCTCTCCGACTCACCACGCTGGCCTCTTGTAGGCCTCCTGACCCTGCTCCCGCCTCTCCGACTCACCACGCTGGCCTCTTGTAGGCCTCCTGACCCTGCTCCCGCCTCTCCGACTCACCACGCTGGCCTCTTGTAGGCCTCCCGACTCTCGCCGACTGCCGCCTCACCACGCTGGCCTCTTGTAGGCCTCCCGACTCTGCTCCCGCCTCTCGCCGACTGCCGCCTCTCCGACTCACCACGCTGGCTGAACATGGTAGAGAGTGGGCACCCGAATTTTCCGATGCTGCACTGGAGGTCTTGGTGGAGGAAGTGAAAAGAAGGAGAGACAGCCTGAAACTGCAAGGGACCAGAAGATTCTCCAGACACACTGTGAAAAGGCAATAGGAGCCTTTGTGGCGATGAATGTCAGGAGTCTCACCCCGAGGACCTGGATGCAGTGACACAAGAAGTTCAATGACTCACACGAGTGGTCAAGGTCAGTGAATGCATCTTCAAATGTCATATCCTACACACTACACCACAAGCCTCAGCCACTGCTCAAATCCCCTTACCCCCATCACTCACCTACTAGCAATCTCTGTCAATCAGGACTCATACCTAACGTGCATGTGCTCCACCTCACCCTCACATACTTAGCACTGTTACAAGCCTCACACACACATCTCACATCTTGCACCCATGGCTAACTATGCATCCATGACAGCCACATCACCCAAACATATTGCACGACGCTCACTGACACACTTCCCTCTCTCTGGCAGGAGAATGTGGCATACAACAGAAGACAGCAGGAGCTAACCAGAGTGGGAGATGCATGCCTGCATGCTTTAATCTCATGGAGGAGAAGATGCTGGCCATTATCAGAAAGGCCATTGCTGAGGTCATGGCCAGCGGCGGGGCTGAATCTATGAAGGTGAAGGTATCTTTATACCGAATCCTCCGTCTCACGTCCCACTTTCTCCTCATCCCACAATCTCTTCTGATTTACAGATTGCAAATGGTGTAAGCATGAACCTCTTACTTCTGTCTCTGTTCGCAAAACAACCTTACCCTTGTGCCTTTTTCCTTTCAGATACCCAAGAAGTGCAATCTGGCCAGGCAGTGAACGAACACTTAGAAGGTGGTGACGACGAAGACACACAAGCGCTTGATTTCATACTCGTAGCCATCAGCTCAGATACTGACAATGAATATATCTTAGAGGCTAGAGTTGAGGCGGGATCTGCACATGGTAAGACACCAGGCACAAGTGCGCTGCAGCCAGGACAGGGGGCAAGGCTGACGCAGGTGCCAGTTCACCAGAGGGTGAGGTCACACATGAGTTATGCTGCAGGGAACTCAGATGAGGACTTTGATGGGCAGGTTACAGAAGAAGGCTGATGGATATGCACAACAAAAAGATTGGTGCATTGGGAAGCCTACTAGAAAGCTTACAGTCATTGTCAAGGAGCATGGAGGAGGTGGCACCAACATGCCACTGGGCTCTGTGCATAGCTTAGAGTCCATCCTTTCCAGCACAGAAGTGATATCCAACTCCATTAGCACGCTTGTGGACCCAACCTGGATGCAGCATTTGATGGCTGATGTCTCAGCTTACATTCAACCAAAAGTGTTTCAGTGGAAGCTCAGACTTCTGTCCTGCTTGCTGCCATGCATGTTCAGACTGCTACCATCAGGGCTGCACTTACCAGTATTCAAAGGGGCTTGCGGGATGTCACAGCAGTCCAGCAATCTGTCCTCCAACAGATTACTGGGATTGCTGAGGCGCTGTCCCAGGGGAGCGGCAGTGGCTCCATGGAGCAGAAGCCTGCTGTCCTCTCTCAGAATTCATCATCCCACCCCAGCCAGTATGCCAGTTTCCTTGCTGTTGCCTGTCAGCCAACCAGCCCAGAAGGTTGCCGTCGATGCCGAGATGGTGCAGTCTGAAACCGGGCCTTCTAGGCGCAGAGCTGCTTGGGGTCGTCCTCCAAGGTCTCCTCAATTGAAAGTCAGCAGCCTTCCACCAGCCACTGGGGTAGCACTGTATAGGAGCACTAGGAAAGGCAAAGGCACACAGATGACAGACACTAAGAGAATACACAAGGGTGATTAGTTTACCTCTGTATGCAATATGGCATGGTTTCATTTATAAATTTGGCTTGGAATGTTTAATTTGTGGTGGCTCTTATCTTTGCAAAGTGATCAAGAGGACGATGTGATAGTCAGTGACAGAGGGAAGGTGAGGAGTGTGGGACTGTTGGTGAATGGGGACTTGGAATTGCGATTACTGGTATCGTACTTGAACGTGCTCTTTACATACAATCCGGGCAGAAAGGGGCTGTCTAGGTTGCCGCCTCCCTTCCTCTTCCCCCTCTTCCACCTCCTCCTCTTCCTCCTTCTTCTCCTTCTCCTCCTCCTCCTCGTGCTCCTGCTCCTCAGGTTCTCACCTGATAAGTGGTGGCAAGTGCTGTCCCCTCATGATAGCGAGGTTGTGCAGCATGCAGTATACCACCACAATTCATGAGACCCACTCAGCTGAATAGAAGATTGGCTAACTAACAGAAAACAGAGAGTTGGGATAAATGGGTCATTTTCCGGTTGGCAAACAGTGACTAGTGGGGAATCGCAGGAATCGGTGCTGGGTCCTCAACTATTTACAATCTATATTAATGACTTGGATGAAGGGACCGAGTGTAATGTAACCAAGTTTGCCGATGATACAAAGATGGGTGGGAAAGCAAATTGTAAGGACACAAAAAAGCAGCAAAGGGATATAGACAGGCTAAGTGAGTGGGCAAAAATTTGGCAGATGGAGTATAATGTGGGAAAGTGTGAGGTTATCCACTTTGGCAGAAATAATAGAAAAGCAAATTATAATTTAAATGGAGAAAAATTGCAAAGTGCTGCAGTACAGAGAGACCTGGGGCTCCTTGTGCATGAAACATAAAAAGTTAGTATTCAGGTAGATCAAGTAATCAGGAAGGCAAATGGAATATTGGCCTTTATTGCAAGGGGGATAGAGTATAAAAGCAGTGTAGTCCTGGTACAACTGTACAGGGTATTGGTGAGGCCACACCTAGAGTACTGCATACAGTTTTGGTCTCCGTATTTAAGGGAGGATATACTTGCATTGGAGGCTGTTCAGAGAAGGTTCACTAGGTTGATTCTGGCGATGAGGGGGTTGACTTATGAAGATAGGTTGAGTAGGTTGGGCCTATACACATTGGAGTTCAGAAGAATGAGAGGTGGTCTTATTGAAACTTATAAGATAATGAGGAGACTTGACAAGGTGGATGCAGAGAGGATATTTCCACTCATAGGGAAAACTAAAACTAGGGGACATAGTCTTCAAATAAGGGACCGCCCATTTAAGACTATGAAGAGAAATTTATTTTCTCAGAGGATTGTAAATTTATGGAAATTTCTGCCCCAAAGAGCTGTGGAGGCTGAGTCATTGAATATATTTAAGGCGGTAATGGACAGGTATTTGAGCGATAAGGGAATAAAGGGTTATGAGGAGCAGGCAGGGAAGTGGAGCTGAATCCATGATCAGATCAGCCATGATCTTATTGAATGGCAGAGCAGGCTCGAGGGGCCAAAAGACCTACACCTGCTCCTATTTCTTATGTTCCTATGAGTACTACAGGGCTCCTCTATAGCGGTCCAGGCAGGGAATTGTTGCTTCAGCACGCCAATGGTCTGCTCTATCACATTTCTTGTGGCAGCATGGCTCTCATTGTATGCATGCTGTGCACATGTGCATGGGTTGCAAACTGGAGTCATGAGCCATGTCATCAGCGGATAGTTTTTGTTGACCAGTAGCCATCCTTTGGTATGCTGTGGTGGCTGAAATACAGTGGGCACAGCGGACTGCCGCAAAATGAAGGCTTCATGACTGCTGCCAGGATACCAGACATTGACCTGAATGATGCATTGCCTATGGTCACACACCAGCTGGACGTTGAGGAACTGGAATCCCTTTTGGTTCTGGCACATGGCAGAGTTGACATGCAGCGCAATGTACATGCAGTCAATGGCACCCTTCACCATGAGGAAGCCTGTACTCCTAGCAAACACTCATACTTGCCCCTGCTTGTCTCTGGCAAGGGAGAATGAAATGTAATTAGCTTTCTTTGAAGAGTGAGCCTCAGTGAATTCCCTTATGCAACAGTGGACAGCAAACTGCGAGATGTTGCAAATATCTCCAGCTCCAGCCTGGAAGGAGCCAAATGCATAAAAATTCACCTTCATAGCCACAGGCAATGCTCTAAGGTTGGAGTTGTGGCTGCATAAGTTAGCAGGTTTCAGGGAGGACTTCCTTATTGAAACAGAGACATCTCACACACTCAACACAAAAGCAAAATACTGCAGATGCTGGAAATCTGAAATTAAAACAGAAAACGGGCAGGTGTTGCATCTCCTGCGCTTGCGTGGGAAGGTGCCATGGGAAGGGGAAGGGTTGTTGGGGTGATTGAACAGTGGACTAGGGTGCCGCGGAGAGAGTGATCCCTTCAGAATGCTGAAATATTCAGCAGGTCAGGAAGCATCTGTGGAGAGAGAAACAGAATTAATGCTTCAGGTCAATGACCTTTCGTTAGAACTAGAAAATTTTAAGATGTAACATGTTTTTAGGCAAGTGCAGGGGCAGGAACAGGAAGAAGTGAGGAAAGAACAAAAGGGAAGGTCTGTGACAGGGTGGAAGGCAGGAGTGATTAAATGGCAGAAGATATGATTGCACAAAGCAAAAGGAGATGGTAATGAGACAGGTAAAGAAACAAAGGATGAGTGTAGAAGAGATGCAAATGGGAATGGCAGGAACGTCAACAGTTGCCATCTGAAAAAATAGAGGCAGAGGTTATGGTCGGAAATTGTTGAACACGACGTAGAGTCCAGAAGGCTGTAAAGTGCTTAATCGAAAGATGAGGTGCGGTTCCTCGAGCTTACATTGAGTTTTGTTGGAACAGTGGAGGAGGCTGAAGACAAAAAGTCAGAGTAGGAGTGGAGCGTAGAATTAAAATAACAGGTGAGGAGAAGTTCAGGGTCACGTTTACGGACTGAACGGAGGTGTTCTGCAAAGCTGTCACCCTAACTGCATCTTGTAGCAGCGAATACAGTATACTAAATTGCAAGAAGTACAAGTAAATCACTGTTTCACCTGGAAGGAGTATTTGGGGCCTTGGACAATGGGAAGGGATATGGTAAACCGGCAGGTGTTGCATCTCCAGCACTTGCATGGAAAGGTGCCATGGGAAGGGAAGGGGGTGTTGGGGTGATTGAGGAATGGACCAGGGTGTCATGGAGGGAGTGGTCGCTTCAGAATGCTGAAAGGGGAGGGGAAGATGTGATTGGTGATGGGATCATGTTAGAAGTGGTGTAAATAGCTGGGGATGTTCCGTTGAATATGGAAGCTGGTGGGGTGAAAGGTGAGGACAAGGGGAACTCTATCGTGGTTCTGGGAGGGGGGGAAGAGTTAAGAGCAGAAGTGCGGGAAATGAAGGGCCATGTCAATCACGGTAGAGGGGAATCCTCAGTTGAGGAAAAGGGAAGACATATCAGAAGCACTAGTGGAAGGTGGCATCGTCAGAACAGATGTGACGGAGACGGAGAAAGTGGGAGAATGGAATAGAGTCCTTACAGGAAATGCGGTGGGAGGAAATGTAGTCCAGGTAGCTGTGGGAGTCAGTGGGCTTATAGTGGATGTTTGTCGATAGCTTACTGTCTTACACACTGTCCATCTGAATTTCAGGTTGGAGAATTACTCGCTGAACACCCTGAGTGGATTTGGCCTCCTGCTGAGAGCCCTTCTCCCCCTCCCTCTTCTAGCAGCTTGTTCTGCTCTGCATGGCCTCTGCTCATTCTCCCAGTCATATTCTTTTTCAAGAGGAAGGCCTATTAGTGCACCAATGTCAGAGCAACTGCTTTGTGCAGAAGCCTTAAGTCAACAAAAAGTACTTCAGCACCTAGCACATCACTCCCTGTAGACTTTTAAAACTTGAAATAACTATGGAAAGCACCAAAAGTTTGTAGAATTGTAGCAACCACCGAAAGAAATCAACCAGCAATTAACCTATAAGTAGTTGATGATTCCTTTAAATAGCACTGCTGGGAGTGTCCTTCCTGCTGCTTTATGGCACCAACATGATGGCTGTAAATTTCTATGATTCTATGATTTCTTGACCCTTTATTGGGAATTACCCTAATATCACCTTATGTGGCTCAGTGTAAAATTTTGTTTGGAAACGCTCCTGTGAAGCGCCTTGGGATGTTTTGCTACGTTAAAGACGCTATATAAATGCAACTTGTAGTTGTTGTTGAAAGAAATAAAATTCATAGGTTTAAAGAATCTGCAACTTGGCAGATGAATTAGAAATGGAATTTAATGATGAAATATGAAAAGTAATGCATATTGGTACCAAATGTGATTACAAAATGAACGATATTGTTAAATAAGAAAAATATCCTAGTGTTATAGTTGATCAAATATAGAAATCATTAACATAGGGTAAGGCTGCAATTGCAAAGACAGATAAAATGATGGTGTGTTTCAGCAAATCTACAGAAAAAAGTGTTACTTTTGCTTTATAACACATTAGTGAGATTACAGTGTATTATTGCATCCAGTTGTGATCAATTTTTCTATTAAAAATATCTGGCTCAAGATTCTAAAGGTATTGCAACAGTAAGTATAATGGCCAAAAGTTTCCGCTTTGAGTGCAATCGGTGAACCGGGCGCAAATTGTGCTGGTTTTAAGAAGTGTCTAATTTGCTTAAGTTTCTTCTCAAACTTATTTACATATCATTGAATGTAAAATCTTCCATGAACCAGCGTAATGGGTAGCATTTTTGAGCTTATTTTTTTTTAAACATTTGCATTGAGAAATATTACTTGATCTATTTAAGAGTGGTAACCTTAAATAGTTTTATTAATGCAGCTGAAAATAGGATTATCACAAAAATATAAGCATTTTTAGTCAGTGTCTGGTCCACCACCCAAGAGTAGCCTGATTTTAAATAACTGAAAATGACTTTAAAAACTATACAGAATCATTTACTAGTTACATTGATGTACAGTCGTCAGTTTTTTAGAAAATAAAAGAAACATTTAAAAGCTTTTGAAACGTACTTATTAGTGTCCTTGCACATAAAATGAAGATTTTTTGTTAACAGCCTCGTCGAAGGCCCACAAACAGGTGCAACTAACGGAAACTCACAATGGTGATTAATTCAATCTGGGAGCGGGGCCAATTTTGTTGCAGGGCAAGATTCTAGCACGATGTTAAATTAGCACAAAAGATTGCGGAAACTCGATTTGCGCTGGAAGTAATTTGCAGTTGAAATTTCTCGACATTTTGCGCCGGTTTGGTCGATTTCAGGCAAATTGTGCAACCTAGCAGAAACGCCGGCCCTGTTAAATGACCAACTGATTACAATGGGGTTGAACCTAATGTTACGTGACAGCCCCTACCGAACAGGAATCTCAGTCATTGGTCTCTCAGGTAAAAATGGCAGCACCAGACCATCATGATCTATCCAAACTAGCAACTCACCATTAACTGAACAAAATTTCACACCTCAGCCCTAACTTCTTGAACAATAATTCATCCTTGCTGCGGATGACTCTGGGGCTGAGATCTCACGTCCATGTTGCCCAATGGAAAAAGACAGAAGGTAAAACATGGGGACCCCTGCCATTGAGCAGACCTGTCAGCCACTGCCTATTGTGTAATATTTCAACCATCTATCTACCGATGACAAGTTATGATCCTCTCCTCCCCTTGATGAGCAAGTTATTGTTATTCCCTACTCCATCCTCCACCTCAGCTGCATTTCCTGTTCCAATGTAGTGGATAGTGAGCAGGATAGTAACAGACTTCAGGAGGACAGAGCCAGCAGAGAGTCCTGGTGGGGCACATTCACAAATCCTTGAACTTGGCAGGACATGTTAATAAGGCAATTAAGAAAGCTTGGCTTTGTAAATAGAGACATTAAATACTAAAACAAGGAAATCATGCTAAACCATTATAACTCACTGGTTAAGCCTCAGCTGCAATGTTTTCTATAAGCTGTGCAACCGCTCATTGGCTTTTAAATGGGAAAAACCTTGCATGTGCAATATTTTGAATGGGCCGTGCAGTCCATTCAAAGAGCTGTGCACCCAAAAATAATTAAAGGGAACATTGGTTAAGGGGTGACCTACTAAAGGTTTTCAAAATTATGAGGGGTTTTGATAGAGCAAGTAGGAAGAAACCACGTAGAATTATTTATGACTTTCACACCTCCCACATTACGGAATGGGGTTCATAGACCTGAGTCCACTTTAACAGAAAACCACACAGATACACTATCTCTCAGAGATCCCTTATTTAACCACCAACAAACAAATTAAATAAGAACCTAACTTAACCTGTCCTGTAGTCTCCAAGTGCTCGGTGGCCAAACCAACTATCATTTGAAGTCTGTTGAAATCTTTAGATGTCTTCTCATCATTAGACCAGAGCAGGTTTGTCCTGGCTGACTGCAGTAAAAATAATTAGATATTGTGTCAGTTCTTATATTCTTTGTGTTCAGACTCCTCTCGTGGCTCTCGTGTGCACATCTTAATAATTGGCTCCTTCAAGCATGGTTGGTCATGGTTGGTCCAGTGGGATTACTTCATCCTACATGTCACGTGTTGCAGTTTAATGAGGGTCTTATCTCAAGACAGTGCTGGTCGGTTTTGCTGGTCCCATGGCAACTCCAGATTTGTCCTTGGCTACAACTGCCTTTTGTCTGTGTAATACTTGTTAAAACTATTCTTCCATATTCCTGTTACTCAGTTTGCATTTTAAAGTAGTACAGTTCTCCTTTCTATTAGTTATTATTTTTCTTTACTCTGACAAGTGGGTCAGTAACCAGAGGTCATAGATTGAAAATAATTAGCACAAGAACTAGAGGGAAAATGAGGAGAATTGTTTTCACACAGAGAGTTGTTAAGATCTGGAACACACTATCTGAAAGAGTGGTGGAAGCAGATTCCGAAGGAACCTTCAAAAGGCAATTGGACATGCACTTGAGGAGGACTAATTTGCAGGGCTATGGGGAAAAAGCTGTGATGTGGGACTAAATTGGACAGCTCTTTCAAAGAACAGGCTGCTTGACCTCCTTCTGTGCTGTAACATTCTATGGCCTAGAAATTCGATAAAACCTGAAAATGGGTGAGATTTGTGTTACACATTATTTTGGTGCTGCCTGCTGAATTGAATGATTTCAGCGCACAGCTGACAATAAATGCACTGCTTCAGGCTGTGCAGTCTGCAGGTGGCCCAATGTTGTGTCCCTCTTGCATCTCTGGAGAGAGGCTGTCTTTTCTTAAAACAAGGTTGTCGTATTAGAAAGCAGTCTCAAGCCCTTAAAGAGGAACTGCCATTTGAAAAAAGATTAAAAATCATTCAAAAATAGGCAGTTTCTAGCCCTTAAAGTTCAACTGCCTTCCGAAAAAAAAACATTATAAAATCATTCCAACCTAGGCAGTGTTGTTAAAGCTGAACTGCCTTCTGCATGAAAAAAATGGTAAAAGTGATTCAGCACTAACACAAATGGCTCAACAGGCCAGGGAAAATGTACCCAGGTTCTCGCATGCAGCACTCCAGCTTTGTGCAGGTGGTTAAAAATGGAAGAGAGGTCTGCTACTAACAGGGGGCCAGGAGGACATCCAGTAAAAAGGAAGTGGAACCAGATTGCCAAGGCTGTCACTACCAGCAGTGTCGCCACTACCCCCCACCCCAACCACCCCCATATCAGGATCGGGCTCCAGTGCCCAAAGAAATTTCATGACCTCAGACCAATAGTCAATGTCAGTGAATTCGTCTCCTATCAACTTCACCACTAGCCTCAAATAATGCTCAATGCATGAGCGGCACTCACTCCCCCATCACTCAACTACCAACAATCTCTACTAAAGACGAGGCACATCTCAGATTACAAGCATCACCTCATCCCCTTGGAGGATATGATGCTGGACAGTCTTGGCAGGAGCATGACTGAGACCTTGGCCAGCAGAGGGGCTTAAAGATTACAAGGTGCTGGTATCCTCATACATTATTCACCTTCTCACATCCCACTTCCCCCTCATCCCACAATATCTTCTGATGTACAAGCTGTGCATGGTGTAAGCATGCAGCTCTTGCTTAACCCCCCCTCCCTTCACCACAATTCTACCCTTGTGCCTTCCTCATTTCAGACGAGAAATCTGCCTGTCCAGCCAGTGGTTCGCCAAGAATATGGAGAGGAGAGTGAAGAAGAAGAAGAAGAAGAAGTAGAAACACCGTCAATTGATTTCATACTCCCAGCCACCAGCTCCTCGAGGTCAACCTGCAAGGCCATCTTCAGTGTCCCTCATTGAAAGTCAGCAGCCTTCCACCAGCCATGCTGCAGCCACTGGGCTAGCACTAGGATAGCCAAAGGCACCTGTAAGATACTCACTAAGGGAATGCACAAGGGTGATTAGTTGATTTTTTGATGTAATATTGGATGCATATATGGATAAAGTTGGATTAGAAAGTTTGCTTTGTGGTGGCTTTTATTTCAGCAATGTGGCCAAGAGGATGCCGCAATGATCAGTAACAGAGAGAAGGTAAGGTATGAGACAAATGTTGAAAAGGGGGTTGTGGTCAGAGGTACCACTGGCTGATGATTCAATCTTGAATATCCAGGCCAGAAAGGGGCAGTCTGTGTTGCATCCTTCCTTTCACTTCCTCCTCTTCTGCTTCCTTCACTTCTCTGGCTTCCTCTTCTGCTTCTTTCTCTTCTACTTTTTTTCTCCTCCCTCTGTGAGTAGCTTGTCCTCTTTGTTGCCTCTGCTTCATCTCTATGTGTTGCCCTGGATTGTGAGCAAATGGTCTTCTCAGTTGCCTTCCTTTAACATCCAAAGCCTTGCATGCATCCAGCAGCACTCACTGCTTTTAAATCTATTGTACCAACCCACTACTTCAATAAAATATATAAATACACTTCAAAAGTTGAAATTGAAACTGTGTGTGTCCCTTTAATAAGCGCTGATAATGTCTCTGCAGGAATGCTATATGCACATTCTTCTGTGGGCGGTTAGGTGTGGGCATTATGGTGTGCTGCGATGTCCAAGATCGCAATCGCGCTTCAAATCAGGCGTTATACGCCGATTGAAGTCATGATCTGAGCATTTGCATTGGATAGGCGAGCGCTGGCATCCAGATTTTTCCAGAAAAACAACGTTAAGAGTCGGTGCTAAAGTAAGTAATTTCTCAGCCTATGATTCTACGATTCTAACCCACACGCTGGCTGCCAATCCCTTTCTATTCAACCCCTCACAGCTGCCCCTCACACGCCACTCCCACCCCAATTCATTTCCCCCCATTCACTGTCTGTATTTCTATCCCCCGCTGGGTAGCGATTCCATGCCTCAATTCCCCGCTGATCCAAAGTCTGCTTCCTCTCATACCTCTCCATTTACCCTTTCCCTTCTGCTCCCCTTTCCACTCCATTCTCACTTCTTCCTCTCACTTCCCCCCCAGCTCTTCTTGCCCTCCCGTCCCCCAATCTGCGTACCCCTCCAATATGCTTCGAACTCCATATTTCCTCCGCCTTGCTCCCCCACGTAATTGCTACTATACCTCACTTTCTAAACCTGCTCAAACTGAAAAATTCAAATTGGTCTGTCAGCTGTGGCTCAGTGGGTAGCACACTCTCCTCCTGAGTCAGAAGGTTATGGGTTCAATTCCTACTCCAAGGACTTGAATGCTTATATTGACGTGCTGCACTGTTAGAGATGCTGTTTTTCTCAGGTGGATGTAAAAAATCCCATGGCACTATTTTGAAGAGCAGGGGAATTATCCCCAGTGTCCTGGCCAATATTGATCCCTCAATCAATATAACAAAAACAGCTTATCTTGTCATTATCATGTTGCTAATTGTGGGAGCTTGCTATATGCAAATTGGCTACTGTGTTTCCTGTTGTGTATCTGTAAAGCATGCACCACCAGGGAGCTCATCCCCTGAAGTCCCAAGGGATCTCAGCATCCCTTGGGAGCACTGTATATAAGCCGGCCCCTAAGGCCTGTTCCTCACTCTGGAGTGTCTTAATAAAGACTGAGCTCACTGTTACTTTAACCTCCCTGTGTGCAGCCTCCTCTGTGTTAGGAACACAATAACTGGCGACGAGTACACGAATCCAATGCAAAGATGCAGCAAACTGTGGGCATCCTGGAGAAGTTCTCGGAGGGTGAGGACTGGGAAGCCTAGGTCGACCGGCTAGACCAGTACATTGTAGCTAACGAGCTGGACGGAGAAGGAAGTGCTGCAAAAAGTAGAGCGGTCCTCCTCACAGGCTGCGGGGCACCGAAATACAGCCTCACGAAGAATCTTCTGGCTCCGGTCATATGAGGAGCTGTGTACACTGGTTCGGGAGCATCTTAACCTGAGAGAGAGCGTGCTGATGGCGAGGTATCAGTTCGACACGTGGCAGCGATCTGAAGGTCAGGAAGTGGTGAGCTACGTTGCCGAGCTAAGGCGACTGGCAGGACAATGTGAGTTTGATGACTACCTGGAGCAAATGCTCAGAGACTTATTTATACTGGGCATTGGCCACGAGACCATCCTACGAAAACACCGACCCTCAGTAAGGTCATTGCGATAGCACAGGCGTTATGTCCACCAGTGCTAAAACCAAACAAATCTCTCAGCACAAAAGTGCTAGCAATGTTCATAAATTAACTGGAACTGTGTTTGCAAGCAGAAATGTACAGGGCAGAACCCACGAGTCTGCAACTGCCAGCAGGCCTCAGGTGACCCAGATGACTCAGAATCGCCAACAAAGGATTAATGCAAGGCAATTCACACCTTTTTGGCATTGTGGAGGCTTCCATTCAGTCTATTCAATGCGCTTAAAAGGGTATGTTTGCAAGAGATGTGGAACAATGAGGCACCTCCAAAGAGCTTGCACACGAGCTGCAAGTTCTGCAAAACCTGCTAACCACCACGTGGCAGAGGAAGATCGATCCATGGTGGATCAAAGCAATTTCGAGCCTCGGAGAGAGGAGGCAGATGCTGAAGTACACGGGGTGCACACGCTTTCGATGAAATGTCCACCTATAATGCTAAATGTAAAATTGAATGGCTTACCCGTAGCCATGGAACTGGACACTGGTGCTAGCCAATCCATCATGAGTAAAAAGATGTTTGAGAGACTGTGGTGCAACAAGGCATTCAGACCAGCCCTGAGCCCCATCCACACGAAACTGAGAACATACATCAAAGAGCTTATCACTGTCCTGGGCAGCACCATGGTCAAGGTCACCTACAAGGGCACAGTGCACGAACTGCTACTCTGGATTGTCCCGGGCGATGGCCCCACACTGCTTGGAAGAAGCTGGCTGGGCAAAATCCGCTGGAACTGGGATGACATCCGAGCGCTATCACATGTCGATGAGGCCTCATGTACCAAGGTTCTTAACAAATTTCCTTCCCTTTTTGAGCCAGGCATTGGAAACTTTTCTGGGGCGAAGGTGCGGATCCACTTGGTCCCAGAGGCATGACCCATTCACCACAAGGCGCGAGTGGTACCTCACATGTATAGGGAGAGAGTGGAAATCGAGCTGGACAGGCTGCATCGCGAGGGCATCATCTCCCCAGTGGAATTCAGCGAGTGGGCCAGCCCTCGAGCCTGCACCGCCATTCAGTAAGATCATGGCTCATCATTCCTGCTTTCTCTCCATACCCCTTGATCCCCTTAGCCGTAAGGACCATATCTAACTCCCTCTTGAATATATCCAATTAACTGGCATCAACAACTCTCTGCGGCAGGGAATCCCACAGGTTAACAACTCTCTGAGTGAAGAAGCTTCTCCTCATCTCAGTCCTAAATGGCCTACCACTTATCCTAAGACTATGTCCCCTGGTTCTGGACATCCCCAACATAGGGAACATTCTTCCTGCATCTAACCTGTCCAGTCCCGTCAGAATCTTATATGTTTCTATGAGATCCCATCTCATCCTTCTAAACTCCAGTGAATAAAGGCCCAGTTGATCCAGTCTCTCCTCGTATGACAGTTCAGCCATGCATTTACCCACTCACCTAACCTGTCCAAGTCACCCTGCAGCATCTTAGCGTCCCCCTCACAGCTCACACCGCCACCCAGTTTAGTGTCATCTGCAAATTTGGAGATATTACACTCAATTTCTTCATCCAAATTGTTAATGTATATTGTAAAGAGCTGGGGTCCCAGCACTGAGCCCTGCGTCACTGCCTGCCTTTCTGAAAAGGACCCATTTATCCCGACTCTCTGCTCCTTGTCTGCCAACCAGTTCTCTATCCATGTCAGTACATTACCCCAATACCATGCGCTTTGATTTTGCACACCAATCTCTTGTAAGGGACCTTGTCAAAAGCCTTTTGAAAGTCCACATACACCACATCCACTGGTTGTCCCTTGTCCACTCTGTTGGTTACATCCTCAAAAAATTCCAGAAGATTTGTCAAGCATGATTTCCCTTTCATAAATCCATGCTGACTTGGACCGATCCTGTCACTGCTTTCCAAATGCACTGCTATTTCATCCTTAATGATTGATTCCAACATTTTCCCCACTACTGATGTCAGGCTAACCGATCTATAATTACCCGTTTTCTCTCTCCCTCCTTTTTTAAAAAGTGGTGTTAGATTAGCTACCCTCCAGTCCATAGGAACTGATCCAGAGTCGATAGACTGTTGGAAAATGATCACCAATGCATCCACTATTTCTAGGGCCACCTCCTGAAGTACTCTGGGATGCAGACTATCAGGCCCTGGGGATTTATCGGCCTTCAATCCTATCAATTTCCCTAACACAATTTCCCGACTAATAAGGATATCCTTCAGTTCCTCCTTCTCACTAGACCTACTGTCCCCTAGTATATTCGGAAGGTTATTTGTGTCTTCCTTCGTGAAGACAGAACCGAAGTATTTGTTCAATTGGTCTGCCATTTCTTTGTTCCCCATTATAAATTCATCTGAATCCGACTGCAAGGGACCTACATTTGTCTTTACTAATCTTTTTGTCTTCACATATTTATAGAAGCTTTTGCAGTCAGTTTTTATGTTCCCTGCAAGCTTCCTCTCGTACTCTATTTCCCCCCTCTTAATTAAACCCTTAGTCCTCCTCTGTTGAATTCTCAATTTCTTCCAGTCCTCAGGTTTGTTACTTTTTCTAACCAATTTATATGCCTCTTCCTTGGTTTTAATTTCCTTTGTTAGCCATGGTTGAGCCATCTTCCCTGTTTTATTTTTACTCCAGACGGGGATGTACAATTGCTGAAGTTCATTCATGTGATCTTTAAATGTTTGCCATTGCTTATCCACCGTCAACCCTTTAAGTACTTTTTGCCAGTCTATTCTAACCAATTCATGCCTCATACCGTTGAAGTTACCTTTCCTTAAGTTCAGGACCCTAGTTTCCGAATTAACTGTGTCACTCTCCACCTTATTAAAGAATTCTACCATATTATGGTCACTCTTCCCCAAGGGGCCTCGCACAAAAAAGATTGCTAATTAGTCCCTTCTCAATACACATCACCCAGTCTTGGATGGCCAGCTCTCTAGTTGGTTCCTCGACATATTGGTCTAGAAAACCATCCCTAATACATTCCAGGAAATCCTCTTCCACCGCATTGCTACCAGTTTGGTTAGCCCAATCAATATGCAGATTAAAGTTGCCCATGATAACTGCTGTACCTTTATTGCACACATCTCTTATTTCTTGTTTGATGCTGTCCCCAACCTCACTACTACCGTTTGGTGGTCTGTACACAACTCCCACTAGCATTTTCTGCCCTTTGGTATTCCGCAGCTACATCCATACTGATTCCACATCATCCAGGCTAATGTCCCTCCTTACTATTGCATTAATTTCCTCTTTAACCAGCAATGCTACCCTGCCTCTTTTTCCTCTCTGCCTATCCTTCCTAAATGTTGAATACCCCTGGATGTTGAGTTCCCAGCCTTGGTCACCCTGGAGCCATGTCTCCGTGATACCAATTACATCATATCCGTTAACTGCTGTCTGCGTAGTTAATTCGTCCATCTTATTCCGAATACTCCTCGCATTGAGGCACAGAGCCTTCAGGCTTGTCTTTTTAACACACTTTGCCTCTTTAGAATTTTGCTGTAATGTGGCCCTTTTTGGTTTTTGCCTTGGGTTTCTCTGTCCTCCACTTTCACTATTCTCTTTTCTATCTTTTGCTTCTGCTGCCATTTTATTTCTCTCTGTCTCCCTGCATAGGTTCCCATTCCCCTGCCATGTTAGTTTAACTCCTCCCCAACAGCACTAGCAAACATTCCCCCTAGAACATCGGTCCTGCCCAGGTGCAGACCGTCCGGTTTGTACTGGTCCCATCTCCCCCAGAACCGGTTCCAATGTTCCAGGAATTTGAATCCCTCCCTTTTGCACCACTCCTCAAGCCATGTATTCATCTGGGCTATCCTGCGATTCCTACTCTGACTTGCACGTGGCACTGGTAGCAATCCTGAGATTACTACTTTTGAGGTCCTACTTTTTAATTTAGCTCCTAGCTCCCTAAATTTGTCTTGTAGGACCTCATCCCGTTTTTTACCTATATCGTTGGTACCTATGTGCACCACGATAACTGGCTGTTCACCCTCCATTTTCAGAATGTCCTGCACCCGCTCCGAGACATCCTTGACCCTTGCACCAGGAAGGCAACATACCATCCTGGAGTCTCGGTTGCGGCCGCAGAAATGCCTATCTATTCCCCTTACAATCGAATCCCCTATCACTATAGCTCTCCCACTCTTTTTCCTGCCCTCCTGTGCAGCAGAGCCACCCACGGTGCCATGAACTTGGCTGCTGCTGCCCTCCCCTGATGAGTCATCCCCCTCAAATGTACCCAAAGCAGTGTATCTGTTTTGCAGGGGGATGACTGCAGGGGACCCCTGCACTACTTTCCTTGCACTGCTCTTCCTGTTGGTCACCCATTTACTATCTGGCTGTGTACCCTTTACCTGCGGTGAGACCAACTCGCGAAACGTGCTATTCACGTCATTCTCAGCATCGTGCATGCTTTTTTTTTCCATATTTACAAATTTTAGTTTACCACTTGTTTTCTGTTTCGAAGAGGATGCGTTCGCTCTCGAACAGAACCTTCCAAACATGGCGTCGAATCTAAACTCATTCGAGGCTCATCCTGAGGTACGTTTTCCTCCACGGAATTTCCTTGATTTTCATTTGAACTCACTCTAACTTCAGGCTCTTTGTTTTCCTGACTCAGACTCAGACTTTCATTCTGATTCTCTCCTGAATTTGTTTCCAGTACATTGGATTTAGGATTTGCTACTGGTGTATCAAAACTATCTGATGAGTCAGAAACAATTGAATCATTCCCACCTTCAACCCCTTCCATGTCTGTTGGTAAAATATGATCAATATGAACAAACCAATCTGTCCATAATCAAATATCTTTACCAAATATGTGCGAGGACCACATATCTTCACCACTCTTCCTGATAACTACTTTAACCATTTATGGTGATGGTTCTTCACTCTCACCTTCTGGCTTAATTTCACACTTCTCTCTTTTACTCTACTTCTATCATGATTCTTTTTCTGTCTTAATTGTGTCTCTTCTACGGACTGTACCAAATTTGGTTTTAACAACGAGAATCTGGTTTGTGGCTGTCGTTTGAGAAACAACTCTGCTGGTGTTCTACCAGTAGTTGTATGAGGAGTATTTTGATATGTAATCAAAAAATTAGCCAATTTGTGATCCAATGACAACTGTCGTTTCCTTGGATTTAGATCGAACATTTGTTTTATGAGAGCACGTTTTACAATTTGTACAGTGCGCTCTGCTGCGCCATTCGAAGCAGGATGGTATGGTGGAACCTTGGTATGTTTCACACCATTTTTGCTTGTGAATTGTGCAAATTCTTCTGCGCGAAATTGTGGTCCATTATCCGAAACAATTTCTTCAGGGAGGCCAAATGAAGAAAATCATTTTGGTAAAATGTCCAATGTTTTACTTGTTGTTATTTTCCACATTGGGAACACCTCAACCCACTTCGAATGGCTATCAATCACAATGAACAATTGTTGTCCTTCTAACTCAGCAAAATCAATATGTAGCCTTTGCCACACCCTGGAAGGCCATTTCCATGGCTGTAATGGTACTAGTGGTGGTTGCTTGCTTACCGATTGACATGTCGTACGCTGACTCACGATGTACTCTATATCTTTATCAAGACCTGGCCACCATAAATAACTGCATGCAAAACTCTTGGTCAAGCACATTCCCAGGTGCTGGTCATGGAGGTCTCCGAATAACTTGGACCTGAATTTATTTGGTATAACCACTCTTGTACCCCACATGATACAATCTTTATCGACTGATAATTCATTCCTACGAATGAAGAATGGATGTGTATCTTTGTCTGTTACCTGGTTTGGTCATCCATTTGCAATATACTCATACACCTTTGACATCACTGGGTCACGTTTGGTTGCTCTACCAATCTCTTCAGCTGTGACTGGCAGTTCATCAATATATGAAAAATAAAACACTTCTTCCCTATCGGGTGTAACTTGTGATGGGGAAGGCAATCTAGACATTGCATCAGCATTACTGTGATCAGCTGATCATCTGTATTCAATATCATATGTATATGCTGACAAAATCAAAGCCCAGCTTTGCATTCGGGCTGCAGCTAATGTTGGAACTGGAGACTTTGGATGGAGGATTGCTGTTAGGGGCTTATGGTCTGTAACGATGGTAAACTTACGACCATACAAGTATTTGTGAAAGTTCTTGACCCCAAAAATTAATGCCAAAGCTTCCCTTTCAATTTGCGCACAATTACTCTCACTGGCACTGAGAGTGTGTGAAGCAAAAGCAATTGGTCTCTCCTCCCCACTACTTAATACATGAGAGATTACTGCCCCAACTTCATAAGGAGAGGCATCACATGCTAGCTTAATCTCCTTAGATATGTCATAGTGAACTAACATGATGCTCTTTACCAATTTGCTTTTACACTCCTTGAATGCTGTATCGCATTCTTTTGACCACTTCCAATGGACCTGTTTTTTCAAAAGTTCATTCAGTGGATGTAATACTGTAGCCAAATTTGATAGGAACTTCCCATAATAGTTCAAAAGACCCAAGAATGAATGAAGTTCAGTGACATTCCTGGGAGTGGGTGCATTTCTAATTGCATCCAATTTTTCCATGGTTGGATGTAAACCATCTTTGTCTACTCTCTACCCTAAGTACTCCACTGAGTTTTTGAATAACTCACACTTACGAGCAGACACTCGTGCTTCTCTAGCTGTTTGAGGACTTCATTCAATATGTTATTATGAATTTGCCTATTTGGTGCTGAAATTAGTATATCATCCAAATAACATACTACCCTTTCAATACCTTGCAAAATCTGGTTCATCACCCCTTGGAATATGGCAGGAGCGGAAGACACTCCAAACGGTAGCCTATTAAATTGATAGAGGCCTAGATGAGTATTTATAGTCAAACATGACTTGGACTCCTCATCTAGTTCAAGCTGTCAGTAGGCATTCGTAAGATCCAGTTTTGCGAAGATCTGACCACCTGTCAGTGTTGTGAACAAATCTTCTATATTCGGCAATGTATTGGGGACATTACCCTCTGGAACCTAATTTACGGTTACTTTATAATCACCACACAATCTTACCTTACCATCGGACTTAGGTACAACAATAATCCACATAGATGTTGCGGGATTCAAGATACCAATGGAAATTGACACGGGTGCATCCGTGAGTGCGGTACCGGAGTCGCTGTACCTCGACAAATTGCTTGATTTCCAACTGGAGAAATCCAAGATAGAGCTGCGAGGCTACTTGGGAGAGAAAATTCCTGTGGTAGGTCGTATCACTGTACCGGTGAAATATAAAGATCAATTTCAGAACTTGCCTCTAATAGTAGTGAAAGGAGACAAGTCTGCCTTACGAGGAAGAAATTGGTTGAGCTCACTGAAGCTGGATTGGAGTAAGATTTTCTGTGTGGAAGCGAGATTTTCATCAACGGATGAGGTTAACAAGCGGTATCCGAAGGTGTTCTGCGAAACGGGCAGTCCGATCCAAGGCTTCAAGGCGAGTGTTAGGGTACAGAAGGATGCTAGATCGGTTTACTACAAGCCACGTTCTGTACCATATGCACTCAAGGAGAAAGTTGAGCAAGAACTCAAAAGACTAGAGACTGAGAACATTATTTGTAAGATAGATCGATGTAATTGGGCTACACCACATCCACCCTGTTTGTTGCAACCTCAAAGAATTCCAGCAAGTTTTTCAAACATGGCTTCTCCTTCATAAATCCATGCTGACTCTGCCTGACCAAATTTTTCTATTCCAAATGTCCTGTTACTGATTCTTAAATAATGGACTCCAACATTTTCCCAACCACAGATGTTAGGCTAACTGGTCTATAGTTTCCTCCTTTTTGTCTGCCTCCTTTTTTGAATAGGGACGTTACATTTGCAGTTTTCCAATCTACTGGGACCTCTCCAGAATCCAGGGAATTTTGGTAAATTACAACCAATGCATCCACAATCCCTGCCGCTACTTCTCTTAAGACCCTAGGATGCAAGCCATCAGGTCCAGGGGATTCATCTGCATTTCATCCCATTACCTTACTGAGTATCACCTCCTTAGTGATTGTGTTAAATTCCTCCCCGCCTATAGCCCCTTGACTATCCACTGTTGGAATATTGTTAGTGTCCTCTACCGTAAAAACTGATACAAAATACTTGTTTAGAGTTTCTGCCATCTCCATGTTCACCATTTACTAATTCCCCGGTCTCGTCCTCTAAGGGACCAACATTTACTTTAGCCACTCTTTTTCTTTTTATATACCTATAGAAACATGGGTGAGCATGGATTGGCATGATTTTTCTTTTTCTCGGCTTTCTTTTTCTGTGTTCCTATGTGCATAGATTTGGGATTTCCAAGTGAAACCCTAAAACTGAAACATTATTTATAACTGTAAGCTGCAGTAGCTTTGCCTTAATAGTTTTAGTTTTGAGTACTTCTTGCCAATCAAATTTCAAACTTTTCACACTGAGAACACCATTGATACTGGATCTGAGCCATTCCAAAATTTTGCATTGTGTGAAAATGAGACTTCAGATTACTGATAACTACTTAAGTTTTTAAAGCTGCTAAATAGTCTGAGTTTTCTTCTTTTTTTTGAGGGGTAGTTGGTCAGAAAATGAATGCTCTCATTGGGAAAGCAAGAGGAATACTAAACACTTTCAAGGTATTATATTGGAATCGTGTTCAGGGGTGTTTGGGGTGAGTTCCAATGGTACCTCTGCATGACAGACAACCACATTCAGAAGAATCATTTTCTTAGCAGTCCTGATGACTCATCGATCTCTCTATAATGGCTCCAAGTGCCACACTCTCGGAACTTGCCTCGATTGTCATGCTAAACCGAGTGTGAATAGCCAAGGGGTAATGGTTGATTACTTGGCAAATGAATCCAGATGAATTATGAAATTTTGCTAAAAACTATGGTATAAGTTTACGAAGCAATCGTATTCCCATATTATGTAGACCTGAATGTTGAAACATGAGAAAAGTTGACAAGCAAAGATACTAACAGCAGAAGTGAGTTAGTTGAGAGGAGTACAGAGCATATCCTAGATTGAAAGAATCAAGAATGATACAAGAACACTGCTTAGACAAGAAACAACGCTTGCAGAGAAGATTCAAGAAAGACGCCCATGATGGTTTGGACGTGTTTCAAGAAAGGAAACAGCTAGAATACCTTTTGAGACACTGCACACACAGGTACGTGGAACAAGGAGTTGAGGAAGACCAAGGAAGCACTGGATAGGCTTGACGCAGTAAAGAGTAGAGATGACTGAAGCAGCGAGGCTAGTCCTGACCTGACAATGATAGTGAATTCATTCGGCCCCTTCATCACTGCTAGCTGACTGGCTAGAATTTAGTAGTGGTAGTTGTATTGGTATCATCTGCCTCCTAATTCCCCTGTGCCAAATGTCATCGGTAAATATGTTAATATTATACCATTCATTTTTGTTATTATGGCACATCCTGGCACTTCACGCAGGGTCACAATGCAAACATTCTGATTTGAGAATGCTGTCGTGTAGTAAAGATGATAGACAATCCCACAACATTGACGTATTTAATGGGAACTGTCCTTAGGAAGAGAACTGATTGGAACATAAAGTTACAAAACTTTGATGCTTTCCGAATCGCTGTCCGTTAACCTCGTGCTCTTGATGACATGTAACTCTAACATCTCCTCGTCCTGTTGTTGTTCTTCCATGCTATGTAGTCTCTTGGGATTTCTACTCATAGCTTTGAACGCTGGACTCATAGCTTTGGAAGCTGGTTTACCCTTCAGTCGGCATGCCTTCGCAAGATGCCTAGTCTTCCTGCAGAAGAAACACTCTGTCTTCACGTATGGACAACTTTGAGCAATGTGTTGTCCCAGGCACCTATAGCACGACTTCGATGCTCTGTTAGAATTTCCAGTTTCTGAGACTTTGGGCCCCCACCGTCTTTTACCTTGAACCTGCAGGTGATTTACCTCAGTTGACTGACGACCGTAATTATTATTTAATTCTCGGGAATATTGTTCAGCCATGTCCATCGACCTCGCTGTCTGACAAGCAATCTCAAAATGTCAAGTCATCCGTCGTCAATAACTTCCTTCTGATCGCATCATTTTTCACCTCACAAACAAAACGATCCCCTAATGCTCGGTTTTGAAAGTTACCAAAATTACAGTGCATCGATATCTTTTTTAATGCTATGATGTAATCACTGATACTTTCACCAGCCTTTTGATTCCGAATCCCGAAACGATAGCTTTCAGCAATTTCTAACGGTTTGGGGTTATAGTGCTGCTCCAGCTTCGTTAAAATCTCTTTAAGCGTTGTGTCCTTTGGCTCATCAGGCACAAGCAGATTTACAAGGGTTTCGTATAATGTCGGACCCGCCTCCGATAAGAAGATCGCCCAGTTCTGGACTGCATTGTCTGGAACTTCGATTATGTTATTTGCAGTGAAATACATTTCTAGCCGATCCACATACACTTTAAAACATTCCCGGTCGTGTCTATATTCCCCCAAATGTCCGATTACACCTGCCAATTTAATCTTTAGCTATTCACACCGTGTATTGTATTTTACCTCGGATTTTGTAGCTTTTTTCCAAAGACAGAAACTTCCAAAGTCTCTCTGTCAGCTGGCTGAATCCTTCACCAACAAAATTTAAGCTTTAAATCATCCGAAAAATCCCATCTCAATCACCAAATGTGATATATTCACATAGCACAGCACACACAGCTCCTAACATGGCAGGCAGCTCTCTCGGAAGCCTCCGGAAATCTGCTTGGTTCTGTTTAATGATTAACTCTGCAATTGCAGTACACAATACGTCCACATCCACAGTGTGGAGCTACAAACATTTCAAGCTTACAGACATTACATACAGGAGGAGCATAACACGTGTCCGAGCTGTCCTGCCATGACTTAACCTTAGATAAACTTAATTTGGCAACAACAATGCTAAATGTTACTTACTGATATAGAAAAGAAAAAGAAAAACTACTTACCAATCACCAGCCAATTACTTACCCCCTTGGCTGTGACGTCACCTTTCGATTTCTTTCTACTTCTTTTTTGCCTTCTCTCCCCGCTACAGTTGCACAAGCACACGTTTTATAGGCCGCTTCACGCACCTCAACCTCCCGCCTCTCCTCTGCCGCCACCTCCCGCTGCCGCTGGGCCTATATAGGCCACTCCACGCACCTCGAACTCCCGCCTCTCCTCAATGAGTAGCTATGAACAGAACCTGAGGAGTGAGAGCTATTCTTAAATGGAAAAAAAAAACAAAGATGGGGGTAAGTGTGATCCAAGTTTTTTTTTGCAGTGGAGAGTAATGTAATCAGTAATGTGGGCATTGAGAGCTACTTTTGTGCATAGCCGTGATTCAAAAACCTTAGGATATCATTATAAATTAAAGAATGCAAAAATTAAATTTAACTTTGATAATTTCTTCATTCTTAAAAGTCATCGGGGGTGATTTGCAACTGAAAAATGGATGGTTGGCAGTTGAAAATCTGGGTTGGCACTTTGGGTGACTCATTGACACCCAAGCCCACTTGATTCAATTTACAGATGGGCTTGTAAATGGGCAAGTAGCACACCCATTTCTGGCGGGAAGCAGCTTAGATGTAGAAAATGAGGTCCAACGCTGATCTATAAACTTAGGTACAACTTAAAGGAACTGCTGGTGGTGGCTCAAGAAAAGGCCCAAAAATTCCTTTGGGAGAATTTTTGTGAGTCCTGGAGGAGCAAGAGTGTTGCTCTTGGCTCCAAATAAATACTGTGAGCTGCTGCCAGCCTGTGCTCTACCCTCCCTACCACCAGTCAGTACCTGAAACATTACCTGGTTAATGAAGTATTTTGACTGAATTGAATGGATGATTTTTGTTCCTACATCCTTTGGTTATTATCCTCCCTTTCAGAGGAATACACCCCTTTAATTAACGGTGGTTTCCCATATTTACACAGTTACTAATGACTGCACACATCAGAATCATGGCCACATGGGCAAGGTACCTGAGGGCAACTAGTACCTGTGGAACCAAGTGAAATAAATTGCCATAATTTTCTGGCGTCCGTGTGGGCACGATTGGAGGGAAATTTGAAATAATTTGAAGCGGGTTGGTAACCTGCTGCCATTCCACCCCCACGCGCCTTTTCCTCGGATGTGTGGGGGGTGGAATGGCAGATCCTTAAACCTCTTTTTAACCCTACCTCTCAAATTTCCCTGAATGACCACGACAATCATGCAGCTCGGGAACAACGTCTGTGAATCTGAGGCGGAATTTAACTGGCCATTGATATAACTCATTAGTGCATAGCATGAAAAGTACAATAAAAACTGTCATCTGGTACCTGGTAACTTTTCTCAGGCAGATGCTGTTGCTGAGTGTATTGTCAACACAGATTTAGCTTTCTAGAGGTTGCAAGTCTTTTCAGCAAAGTCGGGATCCACTATCAACTCATTGGTAGAACCTATCACATGGACTGCTTCTGTCAACTTGACCTGCCATCTATTATGTCAGCATGGGTGCCATTTATGCTGACTCAACTTGGTCCTCAGATTCGGACCACGATGAGCCCCAACACCAGCAAGCACCAGGCACACCAGCAGCAACAACAACAATACCACTAATCTTCTCCTGAACCACCTGATGCTACACAGGACAGAGGGCATCAGCACAGGGCTTACAGGCAGAAGATGGGTTTCCTCATGACTGAGCAGCATCGCAAAACCTGTCAAAGCCTCCTGCACTTCTTGTCCCAGTATTGTCCTATTTCCGGATGGCCCCTGAGGCTCAGCGTCTGCACGCACTTGAGCAGAGCTAAGAGTGTCCTGTGCCCTCTGGCAAGGAGTCTCCTCTGCTGTCCCTGTCTCCACCATCTGCTCTTGCTCACTTGTGACTTGTGACACAGCAGGTAACAACACTACTCTATCTCGTGTGGTGCTGGGTGCGCTTTTGTATGGTGACCATGCACCCGCAGATGCTGGAGGCTCCTCTGAGGAGTCATCTTCCTTTTCCTCTTGAACAGACTCTTGATGGACTTGTGAGAGAGTAAAGAGATTAGATAGATTTGTCATATAAAGATAGGGTACAGATACCATTATGCACATGATGAACATTCACTGGCTGCTGATATTAGTCCCCATATGAGTGACTGCTGTATGCCATGTGGCTGTATGAGATATAATTCTGCCACCAGGTTGCTGATATGTCCCCCTCTCTCCATAGCCCACCTCCACCTGCTCTGCAGCTCCTGACACTTCCAGGGTGACCTCCTCTGCTGCTGCTAAGGTGGCTAATGATGGAGGCCCACCTCCAGTTCTCTCCCTCTCCCTCTTATTATGGGGTCCCTTCTCTTGCAAGGAGGGATGAAGAGAAGGTTGAGTGAGAGTGATGGAATGAGTGTAAGCAATGGATGAGTTACATCTTTAGAGGGTGACTACGATGGAGTGGGGTGCCAATGCCAAATGGCCTGGTGTGTTGTTAGTTGGTATGATTGCATTAGGATGAGGGTGGTTAGTCAGATGGAGAAGTGATAATGTAGATAGAGAGAGAGGGTTGGGTGGAAATGCAAGGTATGTTGGTGTAAATAATGATGTGCAAGAATAGGGTTGGGAAGGCAGAGTGATGTGGATGTGATGAGAGGCACAGCAGGATGAAGTTGAGTGTGGCTTTGTACTCACCTTTCCAGATCTAATGAGAGCATTGAAACATTTCTGGCACTGCACCCAGGTTCTCCTCACAACATCCCTGCTGTTGACGTGCTCTGCTGTTTGGAGTCAGGCTCCTTTGGTCTGCTGGTAAGGTCTCTTCCACCCATTCGAAGAGAAGAGGACCTCCCTGCATGTTCTCACTCTCTCCACGAGCATATGGAGGGTGTCATCTGAGAACGTGGGTGCAGCCCTCTGTCTCTGTGTACTCATGTTTGCTAGTCTTTCCAACACTTCAATAGTCCAGTGTGCTGCCTGCACTATTCCAGATGAACCTTCAAATGCAATGTGGCTATGGCACCTTTAACTATCCCAGCTGAAAACATGTCATCAATGAGGTCATCAGACCCGCACCATTTAATTGGGCCGGGTAACATGCAGGGTGGCCTTAATAGGCACAATTAAAGGAAAGTCTATCTCAGGAGTGGGATGGAAAGAAGAACGGGGTCGCGATCCACCACGGCGTGACCACCCACACCCGACCCGCCCAGGTACAGGAAATTCCGGCCGTTAGTTCCTTCAGGTGTGTGGGGAAGGGGAGGAAATTGGCAAGAGAAAAACTGGCAAAAAGAAACAAAAATCTTAAAAAGACCAAAACTGGAGTATTGTGTACAGTTTTGGTCTCCTAATCTGAGGAAGGACATTCTTGCTATTGAGGGAGTGCAGCGAAGGTTCACCAGACTGATTCCCGGGATGGCGGGACTGACCTATCAAGAAAGACTGGATCAACTGGGCTTGTATTCACTGGAGTTCAGAAGAATGAGAGGGGACCTCATAGAAACGTTTAAAATTCTGACGGGGTTAGACAGGTTAGATGCAGGAAGAATGTTCCCAATGTTGGGGAAGTCCAGAACCAGGGGACACAGTCTAAGGATAAGGTGTAAGCCATTTAGGACCGAGATGAGGAGGAATTTCTTCACCCAGAGAGTGGTGAATCTGTGGAATTCTCTACCACAGAAAGTTGTTGAGGCCAATTCACTAAATATATTCAAAAAGGAGTTAGATGGAGTCCTTACTACTAGGGGAATCAAGGGGTATGGTGAGAAAGCAGGAATGGGGTACTGAAGTTGCATGTTCAGCCATGAACTCATTGAATGGTGGTGCAGGCTAGAAGGGCCGAATGGCCTACTCCTGCACCTATTTTCTATGTTTCTATGTTTCTATGAACTAGGATGTTTTAACAATGGGATTGAAGGTTACAAGAATAAGCATACTGTGAATAAAGAAATACTTTATGAAAACTCTATGGTTCCTGTCCTCTTAGCCTCATGAAAAATACCATCTGTGGAAAGCAGCATGTCAGAATTGAATAATTTAGGTTGTAATGTCAGATTGATTTTCTGCAAATTCCACTTGATTACCTTTGTGGGTCAGAAAGAAATTTTGCATCTTTATTTCCCCCGCTCATGAGGTTAAATAAACATGGAAGATTCCATGATAGTACAAATTCGACATAATCCTTTGTCAGTAATGGTCTCAGTGGGGCCAAATGGTCTTTTTATTTATCAGTTACTTTTTCTTTCATGTTTGGAATCTCTTTAATTTGCTGTTTCCATCTCAGGTTCTCTACAGAAGAAATGTTGGGTATGAGAAAAGGTAACTCTGCCCATTGAAGCCTATCACTCTAGTGGATTAAGTCTCCCATCATGACATAGAAACATAGAAAATAGGTGCAGGAGTAGGCTATTCGGCCCTTCGAGCCTGCACCACCATTCAATATGATCATGGCTGATCATGCACTTCAGTCCCCCATTCCTGCTTTCTCTCCATACCCCTTGAGCCCTTTAGCCGTAAGGGCCACATCTAACTCCCTTTTGAATATATCTGACGAACTGGCCTCAACAACTTTCCGTGGTAGAGAATTCCACATGCTCACAACTCTCTGAGTGAAGACGTTTCTCCTCATCTCGGTCCTAAATGGCTTACCCCTTATCCTTACACTGTGACCCCTGGTTCTGGACTTCTCCAACATCGGGGACATTCTTCCTGCATCTAACCTGTCCAATCCCGTCAGAATTTTACATGTTTCTATGAGATCCCCTCTCATTCTTCTAAATTCCATTGAATATAAGCCTAGTCGATCCAATCTTTCTACATATGTCAGTCCTGTCATCCTGAGAATCAGTCTGGTGAACCTTCGCTGCATTCCCTCAAAAGCAAGAATGTCCTTCCTCAGATTAGGAGACCAAAACTGTACACAATATTCAAGGTGTGGCCTCACCAAGGCCCTGTACAACTGTAGTAAGACCTCCCTGCTCATATACTCAAATCCTCTTGCTATGAAGGCCAACATGCCATTTGCCTTCTTCACCACCTGCTGTACCTATATGCCAACTTTCAATGACTGATGTACCATGACACCCAGGTCTCGTTGCACCTCCCCTTTTACTAATCTGTCACCAATCAGATAATAATCTGCCTTACTGTTTTTACCACCAAAGTGGATAACCTCACATTTATCTACATAATACCGCATCTGCCATGTACTTGCCCATACACCTAACCTGTCCAAGTCCCCCTGCAGCCTCTTAGCATCCTCCTCACAGCTCACACTGCCACCCAGCTTAGTGTCATCTGCAAACTTGGAGATATTACATTCAATTCCTTTGTTAAATCATTAATGTATAATGTAAATAGCTGGGGTCCCAGCACTGAACCTTGCGGTACCCCACTAGTCACCTATGACAACCTATTGCAATTATAATAACTTCAATGTCAATGTTTTTGCCTCTATTACCACGGTTGGTAAATTATTCCAAACCGCTATTGCTCTTTGTGGAAGTGATTTTCCTGATATCTAAGGTACATTTACTATTTATTAATATCTATTTATGACCTCTGGTCCTATGTTTTGGTGCATATGCAATAACCAGAGATGACTGTCTGGGGAAAAATAAGTCTTACATTGATCCCAGGTATCATTCATTCACATGCATGATCCTTCATTGTACATTGCAAAGCAATTGCTTATTGACCAAGTGGACCGAGATTGTGGACACCCTTAACTCTGGAGTTGAGAACAGCTAGGACTTTGAGGAAGGCAAAAATGGCATAGAATTCCTACTGTCTTTGCAACTGTTGCTCTTCACCGTTGTGGAATTCAGTGAGCCTGTAACTCCTGTGAAACAGTGTGTAATGAATGCAGCCTTACTTTGTATTATATGTGATGCCAGCTAAATCAATAGCAAGTGATTAGAGTGAATCAAGTTCAAAAAAATTCTTGGCAGCTGTGACCTCCTTAGTGATAGACAGAGCAACTCTGGTCTCAGACAAGACCCTCAAGTTATCTGCTGCTATTTTAAACACTTTAGGAGTGGCAATCTATTTATCCATTGCTGTTCTATTCGTACCAGGTGTGACAATCTGGTCCTGCAGACAGTTAGTCATGAAGGGTCATTTTATAAATTTGTATGTTTGCCCAATTGGACAGCATATTGGGAATTTTGAACATACAAGAAATTCCATCGTACTGCATTCATTTTACAGGCACAAAATGGGCACCTGAAGGTGCGGGCGGATAAGTGGAGCTGAGTCCACGGCCAGATCAGCCATGATCTTGTTGAATGGCGGAGCAGGCTCGAGGGGCTAGATGGCCTACTCCTGTTCCTAATTCTATGTTCAAATATGACTGCTGCAATGCGCACACTCATTCTACACTGGACGTGCATCATCCACCATAGTGGATCAGGCTCTTTTACATAAGAACATAAGAAAAAGGAGCAGGAGCAGGCCATATGGCTCCCCGAACCTACTCCGCCATTCAATACGAACATGGCTGATCTGATCATGGACTCAGGTCCACTTCCCTGCCTGTTCTCCATAACCCCTTATTCCCTTATCGGTTAAGAAACTGTCTATCTCTGTCTTAAATTTATTCAATGTCCCAGCTTCCACAGCTCTCTGAGGCAGTGAATACCACAGATTTACAACCCTCTGAGAGAAGAAATTCCTCCTCATCTCAGTTTTAAATAGGCGGCCCCTTATTCTAAGATTATGCCCCCTAGTTCTAGTCTCCCCTATCAGCGGAAACATCCTCTCTGCATCCACCTTGTCAAGCCCCCTCATAATCTTATACGTTTCGATAAGATCACCTCTCAATCTTCTGAATTTCAATGAGTAGAGGCCCAACCTACTCAACCTTTCCTCATAGGTCAACCCCCTCATCTCCATTCAACCTAGTGAACCTCCTCTGAACTACCTCCAAAACAAGTATATCCTTTCATAAATATGGAAACCAAAACTGCACGCAGTATTCCAGGTGTGGCCTCACCAATACCCTGTATAACTGTAGCAAGGTTTCTCTGCTATTATACTCCATCTGCTTTGTAATAACAGCCAAGATTCCAATGGCTTTCCTGATCACTTGCTCTACCTGCATACTAATCTTTTGTGTTTCATGCACAAGTACCTCCAGGTCCCGCTGTACTGCAGCACTTTGCAATCTTTCTCCATTTAAATAATAACTTGCTCTTTGATTTTTTTTCTGTCAAAGTGCATGACCTCATACTTTCCAACATTATACTCCATCTGCCAAAGTTTTGCCCACTCACTTAGCCTGTTTATGTCCTTTTGCAGATTTTTTGTGTCCTCCTCACACATTGCTTTTCCTCCCATCGTTGTATCGTCAGCAAACTTGGCTATGTTACACTCGGTCCCTTCTTCCAAGTCGTTAATATAGATTGTAAATAGTTGAGGTCCCCGCACTGATCCCTGCGGCACCCCACTAGTTACTGATTGTCAACCCGAGAATGAACCATTTATCCTGACTCTCTGTTTTCTGTTAGTTAGCGAATCCTCTATCCATGCTAATATATTACCCCCAACCCCGTGAACTTTTATCTTTTGCAGTAACCTTTTATGTGGCACCTTGTCAAATGACTTCTGGAAGTCCAAATACACCACATCCACTGGTTCCCCTTTATCCACCCTGTTCGTTACATCCTCAAAGAATTCCAGCAAATTTGTCAAACATGACTTCCCCTTCATAAATCCATGTTGACTCTGCCTGACCGAATTTTGCTTTTCCAAATGTCCTGCTACTACTTCTTTAATAATGGACTGCAACATTTTCCCAATCACAGATGTTAGGATAACTGGTCTATAGTTTCCTGCTTTTTGTCTGCATCCTTTTTTAAATAGGGGCATTACCTTTGCAGTTTTCAAATCTGCTGGGACCTTCCCAGAATCCAGGGAATTCTGGTAAATTACAACCAGGTGTCAAGATCAAGTGGCAGAAGTTTTAAACATTTTTATTATACTTAAATAAGATTTCTACGCTTACGTAGGACTCATTTGTGAAATTGGTCTGCCCCAGCCCCTGCATCATCACTCTACAAATCATAGCACTAATGGGGAGAAAGGATCCTGCTGTCATGCTATTGAACGTGTTCATCCATTCCATACGGTTTAGTTGCTGGTTTGTCCTTTTGTGCTACTGGTTAACTTCTGGGCATTTCTTTGCCTATTTTCTACCTTTTGCAACTGAATGCTGGCCTGCTAAAAATATTTTTGCTAATGTTGGACTGCTTTTGACTGCCTTTAGTTCACTTTTATTGCAGTAATGAGTGGTCTGATAGGTCTCCCTTTGTTTCTAGCCTTGGAGGAGGTGAGCGGGGTTCCGCTACACCACACTTAGGCCAGCAGAGCAAGGTTGTCGGAATGGCCAGGCTAATCCTGCAGCCTATGACGAGCAACTTGATGCGAGATCCACTGCTGATAGAAAATTATCGCTATGCAAAAACAAATAAAACAATCAGATTTCATTGATAACTAGCTATTCTTGTAAGAAAGACAAGCTGCTCACTTCAATTTATGAGTGCTTGTAAGTTATAAGGAGATCACATTCATCAGTGATTTGCAAGAAGTTCGCTGTCAACAAACTGATTTGTTAATTGCATGGGACTAAATGATTGCTCAACTCTAAGAGCAGTCTGTGCTGTGATTGGAAATTATTGTGTGCTGCTTTTCAACTGAAAAGTGGTTGTTATGACTATGAGTTACTATTTTTATTTTTTACTGATGTGAATTATTATTCCACTTGGCTGAGAGAATATCACTCACTTAAATAGAATTAATATCCCTAATAGCATAGCATGGAATTGGAGTCAGCACTGGTAAGACCCACCACAGATCTTAACCAAGAGAGATAAAAAGATATTCCTGGCTCCACTATGCTGGCGATCTGATTAATTCCACGCATAGCATGGAATTGGAGTCAGCACTGGGTAAGACCCACCACAGGTCATAACCAAGAGAGATAAAAAGATATTCCTGCATCCATTTGACTTGGAAGAGGAAAGCAATGAATTAAAATTGTGAATTTGATGTTATTTATGTTATGTCTGTAATGTACTTATGAATGACTCCACGAGGCAATGTGTTGTACTCAAACTGTAGTGACCTTGGTCCTTTATTTGTAACTCCAGAGTGAGGCAGCCGCATGGTGGCTACCCTTTTATACAGCCTCTGCCACCAGGGCAAGAAACCCCAGTCTCCACCAGTTGCATCCTCTAGTGCTGCCAGCATAGTATATACACAGTGTAAACCTTATTGATAGTACATCAGGTAAACAATTCTCCATCTTATGCAACTATACAGTGACTACACAGAGAGTATATCGATGGTCTGCATATATAATAGCACTCTCCCCCAAGTCCTTTGTGCCAATTACATTTGCACTATATGCTCTGGCTTGGCTCTCCCCAGACTTAACGGATAGTAAAAGCTTTTACAGATATATAAAACGGAAAAGAGTGACTGAAGTAAATGTTGGTCCCTTAGAAGATGAGAAGGGGGATTTAATAATGGGAAATGTGGAAATGGCTCAGACCTTAAACAATTATTTTGCTTCGGTCTTCACAGTGGAAGACACAAAAACCATGTCAAAAATTGCTGGTCACAGGAATGTGGGAAGGGAGGACCTTGAGACAATCACTATCACTAGGGGGGTAGTGCTAATGGGACTTGAGGTAGACAAGTCCCCTGGTCCTGATGAAATGCATCCCAGGGTATTAAAAGAGATGGCGGAAGTTATAGCACATGCATTCGTTATAATCTACCAAAAGTCTCTGGACTCTGGGAAGGTACCAACGGATTGGAAAACAGCTAATGTAACGCCTCTGTTTAAAAAAGAGGGCAGACAAAAGGCAGGTAACTATAGGCCGGTTAGTTTAACATCTGTAGTGGGGAAAATGCTTGAAGCTATCATTAAGGAAGAAATAGCGGGACATCTAGATAGGAATAGTGCAATCAAGCAGACGCAGCATGGATTCATGAAGGGGAAATCATGTTTAACTAATTTCCTGGAATTCTTTGAGGATATAACGAACATGGTGGATGGGGGTGTACCGATGGATGTGGTGTATTTAGATTTCCAAAAGGCATTCGATAAGGTGCCACACAAAAGGTTACTGCAGAAGATAAAGGTACGCGGAGTCAGAGGAAATGTATTAGCATGGATAGAGAATTGGCTGGCGAACAGAAGGCAGAGAGTCGGGATAAATGGGTCCTTTTCGGGTTGGAAATTGGTGGTTAGTGGTGTGCCACAGGGATCGGTGCTGGGACCACAACTGTTTACAATATACATAGATGACCTGGAAGAGGGGACAGAGTGTAGTGTAACAAAATTTGCAGATGACACAAAGATTAGTGGGAAAGCGGGTTGTGTAGAGGACACAGAAAGGCTGGAAAGAGATTTAGACAGGTTAAGCGAATGGGCTAATGTTTGGCAGATGGAATACAATGTCGGAAAATGTGAGGTCATCCACCTTGGGAAAAAAAACAGTGAAAGGGAATATTATTTGAATGGGGAGAAATTACGACATGCTGTGGTGCAGAGGGACCTGGGGGTCCTTGTGCATGAATCCCAAAAAGTTAGTTTGCAGGTGCAGCAGGTAATCAGGAAGGCGAATGGAATGTTGGCCTTCATTGCGAGAGGGATGGAGTACAAAAGCAGGGAGGTCCTTCTGCAACTGTATAGGGTATTGGTGAGGCCGCACCTGGAGTACTGCGTGCAGTTTTGGTCACCTTACTTAAGGAAGGATATACTAGCTTTGGAGGGGGTACAGAGATGATTCACTAGGCTGATTCCGGAGATGAGGGGGTTACCTTATGATGATAGGTTGAATAGACTGGGTCTTTACTCGTTGGAGTTCAGAAGGATGAGGGGGGATCTTATAGAAACATTTAAAATAATGAAAGGGACAGACAAGATAGAGGCAGAGAGGTTGTTTCTACTGGTCGGGGAGACTAGAACTAGGGGGCACAACCTCAAAATATGGGGGAGCCAATTTAAAACCGAGTTGAGAAGGAATTTCTTCTCCCAGAGGGTTGTGAATCTGTGGAATTCTCTGCCCAAGGAAGCAGTTGAGGCTAGCTCATTGAATGTATTCAAGTCACAGATAGATAGATTTTTAATCAATAAGGGAATTAAGGGTTACGGGGAGCGGGCGGGTAAGTGGAACTGAGTCCACGGCCAGATCAGCCATGATCTTGTTGAATGGCGGAGCAGGCTCGAGGGGCTAGATGGCCTACTCCTGTTCCTAATTCTTATGTTCTTATGTTCTTATATTAAGTGCCAATAGCCCTTGCACCTTGGCTGTGCTTTGGCTTGGCTCTCTCCCTGTTAATCCCCAAGTCCTTTTGCCAAAACGTTGGGTAGTGGTTACTAGTTTGGAAGGTTCGATGATGCAGTGGAGGTTCCAGAGAGTTCTGGGTGTGATCCATGTGTGTTTCCATGGCTACATACATCCATTTCCCCTCCCCCACAGCGCGATCATGCAGCTGGCCCATTACATTAACATACAGGATCAGACACATTTTGTATCATGACACCTTGGTTCAGTGACTTACATTCGTTACGTTTTACGGTCGTGCGCCAGGATTGGGCAGATTGCATTCATGGTTCAGTCATGGTCAGTACTGAGGTAGCAGTACAGGTAGGCGAGGACACTGACTCTAGAGCAACCGGACGGGGTCCTAGTCGTCTGATGGCGGCGCTGCACCCCCTGCTAGCGGGGTGGGCTTGCTTCGCTCACCTTGCCAGGATTCTGGGCCTTTGCCGTTGCCTAGTGGTGGGCAGAGCCACAGATGTGTATGGCCTTCCTGTCCTGCTTTGAGGGCTGCAGAATCTTCTGCCTGCTCTCTAATGGTGTTGGGAACCTGGCTGTTCCAGGTCCCATTTGGGGAACTCGTTGGTTCTGATCTTTCGCTCCCGGACATGGCCGAGGTAGCGACTGGGTCTGGGGGCTGCGCTGTCTCCACCCGGGTGATGGGCAACGGCGGCCGACTGCGTGTATTGGCGTCGTTTTGGTTTCCACGTCTGTGGCAAATAGTGCCACCGGGTGCCTGCAGCGTGGGATAGACCTGGGGCAGGGCATCAGGATCAGTGCCTTCGCCCTCCTGAGGTCGCTGGCCTATAACTTGTGGGGACACCTTGGGCAGGGCATCAAGATCAGCGCCTTTACCCTCCCGAATTCGGTCACTTGCTACTTTTGGAGACACTCTATTCCCGACATCTCGCAACAACATTTTGTTCTTAACATGAGGAATAGTACCGACAATTCGCAACAACATTTTGTTCACAATCTTAATCGTTTCATTACATTGATTGCCATGCATACAATGTCTCATTAAGTTCAGTTGGTTGCAGGTCTCCTTTAAGAGAACCCTGCTGGCTTTACCTCAACCAAATCCTTTGTTAGACACCACGTGTTGGTCCCTCAGCGTTGCACCTCGTGATATTGCCACGGCCATCATTTTTTTCAGCCACGCTGCACCTTGCTGCAGCAGGGACGACATCTTGCCTCTGTCCTCGATGTCAACTGTCTTGATCCTTCTCTCCCACGATTCTGCCACAAAAGCTGGAAGAGCACCTGTGAATTCGATCTTCCTCCCCAGGAGTCCTGCCACTGGAGCCTGGAATGTACTTTTAGGTCGTTCCAGTGGGATCATTGTCATGCAGTCATGGTGGAGGGTCTGTGCCTCAGGTGCTGCGCTGGTCTGTTCTCTGGTGCCTGGCACAAGCGAAGGTGAGGTTTTGCTCTACCTCTGAGCACGGGGGACATCGATTGCTGGAGTGAAGAGGTATTCCCATTTCCACTGGATCTTCCCCATCCACCTTCTTCAGAGTAGCGTTGGACCATCACCTGCAACAATCCACAGAGGTAACTTGTGCACCACGCCATTATGGATTACACTTACATCTGCACTACCAAGGACTGGGATCAGCTCTTTGGTGTAGGTGTGCAACTTTTCCTGTACTGAAACCAGCTCGCGTTGTTTTTCGTTCCATAGCCTCTCAAAGGCATCCTGGCTCATCACTGACTGGCTCACTACCGTGTCCACTTCCATGAAGACTGGAATGCCGTTTATTTTGACTTCCATCTTCACTGTAGGACAATCGTTGGTGCAGGTATACACTCCATACACTTCTTCTTGGGGCTGAACTGCCTCTCTGGCCAAATCATCATACTCCCCACTGGATTTAAAGTCATTTACCTACTCCTCTGCTAGACGGTGAGTCGTATTTCTTTTACACATATGCTGGAGGTGGCCCTTCGTGTTACAGGCTTTGCATACGTACTCAGCAAACCGACACTGATGAGCCCTATGGTTTACTCCGCAACGCCAGCATGGTGCTACTCAATTAGCACCCCTCAGTGGACTCTGAGTTCTGGAACCCTGAGGTCTGTGCTCTCTGCCCTGGGCAGAGTCATGTTCTAGTCTTGCCTGTGAAAGGCACCATTCTGTGTACAGTACTTGCCAGATTTGAGTTCACAGGATGACTAATTTGCTTGGAACTGCAGGTCAAGGTCATGAACACCTGACTGATGCTGATGGCCTTTTGCAGGTTGACTGTGGTGTCGGCAGATAATAGCTTGTGAAGGAGGCCCTCGTGGCCAATTCTCATAACGAAGATGTCTCGCAATGCTTCGTTGAGGTGCGTGTCAAAATCACATGATGCCGCAGGTCTCCTGAGGCCGGCAGCATATTTTGCAATCTCCTGGTCCTCAGGTCTGCGGTGAGTGTAGAATCTCTGCCTGGCTGTGAGGATGCTCTTTTTTAGTTGGTCGCGAATTAGTTCAGTCAGCTCATTGTATGTCTTATCCATGGCCTTTGTGGGTGCCAGCAAGCCCCTGATGAGACCTCGGGCCCACAACTGGTCAGCAGTATAGCCTTGCGCTTCTCCTCCAATGCATCCGTCTCTCCTGCCAGGTCGTTTGCCACGAAATATTGCTTGAGCCTTTCCGTGAAGGCATCCCAATCATCATCCTCTGCGAAGTCTTTTAGTATGCCAAAGGTAGCCATAATCGCTTGAAAATCTGTATACTTGTCGCCAGTTGTTATGCCTATAATGTACTTATGAATGACTCCACGAGGCAATGTGTTGTATTCAAACTGTGGTGACTTTGGTCCTTTATTCGTAACTCCAGAGTGAGGCAGTCGTATGGTGGCTACCCTTTTATACAGCCTCTGCCACCACGGCAGGAAGCCCTGGTCCCACCTGTTGCTCCCTCTAGTGGTGCCAGCATAGTATATACAAAGTGTAAATCTTATTGAGAGTACATCAGGTAAACAAGTCTCCATCTTATGCAACTATACAGTGACTACACAGAGCGTATATCTATGGTCTGCATATATAACATCTTACATTACAGAAGTCAGGCATCTAAGGAAGGAAGGAATAAAATATACGAAGTTTAGTATCAATTCAGGCATGGAACATAGGAATTGGTAGTTGAGAAAAACCCAAAGTCCATCAAATTCTCCTTCTACCATCCTGGTAGTTGCATGATACAACAATAATAGAGTTGTTGAATAATCATGGCAATCAATCTTTATCAATTAGTGTACAGCAGGCCCAGACATCAAGCAACGAAAACCCCAGTGATGGAATGCTTTGGGAACCATAGATCCAAAGTCACTTGTTCCTTCCAAGCATGCTGCATCAACCATATGGCATGTCTCATATCATCATAAGCTGTATCTCAAAATATTATTTTTTGAAATAAATCTATTTAATTTTTTGACTTTTGTGAGTGGCTTCGAGTAGTCCCTTTAAGGAATGTTTGTCAGACTGCTCAAGACCTGGAAATAACCATTTCACTATAAATACTGTCCAGATTCTTACTTTGTTTCTTAAGTTTCTGCCTTTATGCTTAAGGCATTAATCATATCATATTTCATAGTGTCAGCAGAACTGACATGAGAAACACTGCAAACTCTTTTCAGCTTCGTAACAAGTCGACGGCCATTGATTTTTCTCCCACTTCAAATACCCAAATAAAATTACTATATCATCCGCTCTTAATTTTTAAAAAATTCTCTCTGTTTGTGCTCAGTCAGTTTTAACTTTTTAAAGTTTTTGATTGCCTTAATCCCCAGTATAAATCAACATCTCAAGTAGCTCTCACCAATTGTTAAATGTTGCATTTCTGGCTTAAATATTCTCTCAGAAACAGCAGAGCTCGTAATTCCCATAAGTAGTGAGTGTCTTGTATTTAGGGATGTGCCAGTACTGCCCAATATCTAACTGTATGATAATGTAACCCCAATGTGTCTGCACTGGATAACTGTATCATTCGCACGTGTGCTTCTTTAATCTCTTCAAAGATCAACCAAGCTACTACTTGGTGAGACAGACCATGGGTTAGACTTTCGGCTTCATTGTCGCCGATTTTCTCGGCGGTACAGCTGGTTTTCCTCCCGGCGAAAGTTTTCACTTAAGTTGCTTCATCTGAAGACGCCCACCGGAACCAAACTGCCCATGTGCAACGCTGAGAACAACCGCCAGGGCGTAAGTTTGGCCTCAACCGCCAGATCACCGAGAGAACCGCCCTGTAAAAGCTGCTTAAATAGGGCGGTAAGGTGGTAAGTTAAAGGTTCTTTATTTATTTTAAAAAAAATTTAAAACGGTGATTAGGTTTAAAACTGAAATGGGAATGCTTTGTACGTTTTTATTTGTTTTAATGACATTTTTTTTTAAAGATTCTCCCCCCGCTCCCTAGGCCCAACCACAGCCTCGGACTAAATTTTAGTACTTACCATCCATTCCGGTAACGACCGCCCATTTTGATAACTTTCCACTTACCCGCCGAGAAAACCACCGACAATGAGTGCGCAACACCCATTTTCTCACCGGGCGATTAGTTTTACTTACTTTCAACATAAAAATGGAAATTCTCTCCAGCTTTTCTCGCTGAATATTAGCGGTTCTTCTTAGCGGGCAATTGGGCGTTGAGGGCCTTTAGGGAACGTCTAACCCCAGGTATGAATCATTAAGGTGCTTAATTTCACAGCAAGTGAACATACAGAGCAAAAGTTATGGCTAGATTCACTTAATTCAATTAAACTTTGTGTAATAATTCAAAATAATGAACATGCTATGCTTCCTCATATCAGTGGGTCATTTAGCTTGACTTAAACAAAGTAACTTCTAACTATTCTTCTGCTTTCTAACCTTCTTGCAGCCTTTGCTGGGCCTGACTGTCTTGTTTTGTTTAAATGCTGTATCTTTGTTTTTTTTATTTCACTCTCATCACAGCCATAAGGGATCAGAGACTTCCTAAATCAGTTGGTATGAATATTTATTGATTGCTGAGACAGGCTGACAATTTGCATATTTCTCCTCTCCTCCTTACCCCTTGCCCTCCTGCCTCACTGTCTACCCCTTCCCACCTTCGCACTCTTATCTGTGTCCCTTCCTCCACACCTGTGTGCAACACAATGGGGTATTAACTACCACTATATGTACATCTTGAACTGGAGGTGGATACAGAAGCTAGAAGCCCTTGATTCTATTGGAACCGATCACCCTGGATATCGTTACCTATGAGCATTGAAGGATTAGGAAAAGTAAAGTCATAGATCTACTCAAACTTAGGGTTAGTACCATCTTACATTTATTATGTCTTGACTTATCTATCTGTGGCTTGATCTTATTTCATGTGTCATACCCAAGAACTACAAAACCATTACATATAGTAATTTGCAATGCAAGCTCTGCTTGAAGGTATCTCTTGGAGCAAGTATTCTAACAGATGTTCTTTTTCTGTCATTATTGACCTGGAATTGCAGCCTGCCAGCACTTCCAGGAGCCCAGAAAAATCCATAATCTTGAAACACCCTGCGTTCCTCTCACCAACGTTTGCAAGAACAGCCACACACACCTTAGATCATAAAGATTTTGAGGATCTAACATTAGATGAGTCACAGTGCCCAAGTGAGGAGGAGCAAGTGATTTTGCCACATGAACATACTGCCTGGATGACTACATATACTTTGTTGCTAGTTTTTATGAAGACTTCAGCCCATTACTATCAGCTGTTCATCGGACTTGTGGGGAACAGATCCACAGTCCTCATAAATATGGGGAAACTGCACCATAGCCCTCTAATTTAGATCAATAACCCCAGTTTATTTCAGTCACTGTAACTGGTGACAGCCTTGCCAACTTGTTTTTGATGTTGCAACTTGTAACCTTTGATCCCATCATATGAAAATGTTGACTCATGCACCATGGCCGTTTCTAGCACCTACTGTCAGAAAAGTTTCCAACAAATAGAACTTCGTCCTGAAGAGACTGAGAGACAAAGGAGGAACGGAAATTGAGGAGAGATATGAAATTGCAAACAAATTCTGAGTTACAGCAGGGTTTTGATACCATTGAAGCTAACCATCACACAGAGAGCAAAGAAATGTAAACAGCAATATAATTTTCACTTGCCTGACTTAATTTTTGCTGATGTTCGAGAGAAAACATGAAAGCAAATGTTCCAGCCCATGCCACTTAATCCCTCCATGTGTAGATGAAAAAAAGGCACAGAACAAAATTGCAAGTCACAAGATCTTTGGGAAATTGCACAACTTGACCAGTCAGTCAATGTTCAGAAAAAACTGAGTAAAATCTAATTGAAAGCTGATTAATCAGGTGTTCAGAATAATTCTTTACCCAGTGCCCTGGTGAGACCACACCTGGAGTATTGTGTACAGTTTTGGTCTCTTTACCTAAGGATGGATATGCTTGCCATAGAGGGAGTGCAATGAAGCTTCACCAGACTGATTCCTGGGATGAGGGGATTGTCTTATGAGGAGAGTGGTGTAGGAGGCAGTTGTTTTGCTTCATGGGGCACTGGCAACAGTACTGGGGAAAGAGCGAGCTGTTCTGTTGGGACAGGCTCCACTTGAACCAGGCTGGAACCAGTGTCCTGGCGAATCGAATAACTAGGGCAGTAGGCAGGGCTTTAAACTAATGAAGGGTGAGGGGGGGGGAGGATTCAGGAAAGAGCAAATTTAAAAGCAGCAAGAGAAATGTCAAGGCTCCAGAGCAGAGCAGAGTTTTGGGTAAAATTAAGCAGAGTAGGTCAGGAAGGGACACAGAGAGTAACAAAGGTAATAGGGCACCACTGACTAAGGTGACATCAGGAAAAAGTAGAAAAAAGTCAAAGCTAAAGGCACTATATCTGAATGCACAAAGCATTCGCAACAAAATAGATGAATTAATAGCGCATAAGGCCTGCTTTTACCAGCATAAGAGTTTTAAAAATTGGAAAATAAAATGTTGTCATAAATTTTTATATTAAAACCCTGTCCATTAAGGTAAGTTTATTTTTACCCATATTAAAACATATTAAAAAAAAGACATTTTTATTTAAAACATTTAATTAAATTCAATTTCAATGAATTTTACATATGTGAAGTGTTTTTCTTATTTATTTAAAATGTTTATGTGTTGTTGGGGGTATCCCCATTCGTAGAAATGGTAATCTTCGTACAAACTGAGCTCACCATTACTATGAATGGGGGTAAGCCATTTTCATTGGTTAGTCCAGCCCACATGATGCCAGGATGCGCATATGCTCCGGGACCAGCAGGTACATTCGTAAATGTTATTGTGGTCGACAGTGGCGGAAGACCGAAGCAGCGGCAGCGGTGGGCGGACAGAGTATAAATTGAGCGGGAAGCCCAGAGATAGTGCAGACTGGAGCAGCAGCAGCAGTGAGTTGGCGGAGAGCCGATAGCAACTCAACACAGGAGTGACGTCAGAAACCAAAAGTGACGTCGGCATAAGGGAAGGAGTTGATTGGTGAGTAGCCGCTGAGTGTTTTTTTGTTTGTTTTTGAGTGTTATGTTTATTTCATAGTTTAGTTTATAGTCTATTAATTAGAGGCATGGCAGGGTAGCTCAGTCCCATGGAATGCACATCCTGTGGCATGTGGCATAGCCTGGATGACTACATGTGCAGGTGGTATCTACATGTGCAGCAATTTCAGCTCCGCGTTTTGGAGCTTGAGCGGTGACTGGAGTCACTGCGTTGCATCCGCGAGACTGAGAGCTACGTGGATAGCACGTTTCTAGAGGTGGTCATCCCGCAGCTAAAGTGTGTGCAGGCAGAGAGGAAGTGGTCGACCACCAGACTGAAGAGAAGGACTAGGCAGGTAGGGCAGAGAGTGCATCTCACTCTCCAACCAGTATTTTATTCTGAGTGTTGGTGAGGGTGATGGTGTCTCTGAGGAGTGCAGCCAGAGACAAGTTCATGGCACCACGGGTGGCTCAGTTGTGCAGGGAGAGAGGAAGAAGAATGGAAGAGCAATAGTGGTAGGGGATTCGATAGTCAGGGTAGCAGACAGGCATTTCTGCGGCCGCAGATGTTACTCCAGGATGGTATGTTGCCTCCCTGGTGCCAGGGTCATGGATGTCACCGAGCGGCTGCAAGACTTTCTGTGGGGGGAGGCTGAACAGCCAGAGGTCGTGGTCCATATCGGGACCAATGACATAGGTAGAAAGAGGAACGAGGTCCTACAGGCAGAGTTTAGGGAGCTGGGAGAGAGATTAAAAAGCAGGATCTCAAAGGTAGTAATCTCCGGGTTACTGTCGGTGCCACGTTCTAGTGAGTACAGAAATAGGAGGATAGAGAAGATGAATATGTGGCTGGAGAGATGGTGCAGGCGGGGGGGCTTTAAATTCCTGAGACATTGGGACCGTTTCTGGGGGAGGTAAGACCTGTACAAGCTGGACGGGTTGCACCTCAACAGAACTGGGACCAGTATCCTCGCCGGAGGGTTTGCTAGTGCTGTAGGGGAGGGTTTAAACTAGCTTGGCAGGGGGTTGGGAACTGGAGAATAGATTCAGTGGGGAGAAAAGCAAAACTGGAATTGGGCAGCAGAGAAGTGGAAAGTGAATTTGGAAGACAGAAGAAACAAGGGCAGGAAAATAGACAACAAGGGAGTTTGGCACCACTATATGATATATATTTCAATGAAAGGAGTACAGGGAATCAGGCAGATGAGCTGAGAGCACAGATAGACACTTGGGAGTATGACATTTTAGCCATTACTGAGACACGACTGAAAGAAAAACAGGTATGGCAGCTCAACATTCCTGGTTACAGGGTTTTCAGACAGGATAGATGGGGAAGGGGTAAAAAAGGAGGGGAGTCGCAGTATTAATTAAAGAAACAATTACAGCTGTGAGAAGGGCTGATATGTTAGAGGGGTCATCAAATGAGGCCATATGGGTTGAATTGAAGAACAAAAAAGGGGCGATCACACTACTGGGAGTGTACCATATACCCTCAATACCATCAGAGGAAGATAGAAGAACAGATATGTGGGCAAATTGCAGCGAAGTGCAAAAACTATAGAGCAGTAAGGGCATAAGAACATAAGAAATAGGAGCAGGAGTAGGCCACCTAGCCCCTCGAGCCTGCTCTGCCATTTAGCAAGATCATGGCTGATCTGATCATGGACTCAGCTCGACTTCCCTGTCTGCTCCCCATAACCCTTTATTCCCCTATCACTCAAAAATTGGTTTATCTCTACCTTAAATATATTCAATGACCCAGCCTCCACAGCTCTCTGGGGCAGAGAATTCTATAGAGTTACAACCCTCTGAGAGAAGAAATTCCTCCTCATCTCAGTTTTAAATGGTCGGGGCCCCTTATTCTGAGACTATGCTCCCTAGTTTTAGTTTCCCCTATGAGTGGAAATATCCTCTCTGCATCCACCTTGTCGAGCTCCTTCATTATCTTATATGTTTCGATAAGATCACCTTTCATTCTTCTGAACTCCTATGTGTATAGGCCCAACCTACTCAACCTTCATAAATCAACCCTCTCATCTCCGGAATCAACCTAGTGCACCTTCTCTGAACAGTCTCCAATGCAAATATATCCTTCCTTAAATACAGAGACCAAAACTGTATGCAGTACTCTAGGTGTGGCCTCACCAATACTCTGTACAGTTGTAACAGGACTTCGCTGCTTTTATACTCTATCCCCCTTGCAATAAAGGCCTAAATTCTATTTGCCTTCCTGATTACTAATTAGTAAAAGTGGAGGATTTCAACTACGCTAATATTAACTGGGAAAAAAGCAGTATGAATGGTTCAGAGGGTAAGGAATTCTTAAAATGCATTCAGGAGAACTTCTCTAGCCAGTATGTAACAAGCCCAAAAAGGGAGGTGGTGGTTGTGGACTTGGTTTTGGGGAATGAAGAGGGGCAGGTGGAAGGGGTATCAATGGGCCCAAATTTGGCCAGTAGAGATTCCTGGTGCATTCACCAGAGATGCGCCGCTTTTGTACACCGATTAGGGCGCCAAAAATCTTCAGGCCAAGTTTGGCCGCTCCCCAGCCTCTCCTCGATGGTGGCGTAGCATGGCCACTGGATTCGGGGACGGAACCAAGTCCCGGCGCTGAAAACAATGCCGGGACCTCTGCACATGCGCACTAGAGTCTGCGTGCATGTGCAGTAGCTACTCGCCTCCAGAATCTCTGCATGTGCTCTGCAGGCTATGTGGGAGGGGCCCGAAGCACGCCGTCCCTATCCCTGGCCAAATGGGCTCCCTTATTGGTGGCCTGCTGAAGGTGGGACTCCTATTTTTTATTTGTTTATTTATTTATTTATTTATTTATTTATTGATTATGAGGTCCATTTTTCATTTTGAATTCTGGGTTGCACGAGATCTCTTGAGACCCCAGTTTAAGTTCACTAAAGAGATTCTGAGCTTTGTCTGAATTTCAACTGCACATGCATGCAAGTTGAGTTGCAGTCGGTAGGAGATTGAAGATATATCACCGGGAGCAGATCTACACAGTAAGAAAGAACTGTTGACAGCTAAATCCACAAGGACTTCTCCAGGTGATTACTCCTCACCAATAATACAGGGCTCGGTGTGTCGGCCGGCGGGGAGCGGTGTGGCATCCCCCGGGATAGAGGCTATTCGGAGCCGGCGGAGCAGCGAGTGAAAGCTGCACACGTGTAGCTTACCGACATCAGGGCCCCGCCGACTTGCTGACCTTGGGGCCTTGCCGATTCGTCGACCTTTTTATTTGTCATTGGTTGATTGCTTATTACTTTGGTCTTGGTGCTTTAGGTGCAGGGTTCCTTCTATTTTTTATTGTTAATTAATTGCTTATTACTTTTTTGTGCTTTGTTTAGTGCTTTGTAAGTCATGGTGCTGGATGCAGGTCCTCTCAGCTTCCTTGTATTTTTTATTTGTTATTGAATGCTTATTTTTGTGCTTTGTTTAGTGCTTGGTGCTTGAAATGTACTTACCTGCGCTGATTTCTTAACTCTCCGCAAGATTTTTCTGTGCGGCCACAAGTGGTCACATGCACTGGCCTAAGTTAGTTTGGAATAACTATTAGCTGTCCAAACTAGCTTAACTGGCCAAAACAAGCGTAGGTGGCTGGTAACGCCCCCTTTTGAAAAAAAAGAAACAAAAAAAACCTAACTAACTCACTTACACTGGCGCAAATTAAATTTGCAGAATTGCGATTTTTAAGATACTTCAAACAAATCAAGTTGCTCCAAAAAAAACGGAGCAACTCCTGGCCAAATCTGGGCCCTATGGGAGAACATTTGGTGCTAGTGATCATAATTCAGTAAGATTTAGGGTAGCTTTGGAAAAGGACAAAGGTGGACCAGGAAAAAAGTTCTCAATTGGGGTAAAACCAATTTTGCTAAGCTGAGATTGGGAATTGGCCAAAGTGAATTAGAAACAGCTACATGATGGTCAATCAGTGTTAGAGCAGTGGGAGCCATTCAAAGAGGAGATCCTGAGAGTACAGAGCAAGTATATTCCTTAAAAAAACGGGTGGGGCTAACAAATCTAGAGCCCCCTGGATGTCAAGGGACATACAGGGTAAGATAAAGAAAGAAAGAGAAGCTTATGACCGATACCGAAAACTCAATACTACAGAGACTCGAGAGGAGTATAAAAATTGCAATTAAAAAGATATCAGGAAATCAAAGAGAGAGCATGAAAGAATGTTGGCAAGTAAAATCATGGAAACTCCAAAGACGTTTTATAAATACATTAAGAGCAAGAGGATAACTAGAGAAAGAGTGGGGTCTATTAGAGACCATAAAGGAAATCTATGTGTGGAGGCAGAAGATGTGGGCATGATTCTTAATGAATACTTTGCATCTGTTTTCACAAAAGAGAGGGGCGATGCAGACGTTGCAATGAGAGAGGAGTGTGAAATATTAGATGAGATACACATTGTGAGAGAGGAAGTATTAAGGGGCTTAGCAGCTATGAAAGTGGATAAATCCTCATGCTCGGATGAAATGTATCCCAGGCTATTAAGAGAAGCAAAAGAGGGAATAGCAGAGGCTCCAACCATCATTTTCCAGTCCTCTCTGGCTATAGGTGTGGTGCCAGAGGATTGGAGGACTGCTAATGTTGTAACTTTGTTTAAAAAGGGAGAAAGGGATAGACCGAGTAATTACAGGCCAGCCAGCCTAACCTCAGTGGTGGGAAAATTATTACAAAAAATCCTGAGGGACAGGATAAATCTTCATTTGAAAAGACATGGATTAATCAAGAACAATCAGCATGGTTTTGTTCAGGGAAGGTCGTGTCTGACTAAGTTGATTGAATTTTTTTGAGGAGGTAACCTGGAAGGTCGATGAGGGCAGTGCATATGATGTAGTGTATAAGGATTTTAGCAAAGCTTTTCATAAGGTCCCACATGGAAGACTGGTCACGAAAGTAAAAACCCATGGGATCCAGGGCAAATTGGCAAGTTGGATCCAAATTTGGCTCAGAGGCAGTAAGCAAAGGGTAATGGTTGATGGGTGTTTTTGTGACTCAGTGCTGAGTGCTGGGTCCCTTGCTTTTTGTGGTATATATCAATGACTTGGACTTGAATGTTGGGAGTATGATTAAGAAGTTTGCAGATGACACTAAAATAGGCTGTGTGGTTGACAATGAAGAAGAAAGCTGCGGATTGCAGGAAAATATCAATGTACCGGTCAGGTGGGCGGAACACTGGCAAATGCAATTCAATCCGGAAAAGTGTGAGGTAATACATTTGGGGACGTCTAACAAGGCAAGAGAATACACATTAAATGGTATGACACTGAAAAGTGTAGAGCAAGAAAGGGACCTTAGAGTGCAGGTCCACAGTGTCATGTATCCTACATGGCTACTGTTGGTACTATCACAAGATGTGCCACCAGAGGGCACAGCAGTGGGAGACTTGTAGGTTACCTGTACAGGTGTAACTGGCCTAATATGAAAGGCAGGCCACCAGGTGTGATCCTCACTCTGGAGTTAGCAAATAAAGGACTAAGGTCACTACAGTTCAAGTACAACACATTGCCTCGTGGAGTCATTATCAGAGCATCCAAGGACACAACAATTGGGAACGAAATTACGACCTTTCATGCAAAAATAGCTACTCTTGGTACGTTGCAGCAGTTCGCCGATGGTGATGATTGGGACGCCTTTGTGGAGAGGCTCAAACATTTCTTCACAACAAACGACCTGGCAGGAGACGACCCGGCCACACTGGCTGATAAGCGCAGAGCTATCCTGCTAACCAGTTGTGGGCCCACCGTCTATGGCCTCGTCAGGGACTTGCTGGCACCAGCGAAGACAACGACCAAGACGTATGAGGAGATCGTCATCCTGATCTATTAGCAACTTAAGCCCAAGGAGAGCATCCTCACAGCCATACACCGGTTCTACACCCACCGACGACCCAAGGCCAGGAAATCACGAAATACGGCGCAGACTTCAGGAGACTGGCGGCACCATCCGAGTTCGGCAACCACCTCAACGAAGCGCTGCGGGACATTTTTGTCATTGGAATTGGCCATGAGGGCCTTCTTCATAAACTACTGTTGGCGGATACCACAGTCACACTGCAGGAGGCCATCTCCGTGAGCCAGGCATTCATGACCACGACCTGCGGTTCTAGGCAGATGACTCATCCTCAGGACTCAAACCCGGCAAGTACTGTGCAAAGAGTGGTGCCGTTTGGAGGCTGAACTGTAGAGCGCGAACCCTCTCAGGGAAGAGAGAACAGGCCCCCCGAGTCCCTTAACTCAGAATCTGCCAAGGGGGGCTAATCGAGTAGTTCCATGCTGACGTTGTGGAGAGAATCACAGGGCTCACCAGTGCCGCTTTAAAGACTATGTATGCAAAGGCTGCAGCACAAAGGGCCACCTCCAACGAATGTGTAAGAGAAATATGACTCACTGTGTCGATGAAGAGTCTGCAGATGGCCAGGAATCCAGCGCAGATTATGAAATGATAGGCAGAGAGGCAGCTCAGCCCCACGATGAGGTATATAGCATGTTTACCTGCACCACCGAGTGTTCCCCACTGAAGATGGAAGTCGAGATAGATGGTGTTCCAGTCTTCATGGCAGTGGACACGGTAGCGAGCCAGTCACTAATGAATCAAGAAGTCTTTGAGAGGCTAACGGACAATCAAGCTGAACGACCCAAGCTGGTCCCGGTTCAGGCAAAGCTGCGCACCTACACCAATGAAATTAGCCCAGTCGTTGGTAGTGCGAACATAAGGGTACTCCATGATGGCGCGGTGCACAAGTTACCTCTGTGGATTGTTGCAGGTGATGGACCAACGCTGCTCGGCAGAAGGTGGATGAAGAAGATCCATTGCAAGTGAGAAGACTTCAACCCTCCAGCGATCGATGTCCTCCGCATTCGGAGGCACAGCAAGCCCTCACTTGAGGGTGGATCCAGCACCAGAGAGCAGACCAGCACAGTACCCGAGGCACAGACTGCTCAGCACGATTGCATGGAGATGATCCAGCTGAGATGACCTGAACGCACCTTCCAGGCTCCAGTGGCAGGACTCCGGAGGAAGAAAATCGGATCCAAAGGCGACTTCCCAGCTTCGGTGGCAGAACCCAGGGAGAAGAGGATCACCGCAGTCAACATCGTGGATGGAGGAAAGATGGCGCCCAAACCACAAGATGAGGCGCTGAAGAAAAAGATGGCCGTGGCCAGACCACGAGGTGCAGCGCTGATGGAGCAACATGTGGCACCAAATGGAGAAGAGGATTGGGGTAAAGATAGCAAGGCTCTCTGAAAGGAGGCCTGCAACCCACTACAATTAAAGGGACAGTTCCACACACTTAAGCAATGTAATAGCAACTGTAAGTTAGAGACAAAATGTGTAACTGATGATCAGAGTTGTGTACATGCAATAAGCAAGAAAAAGTCACGTGATCATGTAAAATGTGTAATTGATGATCTGAATTATGTACATGCAACCAGCGAGGAACAGTCACGCGATCGCAATCAGAACTACAGAGTATCCATCATAAGTAATGAAAAGTTGTGCGATGTTGGATTTCAACTGCACGGGCAGACATCCATCGGGAGCACACAGGTCCAGCGAGCTACCCAATGCTGTAGATTGCGTCCCGGGGACCAGAGTTATGCATCATGGAGTGTGGCCACAAGCAACCAATACACATGAGCTGCAGAGCAAGCGACCTCAGTAGGGCAACAGCACCGGTACCGATACCCTGTCTCTGATTGGCTCCACCTCTCAGGCATCCGATGGCACCAACCACTACGAGCCTGAAAGTGCAGACTGTGCTTAAGGCGCAGTCCTCAGACCCCATCGCCACCAAGGCCATACCCATAAACGAAGGGTCACCCGCTATAGTTCTCCCAAAGGGGTCTGGGACCAGCCAGGATCCCAAACCAAACAACGCCCAGGCCAGTAAGTCAGCAGTTCCCCGTGCACAGCTAGACGACAGCTCCTCAGGGAGTAGCAGCGACCCAGGGCGCAAAGAAAGGACAGGGAGGTCACAGTCTTCTGTGAACCTGCCCGATGCTAGGAACCACGGCAACAGCCCCAAGAGCAGGCAACTTGAGCCAACCGGGTTCCCAATGCCAGCACTGGGCACCGCGCCGCCACCAGACTGCAAGGACAGCATCCAGCAGATCTGGAACTAGTTTGTCCTTACGCACCAGTCACCGCATCGATAATATATCTCACCTGTCTAATCATCATCAACGTACTTGCCTCACAACGGAACCACAAATGTAATGCAACCTTGTTTTTCTGAACTTGAATGTATATAAATACAATGAGTCTCCGGCATAATCTATATGTGGGCGGGGGGGTGGGGGCGGAGAAAGGAGTGGTCAGGGACGCACACAAACAGCAACCACCAGCACTCTACTGCACCAACCACTCATCCAAGATTGAAACGACCTGCCAAGGGTCAATCAGATAGACCCCAGATAGCGCTAAGCCCAGAGTACCATCAATGCAGAGACGATTTGCACTAAAGGCTTAGGGGAGTGTGATGTCATGTATCCTACATGGCTACTGTTGGTACTAACGCAAGGTGTGCCATCAGAGGGCACAGCAGTGGGAGACTTGTAGGTTACCTGTACAGGTGTGCCTGGCCTAGTATAAAAGGCAAGCCACCAGGTGTGATCCTCATTCTGGAGTTAGCAATAAAGGACTAAGGTCACTACAGTTCAAGTACAACACATTGCCTCGTGGAGTCATTATTAGAGCATCTAAGGGCACAACACACAGATCCCTAAAGATAGCACGCAATGTAGATAAGGTAATTAAGAAGGCATATGGAATACTTGCCTTTACTAGTGGAGGTATGGAATATAAGAGCAAGGAGATTATGCTTGAACTGTATAAAACACTGTTTAGGCCGCAGCTGGAGTACTGTGTGCAGTTCTGGTCACCACATTACAGGAAAGATGTGATTGCAATGGGAAGGATGCAGAGGAGATTTAAGAATGTTGCCTGGACTGGAGAATTTTGGCTATGAGGAAAGATTGAAGATGCTGGGTCTGTTTTCTTTGCAACAGAGGAGGCTAAGGAAAGACCTGATTGGGGTGCATAAAATTATGAGGGGCCTGGAGTGAATAGGAAGGACCTGTTTCCCTTGGCAGAGGGGTCAACAACCAGGGGACATAGATTTAAAGCAATTGGGGGAAGGTTTAGAGGAGATATGAGGGGAAATTTATTCACCCAGAGGGTAATGGGGGTCTGGAACTCATTGCCTGAAAGGGTGGTAGAGGCAGAAACCCTCACCAAATTTTAAAAGTACTTGGATGTGCACTTAAAGTGCCGTAACCTACAGGGCTACGGACCAAGAGCTGGAAAGTGGGATTAGGCTGGATAGCTCTTGGTTGGCCGGCACGGACACGATGGGCCGAATTGGCCTCCTTCCGTGCTGTATGATTGTATGATTCTATCTATGACTGCAATTTCAGGGCCTATAATAGGATTGGGCAGAGTCAACACGGATTTATGAAATCATGTTTGCCAAATTTGTTAGAATTTTTTGAGGTTGTAACGAACAGAATAGATAGGGAGAACCAGTGGATGTGGTGTACAGGCAACTCTTGATTATCCGCACATGGATCCAACGGGAAACCATTGTAATGGGATTTAAAATTTCGGCCCGGGAAGGCATCGAATTTTAACTTTATAACGTCAATCGCTCTAACAGAGAAATCATTTACCCGGCATAGGCCACTCCACGAGGGACCCGGATAATCGAGAGTTGCCTGTAATTGGATTTTCAGAAGGCTTTCGATAAGGTGCCACACAAGAGGTTATTAAAACAAATTAGCGGTCATGGGTTTGGGGGTAATATACTAGCATGGATTGAGGATTGGCTAATGGAGAGAAAACAGTGAGTAGGAATAGATGGGTCATTTTCGGGATGGCAGGCTGTAACTAGTGTGTGCCGCAGGGATCGGTGCTTGGGCCCCAGTTATTCACAATCTATACCAATGATTTGGATGAGGGCACAAAATGTACGTTTGCTGATGATACAAAGCTAGGTGGGAATAAAAGTTGTGAGGAGGATGCAAAGAACATAAACACATGATAAATAGAAGCTGGAGTAGGCCTTTTGCCCCTCGAGCCTGCTCCGCCATTCAATAAGATCATGGCTGATCTGATCTTGGGCTCAGCTCCACTTCCCTGCCCGCTCCCCATAATCCTTGACTCCCTTATCGTTCAAAAATCTGAGAATCTCCACCTTAAATATATTCAATGACCCACCCTCCACAGCTCTCTGGGGCAAAGAATTCCACAGATTTGCGACCCTCTGAGAGAAGAAATTTCTCCTCCTCTCAGTTCCAAATGGGCGACCCCTTATTCTTAAACTATGCCCTCTAGTTCTAGATTCCGCCACAAGTGGAATAATTCTCTCTGCAGCTACTTCAGTATCTTATATGTTTCAATAAGGTCACCTCTCATTCTTCTAAACTCCAATGTATAGAGGTGCATCCTGATCAACCTTTCTTCATAAGTCAACCCCTTCATCCCAGGAATCAACCTAGTGAACCTTCTCTGAATTACCTCCAATGTAAGTATATCCCTCTTTAAGTAAAGGACACCAAAACTGTACGAAGTACTTTAGGTGTGGTCTCACCAATACCCTGTACAGTTGTAGCAAGACTTCTCTGCATCCCCCTTGCAATAAAGGCCAACATTCCATTTGCCTTCCTGATTACTTGCAGTACCTGCATACTAACTTTTTGTGTTTCAAGAACCCCCAGGTCCCTCTGAACTGCAGCATTTTGTAATTTCTCCCCATTTGAATAATAATTTGTTTTTTTTATTGTTCCTATCAAAGTGGATAACCTCACACTTTACCACATTATAGTCCATCTGCCAAGTTTTTGCCCACTCACTTAGCCTGTCTCTATCCCTTTGCAGCTTCTTTGCATCCTCCTCACAACTTGCTTTCCCACCCATCTTTGTATCATCAGCAAACTTGACTACATTACACTCGGTCCCTTCATCCAAGTCATTAATATAGATTGTAAATACTTGAGGCCCTAGCACCGATCCATGTGGCACCCCACTAGATACCGTTTGCCAACCAGAAAATGACCCATTTATCCCGACCCTCTGTTTTCTGTTCGAGAGGCTTCAAGGGGATTATAGACAGGCAAAGAGAGTGGGCAAGAACATGGCAAATGGAATATAATGTGGAGAAATGTGAAGTTATCCACTTTGGTAAGAAAAATAGAAAAGCAGAGTATTTTTTAACTGGTGAGAGATAGAAACATAGAAACATAGAAAATAGGTGGGATCTGGGTAATGTTGGGAAATGTTGGTGTTCAGTGGGATCTGGGTATCCTTGTATGCAAATCACTGAAAGTTAACATGCAGGTACAGCAAGCAATTAAGAAAGCAACAAATGGTATAGAAACATAGAAACATAGAAAATAGGTGCAGGAGTAGGCCATTTGGCCCTTCGAGCCTGCACCACCATTCAATATGATCATGGCTGATCATGCAACTTTAGTACCCCATTCCTGCTTTCTCTCCATACCCCTTGATCCCTTTAGCCATAAGGGCCACATCTAACTCCTTTTTGAATATATCAAACGAACTGGCCTCAACAACTTTCTGTGGTAGAAAATTCCACATGTTCACAATTCTCTGAGTGAAGAAGCTTCTCCTCATCTCGGTTCGAAATAGCTTACTCCTTATCCTTAGATGGCCTTTATTACAAGAGGATTTGAGTATAAGAGTAAAGACATCTTACTGCAATTATATAGGGCTTTGGTGAGACCGCACCTGACGTATTGTATATTGTTTTGGTCTCTTACCTCAGGAAGGATATATTTGCCCTAGAGGGAGTGCACTGAAGGTTCATCCGACTGATTCCTGGGATGGGGGGATTGTCCTGTGAGGAGAGATTGAGTAGACTAGGCCTATATTCTCCAGTATTTAGAAGAATGAGAGGTATGAAACATATACAATTCTTACAGGGCTTGACAGGGTAGCTGCAGGGAAGAATTTTCCGCTGTCTGGGGAGTGTAGAACCAGGAGTCACAGTTTCAGAATAAGGGGTCGCCCAGTTAGGACTCCGATAAGGAGAAACTTCTTCACTCAGAGGGTGGTGAATCATTGGAATTCTCTACCCCAGAGGGCTAACTTGAGTATATTCAAGTTGGAAATCAATCGCTTTTTGGATGTATAAGGGAATCAAGGGATATGGAGATAGTGCATGAAAGTAGAGTTGAGGTAGATCAACCACGATCGTGAGAGCGGGAGAAGTTGAAGTTCAAGCAGCGCGATACCAGCGGGAGGATAAAAGAGCTAGCCCGGAGCCCTGAGCAGCACCAAGGGATCTGTGAGGGGAGAGAAATAAAAATAAATCACAGTGAGGCGTCACAGGTAACTACGTAAGTGATTGGTTGGTCAGTAATTCTATCTCTTTTTTTCTAAACTTCGGTATTGCTTTAAATTAAGAGCAGGGATTAAAAACTAAGCATCGATAATTGATATTTACAAGCTTGAAAATATTTACTTATTTAAATAAACTACATTAGAGATGACAGGGCAGGCCATGTGTTGCCGCTGCAGCATGTGGGAGTTGGTGAACACTGTTGTACAGCTTTCTTGCTCTTTTCGCTTTGTTGCTTTAAACGTCGAATTACACACACACTCATTTGTAGTAATGGCCGGATCAGGTCTTTTATTTAAACATTCATACTAAACAAACCCAGTATGAATGTTACTGAAACACAAACACTTCACAAGCCAACTTTCTGCTTGTTCCGATTTCCAGTGGCTGCTTGTGAGGCACACACCTTCCGAATGTCCAGTGTCGAGTGTGTGTCCATCTCTTATACCTAAAATTTCTTTGAACACTTGTTTCCTTGCATAGTCATCATCATAGGCAGTCCCTCGAAATGAGGATGACTTGCTTCTACGCCAAAAAAAGGATGAGTCCACAGGTGTTTCAATGAATGACCTAATATTCCAGGTCCTGAACTAAATCGTGAAGGGTGGAAGATGCCTGTGAGTGGATTTTTTAACATGTGGTGGCCGTTGCACACCAGCCACCACATGGGCTTGATGGAGCTGGGTCTTGGTCCAGTGGCAAGGGTTATCCAAGATGACTGGAGACCTGCTCTGCTGCACAGGCCTAGTGCACACACATATCGCAGTGTGGGCTGGCCCGTGCTGCCCCTGGGCCCCTGGCCCCGAACTCACGCCTTCCCTGGGCCCCGATCACGTCCCTCTACAGTCTCTCACAGCTCCTTCGCCCTGATCTCGCTGCTCCTGCTGTATCTGCCCACGCTCCAATCACCGACCTGGACCTTGATGATGTCACTCTTCACTGCCAGCACCCTCCTGCATCAACTCGCGCTGCTCCCTGAAGTGGTGTGTCTCCACGCTCCTCCCGGGCCGCCGCACCTCCGCTCCTTTTATGACCCCGACCTGCCGCAAGTGTTCTCGTGCAGGCCGGGGCCTCCACGCTGCATAGTACATACAGACAATTAACACAGATGATGTGTTGAATTACTGTACACAAACCAGATCGTTTCTTTGCATAGTAACAAATGGTACATTCAAATACTTAACATACAGACAATGACATGAATTACTGTACACAAATCAGATCGTTTCCTTGCATAGTAACAAATGGTACATTCAAATACTTAACATACAGACGATGACATGAATTACTGTACACAAACCAGATAGTTTCCTTGCATAGTAACAAATGGTACATTCAAATACTTAATATACAGACGATGACATGCATTACTGTACACAAACCAAATCGTTTCCTCACATAGTAATCAGAAACAAAGGAGTTTCTCTGATTGCATGCATAGATAGTGTTGTGTATCTGTAAAGCATGCACTCCCATGTTCCGCCACCAGGGAGCGCATCCCCTGAAGTCCCAAAGGATCCCAGCATCCCTTGGGAGCACTGTATATAAGCCGCCCCCTCAGGCTTGTTACTCACTCTGGAGTGTCTTAATAAAGACTGAGGTCACTATCACTTTAACCTCCTTGTGTGCAGCCTCATCTGTGTTAGAAACACAATAAATGGCGACGAGTATACGAATCCAATGCAAAGATGCAGCAAACTGTGGGCATCCTGGAGAAGTTCTCGGAGGGTGAGGACTGGGAAGCCTATGTCGAACGGCTAGACCAGTGCTTTGTAGCCAAGGAGCTGGACGGAGAAGAAAGCACTGAAAAAGGAGAGTGGTCCTCCTCACGGTCTGCAGGGCACCGACCTACAGCATCATGAGGAATATTCTGGCTCCGGTGAAACCCACAGATAAGTCGTATGAGGAGTTGTGTACACTGGTTCGGGAGCATCTTAACCTGAGGGAGAGTGTGCTGATGGCGAGGTATCGGTTCTACACGTGCCAGCGATCTGAAGGTCAGGAAGTGGTGAGCTACGTCGCCGAGCTAAGGCGACTTGCAGGACAATGTGAGTTTGATGGCTACCTGGAGCAGATGCTCAGAGACTTTTCTGTACTGGGCATTGGCCACAAGACCATGCTACAAAAACTTTTGACTGTAGAGACACCGACCCTCAGTAAGGCCATTGCGATAGCACAGATGTTTATGTCCACCAGTGGTAACACCAAACAAATCTCTCAGCACACAAGTGCTAGCAATGTTCATAAATTAACTGGAACTGCGTTTGCGAGCAGAAATGTACTGGGCAGAAACCACGAGTCTGCAACTGCCAGCAGGCCTCAGCTGACCCAGATGACTCAGAGTCCGCAAGAAAGGATGAATGCAAGGCAATTCACACCTTGTTGGCATTGTGGAGGATTCCATTCAGTTTATTCATGCCACTTAAAAGAGTATGTTTGCAAGAGCTGTGGAACGATGGGGCACCTCCAACGAGCTTGCAGATGAGTTACAAGCTCAGCAAAACCTGCTAACCACCATGTGGCAGAGGAAGATCGGTCCATGGTGGATCAAAGCAATTTTGAGCCTCATGGAGAGGAGGCAGATGCTGAAGTACACGGGTGCACATATTTTCGCTGGAATGTCCACCTATAATACTAAACGTAAAATTGAATGGCTTACCCGTAGCCATGGAACTGGACACTGGCGCTAGCCAATCCATCATGAGTAAAAAGATGTTTGAGAGACTGTGGTGCAACAAGGCATTCAGACCAGCCCTGAGCCCCATCCACACAAAACTGAGAATGTACACCAAAGAGCTCATCACTGTCCTGGGCAGCGCCATGGTCAAGGTCACCTACGAGGGCACGGTGCATGAACTGCCACTGTGGATTGTCCCGGGCGATGGCCTCACACTGCTTGGAAGGAGCTGGCTGGGCAAAATCCGCTGGAACTGGGATGACATCCGAGCGCTATCACATATCGATGAGGCCTCATGTACCCAGGTTCTTAACAAATTTCCTTCCCTTTTTGAGTCAGGCATTGGAAACTTTTCCGGGGTGAAGGTGCAGATCCACTTGGTCCCAGAGGCACGACCCATTTACCAAAAGGCGCGAGCGGTACCTCACATGATGAGGGAGAGAGTTGAAATCGAGCTGGACAGGCTGCAATGCGAGGGCATCATCTCCCAGTGGAATTCAGCGAGTGGGCCAGCCCGATTGTTCCAGTACTCAAAAGTGATGGCACGGTCAGGATTTGCGGCGATTATAAAGTAACTATTAATCTTTTCTCGCTACAGGATCAATACCAGCTACCTAAGGCAGACAACCTATTTGCGATGTTGGCAGGAGGCAAGACGTTCACCAATCTCGACCTGACTTCGGCCTACATGACGCAGGAGTTGGAGGAGTCTTCGAAGGGCCTCACCTGTATCAACACGCACAAGGGACTGTTCATCTACAACAGATGCTCGTTTGGAATTCGGTCGGCTGCAGCGATCTTCCAGAGAAACATGGAGAGCCTACTCAAGTCGGTACCTCAAACGGTGGTTTCTCAAGACGACATATTGGTCACGGGTCGTGACACCGCCGAGCACCTACAAAACCTGGAGGAGGCCCTCCAGCGACTGGATCGCGTAGGGCTGCGGCTGAAGAGGTCGAAATGCATCTTCATGGCTATAGAAGTGAGTTTTTGGGGAGAAAGATCGTGGCGGACGGCATTCGGCCCACAGTCTCCAAGACAGAGGCTATCAGGAATGCGTCCAGGCAACAGAACGTCACGGAGTTGCAGTCATTCCTGGGACTCCTCATCTATTTTGGTAACTTCCTAACGGGGTGAAGCACCCTCTTCGAGCCTCTACATGTGTTATTGCGTAAAGGTGAGAACTGGGTATGGGGAAAAAAACAAGGAATTGCTTTTGAGAAAGCCAGAAACATTTTATGCTCCAACAAGCTGCTTGTATTGTATAACCCATGTAAAAGACTTGTGGTAGCATGTGATGCGTCGCTGTACGGAGTCGGATGTGTATTACAACAAGCTAAAGTTGCGAGGAAGTTGCAACCTGTCGCCTATGCCTCCAGGAGCTTGTCTAAGGCCGATAGGGCCTACAGCATGATTGAGAAAGAGGCATTAGCGTGTGTGTTCGGGGTAAAGAAAATGCATCAGTACCTGTTTGGCCTCAAATTTGAGCTGGAAACCGATCACAGGCCCCTCATATCCTTATTCGCTGAAAACAAGGGGATAAATACTAATACCTCAGCCCGCATACAAAGGTGGGCACTCGCGCTATCAGCGTATAACTATACCATCCGCCACAGGCCAGGCACCAAGAACTGTGCGGATGCTCTCGCTCGGCTAAAATTGCCCACCACGGGGGTGGAAATGGCGCAACCTGCAAACTTGTTGATGGTGACGCAGCCTGCAGACTTGTTGATGGTCAGGGAAGCAATTGAAAATGATAAATTACATAAGACGGCCCGCCAGATTAGGACTTGGACCAGCCAAGATCCTCTGCTGTCCCTAGTAAAAAAACTGTGCACTGCATGGGAGCTGAGCCAGCATCCCCGTTGAAATGCAAGAGCTAATCAAGCCGTTCCAGCGGTGAAAGGACGAGCTGTCCATTCAGGCAGACTGCCTGTTGTGGGGTAACCGCGAAGTGCTACCCAAAAAGGGCAGTGAGACGTTCATCTCGGATCGCCACAGCACATACCCTGGTATAGTAATGATGAAAGCGATAGCCAGATCTTATGTGTGGTGGCCTGGTATCGACTCTGACTTAGAGTCCTGTGTACGGCAATGCAGCGTGTGAGCTCAGTTGAGCAATGCGCCCAGAGAGGCACCACTATGTTTGTGGTCCTAGCCTTCCAGACCATGGTCGATGATCCATGTCGACTATGCGGGCCCGTTTCTCGGTAAAATGTTGCTGGTGGTGGTGGATGCCTTTTCAAAATGGATTGAATGTGAAATAATGTCGGGAAGCACCGCCACCGCCACCATTGAAAGCCTGAGGGCCATGTTTGACTGGCTGACATACTGATCAGTGACAACGGGCCATGTTTCACCAGTGGCGAATTTAAAGAATTCATGACCCGCAATGGGATCAAACATGTCACCTTGGCCCCGTTTAAACCAGCCTCCAATGGGCAGGCAGAGCGGGCAGTACAAACAATCAAACAGAGCCTCAAACGAGTCACAAAAGGCTCACTCCAAATCCGCCTGTCCTGGGTACTGCTCAGCTACCGCACGAGACCCCACTTGCTCACAGGGGTGCCCCCGGCTGAGCCAGTCCTGAAAAGGACACTTAAAAACAGACTCTTGCTGGTTCACCCCAACCTGCATGATCAGGTAGAGAGCAGGCGGCAGCAACAAAATGGAAATGATGGTTGCACCACTGTGTCACGGGAAATTGATCTGAATGACCCTGTGTTTGTGCTAAACTATGGACATGGTCCCAAGTGGATTGTGGGCACGGTGATAGGTAAAGAAGGGAGTAGGGTGTTTGTAGTCAAACTAGACAATGGACAAATTTGCAGAAAGCACCTGGACCAAACGAGGCTGCGGTTCCCTGAACAACCCACAGCAGACACCACCTTTTTCGAGCCACAACACACACCCAAAGGATCAACAACACCACCCCGGACCAGGAAATCGAACCCATCACTCTCAACAGCCCTGCAAGGCCAGGCTCACCCAGCAACCCTGCAGGGCTAACAACATGCCAGCCCAGTGAGGGCACAGCCAATACACCAGAACAGACATTTGTACCGAGGCGGTTCACCAGGGAAAGAAAGGCTCCCGACTGCCTCACCCTGTAAACAGTTTTCACTTTGACTTTGCGGGGGAGTGATGTTGTGTATCTGTAAAGCATGCACTCCCATGTTCCGCCACCAGGGAGCGCATTTCCTGAAGTCCCAAGGGATCCCAGCATCCTATATAAGCCGGCCCCTAAGGCCTGTTCCTCACTCTGGAGTGTCTTAATAAAGACTGAGGTCACTGTTACTTTAACCTCCCTGTGTGCAGGCTCATCTATGTTTGGAACACAACAGATAGTATCTTTGATACATACAAATAGTTAACATGCAGATAAATGACCAGCTACTCATTGTCCTGAAGTCAAGTCTCACTGCCATAAATCGACTCCCATCATGAAGTACTGTAAACACACAGGTGATCATATAGACACATTTCAATGGCTAAACAGCTCCATATCGTCCAGCAGCCTGATTTGATTCAAACATCCTGTTTTAATCCAAACTTCAATCTTCAACTTTTAACCCTTTCGATATCTGCAGACTGCGCCGAAACAAAGCGTTTCAGAAATATGGGCTTTTGCTCCCACATTCCCCCACTTCTTGTCTTTGTCTCTCTGCCAGGCCTTATCGGGGTAACATTTGTATGGCCATTTGAGGTCATTCAACATCATTCTCCAGTTGTCGTCCTTGTTTTCGAACACGCCATCTGTAGTAAATCAAAATGACCAGCACAATGAACTGAAACAGCACCAGCATAAGGACAGGATGTATCACTGTGTTCATCACGCCTGTTGCTGTCGGGCTCCATCCGAACAATGACTCCCACCAGCTTACATGTCCAATCTGATCCAAAGTTGTGCGAACATTCTCACTTTCAAAGTGTGATGGTTAATGCCAACAACAATTGCTTGATTGAAACTCTGTAGCTGTTGAAATCCTGTACTCCATTTCCGCATTTCCTCCTTCTGAATAGCACGATTAGGGTCAAAGTAGGGTTGCTGCAGACTCAGATTCTCAGGATGCCATTTTAAAGTCCGTTGGTCTGTGATCACTTGTGTCGATAGAATTATAAATGACCACACTCCACAATTAGAAGTGATCGATTAGAGCAATAAGATCCAACCTCCAGATGCATATATATTTGTAGCTGGTCATTAGTAACAACAAAACCATTACAAGGACGCACATTATGTGCACATAATCGGCCAAACCCCATATCCACAATTATAGATTTGTTAGGCGTCGAATGTCAACATTGCATGAGTGAGATTGTTCCAGAAATCGTTCCATACAAGATGTTAAATTACAATATCCATTTTCCCTTAAGCCAACTTTCAATTTTTGGTGTTTTCTACTGAATTCCATGCTGTTTACATTCAGAAATTTAAATTCGCAATCGGTGTCTTCGACCAAGTCTGTTGCCCACTGCAGTTTTTAACAATTTCCTCTGCTTTGTGGGAGAAGTGTAACAACATAGAATAAAGGATGACAGAAATGCTGACTAGTTAGCTGAGAGTCCCAGTCCTTCTCTCAGTTCACCCTACGGAACTACTGTCATTTCCTCTCTCAACATTTGCAACGCTCCAACTTCTATTTCGCATCCTTTAAGATCATGTTTATAACTCCCACATTTGAGCTTTTCACTGAACATCTCATCAATTCTGTGACAGCCCATTCCTACAGAAACTTTAAATGCTTCTGAACAAGCTTCTCCCACTGCTTCCATCTCTGACTGTTCAATAACTGCTCCTGGTGAATCTGGGGTGATGGGATACTGTCTCTGAAGAGGGGAATCGCCTTCCTCCAGGACCATCTCAATCTTCATTTGTCCGGCGGACCCTGTGTTATTTCCCACTGCCCTTCCATACATGCCTCGATAAGGATATGGCCACCCTCATCCTGAAGTAAGGGTCCCACAGAAACGACATGTGTGGTTGAGGCGCGGCATCCCTATAGCAATCCTCCCTCACCTGCCCCTGACCTCACCAACTGAACCGAGGTATCATTCCTGTCTGTGACTCGAGCTTCTCTTTCCTCATTCTTCAACTTTTCTTTTAATTTTTCTAATTCTTTAGCCAGTCTATCTCTGTCCTCTATCAACTAACGGGTCGGGATCCAGACACCACCTGGTCCTACTCCTTTTATGCGACTTCTCGCGGGATTCATCCACTCAGGCCCTTCTACCTTCCATTGCCGAAACCCCTGTCTCACTTCCATGACTGAAATTCCTGCAGCTCCCAGATACGAGCTTTCTACCCTTGCCAACCATTTACCAAAACTATCTTCCCCACCCCAGGCATCTATTTCCAGAACTACTGAAGGGCGTAGAAGAGTCAAAATGATCTCTCTATGTGTACCATCCTCGTAATGACTGATATCAATCCAATTACTTCCCAAACTTTTACACAACTGGAATATATGTTCCCCCGCTTTCCTGGGTCCTTCCCCTGGTAATAATGCAAGCCACTTTATTAACTGTGGCCCTGAGTGAGCATAAAAGATTGCAGCTATTATTCTACCAAGCGGGGACCTGGAAGTTGTTTCAAAACCTACTACTTTTCGCCGGTGATTCCATAAAGCTTGCAGAATCATGTGAACCCTCTCTTTCTCCGATATGTTCCCTGACTGCCACCATGCCAGAAAATTACATCACCATTGGGCAAACTTATTAAGATCCTGAAGCAGTGCAGGTCCCACATCATGTCCTGCAACTTTACCCCTCCTTGCTCATTCCAGGAATCCCCAAAACCACTTAAGATAGCGTTCCCTTCATGAGTTCCATAGGGAGTAGCCTTATGCTTCCCCCACTCTCCGCATTACCGGAAGGTTGTGTGTAATGTTGTGGAGTGTGAAGTGTCTGAGGAACCGAAGAAGTTTCTAACTGCTCCGCCTCCGTAACTAACGTTGCCACGCGAACCACATGGGTTCGAGGCTCCGAAGTCAGAGAATAGAAGATAAGTTAATCTAAGGGTCTAAGGGTTAAGTCATGGCAGGAGAGCTCGGTCGGGTGTTATGCTCCTCCTGTACCATGTGGGAACTCAGGGACGACTCCAGTGTCCCTGATGACTACGTGTGCGGGAAGTGAATCCGCCTCCAGCTCCTGATGGTCTGCGTTGCGAAATTGGAGCTGAGGGTGGATTTACTCTGAAGCATCCACGATGCTGAGAATGACGTGAGTAGCACGTGTAGCGAGTTGGTCTTACCGCAGGTGAAGGGTCCACAGCCAGTTAGGGAATGGAAGACCAGCAGGAAGAGTAGTGCAAGGAAGGTAGTGCAGGGGTCCCCTGCGGTCATTACCCTGCAAAACAGATACACTGCTTTGAGTACTGTTGAGGGGGATGACTCATCAGGGGAGGGCTGCAGCAGCCAAGTTCATGGCACCGTGGCTGGCTCTGCTGCACAGGAGGGCAGGAAAAAGAGTGGGAGAGCGATAGTGATAGGGGATTCAATTGTAAGGGGAATAGATAGGTGTTTCTGCGGCCGCAACCGAGACTCCAGGATGGTATGTTGCCTCCTTGGTGCAAGGGTCAAGGATGTCTCGGAGCGGTTGCAGGACATTCTGAAAAGGGAGGGTGAACAGCCAGTTGTCGTGGTGTACATTGGTACCAACGATATAGGTAAAAAAAGGGATGAGGTCTACGAGATGAATTTAAGGAGCTAGGAGCTAAATTAAAACGTAGGACCTCAAAAGTAGTAATCTCGGGATTGCTACCAGTGCCACGTGCTAGTCAGAGTAGGAATCGCAGGATAGCTCAGATGAATACGTGGCTTGAGCAGTGGTGCAGCAGGGAGGGATTCAACTTCCTGGGGCATTGGAACCGGTTCTGGGGAAGGTGGGACCAGTACAAACTGGACGGTCTGCACCTGGGCAGGACCGAAACCAATGTCCTCAGGGGAGTGTTTGCTCGTGCTGTTGGGGAGGAGTTAAACTAATATGGCAGGGGGATGGGAACCAATGCAGGGAGACAGAGGGAAACAAAATGGAGACAGAAGCAAAAGACAGAAAGGAGATGAGTAAAAGTGGAGGGCAGAGAAACCCAAGGCAAAAAACAAAAAGGGCCACTGTACAGCAAAATTCTAAAGGGTCAAAGTGTAATAAAAAGGCAAGCATGAAGGCTCGGTGCCTCAATGCAAGGAGTGTTCGGAACCCAGGAGAGGGATCTGAGCTAGTTAGAGTGGGTGAGAGCTCAGATGAACAGGACCCCAAGAAAGAATGCAAAAGGCAGGAGGCAACAGAGCAGAGTAGCACTGGGGTAAGTGTAAACCACAAGGTGATAGGAAGGGACAATATGTATGAATATAAAGGGGCTGCAGGAGGGGTCAAAACTAAAAATCATGGTTTAAAAACTAGAATTAAAACACTCTACCTAAATGCACACAGCATTCGAAATAACGTAAATGAGTTGACGTCACAAATCATTACAAATGGGTATGATTACAGAAACGTGGTTGCAGGGTGGCCAAGACTGGGAATTAAACATACAGGGGTATCTGACAATTCAGAAAGATAGACAAGAAGGGAAAGGAGGTGGGGTAGCTCTGTTAATAAAGGATGATATCAGGGCAGTTGTGAGAGACGATATTGGCTCTAATGAACAAAATGTTGAATCATTGTGGGTGGAGATTAGAGATAGTAAGGGGAAAAAGTCACCGGTGGGCGTAGTTTATAGGCCCCCAAATAATAACTTGACGGTGGGGCGGACAATAATCAAGGGAATAATGGAGGCATGTGAAAAAGGAATGGCATTAATCATGGGGGATTTTAACCTACATATCGATTGGTCAAACCAAATCGCACGGGGTAGCCTTGAGGAGGAATTCATAGAATGCATATGGGATTGTTTCTTAGAACAGTATGTTACAGAACCTACAAGGGAGCAAGCTATCTTAGATCTGGTCCTGTGTAATGAGACAGGAATAATAAACGATCTCCTAGTAAAAGATCCTCTCGGAATGAGTGATCACAGTATGATTGAATTTGTAATACAGATTGAGGGTGAGGAAGTAGTGTCTCAAACGAGCGTACTATGCTTAAACAAAGGTGACTACAGTGGGATGAGGGCAGAATTGGCTAAAGTAGACTGGGAACACAGACTAAACGGTGGCACAATTGAGGAAGAGTAGAGGACTTTTAAGGAGCTCTTTCATAGTGCTCAATAAAAATATATTCCAGTGAAAAAGAAGGGTGGTAAGAGAAGGGATAACCAGCCGTGGATAACCAAGGAAATAAAGGAGAGTATCAAATTAAAAACCAATGCGTATAAGGTGGCCAAGGTTAGTGGGAAACTAGCAGATTGAGAAAATTTTAAACGACAGCAAAGAATGACTAAGAAAGCAATAAAGAAAGCAACGATAGATTACAAAAGTAAACTTGCGCAAAACATAAAAAAAGATTGTGAAAGCTTTTACCGATATATAAAACGGAAAAGAGTGACTAAAGTAAATGTTGGTCCCTTAGAAGATGAGAAGGGGGATTTAATAATGGGAAATGTGGAAATGGCTGAGACCTTAAACAATTATTTTGCTTCGGTCTTCACAGTGGAAGACACAAAAACCATGCCAAAAATTGCTGGTCACGGGAATGTGGGAAGGGAGGACCTTGAGATAATCACTATCACTAGGGGGGTAGTGCTGGACAGGCTAATGGGACTCAAGGTAGACAAGTCCCCTGGTCCTGATGAAATGCATCCCAGGGTATTAAAAGAGATGGCGGAAGTTATAGCAGATGCATTTGTTATAATCTACCAAAATTCTCTGGACTCTGGGGAGGTACCAGCGGATTGGAAAGCAGCTAATGTAACGCCTCTGTTTAAAAAAGGGGGCAGACATAAGGCAGGTTAGTTTAACATCTGTAGTGGGGAAAATGCTGAAGGAAGAAATAGCGGGACATCTAGATAGGAATAGTGCAATCAAGCAGACGCAACATGGATTCATGAAGGGGAAATCATGTTTAACTAATTTCCTGGAATTCTTTGAGGCTATAACGAGCATGGTGGATAGAGGAGTACCGATGGATGTGGTGTATTTAGATTTCCAAAAGGCATTTGATAAGGTGCCATACAAAAGGTTACTGCAGAAGATAAAGGTACGCGGAGTCAGAGGAATTGTATTCGCATGTATAGAGAATTGGCTAGCTAACAGAAAGCAGAGAGTCGGGATAAATGGGTCCTTTTCAGGTTGGAAATCGGTGGTTAGTGGTGTGCCACAGGGATCGGTGCTGGGACCACAACTGTTTACAATATACATAGATGATCTGGAAGAGGGGACGGAGTGTAGTGTAACAAAATTTGCAGATGACACAAAGATTAGTGGGAAAGCAGGTTGTGTAGAGGACACAGAGAGGCTGCAAAGAGATTTAGATCGGTTAAGCGAATGGGCTAAGGTTTGGCAGATGGAATACAATGTTGGAAAATGTGAGGTCATCCACCTTGGAAATGAAAACAGTAAAAGGGAATATTATTTGAATGGGGAGAAATTACAACATGCTGCGGTGCAGAGGGACCTGGGGGTCCTTGTGCATGAATCCCAAAAAGTTAGTTTGCAGGTGCAGCGTGTAATCAGGAAGGTGAATGAAATGTTGGCCTTCATTGCGAGAGGGATGGAGTACAAAAGCAGGGAGGTCCTGCTGCAACTGTATAGGGTGTTGGTGAGGCTGCACCTGGAGTACTGCGTGCAGTTTTGCTCACCTTTCTTTAGGAAGGATATACTAGCTTTGGAGGGGGTACAGAGACGATTCACTAGGCTGATTCCGGAGATGAACGGCTTACCTTATGGTGATAGATTGAGTAGACTGGGTCTTTACTCGTTGGAGTTCAGAAGGATGAGGGGGTGATCTTTTGGAACATTTAAAATAATGAAAGGGACAGACAAGATAGAGGCAGAGAGGTTGTTTCCACTGGTCGGGGAGACTAGAACTAGGGGGCACAGCCTCAAAATACGGGGGAGCCAATTTAAAACGAGTTGAGAAGGAATTTCTTCTCCCAGAGGGTTGTGAATCTGTGGAATTCTCTGCCCAAGGAAGCAGTTGAGGCTAGCTCATTGAATGTATTCAAATCACAGATAGATAGATTTTTAACCAATAAGGGGATTAAGGGTTACGGGGAGCGGGCGGGTAAGCGGAACTGAGTCCACGGCCAGATCAACCATGATCTTGTTGAATGGCGGAGCAGGCTCGAGGGGCTAGATGGCCTACTCCTGTTCCTAATTCTTATGTTCTTATGTTCTTATGTAAGACAAAGGAGTTGCGGATGGGAATAGTGGGCATTCTCCCTGTCCCTTAATCCCCTTTTCAACTCTCAGACCTGGGGAATCCTTCAAATACCACTCAGCTTTATAAATTGCTGTCTTCGCAAGGCAACCTAATACCACCATCTGCTGCAGCTTAGATATTCCTTTCTCTAGACCTTGATTACGGTTCTGTTCATCAGCAAGATGCTGACCCAGTGTCAGAACAATCCTGGCTGCCCTGAATGCCTGAAATCGCCAGTTCTCTATTTCTTTCCTAGCTGCTGTTAGTTGCTCTGTGAGTTCTGAAACTTCTCTACCTCTAGCCTCAGCCTCTTCTCCTAACTTTTGAACCCCCAGCATTAGACACTGTAACACTAACGCTTTTCTCTTTGTATCACTTTTTAATCCAAACACTTTAATCTTTTTTAACTCGACACTCTCCACTAAGGACTGCCGTGTCTCTCTGCATCCTCCTGTCATCGTTTCCTGTCCTACCCCATAAGCTCCCTCTTTTCAACTCAATCCACTCATTAAGAAATGACCGGATCTCATCTGGAATATTCCCTGATCCTCCCATTACTAACTGGAGATCCCTTTAAGTCATGACAACTAAGAGAATGCTCACCCCTCGAACTGTTGTGTGGGAAACACTTCTTTGAACAACTCAGCCAACGAACTTTTAAAAATGACATCGGGGTCACCAAAATATTGTACAGCTTTCTTGCTCTTTTTGCTTCGTTGCATTAAACATCGAATTACACACACACTCAGTTGTAGTAATGGCACGATCAGGTCTTTTATTTAAACATTCATACTAACCAAGCCCAGTATGAATGCTACTGAGACACAAGCCAACTTTCTGCTTGTTCCGATTTCCAATAGCTGCTTGTGAGGCACACACCTTCCGAATGTCTAGTGTGTGTCTTACAAACAGCCAGTTCTATCTCTTATACCTAAAAAGTCTTTGAACTCTTGTTTCCCTGCATTGTACATACAGACAATTATTACAGACGATGTCATGAATTACTGTACACAAACCAGATCGTTTCCTTGCATAGTAACAAATGGTACATTCAAATACTTAACATACATACGATGTCATGAATTATTGTACACAAACCAGATCATTTCCTCGCATAGTAATCAGAAAAGAGGAGTTTCTTTGATTCCATGCACAGATAGTATTGATGATACATACAAATAATTAACATACAGATAAATGACCAGCTACTCATTATCCTGAAGTCAAGTCTCACTGCCATAAATCGACTCCCACTATGAAGTACTGTAAACACACAGGTGATCAGATAGACACTTTTCAATGGCTAAATGGCTCCGTATCGTCCAGCAGCTTGTTTTGATCCGAACCTCCTGTTTTAATGCAAACTTCAATCTTCAACTTTTAACCCTTTCAATATCTCCAGACTGCGCTGAAGCACAGCGTTTCAGAAATATGGGCCTTCGCTCCCACAGACACCAGTTTGATCCACGGCGACCACATCTGCAGTAAGTGTTGGTTGCTCGAGGAACTTTGGCTCCCAGTTGATGAACTGGAGTCTGAGCTTCAGACACTGCGACACATCAGGGAGGGAGAGAGTTTCCTGAGCGTTATGTTCCAGCAGGCAGTCACACCCCTTAAGTTAAATAATTCAAATTTGGTCCGCGGTAAAGGAAAGGAGGGTGTGACTACGAGTGAGGCAGCTTTGAGGACCCAGGATGGAGTGATGGAGGAGCCTCAGCCCTTGCTCTTGTCCAACAGGTATGAAGTTCTTATTCCCTGTGTAGATGAGAACAGGGACTGCAGGGAGGATGAACAAACTGACCACAGCACCGTGGTACAGAGAGCCATTCAAGTTGGGGGAGTAAAAAGAAATGTTGCAGTGGTAGGGGACAGTATAGTTAAGGGGATAGATATTGTTCTCTGCAGCTGAGAGCGGGAGTCCCGAATGCTGTGTTGCTGCCCGGTGCCAAGGTTAAGGACATCTCATCTGGCTGGAGAGGAACTTGGAGTGGGAGGGGAAAGATCCAGTTGTCATGGTCCACATAGATACCAACGACATAGGTAGGACAAAGAAAGAAGTTCTGCGAAGCGAATATAAGCAGCTAAAGGCTAAATTAAAAATTAGAACCACAAAGGTAATAATCTCTGGATTACTACCTGAGCCACGAGGGTGAATAAAATCAGAGAGTTGAACACAAGGCTCAAAGATTGGTGTGGGAGAAATGGATTTGATTCATGGGACACTGGCACCAGTACTGGGATAAGAGGGAACTGTTCCATTGGGATGGGCTTCAATTGAACCAGGCTGGGACCAGTGTCCTGGCGAGTCAAATAACTAGGGCTGTAGATAGGGCTTTAAAGTAAATAGTGGTGGGGAGCGATCAGGTGAGCGAAAATTTAAAAAGTCAAAAAGAAAGGAAAAGGCGGGATAGTGATAGGAGTAATGATAACCAGAGTGTGACAAGAAGGGACAGAGCATATAAACATAAGAATGCATCAGAAAGTGGGGTCAGAGTAGGAAAAATGGTAAAAAGACAAAATTAAAAGCTCTTTATCTGAATGCACGCTTCATTCGTAACAAGATAGATGAGTTGATGGCATGAATAGAAATAGAAACATAGAAACATAGAAAATAGGTGCAGGAGTAGGCCATTTGGCCCTTCGAGCCTGCACCGCCATTCAATAAGATCATGGCTGACCATTCCTTCAGTACCCCTGGTTATGATCCGATAGCCATTACAGAGAAGTGGTTGCAAGGTGACCAGGACTGGAAACTGAATATTCAGGGGTATTTGCCATTTCGGAAGGATAGGCAGAAAGGAAAAGGAGGTGGGCTAGCTCTGTTAATAAAGAATGAGATGAGTGCAGTAGCAAGAAATTATATTGGCTTAGAAGATCAAAATGTAGAATCAGTTTGGTTGGAGATAAGTAAGAATAAGGGAAAGAAGACACAGGTGGGAGCAATCTATAGGCCCCCTAACAGTAGCTACACTGTAGCACAGAGTATAAATCAAGAAATAATGGAGGCTTGGAAGAAAGGTAGGCAATAATCATGTGTGATTTTAATCTTCATATTGATTGGCCAATCAAATTGGCAAAGGTAGCCTTGAGGAAGAGTTCATAGAGTGTATCCGGGATGGTTTCTTAGAACAATACATTGTGGAACCAACCAGGGAGCAGGCTATTTTAGCTCTGGTAATGTGTAATGAGACTGGATTAATTAATGATCTCATAGTAAAGGATCCTCTTGGGAAGAATGATCATAGCTTGGTAGAATTTCAAATTAAGGTTGAGGGTGAGAAAGCTAGGTCTGAAACTAGTGTCCTGAACTTAAATAAAGGCAATTACAAAGGTATGAGGGCAGAGTTGGCTAAAGTGGACTGGGAAAATAGATTAAAGGGTAAGACAGTAGATGAACAGTGGTAAACATTTAAAGAGATAGTTCATAATTCTAAGCTAAGATATATTCCAGTGAGAAATAAAGACTCTATGGGCCCGAGTTTGGTCAAACCTAAGTCCCGCCCATATACTGTTGAAAGGACCGCTAAGATCCTGATGGTACTTTGGATGGAAGTTTGGTAGAAAAATTAGGAAAAAAAGCCCAGTGGAAAAAATGGGCCTTACACGCTGATTCTGGGCGGTAGCGGGCGGTAGTTCAGATTCTGGGCGGCAAATGTGATCCTCGGCAAAGTAACGCCAAGGATAGAGTCGGGCCCAGGGAGGGGAGGGGGACGATAAAATTGTTTTTTTCAACAAATGAAAAAAAAACTATTACAAATCCTTCAGAGGACCCTATCCAGCAAAATCACTGCAAAAGAAATGAAGAAAACATGTGCACTAACCTTTTCTTGCAGATCTTCATACTTACTGTTCAGAAAAGACCTGCCTCCACGCAGCGGACTCTTCTGCTGCTGGAGTGGCGGACCACCCGGACCAATCTGGGGAGGGAGCGGGTGTGAAGACTTTTGTCGGTGTTGCACACCGACGCACGCCAGTGGACGCCAGAGGATACTCCCCAGAGGCCTTCTCTTCCTGCTGGCGTGAGGGCCTTACCAAACCCACTCAGAGGGGAGAGCGCCGAAAAACAGGGAGATCGCCGAGAAAACCCGGCAGCAGCCGGCGATAAGTCCACCAAATTCGGGTCCTTAGAGAATGAACCATCCGTGGCTAACTAAGGAAGTAAAGGATTATATCAAATTGAAAACACAGGCATACAGTGTTGCGACATATAGTGGAAAGCCAGAGGATTGGAAAATTTTTAGAAAGCAGCAAAGGACGACTAAAAAAAAACGAGAGAGAAGATAGTTTACGAGAGTAAACTAGCAAGAAATATAGAAACAGATAGGAAGAGCTTCTACAGGTATATGAAAAGGAAGAGAGTTTGGTTGGAAATAAGTAATAATAAGGGAAAGAAGACACCGGTGGGAGTAGTCTACAGGCCCCCTAACAGTAGCTACACTGTAGCACAGAGTATAAATCAAGAAATAATGGAGGCTTGTAAGAAAGTTACGGCAATAATCATGGGTGATTTTAATCTTCATATTGATTGGCCAATCAAATTGGCAAAGGTAACCTTAAGGGAGAGTTCATAGAGTGAATCCGGGATGGTTTCTTAGAACAATACATTGTGGAACCAACCAGGGAGCAGACTATTTTAGCTCTGGTAATGTGTAATGAGATTGGGGAATTAATAATGGGAAACAGGGAAATGGCAGAGACTTTGTACATATATTTTGTATCGGTCTTCATGGTAGAAGACACTAAAAGCATCCCAAAAATTGCTAATCAAGGCGGGTAATTAAAACAATCAATATCACTAGAGAAAAAGTACTAAGCAAACTAATGGGACTAAAGATGGACACGTCCCCTGGACCTGATGGCGTGCATCCTAGGGTCTTAAATGAAGTGGCTGCAGAGATAGTAGATCCTTTGGTTGTAATCTATCAAAATTCCCTGGATTCTGAAGAGGTCCCAACAGATTGGAAAACCTCAAATGTAATGCCTCTATTTAAGAACGGAAGGAGACAGAAAGCAGGAAACTATAGACCAGTTAGCCTAACATCTGTCATTAGGAAAATGCTGCTGTCCATTATTAAGGTAGTAGTAGCAGGACATTTAGAAAATCATAATACAGTCAAGCAGAGTCTGCATGGTTTTATGACATGGAAATCATGTTTGACAAATTTGCTGGAGTTCTTTGAAGATGTAATGAGCAGGATGGATAAAGGGGAACCAGTAGATGTGGTGTATTTGGATTTACAAAAGGCATTCGATATGTTAACATAAGAACATAAGAAATAGGAACAGGAGTAGGCCATGCGGCCCCTCGAGCCTGCTCCGCCATTCAATAAGATGATGGCTGATCTGATCATGGACTCAGCTCCACTTCCCTGCCCGCTCCCCATAACCCCTTATCCCCTTATTGTTTAAGAAACTGTCTATTTCTGTGTTAAATTTATTCAATGTCCCAGCCTCCACAGCTCTCTGAGGCAACGAATTCCACAGATTTCAAACCCTCCGAGAGAAGAAATTTCTCCTCATCTCAGTTTTAAATGGGCGGCTCCTTATTCGAAGATCATGCCATCTAGTTCTAGTCTCCCCCATCAATGGAAACATCCTCTCTGCATCAACCTTGTCAAGCCCCCTCATAATCTTATATGTTTTGAAAAGATCATCTCTCATTCTTCTGAATTCCAATGAGTAGAGGCCCAACCTACTCAACCTTTCCTCATAAGTCAACCCGCACATCTCTGGAATTAACCTAGTGAACCTTGGAACATAGAAACACAGAAATTAGGTGCAGGAGCAGGCCATTTGGCCCCTCGAGCCTGCACCACCATTCAATAAGATCATGGCTGATCATTCAACCTCAGTACCCCTTTCCTGCTTTCTCTCCATACCCATTGATCCCTTTGGCCGTAAGGGTCATATCTAACTCCCTTTTGAATATATCCAACGAACTGGCCTCAACAACTTTCTGCGGTAGAGAATTCCACAGGTTAACCACTCTCTGAGTGAAGAAGTTCCTCCTCATCTTGGTCCTAAATGGCTTACCCCTTCTTAGACTGTGACCCCTGGTTCTGGAATTCCCCAGCAACAGGAACATTCTTCCTGCCTCTAACTTGTCTAGCCCGCCAGAATTTTATATGTTTCTATGAGATCCCCTCTCAATCTTCTAAACTCCAGTAGATAAAAGCCCAGTTGATCCAATCTCTCCTCATATGTCAGTCCTGCCATCCCTGGAATCAATCTGGAGAACCTTAGTTGTACTCCCTCAATAGCAAGAACATCCTTCCTCAGATTAGGAGATCAAAACTAAACACAATATTCCAGGTGTGGCCTCACCAAGGCTCTCTACAACTGCAGTAAGACCTCCCTGCTCCTATACTCAAATCCTCTAGCTATGAAGGCCAACATGCCATTTGCCTTCTTCGCCGCCTGCTGTACCTGCATGCCAAACTTCAATGGCTGATGTACCATGACACCCAGGTCCTGTTGCACCTGCCCTTTTCCTAATCTGCCATCATTCAGATAATATTCTGTCTTCCTGTTTTTGCCACCAAAGTGGATAACTTCACATTTATCCACATTATACTGCATCTGCCATGCATTTGCTCACTCACCTAACCTGTCCAAGTCACCCTGCAGTCTCTTAGCATCCGCCTCACAGCTCACACCGCTACCCAGCTTAGTGTCATCTGCAAACTTGGAGATATTACATTCAATTCCTTCATCTAAATCATTGATGTATATTGTAAATAGCTGGGATCCCAGCACTGAACCCTGCGGCACCCCACTGGTCACTGCCTGCCATTCTGCAAAGGACCGTTTATTCCGACTCTCTGCTTCCTGTCTGCCAACCAGTTCTCTATCCACATCAATACGTTACCCCCAATACCATGTGCTTTAATGAACTGCCTTCAAAGCAAGTATATCCTTTCGTACATATGGAAACCAAAACTGCATGCAGTATTCCAGGTGAGGCCTCTTAAACGATAAGGGGATAAGGGGTTATGGGGAGTGGGCGGGGAAATGGAGCTCAATCCATGATCAGATCAGCCATGATCTTATTGAATGGTGGAGCAGGCTCGAGGGGCCGTATGGCCTACTCCTGTTCCTATTTCTTATTGTCTTATGTAATACCCTGTACAACTGTAGCAAGACATCCCTGCTTTTATACTCCATACCCTTTGCAATAAAGGCGAAGATTCTATTGGCCTTCCTGATCACTTGCTGTACCTGCATTTTAACCTTTTGTGTTTCATGCACAAGTACCCCCAGGTCCCGCTGTACTGCAGCACTTTGCAATCTTTCTCCATTTAAATAATAACTTGCTCTTTGATTTTTTTCTGCCAAAGTGCATGACCTCACATTTTCCAACATTATACTCCATCTGCCAAATTTTTGCCCACTCACTTAGCCTGTTTATGTCCTTTTGCAGATTTTTTGTGTCCTCCTCACACATTGCTTTTCCTCCCATCTTTGTATCATCAGCAAACTTGGCTATGTTACTTCGGTCCTTTCTTCCAAGTCGTTAATATACATTGTAAATAGTTGGGGTCCCAGCATTGATCCCTGTGGCACCCCACTAGTTACTGGTTGCCAACCATAGAATGAACCATTTATCCTGACTCTCTGTTTTCTGTTAGTTAGCCAATCCTCTACCCATGCTATCCCCGCAACCCCGTGAACTTTTATCTTGTGCAGTAACCTTTTATATGGCACCTTGTCAAATGCCTTCTAGAAGTCCAAATACGCCACATCCACTGGTTCCCCTTTATCCACCCTGTTCATTACATCTTCAAAGAATTCCAGCAAATTTGTCAAACATGACTTCCCCTTCATAAATCCATGCTGACTCTGCCTGACTGAATGTTGCTTCTCAAAATATCCTACAACTGCTTCTTTGATAATGGACTCCAACATTTTCCCAATCACAGATGTTAGGCTAACTGGTCTATAGTTTCATGCTTTTTGTCTGCCTCCTTTTATAAATAGGGACGGTACATTTGCAGTTTTCCAATCTGCTGGGACCTCCCCAGAATCCAGGGAATTTTGATAAATTCCAACCAATGCATCCACAATCCCTACCGCTACTTCTCTTAAGTTCCTAGGATGCAAGCCATCAGGTCCAGGGGATTTATCTGCCTTTAGTCCCATTATCTTACTGAGTACCACCTCCTTAGTGATTGTGATTGTATTAAGTTCCTCCCCCGCTATAGCACCTTGACTATCCACTGTTGGAATATTGTTAGTATCCTCTACCGTAAAGACTGATACAAAATATTTGTTCAGAGTTTCTGCCATCTCCATGTTCCCCATTACTAATTCCCTGGTCTCGTCCTCGAAGGGACCAACATTTACTTTAGCCACTTTTTTCCTTTTTATATACCTATAGAATCTCTTGCTATCTCTTTTTATATTTTGTGCTAGTTTACTTTCAAGGTCTATCTTCCCTTTCTTAATTTTTTTAGTCATTCTTTTCTGGCTTTTAAAAGCTTCCCAGTCTTCTGTCCTCCCACTAATTTTGGCCACTTTGTATGCCCTTGTTTTTAATTGGATACCGTCCTTTATTTCTTTAGTTTTGCCACATAAACGTTTACTGCACACTGGATTGGGGGTAATATGGATAGATGATTGGCTAACAGAAAACAGAGATTCGGGATAAATGGGTAATTTTCCGGTTGGCAAACTGTAACTCGTAGGATGCCACAGGGATCAGTGCTGGGGCCTCAACTATTTACAATCTATAGCAATGACTTGGATAAAGGGACCGAGTGTAATGTAACCAAGTTTGCTGATGATGCATAGATAGGTGGGAAAGCAAGTTGTGAGGAGGATGCAAAGAATCTGCAAAGGGAAATAGATAGGCTCAGTGAGTGGGTAAAATTTTGGCAGATGGAGTATAATATGGGAAAATGTGAGATTGTCCACTTTGGTAGGAAAAATAAAAAAGCAAATTACAAAATGCTGAGTTACAGAGAGATCTGGCGGTTCTTGTACATGAAACACAAAAAGTTAGCATGCAGGTACAGCAAATAATTAGCAAGGCAAATGGAATGTTGGCCTTTATTGCAAGGGGAATGGAGTATAAAAGTAGGGAAGTCCTACTACAACTGTACAGGGCATTGGTGAGACCACACCTGGAGTACTGCGTACAGTTTTGGTCTCCTTATTTAAGGAGGAATATACTTGCATTGGATGCAGTTCAGAGAATGTATACGAGGTTGATTCCTGAGATGAAGGAGTTGTCTTATGAAGAAAGGTTGAGCAGGTTGGGCCTATACTCATTGGAGTTTAGAAGAATAAGAGGTGATCTTATTTAAACCTATATGATTCTGAGGGGGCTTGACAGGGTAGATGCAGCGAGGATGTTTCCCCTTGTGGGGGAATCTAGAACTAGGGGACATAGTTTCAGAATAAGCGGTCGCCCATTTCAAATGGAAATGAGGGAGAATTTCTTCTTTGAGGATCATGAATCTTTGGAATTCTCTACCCCAGATAGCTGTGGAGGCTGGGTCTTTGAATAGATTTAAGATGGAGATAGACAGATTTTTGAATGATAAGGGAATCAAGAGTTAAGGAGAGCAGGCAGGGAAGTGGAGTTGAGGCCAAGATCAGATCAGCCGTGATCTTATTGAATGGCGGAGCAGGCTCTCTTACCGCCGATATGGATGCGGCAGTGTTGAGCGAAATTCCGCTTTTTCAGCGGCTAACCGGAGCAGAGTTGTGATGAGTGCGGTAATGGGCTGGTTTCAGCAGTGTGGCAGCAGAGTGGCGTTTGGACCATGCCTAACCAATTGATCCTAACAATGCAGCTGCTCCCTGGCCTTCTTAAAGGGCAGGTTTTGCAACTGTGTCTTGTTTGGTCTGAGTTGCTTCAGAGGAGATGGCTGCAGGGGGACCTTTGAGGAGAGCCAGCCGCTTCAGCAATGCTGAGCTGGAAAGTCTGATACAAGCTGTGGAGGGAAGGAGGCGATTATTCTTCCCTGATAATGGTGGGCGACCAAGTAGGAGCGTAATCCAAAATGCCTGGAGGGAGATTGCCGAGAATTCACCAGCACATCACAACCCAATGCAGGAAAAGGCTCACCGACCTTATTCGACTTATGAAAGTGAGTACATCTTCCCCCAACGCCTCACCTTACATCTGCAAGACTCTCCTTCACCTCAACTTCTTTCTCACCAGCACTATATAGTAGCTGAAGTAGCATTTGATTGCTGAGGCATGTATGTGCGCACTCTCACAATGAAGGTTCCCTTGCATGTGAGATTCACAGCTGCATGTAATGGACCCACACTTGCACTAATTGCTCAGGCCTCAATAAACTCCGACTGACCAACCCTTCTTTGGTTTGCAGGCCAAGGTGGTGCGCAACTGTGCCCAGCAACATGCCACTGGTGGGGGCAAGTCTGAAAATGTTGAGCTGACTGACCTGGAGGAGAGGATGCAGCAACTAGTGGGCATGCATGTTGGATTCCCTATGGCTGATGGTCACACCGATGCTGCTGGGGGCAGCATGGGTAAGTGAAGGCCTTTGTGCAAGGCTATTACACCCTGACAGTATTATCGGCTACCTGGCAATTACTTATGCTTCTGTGCAAGCTGCTTGCTGCATGGTACAATGCACCACCTTACCATCACGGCACCCCTTGTCCGATTTATGATTGCAGATGAGACCCTGAGTGTCAGCCAAAGCGAGACAGACACCCTTGATGCGACTGGCAGCCAGAGTCAGGAGGACACACTTGAGGCCGTGGATGATCTAGGTGGCATGTCGGATGAGGGAGATGGAGAGAGGGAGTGCTGTACCAGCAGCACCGCATCACTGCTTCCTACAGTCCCACGCTCCAGCTCAGATACTGGAGTCTGCGGTCGGGTAACCTAGGGGGTCTGCACTAGGTGACGCACCGGGGCCTAGCAGACTGCAGCATGGTGAAGGGCAAAGGGAAGCTTAGCTGCCATCCCTCGGTGGGGGGGGGGGGGGGCGGGGCGGGGGGCAGGGTGGGGGGAGAGTGCACAGCCTCGTCCTGCTGAGGAGGGCTCAAATGAGCCCATCGATGTTGGGGCTTATGAACAAAGGGAGGAGGCCATGCAATCCGAGCTCTTGGTAGAAATGCAAGAGATGCCCGTAAGGCTGTCACAAGTGGTCAGGAGCATGAAGGAGTCCACCTCCTGCATTGTCAACTCAGCTTTGCGCACACCATGGGGACCATCATTGCCAGTGTGCAGACAATGGTGAACTCCCAGAGTGACTGTGCAAATCCAGCTGTGATGCCGTGTAGTAGGCAAGGTCATAGCTGCCATTGAAGCACAGGTGCGAGGGAACAAGCGTTGCTGTGCTTCTTTGGACAGGATGGCCGCTGTCTTGGAAGCTCAGAATGCTCTCATGCACTCTGAGCAACAGGCCACAGAGCATCGTTGGTGCCTTCAAGAGTGTGGCTGCTCTCATGCAGTCTCAGCTGGATGCTACGTGAGATCTGACCGCTGCCATCGCGGCTGGTTCCATCACGGTTCACCGGAGGCTTAACGGTGCCACCCTACCCTACCGATCTGTGCTCCAGCAGATTGGTGATGATGGTGAGGTGCTGCCCCAGGGGAGTGGCGCAGGCTCCTCGGAGCAGGATACTTGTTATGTTTAGAATAACTACACAAGACTGAATACTGTAAGCTTAAACTGATGTGACCTTCGACTCTTTAATAAAACTCCAGAGTGCCAAAGCATCATTGCAGACAACCTTTTATATTTGCTTACATGAGGTATGCAGGTGACGCTTGGGCTTCCAACAGTTGCGCTCTCTGGTGGCAAGTCTTACACAGTTTTAATGTTTACTTATATAACATCACTCCCCCCCGCAAAGCCTTTGATACAAGTTATTTACAAATTGAGGCGGTCCGTGGCCCTTCGCTCCCTGGTTGAACGCCTGGCATGGGTGAGTTGGTCGGGCCATTGCTGCACTGCAGCGTGGCTGGTCTGACCGGGCTGTTGGGCATGCTGGGTTCATCCTCTTGATTGACGGCGAGGTCGATTGCTGGTTGGGTGTGTGTTGATGGATCGATGATGGTGATGTCCTCTTCAAGTTGTTCCTGGTGGTCAGTGAATCGAAGTTTGGTCTGATCTAAATGCTTTCTGCACGTTTGTCCATTACATAGTTTGACAATAAACACTCGATTCTCCTCCTTGGCCAAGACAGTGCCAGCAACCCATTTGGGATCATAGCCATAATTAAGGACAAATACAGGGTCGTTTACATCAATGTCACGTGATACAGCCGCGTGATCATGGTACATGTTTTGCCGGTGACGCCGGGTTTCCACGTGATCATTAAGATCTGGGAGGATGAAGGAGAGCCTGGTTTTGATGGTCTCTTCATTAACAATTCCACTGGGGGAACCCTGGTAAGCAAGTGGGGTCGCGTCCGGTAGCTGAGCAGAACCCGTGATAAATGAGTCTGCAGGGAGCCGTCCGTCCCGCATTTCAAGCTCTGCTTGATAGTTTGGACTGCCTGTTCTGCTTGACCGTTGGATGCGGGCTTAAACGGGGCAGACGTGACATGTTTGATGCCATTGCGGGTCATAAACTCGTTGAATTCCGAGCTGGTGAAACATGGTCCATTGTCAATGACAAGGATGTCGGGTGTAATGGGTTTTCACAGGGTTGTTGTTGTGCCTTGGGTGTCTCTCTCTGGGCTTCTGCCCTCACAGCTTATGCCTGGCCTGTGAGGTACCCTGAGTGCTGCAAGAGCACCCCTGGAGAGACTGTGTCCACAGCTTATGAAGGGGGTTTTGAGACTCGTGCGTCCCCACAGCTTATGCCTAGCCTGTGAGGCACCTGTGAGTGTCAAACACTCCTAACCCCTTCTTCCCTAGCCTGTGACACACAGTTGAGCGTTTTCGAGGCGCTCCTAGCTTCCCTTACACGGTTCTGACATAAGACTCACGATCAGGAGATGTAATACAATAGAACTGAGACAAGGTGATTCCAAGAGGAACTTTAGGCTTCCAATTTATTTGACAAGGTGTAACTCAACAAACAGCAATACACCAACAAAACAATCCCCCTAAATCCCACTAAAACGGACCCAACGAAAATCTTTACACCAGTTTAGCAGTACAATGCCCAACCTCCCACCTTTCCTGGCCTAACTGAGTTGGGAGTTCTGGGGACCGGAGGTTATACTCACTACTGTGCCTTCCGCAGTCTGGTGGTTTGTTTCTTCTATCTTCGGTGTCTTCGGACACTGGTTTTCCTTCAGTGTCGAGAGGCTTGTGGTTGTGGTTGTTGAATCACGAGGGCAGGGAAAATCATCACTTCTTTTTTCACTACGTCAGAAACCCCTTTTTTATAGCCAGATTATCCAGTCCGCCTCTCCTGCTGAAGTCGATTCTTCTCATTGGTGGACTTTTGATTTTGAAAAATGCAGCAGTTTGAAGTTTTTAGGTTTTTTTCTCACTGATCTTAACCTACTCAAGGTTTGAGTGGGTGTTGATTGCATTGGCCTCCTGTAGCCATTGTGCTAGTCTGGCCTGAGCCAGATATTTCTATGCCTGATGAAAAAGGTGTTGGAATATGTATGTGGCATTGTTTAAATGCTAATGTTTTCAAGGGGCAAGTTTCGAGGGTATACAGTTCCCAGACAATTTGATTAGTTCCAATGTCCAAACTGGCCCTTTTGATATTGACTCCACTCCTTTTCTTGCAGACCTTTTAAAAAATCCCAAATTCGATTAAAGTTCGTAGTTTCTTCCATGTGCACTTTAGGATTTCAAATTTTCTGGTAGATAGTTCCAAATTAAATTCCCTTTCCTATGAGTCCAAACACTGGGGGGGGGGGTCTCCATTTGTGTCCCAAAGTTTTCCTTCCATCGGTTTCAATTCACAGCACAGACTGATCCCACAGCCCTTTCCCTTCTGGGTAAAATGAGGGGGTTTTCGTCCTCCCCTACACGGGCAAGCCATGGGTGGCGAACATGGCCCGGAGGCTTTCAATGGTGGCAGTGGACGTGCAGGATGAAATGATTACACATTCAATCCATTTAGATTAAGCGTCCACTACTACTAAGAACATCTTTACTAGAAGGGGGCCAGCGAAATCTACATGGATCCTGGACCATGGTTTGGAGGGTCATGACCACAGATTCAGTGGAGCCTCCCTTAGTGCATTGCTCAACTGTGAGCAAGTGTTACATTGGTGTACGTATGACTCCAAATCCGAGTCAATGCCGGGCCACCAAACGTGCAACCTGGCGATAGCCTTCATCATGACTATGCCTGCGTGGGTACTGTTTAGGTTGTGTATAAACGTTTCCCTGCCTTTACCCCATAACGCAATTACCCCAGAAGAGACAATCCGACTGGATGGACATTTCATCTTTATATCGGTGAAGCGGCTTAATTTCATCTTGCATTTCCCCGGGAATAGCCGACCAGCTCCCATTGAGGATGCAACTTTTTACTAGGTCCAGCTAGTCCAGGTCCTGATCTGGCGAGCCATGACAGTTAACCCCTTGCTCTCAAAAACATCCATGACCAGAAGCAAGTCTGCAGGTTGCACCATTTCCACCCCGGTGGTGGGCAATGGTAGCCGACTGAGGGCATCAGCACAGTTCTTCGTGCCTGGTCTGTGGCGGATAACATAGTCATAAGCAGACAATGTTAATGTCCATCTTTGGATGCGGGACAAAGCATTGGTGTTTATACCTTTGCTTTCTGAAAACAGCAAAGTGAACAGTTTGTGGTCGGTTTCAAGCTCGAACCGGAGTCCAAATAGGTATTGGTGCATTTTCTTAACCCCGTATACGCATGCTAATGCCTCTTTCTTGACCATACTGTAGGCTCTTTCAGCCTTAGATAGACTTCTAGACACATATGCAACCGGCTGCAGTTTGCCTCATACATTGGTTTGCTGTAACACACACCCGACCCCATATGAAGATGCATCACAAGCTAGCTTTACATGGATCATACAATACAAATAACTTGTTAGAATATAGCAGGTTTCTGGCCTTCTCAGATTTACCCCAAACCCAGTCATCACCCTTACGTAGCAACATGTACAATGGTTCCAGCAAAGTGCTCAACCCGGGTAGAAAGTTATCAAAAATAGTTGAGGAGTCCCAGGAACGAATGCAGCTCCATCACATTCTGTGGTCTGGGTGCGTTCTTGATGGACTCCGTCTTTGAGTCCGTAGGTCTGATGCCATCTTTCTCACCAAAAATTTGACCTCTGGTGCCAGGAAAACACACTTGGAGCATTTCAGCCTGAGTCCCACTCTGTCTAGTTGACTTAGAACCTCTTCCACGTTGTGCAGGTGTTCGATGGTGTCACGACCGGTGATCAGGATGCCGTCTTGAAACACAACGGTGTGCGGAACCGATTTCAACAGACTCTCCATGTTCCGCTGGAAATTGGCAGCAGCCGAGCGAATCCCAAAAGGGCATCTGTGGTATATAAACTGTTATATATGTGGACTTGTATTTACTCTGTACAGCCACCAGATGGCTCATTCCCCAGAGTCCCAAGGGATCCCATAATCCCTTGGGAACACAGGTATTTAAGAAGGCCTCACAGGTTGGAGAGGCACTCTGGAGACCTGCAATAAAAGACTAAGGTCACACTTTACTTTGAGCTCACACTGTTCAGTCTGACTCTTTCTCCATACACAACAAATGGCGAAGAGATACAGATAGCGAACCCAAAGATGCAGAGAACACTGGGCATCCTGGAGAAATTTTCGGAGGAAGATGATTGGGAAACTTTTGTGGGGCGACGCGACCAATACTTTGTGGCCAATGAGCTAGATGGGGAAGAGAGTGCTGCCAAACACAGAGCGATCCTCCTCACTGTCTGTGGGGCACCAACCTATGGCCTCATGAAGAATCTGCTCACTCCAGCGAAACCCACAGAGAAATCATACGACGATTTGTGCACACTGGTGCGAGAGCATTTGAATCCGAAGGAAAGCGTTCTGATGGCGAGGTACCGGTTCTACACCGACAAAAGATCTGAAGGCCAGGAAGTGGCGAGTTATGTCGCCGAGCTGAGACGCCTTGCAGGACATTGCGAATTTGAAGGACATTTGGAGCACATGCTCAGAGACTTTTTTGTACTTGGCATTGGCCACGAAACCATACTTCGCAAGCTTTTGACTGTAGAGACCCCAGCCTTGAGTAAGGCCGTAGCGATAGCCCAGGCGTTCATTGTCACAAGTGACAATACTAAGCAAATCTATCAGCACACAAGTGCTGCTACAAGTACTGTGAACAAAGTGATGTTTTCGAACCATAACGTACAGGGCAGGTCACACATACCTGCAGCTACATGTCCGCAGATGTCTCAGAGTCCACCATCAAGGGTGATGAATGTAAGGCCATTAACAACTTGTTGGCGCTGTGGGGGTGATCATCGTTTCCATTCATGCCGATTCAAAGGATACATTTGCAAGGGCTGTGGAACAATGGGACACCTCCAACGAGTATGCAGACGAGCAGCTAAGCCTGTTAAACCAGAAAATCATCATGTTGCAGAGGAGGACAGATCCATGGAGGATCACTATGAACCAGAGCCTCAGATAGAGGAGGCAGAGGTACATGGGGTGCACACATTCACCATGAATTGTCCCCCGATAATGCTGAATGTTGAACTAAATGGACTCCCGGTGTCAATGGAGCTGGACACGGGCGCGAGCCAGTCCATCATGGGCAAAAAGACTTTCGAAAGGTTGTGGTGCAACAAAGCCTCAAGGCCAGTCTTAACTCCAGTTCGCACGAGACTAAGAACTTACACTAAAGAACTGCTATCACAAAGGTCTCCTACGATGGAGCAGTGCACAAGCTACCATTCTGGGTGGTACCAGGCGATGATCCCACGCTGCTCGTCAGGAGCTGGCTGGGTAAGATACGCTGGAACTGGGACGACGTCCAAGAGCTATCGCCCGCTAACGACACTTCGTGTGCCCAGGTCTTAAACAAATTTCCTTTGCTGTTTGAACCAGGCATCGGGAAATTCCAAGGAGCAAAAGTGAAGATCCACCTAATTCCGGAGGCGTGACCCATCCATCACAAGGCGAGAGCAGAACCGTACATGATGAGAGAAAGGGTAGAGATCGAGTTAGACCAGCTGCAACGAGAGGGCATCATTTAAGCGATCGAGTTCAGCGAGTGGGCCAGTCTTATTGTTCCAAGCCTCAAGGGAGACAGCACTGTCAGAATCTGTGGCGATTACAAAGTAACTATCAATCGTTTCTCCCTGCAGGACCAATACCCACTACTAAAAGCCGACGACCTCTTTGCAACGCAGGCGGGAGGAAAGACGTTCACGAAGCTGGATCTGACTTCAGCCTACATGACGCAGGAACTGGAGGAATCGTCGAAGGCCCTCACCTGCATGAACACGCACAAAGGTCTTTTTGTTTATAACAGATGCCTGTTTGGAATCCGATCAGCGGCGGTGATATTCCAGAGAAACATGGAAAGTTTACTGAAGTCGGTTCCGCACACCATGGTCTTCCAGGACGACATCTTGGTTGCAGGTTGGAACACAGTCGAGCACCTGCAGAACCTGGGGGAGCTTAGTCGACTCAACCGTGTGGGGCTCAGGTTAAAACGCTCGAAGTGCGTTTTCCTGGCGCCTGAAGTGAAGTTCTTGGGAAGGAGGATTGCGGCGGACGGCATCAGGTCCATCAACACGAAGACGGAGGCAATCGAGAACGCACCGAGGCCACAGAATGTGACGGAGCTGCGGTCGTTTCTGGGACTCTTGAACTACTTTGGTAACTTCTTACCGGGTCTCAGCACCCTGATAGAACCACTACATGTCTTACTACAAAAAGGGGGCGAATGAGTTTGGGGCAAAAGCCAAGAAAGTGCCTATGTAAAAGCGAGAAAATTGTTAGGCTCAAACAAATTGCTTGTGTTGTATGTTCCATGTAAGCGTTTGGTACCAACATGTGATGCGTTGTCATATGACGTCAGGTGTGTATTGCAACAAGCTAATGATTTCGGGAAACTGCAACCGATTGCTTATGCATCCAGGAGTCTGTCTATGGGCGAGAGAGCCTACAGCATTATTGAAAAGGAAGCGTTAGCGTGTGTCTATGGGGTAAAGAAAATGCATCAATACCTGTTTGGGCTAAAATTCGAATTGGAAACTGACCATATGCCACTTATATCCCTGTTTTCCGAGAGTAAAGGGATAAATACCAATGCATTGGCCCGTATCCATAGATGGGCACTCACATTGTCCGCGTACAACTATACCATCCACCACAGGCCAGGCACAGAAAACTGCACCGATGCTCTCAGTAGGCTGCCATTGCCCACAACGGGGGTGGAAATGGCACAACCCGCAGATCTATCCATGGTTATGGAAGCATTTGAGAGTGAGTAATCACCCGTCACTGCCCGGCAGATCAAAATCTGGACAAGCCAGGACCCCTTATTGGGCCCAAGTTTCCACATGATTTGCACCTGATTTTTAGGAGCAACTGGTTGAGAACGGACTATCTTAGAAATCGCAATTCTTCACATTTTTTTTTCTGCAGTTCTAGTCAGGTAGAACAGTTCTACTTTGGAACAGAATTTTTTCTTCAAAAGGGGGCGTGTCCGGCCACTGACGCCTGATTTCAAAGTTTCCACAGTGAAAACATACTCCAAACTAAGTTAGAATGGAGCAAGTGAAGATTTTTGTAGAACTGAAAAAACCTGTTCTACACATTAAAAAATCAGGCGCAGGTTACAAATTAGGCGGAGTGGGGGGAGGGGGGGGAGGGAACTCATTAAATTCTACAATAAATCCTTATTTATACTTCTACAAATATTATACAAATAAATCCAACCTGAATAAACATTTATAAGCAAAGAAAAGATTAAATAAACGATCTTCCTACCTGTGTGAAAGTGCTTCAGCCAGGGAGAATTCTGCAGCCGTCCGTTGCCGCTGAGCAGGAGGGGGGTGGGGGGGGTGAAAGCCGTTCGTGCCGCTGAGCGGGAGGGGGGCGGGGGAGGAGAAAGCGGTTTGTTGTTGTGGAAGGGAGGGAGGGGAAGGAGACAGCGGGTTGTTGTTGTGGAAGGGAGGGAGGGGAAGGAGACAGCGGTTTGTTGCCGCGGAGGGGAGGGAGGGGAAGGAGACAGCGGTTTGTTGCCGCGGAGGGGAGGGAGGGGAAGGAGACAGCGGTTTGTTGCCGCGGAGGGGAGGGAGGGGAAGGAGACAGCCGTTTGTTGCCGCGGAGGGGAGGGAGGGGAAGGAGACAGTGAGAAGGGTAGCCTCAGTGCTGATGTGCTGATGGCAATGTGATTTTATTAAAAAATGTTCAAAAATTAAACAGCTACAAAGAACTACAAAAATGGCCGAGTGCCAATGTTTTTTTTCACACTGAGCATGCGCGAACGCTCCAACGTGCACGCGCAGCGTTGCCGGCAGGAAAAAAACTAATTTAAATAGTACCCGCCCCCTCCCACTTACAAAGTCGGCGCGAGTGTAGGCTCCGCCCCCCTGGGCGCCGCGCCAAACAGACAAGGAGCTGTAAAGCGCTCGAGAATAGCGCGTTTTTTTTCTGGCGCCGTTTTAGGCGCGAAAAACGGGCGCCCAGCTCGAAGGGGCGCCTGTTTTTTATCCTGTGGCAACTTGGGCCCATTATCTCTAGTCAAAAGCTGTGTGCTTCACGGGAGCTGGTCCAGTGTCCCAGTGGAAATGCAGGAAGAGATAAAGCCATTCCAGCGGTGCAAAGATGAAATGTCTATACAGGCAGACTGCCTTCTATGGGGCAATCGAGTAGTGGTCCCCAAGAAGGGCAGAGAAACCTTCATCAATGACCTCCACAGTACCCACCCAGGCATCGTAATGATGAAAGCGATAGCCAGATCCCACGTGTGGTGGCCCGGTATCAATGCGGACTTAGAGTCCTGCGTTCACAGATGTAATACATGCTCGCAGTTAAGCAATGTACCCAGGGATGCGCTGCTAAGTTTATGGTCTTGGCCCTCCAAACCGTGGTCTAGGGTACACGTCGACTATGCAGGCCGGTTTTTGGGTAAAATGTTCCTTGTGGTTGTAGACGCGTACTCCAAGTGGATTGAATGTGAGATAATGTCGGCTAGCACGTCTGCTGCCACCACTGAAAGCCTGCGGGCCATGTTTGCCACACACGGCTTACCCGATGTCTTACCAGTGCTGAGTTCAAAGAATTCATGACCCGTAACGGGATCAAACATGTCACATCTGCCCCATTTGAACCAGCGTCCAATGGCCAGGCAGAGAGAGCAGTGCAAACATCAAGCAAGGCTTGAAGAGGTTAACTGAAGGCTCACTGCAGACTCGCCTATCCCGAGTCCTGCTTAGCTATCGCACGAGACCACACTCACTCACTGGGATCTCACCCGCTGAACTGCTCATGAAAAGAGTACTTAAGACAACGCTCTCGTTAGTTCACCCTGATCTACCTGAACAGGTAGAGAGCAGGTGGCTTCAACAAAGTGCATACCATGACAGCGCAAGTGTGTCACGCGAGATTGAAGTCAATGATCTTGTATTTGTATTAAATTATGGACAAGGTCCCAAGTGGCTTCCTGGCACTGTCGTGGCCAAAGAGGGGAGCAGGGTGTTTCAGGTCAAACTTTCAAATGGACTCATTCACCAGAAACACTTGGACCAAATCAAACTCAGATTCTCGGACCACCCTGAGCAACCCACCTTGGACCCTACCTTTTTTGATCCCCCAACACACACACCAGTGGCAACCGACACCAAGCAGAACCCAACACACCAGGCAGCCCAGCAAGGCCAGCTGCACAGCAGCCCAGCAAGGGCCCAACAAATGATTCAAGAACACCAGCTTTCACACCGAGATGATTAACCAGGGCAAGAAGGGCCCCAGATCGACTCACATTGTAAATAGTTACACTGTTGACTTTGGCGGGGAATGTTGTTATATATGTATACTTGTATTTACTCTGTCCATTCCTGGAGTCCCAAGGGATCCCATAATCCCATAATCCCATCAGAAGACGTCACAGGTTGGAGAGGCACTCTGGAGACCTGCAATAAAAGACTAAGGTCACACTTTACTTTGAGCTCACAGTGTTCAGTCTGACTCTTTCTCCATACACAACATAATCATTTGTGTGTATTGATACACGTCAATCTTTTCGAAAATTCAGCCAGCTCCTGTGTCATGTAAGCGGAGGTTAGACCTAATTTGGTGAAAGACTTCCCCCCTACTATCGTTGCGAATAGGTCATCCGTCTTGGTGGATACTGGTCTTGTAACGAGACTCGGTTGATCGATACCTTGTAGTCTCTGCAGATTCTAACCATGCCATCTCTTTTCAACACTGGAACAATTGGTTTGGCCCACTCGTTGAAGTCAACTGGCAATATGATTCCCTCTCATTGAAGTCTGTCGATCTCGACTTTCTCCCTCATCCTATATGGAACCGCTCGAGCCTTGTGATGAACAGGCCGTGCATCAAGGACTAGATGGATCTGCACCTTGGTGCCTGTGAATTTGCCGATGCCTGGTTCAAATAGTGACGGAAATTTGCTCAGCACTTGAGCGCACGAGACATCATCCACCGAAGATAGTGCTTTGATGTCATCCCAGTTCCATCGAATCTTTCCTAGCCAGCTTCTGCCGAACAGCATTGGGCCATCGCCTGGTACAATCCATAGTGATAAGTCATGCACAGCTCCATCGTACAATACTTTCACTACTGCACTGCCAATGACTGGTATGAGCTCTTTGGTGTAAGTGCGCAGCTTTGTATAAATCGGGCTCAGTTTGGGCCTTTGTGCCTTGTTGCTCCACAGTTTCTCAAAAGCCTTCTGGTTCATAATTGACTGCCTCGCCCCCGTATCCAACTCCATGGAAAATGGAATGCCATTTAATTTGACTTTCAGCATTGTAGGAGAGCTCCTGGTGGTGATGGTGTGTACCCCATATACTTCTTCCTCGGCCTCGGGTTGAGTCGCCTCTCTTACTCGTTCTGTGAGATCTGCTTCGGATCGACCATCTTCTGCCGACTCTGCCATGTGATGAGTTGCAGCATGTTTGCACATTCACTGGAGGTATCCCATTGTTTCGCAGTCTTTGCACACGTAGTGCTTGAATTGACATTGATGGACTCTATGATTACCCCTGCAAGGCCAACATAGTGTTAATGGATTCGCATTCATGCCCTATGGCGGACTCTGAGTCATCGTAGGTCTTGCAGCTGCAGACATGTAGGCCCTGCTATGTACAGTTTTGCCTGCTAGTGGCGTTATTTTATGCACAGTACTTGCAGGTGAGCTTCGATGCTGAGAAGATATCAGTTTAGTATTATTGTTCGTGGACATGAAAGCCTGCGCTATCGTGATGGCCTTGTTCAGGTCTGGAGATTCGGCAGACAGCAGTTTGCGAAGAATGACCTCGTGGCCGATTCCAAGCAAGAAAATGTCCCGCAGCATTTCGCCCAAATATCCAGCAAAATCGCAAAGTCCTGCAAGGCGTCTTAGGTCAGCAACATAACTCGCCACGTCCTGGCCCTTGGAGCGATGGCACATATAGAAGCGATACCTGACCATTAAAATACTCTCCTTCAGCTTGAGGTGTTCCCGAACCAGCGTACACAACTCTACATATGTCTTTTCCGTTGGTTTCGTCGGTGCTAGCAGAAGCTTGATGACGCCATATGTTGTAGATCCACAATCGGTGAGGAGAATCGCCTTGCGCTTGATCGCTTTATGGACTGCATCAAGCTCATTGGCCACGAAGTACTGGTCGAGACATTCAGTGAAAGCTTCCCAATCATCACCCTCTACAAATCGCTCAAAAATACCAACGGCAGCCATAACCGCATGAAAGTTCGTGATCTGTTACTTGTCGCCAATTGTTATATTTAGAATAACTCCACAAGACTGAGTACTGTAAGCTTAAACTGATTTGACCTGATTGAACAAGTACTTTGGTTCGGTATTCACTGAGGAGGACACAAACAACCTTCCGGATATAAAAGGGGTCGGAGGGTCTAGTAAGGAGGAGGAACTGAGGGAAATCCTTATTAGTCGGGAAATTGTGTTGGGGAAATTGATGGGATTGAAGGCTGATAAATCCCCAGGGCCTGATGGACTGCATCCCAGAGTACTTAAGGAGGTGGCCTTGGAAATAGTGGATGCATTGACAGTCATTTTCCAACATTCCATTGACTCTGGATCAGTTCCTATGGAGTGGAGGGTAGCCAATGTAACCCCACTTTTTAAAAAAGGAGGGAGAGAGATAACAGGGAATTATAGACCGGTCAGCCTGACATCGGTAGTGGGTAAAATGATGGAATCAATTATTAAGGATGTCATAGCAGTGCATTTGGAAAGAGGTGACATGATAGGTCCAAGTCAGCATGGATTTGTGAAAGGGAAATCATGCTTGACAAATCTTCTGGAATTTTTTGAGGATGTTTCCAGTAGAGTGGACAAGGGAGAACCAGTTGATGTGGTATATTTTGACTTTCAGAAGGCTTTCGACAAGGTCCCACACAAGAGATTAATGTGCAAAGTTAAAGCACATGGGATTGGGGGTAGTGTGCTGACATGGATTGAGAACTGGTTGTCAGACAGGAAGCAAAGAGTAGGAGTAAATGGGGACTTTTCAGAATGGCAGGCAGTGACTAGTGGGATACCGAAGGTTCTGTGCTGGGGCCCCAGCTGTTTACACTGTACATTAATGATTTAGACGAGGGGATTAAATATAGTATCTCCAAATTTCGTTGATGACACTAAGTTGGGTGACAGTGTGAGCTGCGAGGAGGATGCTATGAGGCTGCAGAGTGACTTGGATAGGTTAGGTGAGTGGGCAAATGCATGGCAGATGAAGTATAATGTGGATAAATGTGAGGTTATCCACTTTGGTGGTAAAAACAGAGAGACAGACTATTATCTGAATGGTGACAGATTAGGAAAAGGGGAGGTGCAACGAGACTTGGGTGTCATGGTACATCAGTCATTGAAGGTTGGCATGCAGGTACAGCAGGCGGTTAAGAAAGCAAATGGCATGCTGGCCTTCATAGCGAGGGGATTTGAGTACAGGGGCAGGGAGGTGTTGCTACAGTTGTACAGGGCCTTGGTGAGGCCACACCTGGAGTATTGTGTACAGTTTTGATCTCCTAACCTGAGGAAGGACATTCTTGCTATTGAGGGAGTGCAGCGAAGGTTCACCAGACTGATTCCCGGGATGGCGGGACTGACCTATCAAGAAAGACTGGATCAACTGGGCTTGTATTCACTGGAGTTCAGAAGAATGAGAGGGGACCTCATAGAAACGTTTAAAATTCTGACGGGGTTAGACAGGTTAGATGCAGGAAGAATGTTCCCAATTTTGGGGAAGTCCAGAACCAGGAGACACAGTCTAAGGATAAGGGGTAAGCCATTTAGGACCGAGATGAGGAGGAATTTCTTCACCCAGAGAGTGGTGAACCTGTGGAATTTTCTACCACAGAAAGTTGTTGAGGCCAATTCACTAAATATATTCAAAAAGGAGTTAGATGGAGTCCTTACTACTAGGGGAATCAAGGGGTATGGTGAGAAAGCAGGAATGGGGTACTGAAGTTGCATGTTCAGCCATGAACTCATTGAATGGCGGTGCAGGCTAGAAGGGCCGAATGGCCTACTCCTGCACCTATTTTCTATGTTTCTATGTTTCTATGACCTTAATCTCTTTAATAAAACTCCAGAGTGCCAAAGCAGCATGGCAGACAACCTTTTATACTCGCTTGCATGAGGTGTGCACGTGATCCTTGGACCTCCAACAGGTGTGCCCTCTGGTGGCAAATCATACAGTTATAATGTTTACATACATAACAATACTGGTGTGGGCTCTCATGCTCCCAGCAGTCCTGAGCCGAGACCTGCCACTCCACCATTGCTGCCAACCATGGAATCATCCCAGCCACTTCCAACTGAAGGCGCAGAGGAGGTTGCGGCCCAGTCTGCAGCCCAGACTTCCAGGGCCAGAGCTGGTCGAGGGCTTCCGAGAAGGACATCTGTAGCTTCCTCTACAGACACACAGCAGCCTTCCCATAGCCATGAGGTAGCCACAGGGGAGACACTGCGGCGTAGTGTAAGGATAGGTCTGCATAAGTGGGGTAATAAGGAGTTGCACAAGGGTGGTAATTGATAATGTTGATGTTTTGTGCACCCATTGTTTGGGGTGTAATAAATCTTGGTTTTGTTTTGGAAATTTCTGAATAGGTCTCTCATTTAACTGTGCGGGAATGATGTGTGAGAGAGCTCAGATGTTGGCCCATGGACATGGGCAGATGCAGAATCAACTGGGCATTCAGTTATGTGAACCGCGCAGCTATGAGACGGCTTTGTGCTTTCCTTGCAGGGTCACGATGGCGGCGCCACCTCCTGCGTGGCTGGCCACCCACATCCTGATCCTCCTCCTGTGCCTCCTCCTCCTCCTCCTCATGCGCTTCCGGATACTCCTCCTCCTCCTCCTCCACCACAGGTGGCAAGGCTGCCTCATTCTCCAATGGCTGTGCCCTCAAGATGGCCAGGTTGTGGAGCATGCAGCAGACCACCACGAATATGGAGACATGCTCAGGCGAGTACTGCAGCACACCCCCTGAGCCATCCAGGCAATGGAATCTCTGCTTCAGAAAGCCAATTGTGTGCTCGATGATGGTCCTGGTGGCTGACAGACTGTCATTGTACGCGAGCTGTACAGCAGTTGCGGAGAGGAGTCATGAGCCAAATGCTCAGTGTGTAGCCCTTGTCACCAAGGAGCCAGCCACAATCTTGATCCAGACCAGTGAAGAGGCCTGGCACACTGGTCAGCCGCAGTTTGAATGAACCGTGGCTGCTGTCAGGAAACCGGGAATCCACTTGCATAATTTTGCGGTTGTGGTCGCAAACCAGTTGAACATTGAGGGAGTGGAATCCCTTGCGGTTTCAGAATTGCTCGAGAGTGTGTTGGGATGCCCTCAGACTGACATGGGCGCAATCAATGACCCCCTGGTCCCTGGGGAAGCGTGCAATGCACAGGATTCCAGTCTGCCGCTCCAACTGCTTGTCTCTGGTCATAGGAAAGGAGATGTAATCGGCCCTCCTCCTATGGATGTATGGGCTGCAATCTGCGAGATGTTGGAAATGTCTGCAGTAGCAGCTTGGAAGGGCCCAGTGGCATAAGTTTCAGGGTGATTGTAACCTTGGATGCCACGCTCAGGGCTGTCCTCACCCGTGTTTGTGGCTTCAAGTCTGCCTGCAGGAGATTGCAGAGCTCCGTGATTACGTTCTTGCGGAATCGCAGTCTGCAGAGGCACTGATCATCATTCAGGTTCCTGTACGAGAATTGGTGACAGAAGACTCTTTGTCGATATGATCTGGTGCCCCCACATCTGGCAGCTGTCTTGCTCTCTGTTCTGCCTCATTGGCTTCTCGTTGCTGGTCTGCTTGGTCCTCCGCCTCTGCCCGGTATCTGCCTTTGCTGCAGGCTGCCTCCTGTTCTGCTGACCCAGTATCTGGTGTGGGGTTTCCACGTACTTCACTCTCCTCCTCAAGGGACGCCCTTGCTGAGGGCCTTTCTGTGACAGCTCTTTGGCCTCACCTGTCTCTCGCCACCTCCCTGGGCCTCTCCATGCTAGGCTGCCATGATTGCTGCAGCCCTTGCCCCGCTGCCCCTGCAACCGTTGGACCCAGCGCAGCCTTCTCCTGCATGCCTCGGCAACACACACAATGTGTAGAAGGCATTGGCCTGTCAGCACTGTCCCTATTTCCAACCCCTTCCCAAGCCCAGCCTCCTCGATGTCAGCTTCCTGTTCTGCAGGTTTGGGCGCTTCCAGCACTCTCAAACAATCACGCACTGTAATACTATCCTCGCACTAGTTCTCAAAGACTGTGTGAAAAAGTCGGCAACACAAATGAACCAAAAACCAACACACCTTTAAGGAATGCTGGTGGTGTGCATCAGGAACTCGGCACCAACCAAAAAAACTTACTCTTGGCACTGTTGAGGGTCAGAAGATTTTTGTCGTGGAATGTAGCTTCCAGTCCGTGACCTCGGCAATGCTTGCTCTGATGACGCACTTCGGAGTGCTGGCCAGCCGCGCGGCGGAAGTGGGGGGAAGCAGTGTGGTTATGGTCACCACCGGGAAACCGCGGCAGGGCAATTGGGCGAGCGGCGGCCATTCCACAAAAAGTCAGCGGCCATTCCACTCTGCAGCGTGGCCGCCAATTTCCAGAGGTAACAGGCCTTAAGGGAAGGGGCAATTTCGGCCCCAGTATGTTTCTAATACAAAATATTTTGTTCTGAACTAACTTTGCTCTGAAGGTGCTCCTAAATGTCAATATGACATCCATACAGAAAAGTTATTGAAGATGTGAAGAGTGCACAATATTTCTTTATAGTTTTTCAATGTGTTTGTAGCGTTATGGGGTTTTGGTGATGTCACTGGGCTTTTAATATCTTCCAAAAATAGTCAAATGCAAAATTCACAAATTAACTGACAAGAATAAGCTTAAATATAGGATAATTTGACCTTCAGTACTGTGCTTATATCCTATTGATTTACTTAAGAAAACCTTGACCTTCCTCGACCTAAGCATCACATTTTTTGTTTGCTGCACTCTCTTCTGTTCCCCATATGCAGTTCCTGATATTTTTTGTATGCATTACCAGCCAGCTCTGTAAACTTCTGCTCGTGGTTCTTTCCCTTTTCCTCATAAAATGGACTGTGTGATTATTCTTAAAACCAACAGTTCCCTTGTCAAACAGCGGTCATTTTTCTATCAATGCCACATTTAGAAACCTTGCTGAGCCACCCACTGCCTCTTCAGGAAGAGCTGGGCAATTTTGCATTTTTTGAATTGGTAGGAAGCAACATCATAGCCACCAAAGATACAGTTTTTTTTACAATATTTCTTCATGCGTTTTGAACCTTGAAACAAGTTTAACTTTTATTTGAGTAGAGGGTTGTAAGTATATTGTTGTTTGTTGTGTACTTTTCATTCAATAATTCTGTGAGATTTTCTAGTTTTTCTAACAGTTGGGGTACAGTATATGTTTCAGGCATGTTGAGTCAAAGTACTTCTGGAATGTTCACCACATTCTCCTGCAATAATAAGCATGAGATTTTTCTGCAGTCTTTTTAGACAGACATCCAAAGCGACAGACGGATGAAAATGCAGCTCTTATGACAGCATCAATTTCCACCTGTATGCTGACACCAAGCTCTACCCCACCACCACCTCTTTCGACTCCTCCACTGTCTCTAATTTGTCACACCAAAATTTTCATCCAACTAAATATTGGGGAGGCTGAAGCCAATATCTTTGGTCACCGCCACAAACTCAGTTCCTAAGCCACCGACTCCATCTCTCTCCCTGGCAACTGTCAAAGGCTGAACCAGACTGTTCACAACCTTGGTGTCATATTTGACCCCGGGATGAGCTTCCGACCACATATCTGCAACATCACCCAACTCTGCTCCTGCCTCAGCTCATCTGCTGCTGAAACTATCATCCATGTTACCTCTAGACTTGATTATTCCAATGCACTGCTGACTGGCTTCCCACGTTCTACCCTCCGTAAACGAGAGGTGATCCAAAACTCTGCTGTCTGTATCCTAACCTCACACCAAGTCCCGTTCACCCATCAACCCTGTGCTTGCTGACCTACATTGGCTCCCTGTAAACATAGAAACATCGAAAATAGGTGCAGGAGTAGGCCATTTGGCCCTTCGAGCCTGCACCACCATTCAATATGATCATGGCTGATCATGCACTTTAGTACCCCATTTCTGCTTTCTCTACATACCCCTTGATCCCTTTAGCCGTAAGGGCCACATCTAACACCCTTTTGAATATATCTAACGAACTGGCCTCAACAACTTACTGTGGTAGAGAATTCCACAGGTTCACAACTCTCTGGGTGAAAAGGTTTCTCCTCATCGCGATCCTAGATGGCTTACCCCTTGTCCTTAGACTGTGACCCCTGGTTCTGGACTTCTCCAACATCGGGAACATTCTTCCTGCATCTAACCTGTCCAATCCCATCAGAATTTTACATGTTTCTATGAGATCCCCTCTCATTCTTCTAAATTCTATTGAATATAAGTCTAGTCGATCCAGTCTTTCTTCATATGTCAGTCCTGTCATCCCGGGAATCAGACTGGTGAACCTTCGCTGCACTCCCTCAATAGCAAGAATGTCCTTCCTCAGATTAGGAGACCAAAACTGCACACAATATTCAAGGTGTGGCCTCACCAAGGTCTTGTACAACTGTCGTAAGACCTCCCTGCTCCTATACTCAAATCCTCTTGCTGTGAAGGCTAACATGCCATTTGCCTTCTTCACCGCCTGCTGTACCTGTATGCCAACTTTCAATGACTGATGTACCATGACACCCACGTCTCGTTGCACCTCCCCTTTTACTAATCTGCCACCATTCAGATAATAATCTGCCTTCCTGTTTTTACCACCAAAGTGGATAACCTCACATTATCTACATTATACCGCATCTGCCATGTATTTGCCCATGCACCTAACCTATCCAAGTCACCCTACAGTCTCTTAGCATCCTCCTCACAGCTCACACTGCCACCCAGCTTAGTGTCGTCTACAAACTTGGAGATATTACATTCAATTCCTTCGTCTAAATCATTAATATATACTGTAAATAGCTGGGGTCTTAGCACTGAACCTTGCGTTACCCCACTAGTCACTGCCTGCCATTCTGAAAAGGACCTGTTTATTCTTACTCTGCTTCCTGTCTGCCAACAAGTTCTCTATCCACGTCAATACGTTACCCGCAATACCATGTGCTTTAATTTTGCACACTAATCTCTTGTGTGGGACCTTGTCAAAATACTTTTAAAATCTAAATACACCAGATTCACTGGCTCCCCCTTGTCCAGACTATTAGTTACATCATCAAAAAATTCTAACAGATTTTCAAAGCATGGTTTGCCTTTCATAAATCCATGCTGATTTGGACTGATCCTGTCACTGCTTTCCAAATGCGATGCTATTACATCTTTAATAATTGATTCCAACATTTTCCCCACCACCGATGTCAGACTGACCGGTCTATAATTCCCTGAATTTTCTCTCCCTCCTTTTTAAAAAAATGGTGTTACATTAGCTACGCTCCAGTCCATTGGAACTGATCCAGAGAACTATAGAATGTTGGAAAATGACCACCAATGCATTCACCAATGTATTTCTCGGGCCACTTCCTAAGTACTCTGGGATGCAGACTATCGGGCCCTGGGGATTTATCGGCCTTCAATCTCATCAATTTTCCGAAAACAGAATTTCCTGACTAATAAGGATTTCCTTTAGTTCCTCCTTCTTGCTAGACCCTCGGTCCCCTCGTATTTCTGGAAGGTTATTTGTGTCTTCCTTAGTGAAGACAGAACCAAAGTATTTGTTCAATTGATCTATTTTAAAATTCTCATCCTTGTTTTCAAATCCCTCCATGGCCTCACTCCTCCCTATTTCTGCAATCTCCTCCAGCCCACACGCTCCGAGATATCTGCGATCCTCTAATTCTGGCCTTTTTAGCATCCTGATTTTAATTGCTCCATTGGTGGCCGAGCCTTCAGCTGCCAAGGCTCTAAATTCTCTCCCTAAACCTTCACTACCTCCCTTTCCTCCTTTAAAATGTTCCTTAAAACCTACCTCTTTGACCAAACTTTTGGTCATCTACCCTAATATATCCTTATGTGATTCAGTGTCAAAATTTGTTTAATAACGCTCCTATGACACGCCTTGAGATGGTTTACTGTGTTAAAGATGCTATATAAATACAAGTTGTTGTTTCTGCAGTGGGAATATTTCCCTACTTAAGTGGTTTGTTAGTAGGGCTTCCTCTGAAAAATTAGTGAAACTATAGAAGAAGTATTTGAGAAGGTTAAATAGCTGGGCTTCAATGAATCTAGAAAATCTTGTCAGATTTCAAGGCTCTCAGATTTGGGGATGCTTCGTAATATTATCATCAAGTGGTTTAACTGCTTTCTGTTTAACTATTTCCAGTAAAGTCACAAACTGATGTGTAACTTTCAGTGGGTTGAAGACCCAAATAAGATGGTAGTTCTGAATATTAGGATTGTTAACATTAGCTGTCTTCATGGTACTGCACAGCAGCCTTTTCATAGCTCCATGTAATTTATAAGAATAAGATTGTTATACAGTATACCAATACATTTACTAAACTTCCTAATGATGGATGCAGATATAATGCAACGTTTTAACCTTTGATAGGAATTGCCTTGAGATACATTCCTCCAGGTCAAGGGACATCTCCCATTTGGAAAATAATTATGTTCCAGGGTCTACTTGCCCAGAAGTTAAATCGTTTTGGAGTTTCAGTCTGAAACTCAGAAGGTGAAAATATCAACAATTAAAGTACCAGAAGTTCTGTTCTCCAAAGAAGCTAAAAACACTTCACATTGGGTAAGAATGAGGGTGCACTATATAGTAGTGAGGAATAATATATTTAGAGATCACTTCACCAAGTAAATTTTGCAAGGCTTTTGTCGCAGTGTGAAGTCTCTGTGGCTACGAACATGAGTCATAAAATCCAGGATGGAGGTCTGTTTGACAGATGCACAGCACTGTTGAATGCTGCGAGAAAGAAAGCTTCTTAAAGCCATGTTAGAGTTTTCATGGCTGATCTTAAAGTTATTTTCAACTCACTAGTTAGCTTTATCTGTCTTTTCCTTTGTGCAATGATCCTTTTTAAAGTATACACCACATTTTTTGATTGCAAAACTTTAAGTTACCACTCCTTTTAACAGTCTTGCTTACAGTTGCAGTTTCACTTTCTGCAATGTTCTTTTGGGGATTCCAAAAGCACTCCATGATTTGGACAATGAAAATTAATTCACAAGAGGACAAGAGAAGTTCGATTACACCTCAGGCCTGTTCCCAAGAAACCCCAGAACAAAACTACAACAAAGCACATGCCTCAACCAGAATCAGTGGGAAACACATCATTGGAACTTTTCAGCAAAGATTCCACCATTTGGCCCAATCAGCAGGTCCTGCTGTATGCCCCAGCAAAGGTGTCCAAAATAATCACTAACTGCTGCACATTCACCATGCAAAGAAGACTAAGTATGCATGAGGATGAAAAGAAGGCTCAGGCAAAGGTGAATGAGGACAAAGAGAAAGAAGAAATGAAGAGGATGATGTGCAGCCAAGGAGAATTGTGTACCAGTCACTAATAGATAACTTTTAAATTAAATTCCTAATCCAGTCCTTACACAACTAGTCAACTAATTTGTCAACATTCGTTGGCTTGTAAGTAGCTTTCCATTCATTCTTATCTATTCTGCTTTAATTTCAATGCTTGTTGCCCCTCCTTCTTTATGTTGCTATTTTTCATGTGGCTCTTCTCAAATAAACATTCTAGATGAAGGTGAAATAAAGTGCACCAAATTTACAAAAGCAAAATACTGTGATGCTTGAAATCTGAAATAGAAATAGAAGATGCTGGAAATACTCAGCAGGTCAAGCAACATCAGTAGAGAGAGAAATAGTTAACATTTCAGGTTTATGACCTTTCATCAGAAATTAGAAATGTAACAGATTTTAAGCAAGTACAGATCCAAAGAAAAGGATGGAAGAACAAAAGGGAAGTTCTGTGATAGGGTGGAAGGCAGGAGAGATTGAATGACAAAAGGGATGATGGTGCAAGGCAAAAATGGGGCAATGGGACAAGTAAAGAAAAAAAAGTGGGTCTATATTGTGTTTCCGACAAGAGAAATTTCAATGGCAAATTAATGATGACCTTGGTCCTTCCTCTTAGTGATCCTTTAAGGTATGTGTCCATTAAATCCTTACCTGGTGCTGTGCTACCTCAGTCAGATGAGCAATATGGTGGCAGGCTGTTGTTGTTCAATGGGGCTTTACAGGATGGCAGTGAACAGATGACCTGCTGGAGGTTCATGAAATGGCCTTGGCCTTGTAACTTCTGGTGCCACATCTAATAATGTAATGGCTATCTGCACCTCCTCACTATCTGGAACTTCTTCAATTTGAGTGAGCTGGCTAGATTGGATGGATGTGCTGTTGCACTTACAATGTCATCTGTCCCTCCCTCCTCCTGCCATGTCCCAGTGCTGGGCACTTTGCATGATGGCCTTGGATCTGATTGGGAACAGATTTTGAGTGCACTGTGTCATGGTGGAACAGATATTAAAGGTTGGGAGGACCCCCTCCAATCTGAATTCTCTTGATGTATGAACTTTTCCTGGAAGCAACACACAAAAGATACAGATATTGGACTTTGCAGGAACATTCAGATCTGTACCAAACCTAAATCTTTGTTAATTCATGATAATGCAGCAGGCATGTAGTTTCTGGTGTGAATGTTGGTTCGGGCACAGCTTATACAGTTTTTTTAGGGCCATGTAAGTTAATTCAGTGACATATACAAAACTGTACCCTGCAGCTCGACTGACCACACATCAGAAATCTGCAAAGTTGTCTCCATGCTTCGCACTACGCTGCCCATATTAAAAACAACATTTGTGCCATGCATGCTGTGGACCAATAGTAATAGGCTTAACTTTGTGTTCTTCCTGGTACCTGAGAAGATCTAGCCTCAATGGCTTTTGACAATTTCTAACACCTAGTTGTTTCATGTGTGCTCAAAGAAGAAGACTGCTCACAATCATAAAGAGTGGGGAGCGAATTTATTTTATTCATTCATGGGATGTGGGCATCACTGGCAAGGCCAGCTTTTATTGCTCATCCCTAATTACCCTTGAGAATGTTGCGGTGAGCTGCCTTCTTGAACCACTGCAGTCCATGTGGTGAAAGTACTCCCACAGTGCTGTTCAGGAGGGAGTTCCATGATTTTGACCCAGCAACGATGAAGGAACGATGATATACTTCCAAGTCAGGATGGTGTGTGACTTGGAGGGGAACTTGGAGGTGTTGGTGTTCCCATGCACCTGCTGCCCTTATCTTTCTAGGTTGTAGAGGCCGTGGGTTTGGGCGGTGCTGCCGAAGAAGCCATGGCGAGTTGCTGTAGTGCATCTTGTAAATGGTACACACTGCAGTGACGGAAATGAATGTTGAAGGTGGTTGATGGGGTGCCAATCAAGCAGGCTGCTTTGTCCTGGATGGTGTCGAGCTTCTTGAGTGTTGTTGGAGTTGCACTCATCCAGGTAAGTGGAGAGTATTCCATCACACTCGTGACTTGTGTCTTGTAGATGGTGGAAAGGCTTTGGGGAGTCAAGAGGTGAGACACACACCACAAAATACCCAGCCTCTGATCTGCTCTTGTTGCCACAGTATTTATGTGGCAGGTCCAGTTAAGTTTCTGGTCAATGGTGACCCCCAGGATGTTGATGGTGGGGGATTCGGTGATGGTAATGCCATTGAATGGCAAGGGGTGGTGGTTAGACTGTTGCTTTTTGGAGATAGCCATTGCCTGGCACTTGTGTTGGTCCCTTAGAAGATGAGAAGGGGGATTTAATAATGGGAAATGTGGAAATGGCTGAGACCTTAAACAATTATGTTGCTTCGGTCTTCACAGTGGAAAACACAAAAACCATGCCAAAAATTGCTGGTCACGGGAATGTGGGAAGGGAGGACCTTGAGACAATCACTATCACTAGGGGGGTAGTGCTGGACAGGCCAATGGGACTCAAGGTAGACAAGTCCCCTGGTCCAGATGAAATGCATCCCAGGGTATTAAAAGAGATGGTGGAAGTTATAGCAGATGCATTCGTTATAATCTACCAAAATTCTCTGGACTCTGGGGAGGTACCAGCGGATTGGAAAGCAGCTAATGTAATGCCTCTGTTTAAAAAAGGGGGCAGACAAAAGGCAGGTAACTATAGGCCGGTTAGTTTAACATCTGTAGTGGGGAAAATGCTTGAAACTATCATTAAGGAAGAAATAGCGGGACATCTAGATAGGAATAGTGCAATCAAGCAGACGCAGCATGGATTCATGAAGGGGAAATCATGTTTAACTAATTTACTGGAATTCTTTGAGGATATAACTAGCATGGTGGATAGAGGTGTACCGATGGATGTGGTGTATTTAGATTTCCAAAAGGCATTCGATAAGGTGCCACACAAAAGGTTACTGCAGAAGATAAAGGTACGCGGAGTCAGAGGAAATGTATTAGCATGGATAGAGAATTGGCTGGCTAACAGAAAGCAGAGAGTCGGGATAAATGGGTCCTTTTCGGGTTGGAAATCGGTGGTTAGTGGTGTGCCACAGGGATCGGTGCTGGGACCACAACTGTTTACAATATACATAGATGACCTGGAAAAGGGGACAGAGTGTAGTGTAACAAAATTTGCAGATGACACAAAGATTAGTGGGAAAGCGGGTTGTGTAAAGGACACAGCGAGGCTGCAAAGAGATTTAGATAGGTTAAGTGAATGGGCTATGGTTTGGCAGATGGAATACAATGTCGGAAAGTGTGAGATCATCCACCTTGGGAAAAAAAACAGTAAAAGGGAATATTATTTGAATGGGGAGAAATTTCAACATGCTGAGGTGCAGAGGGACCTGGGGGTCCTTGTGCATGAATCCCAAAACATTAGTTTGCAGGTGCAGCAGGTAATCAGGAAGGCGAATGGAATGTTGGCCTTCATTGCGAGAGGGATGGAGCACAAAAGCAGGGAGGTCCTTCTGCAACTGTATAGGGTATTGGTGAGGCCGCACCTGGAGTACTGCGTGCAGTTTTGGTCACCTTACTGAAGGAAGGATATACTAGCTTTGGAAGGGGTACAGAGACGATTCACTAGGCTGATTCCAGAGATGAGGGGGTTACCTTATGATGATAGATTGAGTAGACTGGGTCTTTACTCGTTGGAGTTCAGAAGGATGAGGGGGTGATCTTTTGGAACATTTAAAATAATAACAAGATGGAGGCAGAGAAGTTGTTTTAACTGGTCGGGGAGACTAGAACTAGGGGGCACAGCCGCAAAATACGGGGGAGCCAATTTAAAACCGAGTTGAGAAGGAATTTCTTCTCCCAGAGGGTTTTGAATCTGTGGAATTCTCTGCCCAAGGAAGCAGTTGAGGCTAGCTCATTGAATGTATTCAAGTCACAGATAGATAGATTTTTAACCAATAAGGGAATTAAGGGTTATGGGGAGTGGGCAGGTAAGTAGAGCTGAGTCCACGGCCAGATCAGCCATATCTTGTTGAATGGCGGAGCAGGCTCGAGGGGCTAGATGGTCTACTCCTGTTCCTAATTCTTATGTTTTTATGTTCTTAAATGCTACTTGCCACTTATCAGCCCAAGCCTGAATGTCGTCCACATCTTGCTGCATGCGGGCATGGACTACTCCATTATCTGAGCAGTTGCAAATGGCACTGAACACTGCAGTCATCAGCGAACATCCCCACTTCTGACCTTATGATGGAGGGAAGGTCATGATGAAGCAGCTGAAGATGGTTCGGCCTAGGACACTGTCCTGAGGAACTCCTGCAGTGATGTCCTGGAGCTGTAGTTGTCCTCCAACCACCACAACCATCTTCCTTTGTGCGAGGTATGACTCTAGCCAGTGGAGAGTTTTCCCCCTGATTCCCATTGACTTCAGTTTTACTAGGGCTCCTTGATGCCACACTTGGTCAAATGATGCTTTGATTGGAATTCAGCTCTTTTGTCCATGTTTGGATCAGGGCTGTAATGAGGTCTGGAGCTGAATGATCTTGGTGGAACCAGTGATCTTGGCATTGGTAAGCAGGTTATTGGTGAGCAAGTGCCATTTGGTGGCACTGTCAATGACAGCTTCCATCACTTTTCTGAGTGATGGATTTATATAAAGTAGAAGATGGCCCTCTGCAGTAATGGCCTGAGTTCTGTGGGAGTAATGGGAAGGGAGACTCAAATAACGCAGGTATTGTGGACTGCCACATAAGGAAGGTATCAGGAGAACATAAAAAATAGGAGCAGGTGTGTGTTATATGACCCCTCAAGTCTGCTCCGCGATTCAATAAGATCATGGCAGGTCTTCTACCTTAACTCCACTTTCCTGCCTTATTCCCAAATTCCCTTAGTGTCCAAACATCTATCAATCTCAGTCTTGAATGTACTCAATGACTGAGCAAGCATAGCCCTCAGGGACAGAGAATTCCAAAGATTTACAACCCTCTAAATGAAGAAATTTCTACTCATCTCAGTTCTAAATGGTCGAACCCTTATCCTGAGACTATGACCCCTAGTTCTCGGCTCTCCAGCCAGGGGGAACAACCTCTCAGTATCAACCCTGTCAAGCCCTTGAAGAATTGTATACCTTTTAATGAGATTACTTCTCATTCTTCTAAATTCTAGAGAATGTAGGCCCGTTCTATACAATCTCTCCTCATAGGACAAGCTTTTCATCCGAAGAATCACTCGAATCAACATTCATTGTACCCCCTCTAAGGCAAATGATCTTCCACCCATCGGAAGGGAAGAGGACCTCCCTGCATGCACTGACTCCTTCCATAAAGATATGGAGGGAGTCATCCGAGAACCTGGGTGCAGCTTGTAGCACTTCAATGCTATAGTGCACTGACAACGCTATGTTAGATTGAACTTTAAGGGGGCAAAATTGCTCTGCACCCCGATTGGGAGTGGTAACATTCCGTGGCCGGGACTTTTAGCGTCCGGCATGGAAGTCCCGCCCACGCCACTGAATTCGGCTTACCGCCCCCTCAAAGGAAGTGAAGTCCACTTCATTTGGGGCAATAACCAGGGCGCTACTGGGCGGGGAATCAAGCGCTATGCTGAAGCACTTCAATGCCCTTCCTCTTTGCTTAATGGGGTGGGCCGCAGCGCACTATGCATAGTCTCTGATAGCCCTCTCTGGGCCACCAGGGCAGCATGGGACTGGGGCAGCAGCCCGGCACCCAAGACTGAGCGCCCGGACCATGAGAGCCGACAAAAGCGTTTGCGACAAAAAATGAAGGCAACCCACGAAGCTGGCGTTGACATCCGCTCGCACCAGCCTCGTAGCCCACGCAATTTCCCCCGATACGGGGCAGTGAGGGCTCAGCGCAGGGCGGTGAGGGGTCATTGCCGGTTGCGCGGTGGCCTGGGGCGCTAACAGCGAGGCATGTTTCTGCTGTGGCAGTGCCTCCACAGACTCCCGGGCAATTTCCCAGGAGGCGGTGGCGTCCCCTCCCCTGGGCGAAAACTCTCTTGTGTCTTGCTTGCACACCCCGGAGGCACTAATGGGGCTATTAAAAAGGACAATTTCGCCCCCTATATGTAATGTGGCCATGGTCCCTTTAACGATCCCAGCTGAAAATGCGTCATGAATGATGTCACCAGACCCGCTCCATCTCATTGGGTCGGCTAATGCACTGGGCAGGCTTAATAGGCCCCGTTAAGGTAAGTTAATTTTCCACAGCGGGAAGGAGCCAGCAGCGGAATCGAGACCCGCCATGGACACTGTCCGGACCTGACGAGGCCAGATAGTCAAGATTCTGGCCTATGATTTTCTAAGTGCCCTGTTACCATGGGCTAGAACTTCCACTTTTGTGCTTATCGCCCAAAAATGGGCGTTATTTCCGGCGTGGGCGGTAAAAAAGGGTTTTCAAATTGTCGGCTTCTCGCCCATTCTCAAAACATTTACATTTTTGAAAATGGGCGTTACCGCGAGCGATATGAAATGGGCAGTCGCGTTAAATTTTTTTGACCTTCTGCCGTAAAGTGTGACCATCCTTAGCAACGGCATGGCAATGCTCGATTCCCGCAATTCAGGAGGTCAAGGGTCATCATGACATGTGCAGAAGAGGAGACACAGAGAGAGGGAGCTCAAAGGCACTGAAAGCGTGTGTGGCTGTGGTGTGTGCCTGTCTGGCTGTTGTGGGAGGCACGACGGAGATTTACCAGTATCCAGCCTACTAAGCACCAAGAACATAGTTGGCACCGAGTTTTTGTCCAACAAATAACATATAACATGGAAGGCATGGAGGAGGTCCTGGAGCTGGTAGCCAGGAACACTGGTGGCAGAGGGCTCCCACTGGTCCCAGAGCGCGGCACTCCACCCGTAGGTTCCGCACCACCACTGCGAACGACAGATGAGAGCAAGGATCAAGATCCTGCTTCTGCATCAGAGAATGTTGCCCCCTCGGCACCCCCCGCTCCCGTACCCGTACAACCACCGCATCTACCTTCATCTCCCCCAATGAGGCACCGCCTGAGGAATTCCTCGGCCAGGCGCCGTGGAGCGAGGAGGGGAAGGGGTAGAAGTGGGGAGAAGGGGAAGGAAAGTGAGGTGCATGTGCGTAGGTGATGGCTGTGTTATATCTCTATCACGGTATATGCAATTTGTTGCAATTTATGTGGGCTGGGGACCTCGCTCTTGCTTTGCCTTTGTATTCTGTGGACATGTTGAAAAAGTGGGGTGTGGGCGGGGGTTGGGTGTTATTGGCTGTGATACTTATCATTTCAGACCAATGTTGGTATTAAACTTTTGTTATTGAACATAAACTTGTTGCGCATTGTCTCAGATAGTTGGACCGTTACACACTGGTGATTCCTTACCATGAAAGGATTAAATACAACTTAATATCCATCAATGTAAACTTTAACTGGCACCAAGGTGATGGGCACCATTGATGTCTGAGCTGCACACACACAGCAGTGTGTCAGCGTTGTCACTCACATCAGCGCTCTTTCAGGCAAATCTTTCAGCTATCAGCTCCTCACAAAAGAGTGGGATTTAACAAATGCCAGCCACACCACTGGTGTTCATTCCGGTTAGTTCCACTTTTTGTGGGCGTTTTGTTGAACGAGCGATATTGTGGGCGATATGTGTGCGAGGTGGTGAAATTGACGATGGGCGATCTCCATGGCTGCTAGTTTGGGTAAATATGCTCTTTACGACAAAAAACAGTGGGCGGGCCTTAATATTGAATCTCGGTGTTAATTCCGTGCGGAAAGTAATGCTAGGCGATGTTATGGTCATTGATTTCGCCATTCTGCTGATTCCGCCCCAAAAAAGTGGGCGGGCAGTAATATTTTTTCCCGGCGTTAAGCCCATTGGGAAACTAACACTCGGCGATAAGTCTCCTAAAAAAGCCTGTCAGTTTCCATTTTGTGCCAAAATGGGCAATTTATGGGTGTTATATGTCATTTCAGTGGTAAAATGGGCGTTAAGTGGACGTTAAGCATGCAAAAAAAGTGGAGATTCTAGCCCCATGTCCCTAATGATAGATTCTTGCATTTTCACAACTACTGATGTCAGGCTAACTGGCCACTAGTTCCCTGTTTTCTCTCTCCCTCCTTTCTTAAACAGTCACCTCATTGGCTGTAGATTTGCCCATATGAAGAATTTTTGTAATTCTATTTGCACATCCTCCTTAAACACTACTTTTCACATCTGGTGGTCTTCAGCTGTTTGGCTTGCATGTTTATTCTTCTCTTGGGAACTTAATCTTAAAAAAGTCTTTATCTTGTGCTATTGTGATCTGGTAGAACACGTGCTCTCCCACCACCTGAAAATTGACAACCATAGAATTTTGACAATGCTTTAAGTGAGGTTCCTATCACATCTCAGAAACATCCAAATGTACTTAACATATAATGTATTATTTTAAAATCCATTAACTATTATTGTATAGACAAGCTGGATAGCTATTTTGAACACTGGAATGTGCCACAAATAACAATCTGCACGGGCTCCTTTTGCGATGTAAATTCTATGATCCTATGAATGAACAGTTAATTTATTTTTTTGGTAATGTTAGCTCACGGAAAATTGTTGGCCAGGACACACGGAAAACTTCCTGCTTTTCTTCAAATAATGCCATGGGCCTAGGTTCAACATCTTATTTGAAGGACCTCTGGCAATGCAACATTACCTCGGTACTGCACTGCCAGCCTCGATGATGTGCTGAAGTTTTGGAGTAAGGCTTTATAGTAAAACATTCTGACACCGGGAGCTCAAATTTGTAAATCTACCCTTTTGAGTCAATTAAAAAACAGTACATTATTTGTAAAATGGTAGGAAATATTAATCACAAAACAAACAATGTACCATTAAGAAGAACTTGTCTGAACAATGAGCTATTTCAGCATTTATAGGCAAACAAATCTGTGCTAAGTAATTATACCCGGCTGTACTCCCATAAAAATAATTTATTTGCAAATGTGCGGGAGGAAAATAATTCTGTTGGCTTGTCATATAAAAACTAATTAACTGATTCTGTCTTACATTGTAGCTCCTCCCCCACCTTCCAGGTCTCAGGTCTTTTTCATTTGTACAAAACAATGGTAAATGTGTGAGAGGACAGAGAGGGGAGGGAGCCCTCTTTCTGTTGATGCAGCTGCAGCTGGAGCCCTGTCACAGTGTTTATGGGCCTTGAATCCTAGGCCTACGTGCCGAGTCAGTCAAACGTTCAGCTGTGATGACGAAATGCCGTACATTTTTTCTGGAATAGAATGCAGATTAGAGAGGCCATTTGGCATTCTAGGATTTCAGATGAACTCAGTGGGAGTTTACAGAATGCTGAGCAGACATTACTTAAAGCAAAGTGTAGTCTGCACCACTGTTCACTTGCCAGCATTGCACTCTGGGTCACCAATTGATTTCAGCAAGAACAAACAGAAAAGGAAATAAATTATATAACAATATCTGGTACATGTTATTCCATTCTGGTAACTCAAAGTTGAAACTCTGTTAAAACATTTTTTTAACGTTCTATGTGCATCTAATTGAAACACAGAGATTACTGTGTTTGTGAAAGATATCCTATAAAAGGAAGAATGGACAAAAGTAAACTATTATTACTCACTGCTTTTACAAACTCAGTATTTTCTGGAAAAACCAAGCCATCTAAACATTTTAAAGTTTCCTGTGGGAAAATGAGCTAAATAAAATATTTAGTATTTGCCAACTCTAAATTCCTAAGAGGAATCCTTAACAGCTGGAACACAGCTGGAGATTTTTCTCTCCTGTACAATCTATTTTTATGCAGCAAACAACACTAAAAATAGAACCAAATATATGCTGTCTCCTTTACTGTGCTATTAGTCTGTCTTTCATTAAGTGCAAGGAAATCTCAACATCCATCACAGGCTGTAATCAGCTGACTGATAAGCTCTTAGGGCTCAAGTTTCGGGTGAAGTTGCTCCTAGTTTTTGGGAGCAACTAGTTTAGTTTGGAGTATGTTAGAAATTGCAATTCTCAGATAATAGTTTGCTCCAGTTCTAGTGAGTTAGTTTAGGTTGACTTTAGGTAAGGTATTTTTTTTTCAAAAGGGGGTGTGTCCAGCCACTCAGGCCTGTTTTGCAAGTTTCGGCAGTGAAAACTTACTACAAACTAACTTAGGATGGAGGAAGTATCCACTTTTGTAAGTTCTGAAAAACCTTACCTAGAGTTAAGTTTAGTGCAGACACAGCCAGAGACGGGGGGCGGGGGGGGGAGGGGGGGAGGGGGGGTGGGAAGCATTAAACACAAAGGACACATCAACATCACAACAGGGGGGGAGGGAAGTTAGAGGATTTTCCATAAACACCTTCATAACAACATTAAAGAAGCAAAATATATTTAAAGCAGTAAGCACAAAACAAAGCAGTACATTAACGAAGCACAAAAAGTAATAAACAATTAATTAATGAAAAATAGAAGGAACCCTGCACCTAAAGCTCCAAGACCAAAGTAATAAGCAACCAATCAATAAAAAATAGAAGTCCTACCTTTATGTGAAGGGAAGGTGTTCCCGTCAGTGTCTCTCTCTCTCTCTCTGTATCTGACAGTGAGGGGTGGGGGGTGTGTGGGGACATTGGGGGGGGGGGTGGGTGGGTAGGGTGCGTGTGGGGAGGGGTGGTGTGGGGTGGTGTGGGGTGGGGGGGTGGTGTGGGGGTGGTGGTGAGGATGTGGGGGTGTGTGGGGGGGGTGTGGGGGGGGGGGGTTGTGGGGGTGTGTTGGGGGGAGTGGGGGTGTGTGGGGGGGGTGTGTGGGGGGGGGTGAGGGGGTGGTGGCGGGGATGGTGTGAGATGGGAGGGGTGTGGTGGGGATGTTTGGGGTGGGTGTGTGGGGGTGTGGTGTGTGGGGGTGGGTGTGTGGCGGAGGGGTGTGGCTGAACGCGGGGGCGCTGTGGGGCGGAACTTGGGGGGGGTATGGGGGGCTGAACGCGGGGGGGGGGTGCGGAGGCTGGACGGAGGCACCCCTGCTCTCTTCTCCGGCCCTTCGATCATTTCGAGTGCCCCCCAACCCATACTCCTTCATCCCTTGCTTCGCTCCTCCATCCCTTGCCACGCTCCTCCATTCCTTGCCTCGCTTCTCCATTCCTTGCCTCGCTCCTGCATCCCTTGCCTCGCTCCTCCATCCCTTCCCATGCTTCTCCAGCCCTCTCCATGTTTCTCCCCCACCGATCACCTCCCTGTGTTTTTCCCCCACCGATCACCTCCGCATGTTTTTCCCCCACCGATCACCTCCCCATGTTTCTCCCCCACCGATCACCTCCCCATGTTTCTCCCCCACCGATCACCTCCCTGTGTTTCTCTCCCACCGATCACCTCCCCATGTTTTTCCCCCACCGATCACCTCCCCATGTTTCTCCCCCACCGATCACCTCCCCATGTTTCTCCCCCACCGATCACCTCCCCATGTTTCTCTCCCACCGATCACCTCCCTGTGTTTCTCTCCCACCGATCACCTCCCCGTGTTTCTCCCCCACCGATCACCTCCCCGTGTTTCTCCCCCACCGATCACCTCCCTGTGTTTCTCTCCCACCGATCACCTCCCCGTGTTTCTCTCCCACCGATCACCTCCCCGTGTTTTTCCCCCACCGATCACCTCCCTGTGTTTCTCTCCCACCGATCACCTCCCCGTGTTTCTCTCCCACCGATCACCTCCCTGTGTTTCTCTCCCACCGATCACCTCCCCGTGTTTCTCTCCCACCGATCACCTCCCTGTGTTTCTCCCCCACCGATCACCTCCCTGTGTTTCTCTCCCACCGATCACCTCCCTGTGTTTCTCCCCCACCGATCATCTCCCTGTGTTTCTCCCCCACCGATCACCTCCCCGTGTTTCTCCCCCACCGATCACCTCCCTGTGTTTCTCTCCCACCGATCACCTCCCTGTGTTTCTCTCCCACCGATCATCTCCCTGTGTTTCTCCCCCACCGATCACCTCCCCGTGTTTCTCTCCCACCGATCATCTCCCTGTGTTTCTCCCCCACCGATCACCTCCCTGTGTTTCTCTCCCACCGATCACCTCCCTGTGTTTCTCCCCCACCGATCATCTCCCTGTGTTTCTCCCCCACCGATCACCTCCCCGTGTTTCTCCCCCACCGATCACCTCCCTGTGTTTCTCCCCCACCGATCACCTCCCTGTGTTTCTCCCCCACCGATCACCTCCCTGTGTTTCTCTCCCACCGATCACCTCCCTGTGTTTCTCTCCCACCGATCATCTCCCTGTGTTTCTCCCCCACCGATCACCTCCCTGTGTTTCTCTCCCACCGATCACCTCCCCGTGTTTCTCCCCCACCGATCACCTCCCCGTGTTTCTCCCCCACCGATCACCTCCCCGTGTTTCTCTCCCACCGATCACCTCCCTGTGTTTCTCTCCCACCGATCACCTCCCCGTGTTTCTCCCCCACCGATCACCTCCCTGTGTTTCTCTCCCACCGATCACCTCCCCGTGTTTCTCCCCCACCGATCACCTCCCAGTGTTTCTCCCCCACCGATCACCTCCCCGTGTTTCTCCCCCACCGATCACCTCCCTGTGTTTCTCTCCCACCGATCACCTCCCTGTGTTTCTCCCCCACCGATCACCTCCCCGTGTTTCTCCCCCACCGATCACCTCCCTGTGTTTCTCTCCCACCGATCACCTCCCTGTGTTTCTCTCCCACCGATCACCTCCCTGTGTTTCTCCCCCACCGATCACCTCCCCGTGTTTCTCCCCCACCGATCACCTCCCTGTGTTTCTCCCCCACCGATCACCTCCCCGTGTTTCTCCCCCACCGATCACCTCCCTGTGTTTCTCTCCCACCGATCACCTCCCTGTGTTTCTCTCCCACCGATCACCTCCCTGTGTTTCTCTCCCACCGATCACCTCCACATGTTTCTCTCCCACCGATCACCTCCCCGTGTTTCTCTCCCACCGATCACCTCCCCGTGTTTCTCCCCCACCGATCACCTCCCTGTGTTTCTCCCCCACCGATTACCTCCCTGTGTTTCTCTCCCACCGATCACCTCCCCGTGTTTCTCTCCCACCGATCACCTCCCCGTGTTTCTCTCCCACCGATCACCTCCCTGTGTTTCTCTCCCACCGATCACCTCCCTGTGTTTCTCTCCCACCGATCACCTCCCCGTGTTTCTCTCCCACCGATCACCTCCCCGTGTTTCTCTCCCACCGATCACCTCCCTGTGTTTCTCTCCCACCGATCACCTCCCCGTGTTTCTCTCCCACCGATCACCTCCCTGTGTTTCTCCCCCACCGATCACCTCCCCATGTTTCTCTCCCACCGATCACCTCCCCGTGTTTCTCTCCCACCGATCACCTCCCTGTGTTTCTCTCCCACCGATCACCTCCCTGTGTTTCTCTCCCACCGATCACCTCCCCGTGTTTCTCTCCCACCGATCACCTCCCCGTGTTTCTCTCCCACCGATCACCTCCCTGTGTTTCTCCCCCACCGATCACCTCCCCGTGTTTCTCTCCCACCGATCACCTCCCCGTGTTTCTCTCCCACCGATCACCTCCCTGTGTTTCTCCCCCACCGATCACCTCCCCGTGTTTCTCTCCCACCGATCACCTCCCTGTGTTTCTCCCCCACCGATCACCTCCCCGTGTTTCTCCCCCACCGATCACCTCCCCGTGTTTCTCCCCCACCGATCACCTCCCTGTGTTTCTCCCCCACCGATCACCTCCCCATGTTTCTCTCCCACCGATCACCTGCCTGTGTTTCTCTCCCACCGATCACCTCCCCGTGTTTCTCCCCCACCGATCACCTCCCCGTGTTTCTCCCCCACCGATCACCTCCCTGTGTTTCTCTCCCACCGATCACCTCCCCGTGTTTCTCCCCCACCGATCACCTCCCTGTGTTTCTCTCCCACCGATCACCTCCCCGTGTTTCTCCCCCACCGATCACCTCCCCGTGTTTCTCTCCCACCGATCACCTCCCCGTGTTTCTCCCCCACTGATCACCTCCCTGTGTTTCTCTCCCACCGATCACCTCCCCGTGTTTCTCTCCCACCGATCACCTCCCTGTGTTTCTCCCCCACTGATCACCTCCCAGTGTTTCTCTCCCACCGATCACCTCCCAGTGTTTCTCCCCCACCGATCACCTCCCTGTGTTTCTCTCCCACCGATCACCTCCCTGTGTTTCTCTCCCACCGATCACCTCCCCATGTTTCTCCCCCACCGATCACCTCCCTGTGTTTCTCTCCCACCGATCACCTCCCTGTGTTTCTACCCCACCGATCACCTCCCCGTGTTTCTCCCCCACCGATCACCTCCCCGTGTTTCTCCCCCACCGATCACCTCCCTGTGTTTCTCTCCCACCGATCACCTCCCTGTGTTTCTCTCCCACCGATCACCTCCCCGTGTTTCTCCCCCACCGATCACCTCCCTGTGTTTCTCCCCCACCGATCACCTCCCCGTGTTTCTCCCCCACCGATCACCTCCCTGTGTTTCTCCCTCACCGATCACCTCCCCATGTTTCTCCCCCACCGATCACCTCCCTGTGTTTCTCTCCCACCGATCACCTCCCTGTGTTTCTCTCCCACCGATCACCTCCCCGTGTTTCTCCCCCACCGATCACCTCCCTGTGTTTCTCCCCCACCGATCACCTCCCCGTGTTTCTCCCCCACCGATCACCTCCCCGTGTTTCTCCCCCACCGATCACCTCCCCGTGTTTCTCTCCCACCGATCACCTCCCCGTGTTTCTCCCCCACCGATCACCTCCCCATGTTTCTCCCCCACCGATCACCTCCCTGTGTTTCTACCCCACCGATCACCTCCCTGTGTTTCTCTCCCACCGATCACCTCCCCATGTTTCTCTCCCACCGATCACCTCCACATGTTTCTCTCCCACCGATCACCTCCCTGTGTTTCTCCCCCACCGATCACCTCCCCGTGTTTCTCCCCCACCGATCACCTCCCTGTGTTTCTCTCCCACCGATCACCTCCCTGTGTTTCTCTCCCACCGATCATCTCCCCGTGTTTCTCCCCCACCGATCACCTCCCCGTGTTTCTCCCCCACCGATCACCTCCCCGTGTTTCTCCCCCACCGATCACCTCCCCGTGTTTCTCCCCCACCGATCACCTCCCTGTGTTTCTCCCCCACCGATCACCTCCCTGTGTTTCTCCCCCACCGATCACCTCCCTGTGTTTCTCTCCCACCGATCACCTCCCTGTGTTTCTCTCCCACCGATCATCTCCCCGTGTTTCTCCCCCACCGATCACCTCCCCGTGTTTCTCCCCCACCGATCACCTCCCCGTGTTTCTCCCCCACCGATCACCTCCCCGTGTTTCTCCCCCACCGATCACCTCCCTGTGTTTCTCCCCCACCGATCACCTCCCTGTGTTTCTCCCCCACCGATCACCTCCCTGTGTTTCTCTCCCACCGATCACCTCCCTGTGTTTCTCCCCCACCGATCACCTCCCCGTGTTTCTCTCCCACCGATCACCTCCCAATGTTTCTCCCCCACCGATCCCCTCCCCAGTGCCCTCTTTCTACGCTCCTTCATCCCTCCCCGGTACACACACCATTCTGAAACAGACTGGGGAAAAACGCCCTGCTGAGCCATTGCGCAGGCGCGCACGGTTGCAACGAGCACGGACAACGAAGCCAGCAGTCTTCAGACATGCAGGGGCTTAGCCCTGCCCACCTGCAGCTTGCTCCGCCCCCAGGAAGACTGCGCTGCACCACACCACGCCACGGTCCAGGAGGACCGGAGAATTGCAGCAAAATATTCCGGCGCACCTTCGAGCCCAGGCAGGTCACGTAAGTCTCGGAGGTGCACCGTTTTCACCCGATGCCAAAACTTGGGCCCTTAGATTCTAAAGATAGATTTAGCCACGTAAAAAGAACCAAATCATTTTTAAATTTTGAGACTTAGCTGCCTATGCATTTGGCTAAACCCTGGAGTCTTGTCACATCAGTAAGACATAATACACACAGGCATGCAACACACATAAATTCAGCAGACTGCAAAAGATTATGGGACTTTTAGCAAGCTATATGCTAAATGCAAGTGGATCACAGCCAAGGTCAATAGAATCATGTGATTATGTACTTTCAGGACTGATATCACAAACTAGTTTTTGTGTAGTGTGGAGGAGAAACACCATTTTGAATTTCTTTGCAATTTGTACACCTCCAATCTGAGACCTTGAAGAAGTTATAAGAAAATTCGAAAAATTTCCATCTATTTAAATTCTGTGCAATGATTCCATCATCTGCCACTGTGTCGAGGCCTTATTCAACTCACACATTGAGAACCTTTGTTGACTGACAATGTGGTGCTTCATTGGTTCAATATGATTGAGTGGCACATTTTTTAAAGGTTGAATAATAGGTGACTAGCTGTGGAAAGGCTGGAAAACACAACATGAAAGCTGTTAATTGATCTTTTAATTCAGGATATATCATGAAAACAATTACTCACTGGCATTGAGCAAGACAGGTGTAAAATCTGAAGGTGAGTAAGACAGATGTGTAATGAATACTACTTTTGGACTAGCCTACACGGTCTTGCTATGGTGAGTGGAAAATAAATAGTTCATAGGATGAGGCCATCTAATTTAAGGAAGCATTTAGATTTATGACTGCCTGCTATAAAAGCTACATCACTATTATCACAAGTAGTGGAAGAATGTTAAAATATTCATCTGATTTTATTTATCACCTTATTCAATGTTAGCTGTTGCACATTAAGGCTCAATTTTCCCCAGTGTTCGCGATGTTTTTTTTTGAGAAGATTGCTTTTTCTGGCCTAACTTAAAAATCCCTAGTTTCCCAAATCAAGTTGCACCAACGTAACTCAGTGAGTTACGTTTGTTTTAGGTACGGTTTTTTTCTCAAAAGGGGGCGTTACCAGCCACCTATGCCAATTCTGGTCATTTAGGCAACTTTGGCCAGCTAATAGTTACTCCATTTCTACTGAGGCCAGCGTATGTGGTCTCTCGAAAAAACCCTTGCGGGGAGTTAAAGACATCGGCGCAGGTAAGGAAATCGGCGCAGGTAAGTGCAGCAGATACCCGGACAGCAGCAGCAGGAAAGGTAAGATAGAGGGGGGGGAGAGAGAGGTGGGGGAGGAAGAGAGATGTGGGGGAAGGCAGAGGGGGTGGGAGGAAGCCTTTCGAGTGTAGTTTGGTGCGGAGACCGGGAGGGAGGAGACCACTTGGCCTCGGCTAGGGGCGGAGGAGAGCACCGGCAAACCCTTCAGCCAGGGCTAGGGGTGGGGCAACGCAACGGCAAGCCCTTCAGCCTGGGCTAGGGGCGGAGGAGCAGACCGGGAGACAACTCGGCCAGGGCTAGGGGCGGGAGAGCGCACTAGCAAGCCCTTCAGCCAGATATAGAGAGAGAGAGAGAGAGATCGTGGAATCGAACCAGTGGGGACTGAGAACAGGACTGGACCAGCAAGCCCTTCCGGCAGGGTTGGAGGTAAGTTGCTATTATGTGTTTTTCAATTCTTTTAATATGTTGGCAGCTGGCTGTATGCTTCACTTTGAAGCCTCAGCTTGCATTGTGCCCCTGGTTACCATGACATCCCGATCTTTTTGGCGCAGATCAAGGCTCTGTTGTGTATCTGTAAAGCATGCACTCCCATTTTCCGCCACCAGGGAGCGCATCCCCTGAAGTCCCAAGGGATCACAGCATCCCTTGGGAGCACTGTATATAAGCCGGCCCCTAAGGCCTGTTACTCACTCTGAAGTGTCTTAATAAAGACTGAGGCCACTGTTACTTTAACCTCCCTGTGTGCAGCCTCATCTGTGTTAGGAACACAACAACTGGCGACGAGTACACGAATCCAACGCAAAGATGCAGCAAAATGTGGGCATCCTGGAGAAGTTCTTGGAGGGTGCGGACTGGGAAGCCTATGTCGAATGCTAGACCAGTACTCTGAAGCCAATGAGCTGGATGGAGAAGGAAACGCTGCAAAAAGGAGAGCGGTCCTCCTCATGGTCTGTGGGGCACCGACCTTCAGCCTCATGAAGAATCTTCTGGCTCCAGTGAAACCCACAGATAAGTCGTATGAGGAGCTGTGTACACTGGTTCGGGAGCATCTAAACCCGAGGGAGAGCGTGCTGATGGCGAGGTATCGGTTCAATACGTACCAGCGATCTGAAGGTCAGGAAGTGGCGAGCTGCGTCGCCGAGCTAAGGCGACTTGCAGGACAATGTGAGTTTGATGGCTACCTGGAGCAAATGCTCAGAGACTTTTTTGTACTGGGCATTGGCCACGAGACTATCCAACGAAAACTTTTGACTGGAGAGACATCGACCCTCAGTAAGGCCATTGCGATAGCACAGGCATTTATCTCCACCAGTGATAACATCAAACAAATCTCTCAGCACACAAGTGCTAGCAATGTTCATAAATTAACTGGAACTGTGTTTGCGAGCAGAAATATACAGGGCAGAAACCACGAGCCTGCAACTGCCAGCAGGCCTCAGGTGACCAGGATGATTGCAAGTCAATTCACACCTTGTTGGCGTTGTGGAGGCTTCCATTCAGCCTATTCATGCCGCTTCAAAGGGTATGTTTGCAAGAGCTGTGGAACAATGAGGCACCTCCAACGAGCTTGCAGACAAGCTGCAAGCTCTGCAAAACCTGCTAACCAGCACGTGGCAGAAGAAGATCGGTCCATGGTGGGTCAAAGCAATTTTGAGCCTCAGAGAGAGGAGGCAGATGCTGAAGTACACGAGGTGCACACATTTTCGACGAAATGTCCACCTATAATGCTAAATGTAAAATGAATGGCTTACCCCTAGCCATGGAACTGGACACTGGCGCTAGCCAATCCATCATGAGAAAAAAGATGTTTGAGAGACTGTGGTGCAACAAGACACAGACCAGCCTGAGCCCCATCCACACGAAACTGAGAATGCACACCAGAGAGCTTATCACTGTCCTGGGCAGCGCCATGGTCAAGGTCACCTACAAGGGCACGGTGCACGAACTGCTACTCTGGATTGTCCCGGGCGATGGCCCCACACTGCTTGGAAGGAGCTGGCTGGGCAAAATCCGCTGGAACTGGGATGACATCCGAGTGCTATCATATGTCGATGAGGCCTCATGTACCCAGGTTCTTAACAAATTTCCTTCCCTTTTTGAGCCAGGCATTGGAAACTTTTCCAGGGTGAAGGTGCGGATCCACTTGGCCCCAGAGGCACAACCCATTCACCACAAGGCTCGAGCGGTACCTCACATGATGAGGAAGACATTGGAAATTGAGCTGGGCAGGCTGCAATGCGAGGGCATCATTTCCCCAGTGGAATTCAGCGAGTGGACCAGCCCGATTGTTCCAGTACTCAAAAGTGATGGCACGGTCAGGATTTGCGGTGATTATAAAGTAACCATTAATCGTTTCTTGCTACAGGACCAATAGTCGCTACCTAAGGCAGACGACCTATTTGCAACGCTGGCAGGAGGCAAGACGTTCACCAAGCTCGACCTGACTTCGGCCTACATGACGCAGGAGCTGGAGGAGTCTTCGAAGGGCCTCACCTGCATCAACACTCACAACGGACTGTTCATCTACAACAGATGCCCATTTGGAATTCAGTCAGCTGCAGCGATCTTCCAGAGAAACATGGAGAGCCGACTCAAGTCGGTACCACGCATGGTGGTTTTTCAGGACGACATATTGGTCACGGGTCGGGACACTGTCGAGTACCTACAAAACCTGAAGGAGGTCCTCCAGTGACTGGATCGCGTAGGACTGTGGCTGAAGTGGTCGAAATGCGTCTTCATGGCAACAGAAGTGGAGTTTTTGGGGAGAAAGATCGCGGCGGACGGCAGTCGGCCCACAGACGCCAAGACAGAGGCTGTCAGGAACGCACCCAGGCCACAGAATGTCACAGAGTTGCGGTCGTTCCTGGGACTCCTCAACTATTTTGGTAACTTCCTACTGGGGTTAAGCACCCTCTTAGAGCCCCTACAAATGTTATTGCGTAAAGGTGAGAACTGGATATGGGGAAAAAACCAAGTAATTGCTTTTGAAAAAGCCAGAAACATTTTATGCTCCAACAAGCTGCTTGAATTGTATAACCCATGTAAAAGATTTGTGCTAGCATGTGATGCATCGTCGTACGGAGTCGGGTGTGCATTAGAACAAGTTAACGTTGCGGGGAAGTTGCAACCTGTTGCCTATGCTTCCAGGAGCTTGTCTAAGGCCGAGAGGACCTACAGCATGATTGAGAAAGAGGCATTAGCGTGTGTGTTCGGAATAAAGAAAATGCATCAGTACCTGTTTGGCCTCAAATTTGAGCTGGAAACCGATCACAAGCCCCTCACATCCCTGTTCGCTGAAAACAAGGGGATAAATACTAATGCTTCAGCTCGCATACAAAGGTGGGCACTCGCGCTATCAGCATATAACTATATCATCCGCCACAGGCCAGGCACCGAGAACTGTGCGGATGCTCTCAGTTGGCTACCATTGCCCACCACGGGGGTGGAAATGGCGCAGCCTGCAAACTTGTTGATGGTGACGCAGCCACAGACTTGTTGATGGTCATGGAAGCGTTTGCAAATGATAAATCACCTGTCACGGCCCGCCAGATTAGGACTTGGACCAGCCAAGATCCTCTGCTGTCCCTAGTAAAAAACTGTGTACCGCATGGGAGCTGGGCCAGCATCACCGTTGAAATGCAAGAGCTAATCAAGCCGTCCTAGTGGCGAAAGGACGAGCTGTCCATTCAGGCAGACTGCCTGTTGTGGGGTAACCGCATAGTGCTACCCAAAAAGGGCAGGGAGACGTTCATCTCGGATCTCCACAGCACGCATCCGGGTATAGTAATGATGAAAGCAATAGCCAGATCCCACGTGTGGTGGCCCGGTACCGATTCTGACTTAGAGTCCTGTGTACGGCAATGCAGCGTATGTGCTCAGTTGAGCAACGTGCCCAGTTTTGTGGTCCTGGTCCTCCAGACCATGGTCGAGGATCCATGTCGACTATACGGGCCCGTTTCTCGGTAAAATGTTCCTTGTGGTGGTGGATGCTTTTTCAAAATGGATTGAATGTGAAAAATGTCGGGAAGCACCACCACTGCCACCATTGAAAGCCTGAGGGCCATGTTTGCCACCCACGGCCTGCCTGACATACTGGTCAGTGACAACGGGCCATGTTTCACCAGTGCCGAATTTAAAGAATTCATGACCCGCAATGGGATCAAACATGTCACCTCGGCCCCGTTTAAACCAGCCTCCAATGGGCAGGCAGAGCGGGCAGTACAAACAATCAAACAGAGCCTCAAACGAGTCACAGAAGGGTCACTCTAAACTCGCCTGTCCCGAGTACTGCTCAGCTACCGCACGAGACCCCACGAGCTCACAAGGGTGCCCCCGGCTGAGCTATTCATGAAAAGGACACTTAAAACCAGACTCTCGCTGGTTCACCCCAACCTGCATGATCAGGTAGATAGCAGGCAGCAGCAACAAAATGTAAACGATGGTCGCGCCACTGTGTCACGGGAAATTGATCTTAATGGCCCTGTGTATGTGCTAAACTATTGACATGGTCCCAAGTGGATCGCGGGCACGGTGATAGCTAAAGAAGGGAGTAGGGTGTTTGTAATCAAACTAGACAATGGACAAATTTGCAGAAAGCACCTGGACCAAACGAGGCTGAGGTTCACTGCCCTGAACAACCCACAGCAGATGCCACCTTTTTCGAGCCCACAACCCACACCCAAAGGATCAACGATACCACGCCGGACCAAGAAATCAAACCCATCACGCCCAACAACCCAGCAAGGCCAAGCTCACCCAGCAGCCCTGCAGGGCCAACAACACGACAGCCCAGCAAGGGCACAGCCAATACACCAGAACAGACATTTGTACCGAGGCGGTCCACCAGGAAAAGAAAGGCTCCCGACCGCCTCACCTTGTAAATAGTTTACACTTTGACTTTGGCGGGGGTGTGATGTTGTGTATCTGTAAATCATGCACTCCCATGTTCCGCCACCAGGGAGCGCATCCCCTGATGTCCCAAGGGATCCCAGCATCCCTTGGGAGCACTGCAGAAAAGCCGGCCCCTAAGGCCTGTTACTCACTCTGAAGCGTCTTAATAAAGACTGAGGTCACTGTTACTTTAACCACCCTGTGTGCAGCCTCATCTGTGTTAGGAACACAACAGTTCGGGTTACGTCAGGTCAAAATGAAGAAATCCAACGGGGAAACTTTAGAATTTTTTTTTTGGCGTACTTGGGCCCGCAACAAACAGACATAATTCTTCAAGTACTCAAAAAAAATGCTTTGCGGAAAATTGAGCCCAATATATCGAAATGCCTTGAATGCACTGTGATCAATTACACAAAAGCCAAACCTGCACCAGTGCCAGATTTGTGGTTATGGACCTTTGCTGGGAAATACAAATCTTCACAGTGAAAAAATCGTCAGATTTTCCATTTCTGGTTCTACAGTAGATTATGGAGAGAAATAGGACATTAAGGAAGCATTCATTTTCTAGTGCAGTCCCTTATTTTTATTTTTCCTTTCCATAGTTATGGAAGACAGATAGTAAAGGAGTGAAATAACTTAAAGGGAAAGCAGGAGAAAAGGAAAATAAATAAATGAAAGAATGTAACTAAAAGAATGTGTAAATGGCAGAGGAGATACTAAAACAGAAAACAGAGAATAGAAGAAAAGAGGAGACAATACAGATAACATATTTTAAAAGTAGATAGAATTAAATCGGAGAAAAGATGACAAAAAGAGATGATGAATATGAAAAACATTGGTGTTACTGGACTAATATTCAGCGCCAAGTCTTTGTATAACTTGGGTTTGCCCTCAAGTCAAAATGGGTTTTTGTTTGCTTGAGAATTGTTTCACGAGGCCCTGAAAACAGGTGTAAAAGGCATTGAATATTGGTGTAGGACGCATTGAACACTGGTGTAGTAGGCATTGAACACTGGTGTAGGAGGCATTGAACACTGGTGTAGGAGGCATTGAACACTGGTGGAGGAGGCATTGAACACTGGTGCAGGAGGCATTGGACACTGGTGTAGGAGGCATTGAACACTGGTGTAGGAGATATTGAACAATGGTGTAGGAGACACTGAACACAGGTGTAGGAGGCACTGAACACTGGTGAAGAAGATATTGAACACTGGTACAGGAGATATTGAACACTGGTGTAGGAGGCATGGAACATTGGTGTAGGAGGCATTGAACATTGGTGGAGGAGATATTGAACACTGGTGTAGGAGGCACTGAACACTGGTGCAGGAGACATTGAACACTGGTGTAGGAGGCATTGAATACTGGTGTAGGAGGCATTCAACACTGGTGTAGGAGGCATTGAACACTGGTGTATGAGGCATTCAACACTGGTGTAGGAGGCCCTCAACACTGGTGTAGGAGGCATTGAACACTGGTGTAGGAGGCATTGAACACTGGTGTAGGAGATATTGAACACTGGTGTAAGAGGCATTAAACACTGGTGTAGGAGGCCCTGAACACTGGTGAAGGAGATATTGAACACAGGTGTAGGAGGCATTGAACACTGGTGTAGGAGGCCCTGAACACTGGTGTAGGAGGCATTGAACACTGGTGTAGGAGGCACTGAACAGTGGTGTAGGAGGCACTGAACACTGGTGTAGGAGGCATTGCACACTGGTGTAGGAGGCATAGAACACTGGTGTAGGAGGCATTGAACACTGGTGTAGGAGGCATTGAACACTGGTGTAGGAGGAACTGAACACTGGTGCAGGAGCCATTGAACACTGGTGTAGGAGGCCCTGAACACTGGTGTAGGAGGCATTGAACACTGGTGTAGGAGGCATTGAACACTGGTGTAGGAGGCACTGAACACTGGTGAAGGGGATATTGAACACAGGTGTAGGAGGCCCTGAACACTGGTGTAGGAGATATTGAACACTGGTACAGCAGATATTGAACACTGGTGTAGGAGGCATGGAACATTGGTGTAGGAGGCATTGAACATTGGTGTAGGAGATATTGAACACTGGTGTAGGAGGCACTGAACACTGGTGCAGGAGACATTGAACACTGGTGTAGGAGGCATTGAATACTGGTGTAGGAGGCATTCAACACTGGTGTAGGAGGCATTGAACACTGGTGTATGAGGCATTCAACACTGGTGTAGGAGGCCCTCAACACTGGTGTAGGAGGCACTGAACACTGGTGAAGGAGATATTGAACACAGGTGTAGGAGGCATTGAACACTGGTGTAGGAGGCCCTGAACACTGGTGTAGGAGGCATTGAACACTGGTGTAGGAGGCATTGAACACTGGTGCAGGAGGCCCTGAAAACTGGTGTAGGAGATATTGAACACTGGTGTAGGAGGCATTGAACACTGGTGTAGGAGGCACTGAACACTGGTGTAGGAGGCATTGAACACTGGTGTAGGAGGCACTGAACACTGGTGTAGGAGGCACTGAACACTGGTGTAGGAGGCATTGAACACTGGTGTAGGAGGCATAGAACACTGGTGTAGGAGGCATTGAACACTGGTGCAGGAGCCATTGAACACTGGTGTAGGAGGCCCTGAACACTGGTGTAGGAGGCATTGAACACTGGTGTAGGAGGCATTGAACACTGGTGTAGGAGGCACTGAACACTGGTGAAGGAGATATTGAACACAGGTGTAGGAGGCCCTGAACACTGGTGTAGGAGATATTGAACACTGGTGTAGGAGGCACTGAACACTGGTGCAGGAGATATTGAACACTGGTGTAGGAGGCATTGAACACTGGTGTAGGAGGCATTGAACACTGGTGTAAGAGGCATTGATCACTGATGTAGGAGGCATTGAACACTGGTGTAGGAGGCATTGAACAATGGTGTAGGAGGAACTGAACACTGGTGCAGGAGCCATTGAACACTGGTGTAGGAGGCCCTGAACACTGGTGTAGGAGGCACTGAACACTGGTGAAGGAGATATTGAACACAGGTGTAGGAGGCCCTGAACACTGGTGTAGGAGGCATTGAACACTGGTGTAGGAGGCATTGAACGCTGGTGCAGGAGGCCCTGAAAACTGGTGTAGGAGATATTGAACACTGGTGTAGGAGGCATTCAACACTGGTGTAGGAGGCATTGAACACTGGTGTAGGAGGCATTGATCACTGATGTAGGAGGCATTGAACACTGGTGTAGGAGGCATTGAACACTGGTGTAGGAGGAACTGAACACTGGTGTAGGAGGCACTGAACACTGGTGTAGGAGGCATTGAACATTGGTGTAGGAGGCACTGAACACTGGTGTAGGAGGCATTGAACACTGATGTAGGAGATATTGAACACTGGTGTAGGAGGCACTGAACACTGGTGTTCGGAGGCATTGAACACTGGTGTAGGTTGCATTGAACACTGGTGTAGGAGGCATTGAACACTGGTGTAGGAGGCATTGACCACTGGTGTAGGAGGCATTGAACACTGGTGTAGGAGGCATTGAACACTGATGTAGGAGGCATTGAACACTGGAGTAGGAGGCATTGAACAACTGGTGCAGGAGGCACTGAACACTGGTGCAGGAGGCATTGAACACTGGTGTAGGAGGCATTGAACACTGGTGTAGGAGGCATTGAACACTGGTGTAGGAGGCATTGAACACTGGTGTAGGAGGCATTGAATACTGGTGTAGTAGGCATTGAACACTGGTGTAGGAGGCCCTGAACACTGGTGTAGGAGGCACTGAACACTGGTGTAGGAGGCATTGAACACTGGTGTAGGATATATTGAGCACTGGTGTAGGAAGCACTGAACACTGGTGAAGGAGATATTGAACACTGATGTAGGAAGCACTGAACACTGGTGAAGGAGATATTGAACACAGCTGTAGGAGGGCCTGAACACTGGTGTAGGAGGCATTGAACACTGGTGTAGGAGGCATTGATCACTGCTGTAGGAGGCACTGAACACTGGTGCACGAGGCAGTGAACACTGGTGTAGGAGGCATTGAACACTGGTGTAGGAGGCATTGATCACTGCTGTAGGAGGCACTGAACACTGGTGCACGAGGCAGTGAACACTGGTGAAGGAGATATTGAACACTGATGTAGGAAGCACTGAACACTGGTGAAGGAGATATTGAACACAGCTGTAGGAGGGCCTGAACACTGGTGTAGGAGGCATTGAACACTGGTGTAGGAGGCATTGAACACTGGTGTAGGAGGCATTGATCACTGCTGTAGGAGGCATTGAACACTGGTGTAGGAGGCATTGAATACTGGTGTAGGAGGCATTGAACACTGGTGTAGGAGACATTGAACACTGGTGTAGGAGATATTGAACACTGGTGTAGGAGGCACTGAACACTGGTGTTCGGAGGCATTGAACACTGGTGTAGGATGCATTGAACACTGGTGTAGGAGGCATTGAACACTGGTGTAGGAGGCATTGAACACTGGTGTATGATATATTGAACACTGGTGTTCGGAGGCATTGAACACTGGTGTAGGATGCATTGAACACTGGTGTAGGAGGCATTGAACACTGGTGTAGGAGGCATTGAACACTGGTGTATGATATATTGAACACTGGTGTTCGGAGGCATTGAACACTGGTGTAGGATGCATTGAACACTGGTGTAGGAGGCATTGAACACTGGTGTAGGAGGCATTGAACACTGGTGTATGATATATTGAACACTGGTGTTCGGAGGCATTGAACACTGGTGTAGGATGCATTGAACACTGGTGTAGGAGGCATTGAACACTGGTGTAGGAGGCATTGAACACTGCTGTAGGAGGCACTGAACACTGGTGCACGAGGCATTGAACACTGGTGTAGGAGGCATTGAACACTGGTGTAGGAGGCATTGAACACTGGTGTAGGAGGCATTGAACACTGATGTAGGAGGCATTGAACACTGGTGTAGGAGGCATTGAACACTGGTGTAGGAGGCATTGAACACTGGTGAAGGAGGCCCTGAACACTGGTGTAGGAGGCATTGAACACTGGTGTAGGATATATTGAACACTGGTGTAGGAGGCACTGTACACTGGTGTAGGAAATATTGAACACTGGTGTAGGATATATTGAACACTGCTGTAGGAGGCACTGAACACTGGTGTAAGAGATATTGAACACTGGTGTAGGAGGCACTGAACACTGGTGTAGGAGATATAGAACACTGGTGTAGGAGGCACTGAACACTGGTGTAGGAGGCACTGAACACTGGTGTAGGAGATATTGAACACTGGTGTAGGAGGCACTGAACACTGGTGTCAGAGATATTGAACACTGGTGTAGGAGGCACTGAACACTGGTGTAGGAGATATTGAACACTGGTGTAGGAGATATTGAACACTGGTGTAGGAGATATTGAACACTGGTGCAGGAGGCACTGAACATTGGTGTAGGAGACATTGAACACTGGTGCAGGAGGCACTGAACACTGGTGCAGGAGGCACTGAACACTGGTGTAGGAGATATTGAACACTGGTTTAGGAGGCACTGAACACTGGTGTAGGAGATATTGAACACTGGAGTAGGAGATATTGAACACTGGTGTAGGAGGCATTGAACACTGGTGTAGGAGGAACTGAACACTGGTGCAGGAGCCATTGAACACTGGTGTAGGAGGCCCTGAACACTGGTGTAGGAGGCATTGAACACTGGTGTAGGAGGCATTGAACACTGGTGTAGGAGGCACTGAACACTGGTGAAGGAGATATTGAACACAGGTGTAGGAGGCCCTGAACACAGTTGTAGGAGGCATTGAACACTGGTGTAGGAGGCATTGAACGCTGGTGCAGGAGGCCCTGAAAACTGGTGTAGGAGATATTGAACACTGGTGTAGGAGGCATTCAACACTGGTGTAGGAGGCATTGAACACTGGTGTAGGAGGCATTGATCACTGATGTAGGAGGCATTGAACACTGGTGTAGGAGGCATTGAACACTGGTGTAGGAGGAACTGAACACTGGTGTAGGAGGCACTGAATACTGGTGTAGGAGGCATTGAACATTGGTGTAGGAAGCACTGAACACTGGTGTAGGAGGCATTGAACACTGGTGTAGGATGCATTGAACACTGGTGTAGGAGGCATTGAACACTGGTGTAGGAGGCATTGAACACTGGTGTAGGAGGCATTGAACACTGATGTAGGAGGCATTGAACACTGGTGTAGGAGGCATTGAACAACTGGTGCAGGAGGCACTGAACACTGGTGCAGGAGGCATTGAACACTGGTGTAGGAGGCATTGAACACTGGTGTAGAAGGCATTGAACACAGGTGTAGGAGGCATTGAACACTGGTGTAGGAGGCATTGAATACTGGTGTAGTAGGCATTGAACACTGGTGTAGGAGGCCCTGAACACTGGTGTAGGAGGCACTGAACACTGGTGTAGGAGGCATTGAACACTGGTGTAGGATATATTGAACACTTGTGCAGGAAGCACTGAACACTGGTGAAGGAGATATTGAACACTGATGTAGGAAGCACTGAACACTGGTGAAGGAGATATTGAACACAGCTGTAGGAGGGCCTGAACACTGGTGTAGGAGGCATTGAACACTGGTGTAGGAGGCATTGAACACTGCTGTAGGAGGCACTGAACACTGGTGCACGAGGCAGTGAACACTGGTGTAGGAGGCATTGAACACTGGTGTAGGAGGCATTGAACACTGGTGTAGGAGGCATTGAACACTGCTGTAGGAGGCACTGAACACTGGTGCACGAGGCATTGAACACTGGTGTAGGAGGCATTGAACACTGGTGTAGGAGGCATTGAACACTGGTGTAGGAGGCATTGAACACTGATGTAGGAGGCATTGAACACTGGTGTAGGAGGCATTGAACACTGGTGTAGGAGGCATTGAACACTGGTGAAGGAGGCCCTGAACACTGGTGTAGGAGGCATTGAACACTGGTGTAGGATATATTGAACACTGGTGTAGGAGGCACTGTACACTGGTGTAGGAAATATTGAACACTGTTGTAGGATATATTGAACACTGCTGTAGGAGGCACTGAACACTGGTGTAGGAGATATTGAACACTGGTGTAGGAGGCACTGAACACTGGTGTAGGAGATATAGAACACTGGTGTAGGAGGCACTGAACACTGGTGTAGGAGGCACTGAACACTGGTGTAGGAGATATTGAACACTGGTGTAGGAGGCACTGAACACTGGTGTCAGAGATATTGAACACTGGTGTAGGAGGCACTGAACACTGGTGTAGGAGATATTGAACACTGGTGTAGGAGATATTGAACACTGGTGCAGGAGGCACTGAACATTGGTGTAGGAGACATTGAACACTGGTGTAGGAGGCATTGATCACTGATGTAGGAGGCATTGAACACTGGTGTAGGAGGCATTGAATACTGGTGTAGGAGGCATTCAACACTGGTGTAGGAGGCATTGAACACTGGTGTATGAGGCATTCAACACTGGTGTAGGAGGCCCTCAACACTGGTGTAGGAGGCACTGAACACTGGTGAAGGAGATATTGAACACAGGTGTAGGAGGCATTGAACACTGGTGTAGGAGGCCCTGAACACTGGTGTAGGAGGCATTGAACACTGGTGTAGGAGGCATTGAACACTGGTGCAGGAGGCCCTGAAAACTGGTGTGGGAGATATTGAACACTGGTGTAGGAGGCATTGAACACTGGTGTAGGAGGCACTGAACACTGGTGTAGGAGGCATTGAACACTGGTGTAGGAGGCACTGAACACTGGTGTAGGAGGCACTGAACACTGGTGTAGGAGATATTGAACACTGGTGTAGGAGGCATAGAACACTGGTGAAGGAGGCATTGAACACTGGTGCAGGAGCCATTGAACACTGGTGTAGGAGGCCCTGAACACTGGTGTAGGAGGCATTGAACACTGGTGTAGGAGGCATTGAACACTGGTGTAGGAGGCACTGAACACTGGTGAAGGAGATATTGAACACAGGTGTAGGAGGCCCTGAACACTGGTGTAGGAGATATTGAACACTGGTGTAGGAGGCACTGAACACTGGTGCAGGAGATATTGAACACTGGTGTAGGAGGCATTGAACACTGGTGTAGGAGGCATTGAACACTGGTGTAAGAGGCATTGATCACTGATGTAGGAGGCATTGAACACTGGTGTAGGAGGCATTGAACAATGGTGTAGGAGGAACTGAACACTGGTGCAGGAGCCATTGAACACTGGTGTAGGAGGCCCTGAACACTGGTGTAGGAGGCCCTGAACACTGGTGTAGGAGGCACTGAACACTGGTGAAGGAGATATTGAACACAGGTGTAGGAGGCCCTGAACACTGGTGTAGGAGGCATTGAACACTGGTGTAGGAGGCATTGAACGCTGGTGCAGGAGGCCCTGAAAACTGGTGTAGGAGATATTGAACACTGGTGTAGGAGGCATTCAACACTGGTGTAGGAGGCATTGAACACTGGTGTAGGAGGCATTGATCACTGATGTAGGAGGCATTGAACACTGGTGTAGGAGGCATTGAACACTGGTGTAGGAGGAACTGAACACTGGTGTAGGAGGCACTGAACACTGGTGTAGGAGGCATTGAACATTGGTGTAGGAGGCACTGAACACTGGTGTAGGAGGCATTGAACACTGATGTAGGAGATATTGAACACTGGTGTAGGAGGCACTGAACACTGGTGTTCGGAGGCATTGAACACTGGTGTAGGATGCATTGAACACTGGTGTAGGAGGCATTGAACACTGGTGTAGGAGGCATTGACCACTGGTGTAGGAGGCATTGAACACTGGTGTAGGAGGCATGGAACGCTGATGTAGGAGGCATTGAACACTGGTGTAGGAGGCATTGAACAACTGGTGCAGGAGGCACTGAACACTGGTGCAGGAGGCATTGAACACTGGTGTAGGAGGCATTGAACACTGGTGTAGGAGGCATTGAACACTGGTGTAGGAGGCATTGAACACTGGTGTAGGAGGCATTGAATACTGGTGTAGTAGGCATTGAACACTGGTGTAGGAGGCACTGAACACTGGTGTAGGAGGCATTGAACACTGGTGTAGGAGGCACTGAACACTGGTGTAGGAGGCACTGAACACTGGTGTAGGAGGCATTGAACACTGGTGTAGGAGGCATAGAACACTGGTGAAGGAGGCATTGAACACTGGTGCAGGAGCCATTGAACACTGGTGTAGGAGGCCCTGAACACTGGTGTAGGAGGCATTGAACACTGGTGTAGGAGGCATTGAACACTGGTGTAGGAGGCACTGAACACTGGTGAAGGAGATATTGAACACAGGTGTAGGAGGCCCTGAACACTGGTGTAGGAGATATTGAACACTGGTGTAGGAGGCACTGAACACTGGTGCAGGAGATATTGAACACTGGTGTAGGAGGCATTGAACACTGGTGTAGGAGGCATTGAACACTGGTGTAAGAGGCATTGATCACTGATGTAGGAGGCATTGAACACTGGTGTAGGAGGCATTGAACAATGGTGTAGGAGGAACTGAACACTGGTGCAGGAGCCATTGAACACTTGTGTAGGAGGCCCTGAACACTGGTGTAGGAGGCCCTGAACACTGGTGTAGGAGGCACTGAACACTGTTGAAGGAGATATTGAACACTGGTGTAGGAGGCATTCAACACTGGTGTAGGAGGCATTGAACACTGGTGTAGGAGGCATTGATCACTGATGTAGGAGGCATTGATCACTGATGTAGGAGGCATTGAACACTGGTGTAGGAGGCATTGAATACTGGTGTAGGAGGCATTCAACACTGGTGTAGGAGATATTGAACACTGGTGTAGGAGGCACTGAACACTGGTGTTCGGAGGCATTGAACACTGGTGTAGGATGCATTGAACACTGGTGTAGGAGGCATTGAACACTGGTGTAGGAGGCATTGACCACTGGTGTAGGAGGCATTGAACACTGGTGTAGGAGGCATTGAACACTGATGTAGGAGGCATTGAACACTGGTGTAGGAGGCATTGAACAACTGGTGCAGGAGGCACTGAACACTGGTGCAGGAGGCATTGAACACTGGTGTAGGAGGCATTGAACACTGGTGTAGGAGGCATTGAACACTGGTGTAGGAGGCATTGAACACTGGTGTAGGAGGCATTGAATACTGGTGTAGTAGGCATTGAACACTGGTGTAGGAGGCCCTGAACACTGGTGTAGGAGGCACTGAACACTGGTGTAGGAGGCATTGAACACTGGTGTAGGATATATTGAGCACTGGTGTAGGAAGCACTGAACACTGGTGAAGGAGATATTGAACACTGATGTAGGAAGCACTGAACACTGGTGAAGGAGATATTGAACACAGCTGTAGGAGGGCCTGAACACTGGTGTAGGAGGCATTGAACACTGGTGTAGGAGGCATTGATCACTGCTGTAGGAGGCACTGAACACTGGTGCACGAGGCAGTGAACACTGGTGTAGGAGGCATTGAACACTGGTGTAGGAGGCATTGAATACTGGTGTAGGAGGCATTGAACACTGGTGTAGGAGACATTGAACACTGGTGTAGGAGATATTGAACACTGGTGTAGGAGGCACTGAACACTGGTGTTCGGAGGCATTGAACACTGGTGTAGGATGCATTGAACACTGGTGTAGGAGGCATTGAACACTGGTGTAGGAGGCATTGACCACTGGTGTAGGAGGCATTGAACACTGGTGTAGGAGGCATTGAACACTGGTGTAGGAGGCATTGAACACTGGTGTATGATATATTGAACACTGGTGTTCGGAGGCATTGAACACTGGTGTAGGATGCATTGAACACTGGTGTAGGAGGCATTGAACACTGGTGTAGGAGGCATTGAACACTGCTGTAGGAGGCACTGAACACTGGTGCACGAGGCATTGAACACTGGTGTAGGAGGCATTGAACACTGGTGTAGGAGGCATTGAACACTGGTGTAGGAGGCATTGAACACTGATGTAGGAGGCATTGAACACTGGTGTAGGAGGCATTGAACACTGGTGTAGGAGGCATTGAACACTGGTGAAGGAGGCCCTGAACACTGGTGTAGGAGGCATTGAACACTGGTGTATGATATATTGAACACTGGTGTCGGAGGCACTGTACACTGGTGTAGGAAATATTGAACACTGGTGTGGGATATATTGAACACTGCTGTAGGAGGCACTGAACAATGGTGTAGGAGATATTGAACACTGGTGTAGGAGGCACTGAACACTGGTGTAGGAGATATAGAACACTGGTGTAGGAGGCACTGAACACTGGTGTAGGAGGCACTGAACACTGGTGTAGGAGATATTGAACACTGGTGTAGGAGGCACTGAACACTGGTGTCAGAGATATTGAACACTGGTGTAGGAGGCACTGAACACTGGTGTAGGAGATATTGAACACTGGTGTAGGAGATATTGAACACTGGTGTAGGAGATATTGAACACTGGTGCAGGAGGCACTGAACATTGGTGTAGGAGACATTGAACACTGGTGCAGGAGGCACTGAACACTGGTGCAGGAGGCACTGAACACTGGTGTAGGAGATATTGAACACTGGTTTAGGAGGCACTGAACACTGGTGTAGGAGATATTGAACACTGGAGTAGGAGATATTGAACACTGGTGTAGGAGGCATTGAACACTGGTGTAGGAGGAACTGAACACTGGTGCAGGAGCCATTGAACACTGGTGTAGGAGGCCCTGAACACTGGTGTAGGAGGCATTGAACACTGGTGTAGGAGGCATTGAACACTGTGTAGGAGGCACTGAACACTGGTGAAGGAGATATTGAACACAGGTGTAGGAGGCCCTGAACACAGTTGTAGGAGGCATTGAACACTGGTGTAGGAGGCATTGAACGCTGGTGCAGGAGGCCCTGAAAACTGGTGTAGGAGATATTGAACACTGGTGTAGGAGGCATTCAACACTGGTGTAGGAGGCATTGAACACTGGTGTAGGAGGCATTGATCACTGATGTAGGAGGCATTGAACACTGGTGTAGGAGGCATTGAACACTGGTGTAGGAGGAACTGAACACTGGTGTAGGAGGCACTGAACACTGGTGTAGGAGGCATTGAACATTGGTGTAGGAGGCACTGAACACTGGTGTAGGAGGCATTGAACACTGGTGTAGGATGCATTGAACACTGGTGTAGGAGGCATTGAACACTGGTGTAGGAGGCATTGAACACTGGTGTAGGAGGCATTGAACACTGATGTAGGAGGCATTGAACACTGGTGTAGGAGGCATTGAACAACTGGTGCAGGAGGCACTGAACACTGGTGCAGGAGGCATTGAACACTGGTGTAGGAGGCATTGAACACTGGTGTAGAAGGCATTGAACAGTGGTGTAGGAGGCATTGAACACTGGTGTAGGAGGCATTGAATACTGGTGTAGTAGGCATTGAACACTGGTGTAGGAGGCCCTGAACACTGGTGTAGGAGGCACTGAACACTGGTGTAGGAGGCATTGAACACTGGTGTAGGATATATTGAACACTTGTGCAGGAAGCACTGAACACTGGTGAAGGAGATATTGAACACTGATGTAGGAAGCACTGAACACTGGTGAAGGAGATATTGAACACAGCTGTAGGAGGGCCTGAACACTGGTGTAGGAGGCATTGAACACTGGTGTAGGAGGCATTGAACACTGCTGTAGGAGGCACTGAACACTGGTGCACGAGGCAGTGAACACTGGTGTAGGAGGCATTGAACACTGGTGTAGGAGGCATTGAACACTGGTGTAGGAGGCATTGAACACTGCTGTAGGAGGCACTGAACACTGGTGCACGAGGCATTGAACACTGGTGTAGGAGGCATTGAACAGTGGTGTAGGAGGCATTGAACACTGGTGTAGGAGGCATTGAACACTGATGTAGGAGGCATTGAACACTGGTGTAGGAGGCATTGAACACTGGTGTAGGAGGCATTGAACACTGGTGAAGGAGGCCCTGAACACTGGTGTAGGAGGCATTGAACACTGGTGTAGGATATATTGAACACTGGTGTAGGAGGCACTGAACACTGGTGTAGGAGATATTGAACACTGGTGTAGGAGGCACTGAACACTGGTGTAGGAGATATAGAACACTGGTGTAGGAGGCACTGAACACTGGTGTAGGAGGCACTGAACACTGGTGTAGGAGATATAGAACACTGGTGTAGGAGGCACTGAACACTGGTGTAGGAGGCACTGAACACTGGTGTAGGAGATATTGAACACTGGTGTAGGAGGCACTGAACACTGGTGTCAGAGATATTGAACACTGGTGTAGGAGGCACTGAACACTGGTGTAGGAGATATTGAACACTGGTGTAGGAGATATTGAACACTGGTGCAGGAGGCACTGAACATTGGTGTAGGAGACATTGAACACTGGTGTAGGAGGCATTGATCACTGATGTAGGAGGCATTGAACACTGGTGTAGGAGGCATTGAATACTGGTGTAGGAGGCATTCAACACTGGTGTAGGAGGCATTGAACACTGGTGTATGAGGCATTCAACACTGGTGTAGGAGGCCCTCAACACTGGTGTAGGAGGCACTGAACACTGGTGAAGGAGATATTGAACACAGGTGTAGGAGGCATTGAACACTGGTGTAGGAGGCCCTGAACACTGGTGTAGGAGGCATTGAACACTGGTGTAGGAGGCGTTGAACACTGGTGCAGGAGGCCCTGAAAACTGGTGTAGGAGATATTGAACACTGGTGTAGGAGGCATTGAACACTGGTGTAGGAGGCACTGAACACTGGTGTAGGAGGCATTGAACACTGGTGTAGGAGGCACTGAACACTGGTGTAGGAGGCACTGAACACTGGTGTAGGAGGCATTGAACACTGGTGTAGGAGGCATAGAACACTGGTGTAGGAGGCATTGAACACTGGTGCAGGAGCCATTGAACACTGGTGTAGGAGGCCCTGAACACTGGTGTAGGAGGCATTGAACACTGGTGTAGGAGGCATTGAACACTGGTGTAGGAGGCACTGAACACTGGTGAAGGAGATATTGAACACAGGTGTAGGAGGCCCTGAACACTGGTGTAGGAGATATTGAACACTGGTGTAGGAGGCACTGAACACTGGTGCAGGAGATATTGAACACTGGTGTAGGAGGCATTGAACACTGGTGTAGGAGGCATTGAACACTGGTGTAAGAGGCATTGATCACTGATGTAGGAGGCATTGAACACTGGTGTAGGAGGCATTGAACAATGGTGTCGGAGGAACTGAACACTGGTGCAGGAGATATTGAACACAGGTGTAGGAGGCCCTGAACACTGGTGTAGGAGGCATTGAACACTGGTGTAGGAGGCATTGAACGCTGGTGCAGGAGGCCCTGAAAACTGGTGTAGGAGATATTGAACACTGTTGTAGGAGGCATTCAACACTGGTGTAGGAGGCATTGAACACTGGTGTAGGAGGCATTGATCACTGATGTAGGAGGCATTGAACACTGGTGTAGGAGGCATTGAACACTGGTGTAGGAGGAACTGAACACTGGTGTAGGAGGCACTGAACACTGGTGTAGGAGGCATTGAACATTGGTGTAGGAGGCACTGAACACTGGTGTAGGAGGCATTGAACACTGATGTAGGAGATATTGAACACTGGTGTAGGAGGCACTGAACACTGGTGTTCGGAGGCATTGAACACTGGTGTAGGATGCATTGAACACTGGTGTAGGAGGCATTGAACACTGGTGTAGGAGGCATTGACCACTGGTGTAGGAGGCATTGAACACTGGTGTAGGAGGCATTGAACACTGATGTAGGAGGCATTGAACACTGGTGTAGGAGGCATTGAACAACTGGTGCAGGAGGCACTGAACACTGGTGCAGGAGGCATTGAACACTGGTGTCGGAGGCATTGAACACTGGTGTAGGAGGCATTGAACACTGGTGTAGGAGGCATTGAACACTGGTGTAGGAGGCATTGAATACTGGTGTAGTAGGCATTGAACACTGGTGTAGGAGGCCCTGAACACTGGTGTAGGAGGCACTGAACACTGGTGTAGGAGGCATTGAACACTGGTGTAGGATATATTGAGCACTGGTGTAGGAAGCACTGAACACTGGTGAAGGAGATATTGAACACTGATGTAGGAAGCACTGAACACTGGTGAAGGAGATATTGAACACAGCTGTAGGAGGGCCTGAACACTGGTGTAGGAGGCATTGAACACTGGTGTAGGAGGCATTGATCACTGCTGTAGGAGGCACTGAACACTGGTGCACGAGGCAGTGAACACTGGTGTAGGAGGCATTGAACACTGGTGTAGGAGGCATTGAATACTGGTGTAGGAGGCATTGAACACTGGTGTAGGAGACATTGAACACTGGTGTAGGAGATATTGAACACTGGTGTAGGAGGCACGGAACACTGGTGTTCGGAGGCATTGAACACTGGTGTAGGAGGCCCTGAACACTGGTGTAGGAGGCATTGAACACTGGTGTAGGAGGCATTGAACACTGGTGCAGGAGGCCCTGAAAACTGGTGTAGGAGATATTGAACACTGGTGTAGGAGGCATTGAACACTGGTGTAGGAGGCACTGAACACTGGTGTAGGAGGCATTGAACACTGGTGTAGGAGGCACTGAACACTGGTGTAGGAGGCACTGAACACTGGTGTAGGAGGCATTGAACACTGGTGTAGGAGGCATAGAACACTGGTGTAGGAGGCATTGAACACTGGTGCAGGAGCCATTGAACACTGGTGTAGGAGGCCCTGAACACTGGTGTAGGAGGCATTGAACACTGGTGTAGGAGGCATTGAACACTGGTGTAGGAGGCACTGAACACTGGTGAAGGAGATATTGAACACAGGTGTAGGAGGCCCTGAACACTGGTGTAGGAGATATTGAACACTGGTGTAGGAGGCACTGAACACTGGTGCAGGAGATATTGAACACTGGTGTAGGAGGCATTGAACACTGGTGTAGGAGGCATTGAACAATGGTGTAGGAGGAACTGAACACTGGTGCAGGAGCCATTGAACACTGGTGTAGGAGGCCCTGAACACTGGTGTAGGAGGCCCTGAACACTGGTGTAGGAGGCACTGAACACTGGTGAAGGAGATATTGAACACAGGTGTAGGAGGCCCTGAACACTGGTGTAGGAGGCATTGAACACTGGTGTAGGAGGCATTGAACGCTGGTGCAGGAGGCCCTGAAAACTGGTGTAGGAGATATTGACCACTGGTGTAGGAGGCATTCAACACTGGTGTAGGAGGCATTGAACACTGGTGTAGGAGGCATTGATCACTGATGTAGGAGGCATTGAACACTGGTGTAGGAGGCATTGAACACTGGTGTAGGAGGAACTGAACACTGGTGTAGGAGGCACTGAACACTGGTGTAGGAGGCATTGAACATTGGTGTAGGAGGCACTGAACACTGGTGTAGGAGGCATTGAACACTGATGTAGGAGATATTGAACACTGGTGTAGGAGGCACTGAACACTGGTGTTCGGAGGCATTGAACACTGGTGTAGGATGCATTGAACACTGGTGTAGGAGGCATTGAACACTGGTGTAGGAGGCATTGACCACTGGTGTAGGAGGCATTGAACACTGGTGTAGGAGGCATTGAACACTGATGTAGGAGGCATTGAACACTGGTGTAGGAGGCATTGAACAACTGGTGCAGGAGGCACTGAACACTGGTGCAGGAGGCATTGAACACTGGTGTAGGAGGCATTGAACACTGGTGTAGGAGGCATTGAACACTGGTGTAGGAGGCATTGAACACTGGTGTAGGAGGCATTGAATACTGGTGTAGTAGGCATTGAACACTGGTGTAGGAGGCCCTGAACACTGGTGTAGGAGGCACTGAACACTGGTGTAGGAGGCATTGAACACTGGTGTAGGATATATTGAGCACTGGTGTAGGAAGCACTGAACACTGGTGAAGGAGATATTGAACACTGATGTAGGAAGCACTGAACACTGGTGAAGGAGATATTGAACACAGCTGTAGGAGGGCCTGAACACTGGTGTAGGAGGCATTGAACACTGGTGTAGGAGGCATTGATCACTGCTGTAGGAGGCACTGAACACTGGTGCACGAGGCAGTGAACACTGGTGTAGGAGGCATTGAACACTGGTGTAGGAGGCATTGAATACTGGTGTAGGAGGCATTGAACACTGGTGTAGGAGACATTGAACACTGGTGTAGGAGATATTGAACACTGGTGTAGGAGGCACTGAACACTGGTGTTCGGAGGCATTGAACACTGGTGTAGGATGCATTGAACACTGGTGTAGGAGGCATTGAACACTGGTGTAGGAGGCATTGACCACTGGTGTAGGAGGCATTGAACACTGGTGTAGGAGGCATTGAACACTGGTGTAGGAGGCATTGAACACTGGTGTATGATATATAGAACACTGGTGTTCGGAGGCATTGAACACTGGTGTAGGATGCATTGAACACTGGTGTAGGAGGCATTGAACACTGGTGTAGGAGGCATTGAACACTGCTGTAGGAGGCACTGAACACTGGTGCACGAGGCATTGAACACTGGTGTAGGAGGCATTGAACACTGGTGTAGGAGGCATTGAACACTGGTGTAGGAGGCATTGAACACTGATGTAGGAGGCATTGAACACTGGTGTAGGAGGCATTGAACACTGGTGTAGGAGGCATTGAACACTGGTGAAGGAGGCCCTGAACACTGGTGTAGGAGATATAGAACACTGGTGTAGGAGGCACTGAACACTGGTGTAGGAGGCACTGAACACTGGTGTAGGAGATATTGAACACTGAGGTAGGAGGCACTGAACACTGGTGTCAGAGATATTGAACACTGGTGTAGGAGGCACTGAACACTGGTGTAGGAGATGTTGAACACTGGTGTAGGAGATATTGAACACTGGTGTAGGAGATATTGAACACTGGTGCAGGAGGCACTGAACATTGGTGTAGGAGACATTGAACACTGGTGCAGGAGGCACTGAACACTGGTGCAGGAGGCACTGAACACTGGTGTAGGAGATATTGAACACTGGTTTAGGAGGCACTGAACACTGGTGTAGGAGATATTGAACACTGGAGTAGGAGATATTGAACACTGGTGTAGGAGGCATTGAACACTGGTGTAGGAGGAACTGAACACTGGTGCAGGAGCCATTGAACACTGGTGTAGGAGGCCCTGAACACTGGTGTAGGAGGCATTGAACACTGGTGTAGGAGGCATTGAACACTGGTGTAGGAGGCACTGAACACTGGTGAAGGAGATATTGAACACAGGTGTAGGAGGCCCTGAACACAGTTGTAGGAGGCATTGAACACTGGTGTAGGAGGCATTGAACGCTGGTGCAGGAGGCCCTGAAAACTGGTGTAGGAGATATTGAACACTGGTGTAGGAGGCATTCAACACTGGTGTAGGAGGCATTGAACACTGGTGTAGGAGGCATTGATCACTGATGTAGGAGGCATTGAACACTGGTGTAGGAGGCATTGAACACTGGTGTAGGAGGAACTGAACACTGGTGTAGGAGGCACTGAACACTGGTGTAGGAGGCATTGAACATTGGTGTAGGAGGCACTGAACACTGGTGTAGGAGGCATTGAACACTGGTGTAGGATGCATTGAACACTGGTGTAGGAGGCATTGAACACTGGTGTAGGAGGCATTGAACACTGGTGTAGGAGGCATTGAACACTGATGTAGGAGGCATTGAACACTGGTGTAGGAGGCATTGAACAACTGGTGCAGGAGGCACTGAACACTGGTGCAGGAGGCATTGAACACTGGTGTGGGAGGCATTGAACACTGGTGTAGAAGGCATTGAACACTGGTGTAGGAGGCATTGAACACTGGTGTAGGAGGCATTGAATACTGGTGTAGTAGGCATTGAACACTGGTGTAGGAGGCCCTGAACACTGGTGTAGGAGGCACTGAACACTGGTGTAGGAGGCATTGAACACTGGTGTAGGATATATTGAACACTTGTGCAGGAAGCACTGAACACTGGTGAAGGAGATATTGAACACTGATGTAGGAAGCACTGAACACTGGTGAAGGAGATATTGAACACAGCTGTAGGAGGGCCTGAACACTGGTGTAGGAGGCATTGAACACTGGTGTAGGAGGCATTGAACACTGCTGTAGGAGGCACTGAACACTGGTGCACGAGGCAGTGAACACTGGTGTAGGAGGCATTGAACACTGGTGTAGGAGGCATTGAACACTGGTGTAGGAGGCATTGAACACTGCTGTAGGAGGCACTGAACACTGGTGCACGAGGCATTGAACACTGGTGTAGGAGGCATTGAACACTGGTGTAGGAGGCATTGAACACTGGTGTAGGAGGCATTGAACACTGATGTAGGAGGCATTGATCACTGGTGTAGGAGGCATTGAACACTGGTGTAGGAGGCATTGAACACTGGTGAAGGAGGCCCTGAACACTGGTGTAGGAGGCATTGAACACTGGTGTAGGATATATTGAACACTGGTGTAGGAGGCACTGTACACTGGTGTAGGAAATATTGAACACTGTTGTAGGATATATTGAACACTGCTGTAGGAGGCACTGAACACTGGTGTAGGAGATATTGAACACTGGTGTAGGAGGCACTGAACACTGGTGTAGGAGATATAGAACACTGGTGTAGGAGGCACTGAACACTGGTGTAGGAGGCACTGAACACTGGTGTAGGAGATATTGAACACTGGTGTAGGAGGCACTGAACACTGGTGCACGAGGCAGTGAACACTGGTGTAGGAGGCATTGAACACTGGTGTAGGAGGCATTGAACACTGGTGTAGGAGGCATTGAACACTGCTGTAGGAGGCACTGAACACTGGTGCACGAGGCATTGAACACTGGTGTAGGAGGCATTGAACACTGGTGTAGGAGGCATTGAACACTGGTGTAGGAGGCATTGAACACTGATGTAGGAGGCATTGAACACTGGTGTAGGAGGCATTGAACACTGGTGTAGGAGGCATTGAACACTGGTGAAGGAGGCCCTGAACACTGGTGTAGGAGGCATTGAACACTGGTGTAGGATATATTGAACACTGGTGTAGGAGGCACTGTACACTGGTGTAGGAAATATTGAACACTGTTGTAGGATATATTGAACACTGCTGTAGGAGGCACTGAACACTGGTGTAGGAGATATTGAACACTGGTGTAGGAGGCACGGAACACTGGTGTTAGAGATATAGAACACTGGTGTAGGAGGCACTGAACACTGGTGTAGGAGGCACTGAACACTGGTGTAGGAGATATTGAACACTGGTGTAGGAGGCACTGAACACTGGTGTCAGAGATATTGAACACTGGTGTAGGAGGCACTGAACACTGGTGTAGGAGATATTGAACACTGGTGTAGGAGATATTGAACACTGGTGCAGGAGGCACTGAACATTGGTGTAGGAGACATTGAACACTGGTGTAGGAGGCATTGATCACTGATGTAGGAGGCATTGAACACTGGTGTAGGAGGCATTGAATACTGGTGTAGGAGGCATTCAACACTGGTGTAGGAGGCATTGAACACTGCTGTATGAGGCATTCAACACTGGTGTAGGAGGCCCTCAACACTGGTGTAGGAGGCACTGAACACTGGTGAAGGAGATATTGAACACAGGTGTAGGAGGCATTGAACACTGGTGTAGGAGGCCCTGAACATGGTGTAGGAGGCATTGAACACTGGTGTAGGAGGCATTGAACACTGGTGCAGGAGGCCCTGAAAACTGGTGTAGGAGATATTGAACACTGGTGTAGGAGGCATTGAACACTGGTGTAGGAGGCACTGAACACTGGTGTAGGAGGCATTGAACACTGGTGTAGGAGGCACTGAACACTGGTGTAGGAGGCACTGAACACTGGTGTAGGAGGCATTGAACACTGGTGTAGGAGGCATAGAACACTGGTGTAGGAGGCATTGAACACTGGTGCAGGAGCCATTGAACACTGGTGTAGGAGGCCCTGAACACTGGTGTAGGAGGCATTGAACACTGGTGTAGGAGGCATTGAACACTGGTGTAGGAGGCACTGAACACTGGTGAAGGAGATATTGAACACAGGTGTAGGAGGCCCTGAACACTGGTGTAGGAGATATTGAACACTGGTGTAGGAGGCACTGAACACTGGTGCAGGAGATATTGAACACTGGTGTAGGAGGCATTGAACACTGGTGTAGGAGGCATTGAACACTGGTGTAAGAGGCATTGATCACTGATGTAGGAGGCATTGAACACTGGTGTAGGAGGCATTGAACAATGGTGTAGGAGGAACTGAACACTGGTGCAGGAGCCATTGAACACTGGTGTAGGAGGCCCTGAACACTGGTGTAGGAGGCCCTGAACACTGGTGTAGGAGGCACTGAACACTGGTGAAGGAGATATTGAACACAGGTGTAGGAGGCCCTGAACACTGGTGTAGGAGGCATTGAACACTGGTGTAGGAGGCATTGAACGCTGGTGCAGGAGGCCCTGAAAACTGGTGTAGGAGGCATTGAACACTGGTGTAGGAGGCATTGAACACTGGTGAAGAAGGCATTGAACACTGGTGTAGGAGGCATTGAACACTGGTGTAGGAGGCATTGAATACTGGTGTAGTAGGCATTGAACACTGGTGTAGGAGTCCCTGAACACTGGTGTAGGAGGCACTGAACACTGGTGTAGGAGGCATTGAACACTGGTGTAGGATATATTGAACACTTGTGCAGGAAGCACTGAACACTGGTGAAGGAGATATTGAACACTGATGTAGGAAGCACTGAACACTGGTGAAGGAGATATTGAACACAGCTGTAGGAGGGCCTGAACACTGGTGTAGGAGGCATTGAACACTGGTGTAGGAGGCATTGAACACTGCTGTAGGAGGCACTGAACACTGGTGCACGAGGCAGTGAACACTGGTGTAGGAGGCATTGAACACTGGTGTAGGAGGCATTGAACACTGGTGTAGGAGGCATTGAACACTGCTGTAGGAGGCACTGAACACTGGTGCACGAGGCATTGAACACTGGTGTAGGAGGCATTGAACACTGGTGTAGGAGGCATTGAACACTGGTGTAGGAGGCATTGAACACTGATGTAGGAGGCATTGAACACTGGTGTAGGAGGCATTGAACACTGGTGTAGGAGGCATTGAACACTGGTGAAGGAGGCCCTGAACACTGGTGAAGGACATATTGAACACAGGTGTAGGAGGCATTGAACATTGGTGCAGGAGATACTGAACAGTGGTGTCGGAGGCACTGAACACTGGTGTAGGAGATATTGAACACTGGTGTAGGAGATACTGAACACTGGTGTAGGAGGCACTGAACATTGGTGTAGGAGACATTGAACACTGGTGTAGGAGGCACTGAACACTGGTGAAGGAGGCACTGAACACTGGTGTAGGAGATATTGCACACTGGTTTAGGAGGCACTGAACACTGGTGTAGGAGTTATTGAACACTGGTGTACGAGATATTGAACACTGGTGTCGGAGGCATTGAGCACTGGTGTAGGAGGCATTGAACACTGGTGTAGGAGGCATTGAACACTGGTGTAGGAGGCATTGAACGCTGGTGTAGGTGGCATTGAACACTGGTGTAGGAGATATTGAACACTGGTGTAGGAGGCATTGAACATTGGTGTAGAAGATATTGAACACTGGTGTAGGAGGCATTGAACACAGGAGTCGGAGATATTGAACACTGGTGTAGGATGCACTGAACACTGGTGCAAGAGATATTGAACACTGGTGCAGGAGGCATTGAACACTGGTGTAGGAGGCATTGAACACTGGTGTAGGAGGCATTGAACACTGATGTAGGAGGCATTGAACACTGGTGTAGGAGGCATTGAACACTGGTGTAGGAGGCACTGAACACTGGTGTAGGAGGCATTGAACACTGGTGTAGGAGGCATTGAACACTGGTGTCGGCGGCATTGAACACTGGTGTAGGAGGCATTGAACACTGGTGTAGGAGGCATTGAACAGTGGTGTAGGAGGCATTGAACATTGGTGTAGGAGATATTGGAAACTGGTGCATGAGGCATTGAACATAGGTGTCGGAGGCATTGAACACTGGTGCAGGAGGCATTAAACACTGGTGTAGGAGATATTGAACACTGGTGTAGGAGGCATTGAACACTGGTGTAGGAGGCACTGAACACTGGTGAAGGAGATATTGAACACAGGTGTAGGAGGCCCTGAACACTGATGTAGGAGGCATTGAACACTGGTGCAGGAGGCATTGAACACTGGTGCAGGAGGCCCTGAATACTGCTGTAGGAGATACTGAACACTGGTGTAGGATGCATTGAACACTGGTGTAGGAGGCACAGAACACTGGTGTAGGAGGCATTGAAAACTGGTGTAGGAGGCATTGAACACTGGTGTAGGAGGCATTGAACACTGGTGTAGGAGGCACTGAACACTGGTGAAGGAGATATTGAACACAGGTGTAGACGGCCTGAACACTGGTGTAGGAGGCATTGAACACTGGTGTAGGAGTCATTGAACACTGGTGTAGGAGGCTTTGAACACTGGTGTAGGAGGTATTGAACACTGGTGTAGGAGGCATTGAACACTGGTGTAGGAGGCTTTGAACACTGATCTAGGAGGCATTGAACACTGGTGTAGGAGGCATTGAACACTGGTGTAGGAGGCACTGAACACTGGTGCAGGAGGCATTGAACACTGGTGTAGGAGGCATTGAACACTGGTGTAGGAGGCACTGAACACTGGTGTAGGAGGCATTGAAAACTGGTGTAGGAGGCATTGAACACAGGTGTAGGAGGCATTGAACACTGGTGTAGGAGGCATTGAACACTGGTGTAGGAGGCATTGAACACTGGTGTAGGAGGCATTGAACACTGGTGTAGGAGGCATTGAACACTGGTGTAGGAGGCATTGAACACTGATGTAGGAGGCATTGAACACTGGTGTAGGAGGCATTGAACACTGGTGTAGGAGGCACTGAACAATGGTGCAGGAGGCATTGAACACTGGTGTAGGAGGCATTGAACACTGTTGTAGGAGGCATTGAACACTGGTGTAGGAGGCATTGAACACTGATGTAGGAGGCATTGAACACTGGTGTAGGAGGCATTGAACACTGGTGTAGGAGGCACTGAACACTGGTGCAGGAGGCATTGAACACTGGTGTAGGAGGCATTGAACACTGGTGTAGAAGGCATTGAACACTGGTGCAGGAGGCATTGAACACTGGTGTAGGAGGCATTGAACACTGGTGTAGGAGGCATTGAACACTGGTGTAGGAGGCCCTGAACACTGGTGTAGGAGGCATTGAACACTGGTGTAGGAGGCATTGAACACTGGTGTAGGAGGCACTGAACACTGGTGCAGGAGATATTGAACACTGGTGTAGGAGGCACTGAACACTGGTGTAGGAGATATTGAACACTGGTGTAGGATATATTGAACACTGGTGTAGGAGGCACTGAACACTGGTGAAGGACATATTGAACACAGGTGTAGGAGGCATTGAACATTGGTGCAGGAGATACTGAACAGTGGTGTCGGAGGCACTGAACACTGGTGTAGGAGATATTGAACACTGGTGTAGGATATACTGAACACTGGTGTAGGAGGCACTGAACATTGGTGTAGGAGACATTGAACACTGGTGTAGGAGGCACTGAACACTGGTGAAGGAGGCACTGAACACTGGTGTAGGAGATATTGCACACTGGTTTAGGAGGCACTGAACACTGGTGTAGGAGTTATTGAACACTGGTGTACGAGATATTGAACACTGGTGTCGGAGGCATTGAGCACTGGTGTAGGAGGCATTGAACACTGGTGTAGGAGGCATTGAACACTGGTGTAGGAGGCATTGAACGCTGGTGTAGGTGGCATTGAACACTGGTGTAGGAGATATTGAACACTGGTGTAGGAGGCATTGAACATTGGTGTAGAAGATATTGAACACTGGTGTAGGAGGCACAGAACACTGGTGAAGGAGATATTGAACACAGGTGTAGACGGCCTGAACACTGGTGTAGGAGGCATTGAACACTGGTGTAGGAGTCATTGAACACTGGTGTAGGAGGCATTGAACAGTGGTGTAGGAGGCATTGAACATTGGTGTAGGAGATATTGGAAACTGGTGCATGAGGCATTGAACATAGGTGTCGGAGGCATTGAACACTGGTGTAGGAGGCATTAAACACTGGTGTAGGAGATATTGAACACTGGTGTAGGAGGCATTGAACACTGGTGTAGGAGGCACTGAACACTGGTGAAGGAGATATTGAACACAGGTGTAGGAGGCCCTGAACACTGATGTAGGAGGCATTGAACACTGGTGTAGGAGGCATTGAACACTGGTGCAGGAGGCCCTGAATACTGCTGTAGGAGATACTGAACACTGGTGTAGGATGCATTGAACACTGGTGTAGGAGGCACAGAACACTGGTGTAGGAGGCATTGAAAACTGGTGTAGGAGGCATTGAACACTGGTGTAGGAGGCATTGAACACTGGTGTAGGAGTCATTGAACACTGGTGTAGGAGGCTTTGAACACTGGTGTAGGAGGTATTGAACACTGGTGTAGGAGGCATTGAACACTGGTGTAGGAGGCTTTGAACACTGATCTAGGAGGCATTGAACACTGGTGTAGGAGGCATTGAACACTGGTGTAGGAGGCACTGAACACTGGTGCAGGAGGCATTGAACACTGGTGTAGGAGGCATTGAACACTGGTGTAGGAGGCATTGAACACTGGTGTAGGAGGCATTGAACACTGGTGTAGGAGGCATTGAACACTGATATAGGAGGCATTGAACACTGGTGTAGGAGGCATTGAACACTGGTGTAGGAGGCATTGAACACTGATGTAGGAGGCATTGAACACTGGTGTAGGAGGCATTGAACACTGGTGTAGGAGGCACTGAACACTGGTGCAGGAGGCATTGAACACTGGTGTAGGAGGCATTGAACACTGTTGTAGGAGGCATTGAACACTGGTGTAGGAGGCATTGAACACTGGTGTTGGAGATATTGAACACTGGTGTAGGAGTCACTGAACACTGGTGTAGGAGATATTGAACACTGGTGTAGGAGGCACTGAACACTGGTGTAGGATGCACTGAACACTGGTGTAGGAGATATTGAACACTGGTCTCAGATTTATTGAACACTGGTGTCGGAGGCACTGAACACTGGTGTAGGAGATATTGAACACTGGTGTAGGAGGCACTGAACACTGGTGTAGGAGGCACTGAACACTGGTGTAGGAGGCACTGAACACTGGTGTAGGAGATATTGAACACTGGTGTCAGAGATATTGAACACTGGTGTCGGAGGCACTGAACACTGGTGTAGGAGTAATTGAACACTGGTGTAGGAGATATTGAACACTGGTGTAGGAGGCACTGAACATTGGTGTAGGAGACATTGAACACTGGTGTAGGAGGCACTGAACACTGGTGATGGAGGCACTGAACACTGGTGTAGGAGATATTGAACACTGGTTTAGGAGGCACTGAACACTGGTGTAGGAGTTATTGAATACTGGTGTAGGAGATATTGAACACTGGTGTAGGAGGCATTGAACACTGGTGTAGGAGATATTGAACACTGGTGTAGGAGGCACTGAACACTGGTGTAGGAGGCATTGAAAACTGGTGTAGGAGGCATTGAACACAGGTGTAGGAGGCATTGAACACTGGTGTAGGAGGCATTGAACACTGGTGTAGGAGGCATTGAACACTGGTGTAGGAGGCATTGAACACTGGTGTAGGAGGCATTGAACACTGGTGTAGGAGGCATTGAACACTGATGTAGGAGGCATTGAACACTGGTGTAGGAGGCATTGAACACTGGTGTAGGAGGCACTGAACACTGGTGCAGGAGGCATTGAACACTGGTGTAGGAGGCATTGAACACTGTTGTAGGAGGCATTGAACACTGGTGTAGGAGGCATTGAACACTGATGTAGGAGGCATTGAACACTGGTGTAGGAGGCATTGAACACTGGTGTAGGAGGCACTGAACACTGGTGCAGGAGGCATTGAACACTGGTGTAGGAGGCATTGAACACTGGTGTAGAAGGCATTGAACACTGGTGCAGGAGGCATTGAACACTGGTGTAGGAGGCATTGAACACTGGTGTAGGAGGCATTGAACACTGGTGTAGGAGGCCCTGAACACTGGTGTAGGAGGCATTGAACACTGGTGAAGGAGGCATTGAACACTGGTGTAGGAGGCACTGAACACTGGTGAAGGAGATATTGAACACTGGTGTAGGAGGCACTGAACACTGGTGTAGGAGATATTGAACACTGGTGTAGGATATATTGAACACTGGTGTAGGAGGCACTGAACACTGGTGTAGGAGATATTGAACACTGGTGTAGGATATATTGAACACTGGTGTAGGAGGCACTGAACACAGGTGTAGGAGGCATTGAACATTGGTGCATGAGATACTGAACAGTGGTGTCGGAGGCACTGAACACTGGTGTAGGAGATATTGAACACTGGTGTACGAGAAATTGAACACTGGTGTAGGAGATACTGAACACTGGTGTAGGAGGCACTGAACATTGGTGTAGGAGACATTGAACACGTGTAGGAGGCACTGAACACTGGTGAAGGAGGCACTGAACACTGGTGTAGGAGATATTGCACACTGGTTTAGGAGGCACTGAACACTGGTGTAGGAGTTATTGAACACTGGTGTAGGAGGCATTGAACACTGGTGTCGGCGGCATTGAACACTGGTGTAGGAGGCATTGAACACTGGTGTAGGAGGCATTGAACAGTGGTGTAGGAGGCATTGAACATTGGTGCAGGAGATATTGGAAACTGGTGCATGAGGCATTGAACATAGGTGTCGGAGGCATTGAACACTGGTGTAGGAGGCATTAAACACTGGTGTAGGAGATATTGAACACTGGTGTAGGAGGCATTGAACACTGGTGTAGGAGGCACTGAACACTGGTGAAGGAGATATTGAACACAGGTGTAGGAGGCCCTGAACACTGGTGTAGGAGGCATTGAACACTGGTGCAGGAGGCCCTGAATACTGCTGTAGGAGATACTGAACACTGGTGTAGGATGCATTGAACACTGGTGTAGGAGGCACAGAACACTGGTGTAGGAGGCATTGAAAACTGGTGTAGGAGGCATTGAACACTGGTGTAGGAGGCATTGAACACTGGTGTAGGAGGCACTGAACACTGGTGAAGGAGATATTGAACACAGGTGTAGACGCCCTGAACACTGGTGTAGGAGGCATTGAACACTGGTGTAGGAGTCATTGAACACTGGTGTAGGAGGCTTTGAACACTGGTGTAGGAGGTATTGAACACTGGTGTAGGAGGCATTGAACACTGGTGTAGGAGGCTTTGAACACTGATCTAGGAGGCATTGAACACTGGTGTAGGAGGCATTGAACACTGGTGTATGAGGCACTGAACACTGGTGCAGGAGGCATTGAACACTGGTGTAGGAGGCATTGAACACTGGTGAAGGAGGCATTGAACACTGGTGTAGGAGGCATTGAACACTGGTGTAGGAGGCATTGAACACTGGTGTAGGAGGCTTTGAACACTGGTGTAGGAGGCATTGAACACTGTTGTAGGAGGCATTGAACACTGGTGTAGGAGGCACTGAACACTGGTGTCAGAGATATTGAACACTGGTGTCGGAGGCACTGAACACTGGTGTAGGAGATATTGAACACTGGTGTAGGAGATATTGAACACTGGTGTAGGAGGCATTGAACACTGGTGTAGGAGGCACTGAACACTGGTGAAGGAGGCACTAAACACTGGTGTAGGAGATATTGAACACTGGTGTAGGAGATATTGAACACTGGTGTAGGAGGCCCTGAACATTGGTGCAGGAGACATTGAACACTGGTGTAGGAGGCATTGAACACTGGTGAAGGAGGCACTGAACAATGGTGTAGGAGGTATTGAACACTGGTTTAGGAGGCACTGAACACTGTTGTAGGAGGCATTGAACACTGGTGTAGGAGGCACTGAACACTGGTGTAGGAGGCACTGAACACTGGTGTAGGAGGCATTGAACACTGGTGTAGGAGTCATTGAACACTGGTGTAGGAGGCTTTGAACACTGGTGTAGGAGGCATTGAACACTGGTGTAGGAGGCATTGAACACTGGTGTAGGAGGCATTGAACACTGATCTAGGAGGCATTGAACACTGGTGTAGGAGGCATTGAACACTGGTGTAGGAGGCACTGAACACTGGTGCAGGAGGCATTGAACGCTGGTGTAGGAGGCATTGAACACTGGTGAAGGAGGCATTGAACACTGGTGTAGGAGGCATTGAACACTGGTGTTGGAGGCATTGAACACTGGTGTAGGAGGCTTTGAACACTGGTGTAGGAGGCATTGAACACTGGTGTAGGAGGCATTGAACACTGGTGTCGGAGGCTTTGAACACTGGTGTAGGAGGCATTGAACACTGGTGTAGGAGGCTTTGAACACTGGTGTAGGAGGCACTGAACACTGGTGAAGGAGATATTGAACACAGGTGTAGACGGCCTGAACACTGGTGTAGGAGGCATTGAACACTGGTGTAGGAGTCATTGAACACTGGTGTAGGAGGCTTTGAACACTGGTGTAGGAGGTATTGAACACTGGTTTGGAGGCATTGAACACTGGTGTAGGAGGCTTTGAACACTGATCTAGGAGGCATTGAACACTGGTGTAGGAGGCATTGAACACTGGTGTATGAGGCACTGAACACTGGTGCAGGAGGCAATGAACACTGGTGTAGGAGGCATTGGACACTGATGAAGGAGGCATTGAACACTGGTGTAGGAGGCATTGAACACTGGTGTAGGAGGCATTGAACACTGGTGTAGGAGGCTTTGAACACTGGTGTAGAAGGCATTGAACACTGTTGTAGGAGGCATTGAACACTGGTGTAGGAGGCACTGAACACTGGTGTCAGAGATATTGAACACTGGTGTCGGAGGCACTGAACACTGGTGTAGGAGATATTGAACACTGGTGTAGGAGGCATTGAACACTGGTGTAGGAGGCACTGAACACTGGTGAAGGAGGCACTGAACACTGGTGTAGGAGATATTGAACACTGGTGTAGGAGATATTGAACACTGGTTTAGGAGGCACTGAACACTGTTGTAGGAGGCATTGAACACTGGTGTAGGAGGCACTGAACACTGGTGTAGGAGGCATTGAACACTGTTGTAGGAGGCACTGAACACTGGTGTAGGAGGCACTGAACACTGGTGTAGGAGGCATTGAACACTGGTGTAGGAGTCATTGAACACTGGTGTAGGAGGCTTTGAACACTGGTGTAGGAGGCATTGAACACTGGTGTAGGAGGCATTGAACACTGGTGTAGGAGGCATTGAACACTGATCTAGGAGGCATTGAACACTGGTGTAGGAGGCATTGAACACTGGCGTAGGAGGCACTGAACACTGGTGCAGGAGGCATTGAACACTGGTGTAGGAGGCATTGAACACTGGTGAAGGAGGCATTGAACACTGGTGTAGGAGGCATTGAACACTGGTGTTGGAGGCACTGAACACTGGTGAAGGAGATATTGAACACAGGTGTAGACGCCCTGAACACTGGTGTAGGAGGCATTGAACACTGGTGTAGGAGTCATTGAACACTGGTGTAGGAGGCTTTGAACACTGGTGTAGGAGGTATTGAACACTGGTGTAGGAGGCATTGAACACTGGTGTAGGAGGCTTTGAACACTGATCTAGGAGGCATTGAACACTGGTGCAGGAGGCATTGAACACTGGTGTAGGAGGCACTGAACACTGGTGCAGGAGGCATTGAACACTGGTGTAGGAGGCATTGAACACTGGTGAAGGTGGCATTGAACACTGGTGAAGGAGGCACTGAACAATGGTGTAGGAGGTATTGAACACTGGTTTAGGAGGCACTGAACACTGTTGTAGGAGGCATTGAACACTGGTGTAGGAGGCACTGAACACTGGTGTAGGAGGCACTGAACACTGGTGTAGGAGGCATTGAACACTGGTGTAGGAGTCATTGAACACTGGTGTAGGAGGCTTTGAACACTGGTGTAGGAGGCATTGAACACTGGTGTAGGAGGCATTGAACACTGGTGTAGGAGGCATTGAACACTGATCTAGGAGGCATTGAACACTGGTGTAGGAGGCATTGAACACTGGTGTAGGAGGCACTGAACACTGGTGCAGGAGGCATTGAACGCTGGTGTAGGAGGCATTGAACACTGGTGAAGGAGGCATTGAACACTGGTGTAGGAGGCATTGAACACTGGTGTTGGAGGCATTGAACACTGGTGTAGGAGGCTTTGAACACTGGTGTAGGAGGCATTGAACACTGGTGTAGGAGGCATTGAACACTGGTGTCGGAGGCTTTGAACACTGGTGTAGGAGGCATTGAACACTGGTGTAGGAGGCTTTGAACACTGGTGTAGGAGGCACTGAACACTGGTGAAGGAGATATTGAACACAGGTGTAGACGGCCTGAACACTGGTGTAGGAGGCATTGAACACTGGTGTAGGAGTCATTGAACACTGGTGTAGGAGGCTTTGAACACTGGTGTAGGAGGTATTGAACACTGGTTTGGAGGCATTGAACACTGGTGTAGGAGGCTTTGAACACTGATCTAGGAGGCATTGAACACTGGTGTAGGAGGCATTGAACACTGGTGTATGAGGCACTGAACACTGGTGCAGGAGGCAATGAACACTGGTGTAGGAGGCATTGGACACTGATGAAGGAGGCATTGAACACTGGTGTAGGAGGCATTGAACACTGGTGTAGGAGGCATTGAACACTGGTGTAGGAGGCTTTGAACACTGGTGTAGAAGGCATTGAACACTGTTGTAGGAGGCATTGAACACTGGTGTAGGAGGCACTGAACACTGGTGTCAGAGATATTGAACACTGGTGTCGGAGGCACTGAACACTGGTGTAGGAGATATTGAACACTGGTGTAGGAGGCATTGAACACTGGTGTAGGAGGCACTGAACACTGGTGAAGGAGGCACTGAACACTGGTGTAGGAGATATTGAACACTGGTGTAGGAGATATTGAACACTGGTTTAGGAGGCACTGAACACTGTTGTAGGAGGCATTGAACACTGGTGTAGGAGGCACTGAACACTGGTGTAGGAGGCATTGAACACTGTTGTAGGAGGCACTGAACACTGGTGTAGGAGGCACTGAACACTGGTGTAGGAGGCATTGAACACTGGTGTAGGAGTCATTGAACACTGGTGTAGGAGGCTTTGAACACTGGTGTAGGAGGCATTGAACACTGGTGTAGGAGGCATTGAACACTGGTGTAGGAGGCATTGAACACTGATCTAGGAGGCATTGAACACTGGTGTAGGAGGCATTGAACACTGGCGTAGGAGGCACTGAACACTGGTGCAGGAGGCATTGAACACTGGTGTAGGAGGCATTGAACACTGGTGAAGGAGGCATTGAACACTGGTGTAGGAGGCATTGAACACTGGTGTTGGAGGCACTGAACACTGGTGAAGGAGATATTGAACACAGGTGTAGACGCCCTGAACACTGGTGTAGGAGGCATTGAACACTGGTGTAGGAGTCATTGAACACTGGTGTAGGAGGCTTTGAACACTGGTGTAGGAGGTATTGAACACTGGTGTAGGAGGCATTGAACACTGGTGTAGGAGGCTTTGAACACTGATCTAGGAGGCATTGAACACTGGTGCAGGAGGCATTGAACACTGGTGTAGGAGGCACTGAACACTGGTGCAGGAGGCATTGAACACTGGTGTAGGAGGCATTGAACACTGGTGAAGGTGGCATTGAACACTGGTGTAGGAGGCATTGAACACTGCTGTAGGAGGCATTGAACACTGGTGTAGGAGGCTTTGAACACTGGTGTAGGAGGCATTGAACACTGTTGTAGGAGGCATTGAACTCTGGTGTAGGAGGCACTGAACACTGGTGTCAGAGATATTGAACACTGGTGTCGGAGGCACTGAACACTGGTGTAGGGGATATTGAACACTGGTGTAGGAGGCATTGAACACTGGTGTAGGAGGCACTGAACACTGGTGAAGGAGGCACTGAACACTGGTGTAGGAGATATTGAACACTGGTGTAGGAGATATTGAACACTGGTGTAGGAGGCCCTGAACATTGGTGTAGGAGACATTGAACACTGGGGTAGGAGGCATTGAACACTGGTGAAGGAGGCACTGAACAATGCTGTAGGAGGTATTGAACACTGGTTTAGGAGGCACTGAACACTGTTGTAGGAGGCATTGAACACTGGTGTAGGAGGCACTGAACACTGGTGTAGGAGGCATTGAACACTGGTGTAGGAGGCACTGAACACTGGTGTAGGAGGCACTGAACACTGGTGTAGGATGCATTGAACACTGGTGTAGGAGTCATTGAACACTGGTGTAGGAGGCTTTGAACACTGGTGTAGGAGGCATTGAACACTGGTGTAGGAGGCATTGAACACTGATCTGGGAGGCATTGAACACTGGTGTAGGAGGCATTGAACACTGGTGTAGGAGGCACTGAACACTGGTGCAGGAGGCATTGAACACTGGTGTAGGAGGCATTGAACACTGGTGAAGGAGGCATTGAACACTGGTGTAGAAGGCATTGAACACTGGTGTTGGAGGCATTGAACACTGGTGTAGGAGGCTTTGAACACTGGTGTAGGAGGCATTGAACACTGGTGTAGGAGGCATTGAACACTGGTGTAGGAGGCTTTGAACACTGGTGTAGGAGGCATTGAACACTGGTGTAGGAGGCTTTGAACACTGGTGTAGGAGGCATTGAACACTGGTGTCGGAGGCACTGAACACTGGTGTAGGTGATATTGATCACTAATGTGTAGGAGATATTGAACACTGGTGTAGGATATATTGAACACTGGTGCAGGAGGCACTGAACACTGGTGAAGGAGATATTGAACACTGGTGTAGGAGGCATTGAACACTGGTGTAGGAGATACTGAACACTGGTGTCGGAGGCACTGAACACTGGTGTAGGAGATATTGAACACTGGTGGAGGAGATACTGAACACTGGTGTAGGAGGCACTGAACATTGGTGTAGGAGATATTGAACACTGGTGTAGGAGATATTGAACACTGGTGTAGCAGGCATTGAACACTGGTGTAGGAGGCACTGAACACTGGTGAAGGAGGCACTGAACACTGGTGTAGGAGATATTGAACACTGGTGTAGGAGATATTGAACACTGGTGTAGGAGGCCCTGAACATTGGTGTAGGAGACATTGAACACTGGTGTAGGAGGCATTGAACACTGGTGAAGGAGGCACTGAACAATGGTGTAGGAGATATTGAACACTGGTTTAGGAGGCACTGAACACTGTTGTAGGAGGCATTGAACACTGGTGTAGGAGGCACTGAACACTGGTGTAGGATGCATTGAACACTGGTGTAGGAGGCACTGAACACTGGTGTAGGAGGCACTGAACACTGGTGTAGGAGGCATTGAACACTGGTGTAGGAGTCATTGAACACTGGTGTAGGAGGCTTTGAACACTGGTGTAGGAGGCATTGAACACTGGTGTAGGAGGCATTGAACACTGGTGTAGGAGGCATTGAACACTGATCGAGGAGGCATTGAACACTGGTGTAGGAGGCATTGAACACTGGTGTAGGAGGCACTGAACACTGGTGCAGGAGGCATTGAACGCTGGTGTAGTAGGCATTGAACACTGGTGAAGGAGGCATTGAACACTGGTGTAGGAGGCATTGAACACTGGTGTTGGAGGCATTGAACACTGGTGTAGGAGGCTTTGAACACTGGTGTAGGAGGCATTGAACACTGGTGTAGGAGGCATTGAACACTGGTGTAGGAGGCTTTGAACACTGGTGTAGGAGGCATTGAACACTGGTGTAGGAGGCTTTGAACACTGGTGTAGGAGGCACTGAACACTGGTGAAGGAGATATTGAACACAGGTGTCGACGCCCTGAACACTGGAGTAGGAGGCATTGAACACTGGTGTAGGAGTCATTGAACACTGGTGTAGGAGGCTTTGAACACTGGTGTAGGAGGTATTGAACACTGGTGTAGGAGGCATTGAACACAGGTGTAGGAGGCTTTGAACACTGATCTAGGAGGCATTGAACACTGGTGTAGGAGGCATTGAACACTGGTGTATGAGGCACTGAACACTGGTGCAGGAGGCAATGAACACTGGTGTAGGAGGCATTGAACACTGGTGAAGGAGGCATTGAACACTGGTGTAGGAGGCATTGAACACTGGTGTAGGAGGCATTGAACACTGGTGTAGGAGGCTTTGAACACTGGTGTAGGAGGCATTGAACACTGTTGTAGGAGGCATTGAACACTGGTGTAGGAGGCACTGAACACTGGTGTAGGAGGCACTGAACACTGGTGTAGGATGCATTGAACACTGGTGTAGGAGTCATTGAACACTGGTGTAGGAGGCTTTGAACACTGGTGTAGGAGGCATTGAACACTGGTGTAGGAGGCATTGAACACTGATCTGGGAGGCATTGATCACTGGTGTAGGAGGCATTGAACACTGGTGTAGGAGGCACTGAACACTGGTGCAGGAGGCATTGAACACTGGTGTAGGAGGCATTGAACACTGGTGAAGGAGGCATTGAACACTGGTGTAGAAGGCATTGAACACTGGTGTTGGAGGCATTGAACACTGGTGTAGGAGGCTTTGAACACTGGTGTAGGAGGCATTGAACACTGGTGTAGGAGGCATTGAACACTGGTGTAGGAGGCTTTGAACACTGGTGTAGGAGGCATTGAACACTGGTGTAGGAGGCTTTGAACACTGGTGTAGGAGGCATTGAACACTGGTGTCGGAGGCACTGAACACTGGTGTAGGTGATATTGATCACTAATGTGTAGGAGATATTGAACACTGGTGTAGGATATATTGAACACTGGTGCAGGAGGCACTGAACACTGGTGAAGGAGATATTGAACACTGGTGTAGGAGGCATTGAACACTGGTGTAGGAGATACTGAACACTGGTGTCGGAGGCACTGAACACTGGTGTAGGAGATATTGAACACTGGTGGAGGAGATACTGAACACTGGTGTAGGAGGCACTGAACATTGGTGTAGGAGATATTGAACACTGGTGTAGGAGATATTGAACACTGGTGTAGCAGGCATTGAACACTGGTGTAGGAGGCACTGAACACTGGTGAAGGAGGCACTGAACACTGGTGTAGGAGATATTGAACACTGGTGTAGGAGATATTGAACACTGGTGTAGGAGGCCCTGAACATTGGTGTAGGAGACATTGAACACTGGTGTAGGAGGCATTGAACACTGGTGAAGGAGGCACTGAACAATGGTGTAGGAGATATTGAACACTGGTTTAGGAGGCACTGAACACTGTTGTAGGAGGCATTGAACACTGGTGTAGGAGGCACTGAACACTGGTGTAGGATGCATTGAACACTGGTGTAGGAGGCACTGAACACTGGTGTAGGAGGCACTGAACACTGGTGTAGGAGGCATTGAACACTGGTGTAGGAGTCATTGAACACTGGTGTAGGAGGCTTTGAACACTGGTGTAGGAGGCATTGAACACTGGTGTAGGAGGCATTGAACACTGGTGTAGGAGGCATTGAACACTGATCGAGGAGGCATTGAACACTGGTGTAGGAGGCATTGAACACTGGTGTAGGAGGCACTGAACACTGGTGCAGGAGGCATTGAACGCTGGTGTAGTAGGCATTGAACACTGGTGAAGGAGGCATTGAACACTGGTGTAGGAGGCATTGAACACTGGTGTTGGAGGCATTGAACACTGGTGTAGGAGGCTTTGAACACTGGTGTAGGAGGCATTGAACACTGGTGTAGGAGGCATTGAACACTGGTGTAGGAGGCTTTGAACACTGGTGTAGGAGGCATTGAACACTGGTGTAGGAGGCTTTGAACACTGGTGTAGGAGGCACTGAACACTGGTGAAGGAGATATTGAACACAGGTGTCGACGCCCTGAACACTGGAGTAGGAGGCATTGAACACTGGTGTAGGAGTCATTGAACACTGGTGTAGGAGGCTTTGAACACTGGTGTAGGAGGTATTGAACACTGGTGTAGGAGGCATTGAACACAGGTGTAGGAGGCTTTGAACACTGATCTAGGAGGCATTGAACACTGGTGTAGGAGGCATTGAACACTGGTGTATGAGGCACTGAACACTGGTGCAGGAGGCAATGAACACTGGTGTAGGAGGCATTGAACACTGGTGAAGGAGGCATTGAACACTGGTGTAGGAGGCATTGAACACTGGTGTAGGAGGCATTGAACACTGGTGTAGGAGGCTTTGAACACTGGTGTAGGAGGCATTGAACACTGTTGTAGGAGGCATTGAACACTGGTGTAGGAGGCACTGAACACTGGTGTCAGAGATATTGAACACTGGTGTCGGAGGCACTGAACACTGGTGTAGGAGATATTGAACACTGGTGTAGGAGATATTGAACACTGGTGTAGGAGGCATTGAACACTGGTGTAGGAGGCACTGAACACTGGTGAAGGAGGCACTGAACACTGGTGTAGGAGATATTGAACACTGGTGTAGGAGATATTGAACACTGGTGTAGGAGGCCCTGAACATTGGTGTAGGAGACATTGAACACTGGTGTAGGCGGCATTGAACACTGGTTTAGGAGGCACTGAACACTGTTGTAGGAGGCATTGAACACTGGTGTAGGAGGCACTGAACACTGGTGTAGGAGGCATTGAACACTGGTGTAGGAGGCACTGAACACTGGTGTAGGAGGCACTGAACACTGGTGTAGGAGGCATTGAACACTGGTGCAGGAGTCATTGAACACTGGTGTAGGAGGCTTTGAACACTGGTGTAGGAGGCATTGAACACTGGTGTAGGAGGCATTGAACACTGGTGTAGGAGGCATTGAACACTGATCTAGGAGGCATTGAACACTGGTGTAGGAGGCTTTGAACACTGGTGTAGGAGGCATTGAACACTGGTGTAGGAGGCATTGAACACTGGTGTAGGAGGCTTTGAACACTGGTGTAGGAGGCATTGAACACTGGTGTAGGAGGCTTTGAACACTGGTGTAGGAGGCACTGAACACTGGTGAAGGAGATATTGAACACAGGTGTAGACGCCCTGAACACTGGTGTAGGAGGCATTGAACACTGGTGTAGGAGTCATTGAACACTGGTGTAGGAGGCTTTGAACACTGATCTAGGAGGCTTTGAACACTGATCTAGGAGGCATTGAACACTGGTGTAGGAGGCACTGAACACTGGTGCAGGAGGCATTGAACACTGGTGTAGGAGGCATTGAACACTGGTGAAGGAGGCATTGAACACTGGTGTAGGAGGCATTGAACACTGGTGTAGGAGGCATTGAAGACTGGTGTAGGAGGCTTTGAACACTGGTGTAGGAGGCATTGAACACTGTTGTAGGAGGCATTGAACACTGGTGTAGGAGGCACTGAACACTGGTGTCAGAGATATTGAACACTGGTGTCGGAGGCACTGAACACTGGTGCAGGAGATATTGAACACTGGTTTAGGAGATATTGAACACTGGTGTAGGAGGCATTGAACACTGGTGTAGGAGGCACTGAACACTGGTGAAGGAGGCACTGAACACTGGTGTAGGAGATATTGAACACTGGTGTAGGAGATATTGAACACTGGTGTAGGAGGCCCTGAACATTGGTGTAGGAGACATTGAACACTGGTGTAGGAGGCATTGAACACTGGTGAAGGAGGCACTGAACAATGGTTTTGGAGATATTGAACACTGGTTTAGGAGGCACTGAACACTGTTGTAGGAGGCATTGAACACTGGTGTAGGAGGCACTGAACACTGGTGTAGGAGGCATTGAACACTGGTGTAGGAGGCACTGAACACTGGTGTAGGAGGCACTGAACACTGGTGTAGGAGGCATTGAACACTGGTGTAGGAGTCATTGAACACTGGTGTAGGAGGCTTTGAACACTGGTGTAGGAGGCATTGAACACTGGTGTAGGAGGCATTGAACACTGATCTAGGAGGCATTGAACACTGGTGTAGGAGGCATTGAACACTGGTGTAGGAGGCACTGAACACTGGTGCAGGAGGCATTGAACACTGGTGTAGGAGGCATTGAACACTGGTGAAGGAGGCATTGAACACTGGTGTAGAAGGCATTGAACACTGGTGTTGGAGGCATTGAACACTGGTGTAGGAGGCTTTGAACATTGGTGTAGGAGGCATTGAACACTGGTGTAGGAGGCATTGAACACTGGTGTAGGAGGCTTTGAACACTGGTGTAGGAGGCATTGAACACTGGTGTAGGAGGCTTTGAACACTGGTGTAGGAGGCATTGAAAACTGGTGTCGGAGGCACTGAACACTGGTGTAGGTGATATTGATCACTAATGTGTAGGAGATATTGAACACTGGTGTAGGAGGCACTGAACATTGGTGTAGGAGGCATTGAACACTGGTGTAGGAGGCATTGAACACTGGTGTAGGAGGCCCTGAACATTGGTGTAGGAGACATTGAACACTGGTGTAGGAGGCATTGAACACTGGTGTAGGAGGCATTGAACACTGGTGTAGGAGGCTTTGAACACTGGTGTAGGAGGCTTTGAACACTGGTGTAGGAGGCACTGAACACTGGTGAAGGAGATATTGAACACAGGTGTAGACGCCCTGAACACTGGTGTAGGAGGCATTGAACACTGGTGTAGGAGTCATTGAACACTGGTGTAGGAGGCTTTGAACACTGATCTAGGAGGCATTGAACACTGGTGTAGGAGGCATTGAACACTGGTGTAGGAGGCACTGAACACTGGTGCAGGAGGCATTGAACACTGGTGTAGGAGGCATTGAACACTGGTGAAGGAGGCATTGAACACTGGTGTAGGAAGCATTGAACACTGGTGTAGGAGGCTTTGAAGACTGGTGTAGGAGGCTTTGAACACTGGTGTAGGAGGCATTGAACACTGTTGTAGGAGGCATTGAACACTGGTGTAGGAGGCACTGAACACTGGTGTCAGAGATATTGAACACTGGTGTCGGAGGCACTGAACACTGGTGCAGGAGATATTGAACACTGGTTTATGAGATATTGAACACTGGTGTAGGAGGCATTGAACACTGGTGTAGGAGGCACTGAACACTGGTGAAGGAGGCACTGAACACTGGTGTAGGAGATATTGAACACTGGTGTAGGAGATATTGAACACTGGTGTAGGAGGCCCTGAACATTGGTGTAGGAGACATTGAACACTGGTGTAGGAGGCATTGAACACTGGTGAAGGAGGCACTGAACAATGGTTTTGGAGATATTGAACACTGGTTTAGGAGGCACTGAACACTGTTGTAGGAGGCATTGAACACTGGTGTAGGAGGCACTGAACACTGGTGTAGGAGGCATTGAACACTGGTGTAGGAGGCACTGAACACTGGTGCAGGAGGCACTGAACACTGGTGTAGGAGGCATTGAACACTGGTGTAGGAGTCATTGAACACTGGTGTAGGAGGCTTTGAACACTGGTGTAGGAGGCATTGAACACTGGTGTAGGAGGCATTGAACACTGATCTAGGAGGCATTGAACACTGGTGTAGGAGGCATTGAACACTGGTGTAGGAGGCACTGAACACTGGTGCAGGAGGCATTGAACACTGGTGTAGGAGGCATTGAACACTGGTGAAGGAGGCATTGAACACTGGTGTAGAAGGCATTGAACACTGGTGTTGGAGGCATTGAACACTGGTGTAGGAGGCTTTGAACATTGGTGTAGGAGGCATTGAACACTGGTGTAGGAGGCATTGAACACTGGTGTAGGAGGCTTTGAACACTGGTGTAGGAGGCATTGAACACTGGTGTAGGAGGCTTTGAACACTGGTGTAGGAGGCATTGAAAACTGGTGTCGGAGGCACTGAACACTGGTGTAGGTGATATTGATCACTAATGTGTAGGAGATATTGAACACTGGTGTAGGAGGCACTGAACATTGGTGTAGGAGGCATTGAACACTGGTGTAGGAGGCATTGAACACTGGTGGAGGAGGCATTGAACACTGGTGTAGGAGATATTGAACACTTTTGTAGGAGGCCCTGAACATTGGTGTAGGAGATATTGAACACTGGTGTAGGAGGCACTGAACACCGGTGAAGGAGATATTGAACACTGGTGTAGGAGGCATTGAAAACTGGTGTAGGAGATACTGAACACTGGTGTCGGAGGCACTGAACACATGTGTAGGAGATATTGAACACTGGTGGAGGAGATACTGAACACTGGTGTAGGAGGCACTGGACATTGGTGTAGGAGACATTGAACACTGGTGTAGGAAGCACTGAACACTGGTGAAGGAGGCACTGAACACTGGTGTAGGAGATATTGAACACTGGTTTAGGAGGCATTGAGCACTGGTGTAGGAGGCATTGAACACTGGTGTAGGAAGCATTGAACACTGGTGTAGGAGGCATTGAACGCTGGTGTAGGAGGCATTGAACACTGGTGTAGGAGATATTGAACACTGGTGTAGGAGGCATTGAACATTGGTGTAGAAGATATTGAACACTGGTGTAGGAGGCATTGAACACAGGTGTCGGAGATATTGAACACTGGTGTAGGATGCACTGAACACTGGTGCAGGAGATATTGAACACTGGTGCAGGAGGCATTGAACACTGGTGTAGGAGGCATTGAACACTGGTGTAGGAGGCATTGAACACTGGTGTAGGAGGCATTGAACATTGGTGTAGGAGGCATTGAACACTGGTGTAGGAGGCACTGAACACTGGTGTAGGAGGCATTGAACACTGGTGTAGGAGGCATTGAACACTGGTGTCGGCGGCATTGAACACTGGTGTAGGAGGCATTGAACACTGGTGTAGGAGGCATTGAACATTGGTGTAGGAGATATTGGAAACTGGTGTAGGAGATATTGAACACTGGTGTAGGAGGCATTGAACACGGGTGTAGGAGGCACTGAACACTGGTGAAGGAGATATTGAACACAGGTGTAGGAGGCCCTGAACACTGATGTAGGAGGCATTGAACACTGGTGTAGGAGGCATTCAACACTGGTGCAGGAGGCCCTGAAAACTGCTGTAGGAGATATTGAACACTGGTGTAGGATGCATTGAACACTGGTGTAGGAGGCACAGAACACTGGTATGGGAGGCATTGAAAACTGGTGTAGGAGGCATTGAACACTGGTGTAGGAGGCATTGAACACTGGTGTTGGAGGCATTGAACACTGGTGTAGGAGGCACTGAACACTGGTGAAGGAGATATTGAACACAGGTGTAGACGCCCTGCACACTGGTGTAGGAGGCATTGAACACTGGTGTAGGAATCATTGAACACTGGTGTAGGAGGCTTTGAACACTGGTGTAGGAGGCATTGAACACTGGTGTAGGAGGCATTGAACACTGGTGTAGGAGGCATTGAACACTGATCTAGGCGGCATTGAACACTGGTGTAGGAGGCATTGAACACTGGTGTAGGAGGCACTGAACACTGGTGCAGGAGGCATTGAACACTGGTGTAGGAGGCATTGAACACTGGTGAAGGAGGCATTGAACACTGGTGTCGGAGATATTGAACACTGGTGTAGGATGCATTGAACACTGGTGTAGGAGGCACAGAACACTGGTATAGGAGGCATTGAAAACTGGTGTAGGAGGCATTGAACACTGGTGTAGGAGGCATTGAACACTGGTGTAGGAGGCATTGAACACTGGTGTAGGAGGCACTGAACACTGGTGAAGGAGCTATTGAACACAGGTGTAGACGCCCTGAACACTGGTGTAGGAGGCATTGAACACTGGTGTAGGAATCATTGAACACTGGTGTAGGAGGCTTTGAACACTGGTGTCGGAGGCATTGAACACTGGTGTAGGAGGCATTGAACACTGGTGTAGGAGGCATTGAACACTGATCTAGGAGGCATTGAACACTGGTGTAGGAGGCATTGAACACTGGTATAGGAGGCACTGAACACTGGTGCAGGAGGCATTGAACACTGGTGTAGGAGGCATTGAACACTGGTGAAGGAGGCATTGAACACTGGTGTAGGAGGCATTGAACACTGGTGTAGGAGGCATTGAACACTGGTGTAGGAGGCTTTGAACACTGCTGTAGGAGGCATTGAACACTGGTGTAGGAGGCATTGAACACTGGTGTAGGAGGCACTGAACACTAGTGTGGGAGATATTGAACACTGGTGTAGGAGATATTGAACACTGGTGTCAGAGATATTGAACACTGGTGTCGGAGGCACTGAACACTGGTGTGGGAGATATTGAACACTGGTGTAGGAGATATTGAACACTGGCGTAGGAGGCATTGAACACTGGTGTAGGAGGCACTGAACACTGGTGAAGGAGGCACTGAACACTGGTGTAGGAGATATTGAACACTGGTGTAGGAGATATTGAACATTGGTGTAGGAGGCCCTGAACATTGGTGGAGGAGACATTGAACACTGGTGTAGGAGGCATTGAACACTGGTGTAGGAGGCTTTGAACACTGGTGTAGGACGCATTAAACACTGGTGTCGGAGGCATTGAACACTGGTGTAGGAGATATTGAACACTGGTGTAGGAGGCATTGAACACTGGTGTAGGAGGCATTGAACACTGGTGTAGGAGATATTGAACATTGGTGTAGTAGGCCCTGAACATTGGTGGAGGAGACATTGAACACTGGTGTAGGAGGCATTGAACACTGGTGTAGGAGGCACTGAACACTGGTGTAGGAGGCATTGAACACTGGTGTAGGAGGCACTGAACACTGGTGTAGGAGGCACTGAACACTGGTGTAGGAGTCATTGAACACTGGTGTAGGAGTCATTGAACACTGGTGTAGGAGGCTTTGAACACTGGTGTAGGAGGCATTGAACACTGGTGTAGGAGGCATTGAACACTGGTGTATGAGGCATTGAACACTGATCTAGGAGGCATTGAACACTGGTGTAGGAGGCATTGAACACTGGTGTAGGAGGCACTGAACACTCGTGCAGGAGGCATTGAACACTGGTGTAGGAGGCATTGAACACTGGTGAAGGAGGCATTGAACACTGGTGTAGGAGGCATTGAACACTGGTGTTGGAGGCATTGAACACTGGTGTAGGAGGCTTTGAACACTGGTGTAGGAGGCATTGAACACTGGTGTAGGAGGCATTGAACACTGGTGTAGGACGCTTTGAACACTGGTGTAGGAGGCATTGAACACTGGTGTAGGAGGCTTTGAACACTGGTGTAGGAGGCATTGAACACTGGTGTGGGAGGCATTGAACACTGGTGTATGAGGCATTGAACACTGATCTAGGAGGCATTGAACACTGGTGTAGGAGGCATTGAACACTGGTGTAGGAGGCACTGAACACTGGTGCAGGAGGCATTGAACACTGGTGTAGGAGGCATTGAACACTGGTGAAGGAGGCATTGAACACTGGTGTAGGAGGCATTGAACACTGGTGTTGGAGGCATTGAACACTGGTGTAGGAGGCTTTGAACACTGGTGTAGGAGGCATTGAACACTGGTGTAGGAGGCATTGAACACTGGTGTAGGACGCTTTGAACACTGGTGTAGGAGGCATTGAACACTGGTGTAGGAGGCTTTGAACACTGGTGTAGGACGCATTAAACACTGGTGTCGGAGGCATTGAACACTGGTGTAGGAGATATTGAACACTGGTGTAGGAGGCATTGAACACTGGTGTAGGAGGCATTGAACACTTGTGTAGGAGGCTTTGAACACTGGTGTAGGAGGCATTGAACACTGTTGTAGGAGGCATTGAACACTGGTGTAGGAGGCACTGAACACTGGTGTCAGAGATATTGAACCATGGTGTCGGAGGCACTGAACACTGGTGTAGGAGATATTGAACACTGGTGTAGGAGATATTGAACACTGGTGTCGGAGGCATTGAACACTGGTGTAGGAGGCACTGAACACTGGTGAAGGAGGCACTGAACACTGGTGAAGGAGGCATTGAACACTGGTGTAGGAGGCATTGAACACTGGTGTAGGAGGCATTGAACACTGGTGTAGGAGGCTTTGAACACTGCTGTAGGAGGCATTGAACACTGGTGTAGGAGGCATTGAACACTGGTGTAGGAGGCACTGAACACTGGTGTCAGAGATATTGAACACTGGTGTCGGAGGCACTGAACACTGGTGTGGGAGATATTGAACACTGGTGTAGGAGATATTGAACACTGGCGTAGGAGGCATTGAACACTGGTGTAGGAGGCACTGAACACTGGTGAAGGAGGCACTGAACACTGGTGTAGGAGATATTGAACACTGGTGTAGGAGATATTGAACATTGGTGTAGGAGGCCCTGAACATTGGTGGAGGAGACATTGAACACTGGTGTAGGAGGCATTGAACACTGGTGTAGGAGGCTTTGAACACTGGTGTAGGACGCATTAAACACTGGTGTCGGAGGCATTGAACACTGGTGTAGGAGATATTGAACACTGGTGTAGGAGGCATTGAACACTGGTGTAGGAGGCATTGAACACTGGTGTAGGAGATATTGAACATTGGTGTAGGAGGCCCTGAACATTGGTGGAGGAGACATTGAACACTGGTGTAGGAGGCATTGAACACTGGTGTAGGAGGCACTGAACACTGGTGTAGGAGGCATTGAACACTGGTGTAGGAGGCACTGAACACTGGTGTAGGAGGCACTGAACACTGGTGTAGGAGTCATTGAACACTGGTGTAGGAGTCATTGAACACTGGTGTAGGAGGCTTTGAACACTGGTGTAGGAGGCATTGAACACTGGTTTAGGAGGCATTGAACACTGGTGTATGAGGCATTGAACACTGATCTAGGAGGCATTGAACACTGGTGTAGGAGGCATTGAACACTGGTGTAGGAGGCACTGAACACTCGTGCAGGAGGCATTGAACACTGGTGTAGGAGGCATTGAACACTGGTGAAGGAGGCATTGAACACTGGTGTAGGAGGCATTGAACACTGGTGTTGGAGGCATTGAACACTGGTGTAGGAGGCTTTGAACACTGGTGTAGGAGGCTTTGAACACTGGTGTAGGAGGCATTGAACACTGATCTAGGCGGCATTGAACACTGGTGTAGGAGGCACTGAACACTGGTGCAGGAGGCATTGAACACTGGTGTAGGAGGCATTGAACACTGGTGAAGGAGGCATTGAACACTGGTGTCGGAGATATTGAACACTGGTGTAGGATGCATTGAACACTGGTGTAGGAGGCACAGAACACTGGTATAGGAGGCATTGAAAACTGGTGTAGGAGGCATTGAACACTGGTGTAGGAGGCATTGAACACTGGTGTAGGAGATATTGAACATTGGTGTAGGAGGCCCTGAACATTGGTGGAGGAGACATTGAACACTGGTGTAGGAGGCATTGAACACTGGTGTAGGAGGCACTGAACACTGGTGTAGGAGGCATTGAACACTGGTGTAGGAGGCACTGAACACTGGTGTAGGAGGCACTGAACACTGGTGTAGGAGTCATTGAACACTGGTGTAGGAGTCATTGAACACTGGTGTAGGAGGCTTTGAACACTGGTGTAGGAGGCATTGAACACTGGTGTAGGAGGCTTTGAACACTGATCTAGGAGGCATTGAACACTGGTGTAGGAGGCATTGAACACTGGTGTAGGAGGCACTGAACACTCGTGCAGGAGGCATTGAACACTGGTGTAGGAGGCATTGAACACTGGTGAAGGAGGCATTGAACACTGGTGTAGGAGGCATTGAACACTGGTGTTGGAGGCATTGAACACTGGTGTAGGAGGCTTTGAACACTGGTGTAGGAGGCATTGAACACTGGTGTAGGAGGCATTGAACACTGGTGTAGGACGCTTTGAACACTGGTGTAGGAGGCATTGAACACTGGTGTAGGAGGCTTTGAACACTGGTGTAGGAGGCATTGAACACTGGTGTGGGAGGCATTGAACACTGGTGTATGAGGCATTGAACACTGATCTAGGAGGCATTGAACACTGGTGTAGGAGGCATTGAACACTGGTGTAGGAGGCACTGAACACTGGTGCAGGAGGCATTGAACACTGGTGTAGGAGGCATTGAACACTGGTGAAGGAGGCATTGAACACTGGTGTAGGAGGCATTGAACACTGGTGTTGGAGGCATTGAACACTGGTGTAGGAGGCTTTGAACACTGGTGTAGGAGGCATTGAACACTGGTGTAGGAGGCATTGAACACTGGTGTAGGACGCTTTGAACACTGGTGTAGGAGGCATTGAACACTGGTGTAGGAGGCTTTGAACACTGGTGTAGGACGCATTAAACACTGGTGTCGGAGGCATTGAACACTGGTGTAGGAGATATTGAACACTGGTGTAGGAGGCATTGAACACTGGTGTAGGAGGCATTGAACACTGGTGTAGGAGGCTTTGAACACTGGTGTAGGAGGCATTGAACACTGTTGTAGGAGGCATTGAACACTGGTGTAGGAGGCACTGAACACTGGTGTCAGAGATATTGAACCATGGTGTCGGAGGCACTGAACACTGGTGTAGGAGATATTGAACACTGGTGTAGGAGATATTGAACACTGGTGTCGGAGGCATTGAACACTGGTGTAGGAGGCACTGAACACTGGTGAAGGAGGCACTGAACACTGGTGTAGGAGATATTGAACACTGGTGTAGGAGATATTGAACACTGGTGTAGGAGGCATTGAACACGGGTGTAGGAGGCACTGAACACTGGTGAAGGAGATATTGAACACAGGTGTAGGAGGCCCTGAACACTGATGTAGGAGGCATTGAACACTGGTGTAGGAGGCATTCAACACTGGTGCAGGAGGCCCTGAAAACTGCTGTAGGAGATATTGAACACTGGTGTAGGATGCATTGAACACTGGTGTAGGATGCACAGAACACTGGTATGGGAGGCATTGAAAACTGGTGTAGGAGGCATTGAACACTGGTGTAGGAGGCATTGAACACTGGTGTTGGAGGCATTGAACACTGGTGTAGGAGGCACTGAACACTGGTGAAGGAGATATTGAACACAGGTGTAGACGCCCTGCACACTGGTGTAGGAGGCATTGAACACTGGTGTAGGAATCATTGAACACTGGTGTAGGAGGCTTTGAACACTGGTGTAGGAGGCATTGAACACTGGTGTTGGAGGCATTGAACACTGGTGTTGGAGGCATTGAACACTGGTGTAGGAGGCTTTGAACACTGGTGTAGGAGGCATTGAACACTGGTGTAGGAGGCATTGAACACTGGTGTAGGACGCTTTGAACACTGGTGTAGGAGGCATTGAACACTGGTGTAGGAGGCTTTGAACACTGGTGTAGGACGCATTAAACACTGGTGTCGGAGGCATTGAACACTGGTGTAGGAGATATTGAACACTGGTGTAGGAGGCATTGAACACTGGTGTAGGAGGCATTGAACACTGGTGTAGGAGGCTTTGAACACTGGTGTAGGAGGCATTGAACACTGTTGTAGGAGGCATTGAACACTGGTGTAGGAGGCACTGAACACTGGTGTCAGAGATATTGAACCATGGTGTCGGAGGCACTGAACACTGGTGTAGGAGATATTGAACACTGGTGTAGGAGATATTGAACACTGGTGTCGGAGGCATTGAACACTGGTGTAGGAGGCACTGAACACTGGTGAAGGAGGCACTGAACACTGGTGTAGGAGATATTGAACACTGGTGTAGGAGATATTGAACACTGGTGTAGGAGGCATTGAACACGGGTGTAGGAGGCACTGAACACTGGTGAAGGAGATATTGAACACAGGTGTAGGAGGCCCTGAACACTGATGTAGGAGGCATTGAACACTGGTGTAGGAGGCATTCAACACTGGTGCAGGAGGCCCTGAAAACTGCTGTAGGAGATATTGAACACTGGTGTAGGATGCATTGAACACTGGTGTAGGATGCACAGAACACTGGTATGGGAGGCATTGAAAACTGGTGTAGGAGGCATTGAACACTGGTGTAGGAGGCATTGAACACTGGTGTTGGAGGCATTGAACACTGGTGTAGGAGGCACTGAACACTGGTGAAGGAGATATTGAACACAGGTGTAGACGCCCTGCACACTGGTGTAGGAGGCATTGAACACTGGTGTAGGAATCATTGAACACTGGTGTAGGAGGCTTTGAACACTGGTGTAGGAGGCATTGAACACTGGTGTAGGAGGCATTGAACACTGGTGTAGGAGGCATTGAACACTGATCTAGGCGGCATTGAACACTGGTGTAGGAGGCATTGAACACTGGTGTAGGAGGCACTGAACACTGGTGCAGGAGGCATTGAACACTGGTGTAGGAGGCATTGAACACTGGTGAAGGAGGCATTGAACACTGGTGTCGGAGATATTGAACACTGGTGTAGGATGCATTGAACACTGGTGTAGGAGGCACAGAACACTGGTATAGGAGGCATTGAAAACTGGTGTAGGAGGCATTGAACACTGGTGTAGGAGGCATTGAACACTGATCTAGGAGGCATTGAACACTGGTGTAGGAGGCATTGAACACTGGTGTAGGAGGAACTGAACACTGGTGCAGGAGGCATTGAACACTGGTTTAGGAGGCATTGAACACTGGTGAAGGAGGCATTGAACACTGGTGTAGGAGACATTGAACACTGGTGAAGGAGGCATTGAACACTGGTGAAGGAGGCACTGAACAACGGTGTAGGAGATATTGAACACTGGTTTAGGAGGCACTGAACACTGGTGTAGGAGGCATTGAACACTGGTGTAGGAGGCATTGAACACTGGTGAAGGAGGCATTGAGCACTGGTGTAGGAGGCATTGAACACTGGTGTAGGAGGCATTGAACACTGGTGTAGGAGGCCCTGAAAACTGGTGTAGGAGGCATTGAACACTGGTGTAGGAGATATTCATCATTGGTGTAGGAGGCACTGAACACTGGTGTAGGAGGCATTGAACACTGGTTTAGGAGGCATTGAACACTGGTGTAGGAGGCATTGAACACTGGTGTAGGAGGCATTGAACACTGGTGTAGGAGGCTTTGAACACTGGTGTAGGAGGCATTGAACACTGGTGTAGGAGGCATTGAACTCTGGTGTAGGAGGCACTGAACACTGGTGTAGGAGGCATTGAACACTGGTGTAGGATGCATTGAACACTGGTGAAGGAGGCATTGAACACTGGTGTAGGAGGCATTGAACACAGGTGAAGGAGATATTGAACACTGTTGTAGGAGATATTGAACACTGGTGTAGGAGGCATTGAACACTGGTGCAGGAGGCCCTGAAAACTGCTGTAGGAGATATTGAACACTGGTGTAGGAGGCACAGAACACTGGTGTAGCAGATAATGAACACTGGTGAAGGAGGCACTGAACACTGGTGTAGGAGATATTGAACACTGGTGTAGGAGATATTGAACACTGGTGTAGGAGGCACTGAACATTGGTGTAGGAGGCATTGAACACTGCTGTAGGAGGCATTGAACACTGGTGTAGTAGGCACTGAACACTGGTGAAGGAGATATTGAACACAGGTGTAGAGGCCCTGAACACTGGTGTAGGAGGCATTGAACACTGGTGTAGAAGGCATTGAACACTGGTGCAGGAGGCCCTGAAAACTGGTGTAGGAGATATTGAACACTGGTGTAGGAGGCATTGAACATTGGTGTAGGAGGCACTGAACACTGGTGTAGGATGCACTGAACACTAGTGTAGGAGGCATTGAACACTTGTGTAGGAGGCACTGAACACTGGTGTAGGAGGCATTGAACACTGGTGTAGGAGGCATTGAACACTGGTGTTGGAGGCATTGAACACTGGTGTAGGAGGCTTTGAACACTGGTGTAGGAGGCATTGAACACTAGTGTAGGAGGCATTGAACACTGGTGTGGGAGGCTTTGAACACTGGTGTAGGAGGCATTGAACACTGGTGCAGGAGGTTTTGAACACTGGTGGAGGAGGCATTGAACACTGGTGTAGGAGGCATTGAACACTGGTGTAGGAGGCATTGAACACTGGTGTAGGAGGCATTGAACACTGGTGAAGGAGGCATTGAGCACTGGTGTAGGAGGCATTGAACACTGGTGTAGGAGGCATTGAACACTGGTGTAGGAGGCCCTGAAAACTGGTGTAGGAGGCATTGAACACTGGTGTAGGAGATATTCATCATTGGTGTAGGAGGCACTGAACACTGGTGTAGGAGGCATTGAACACTGGTTTAGGAGGCATTGAACACTGGTGTAGGAGGCATTGAACACTGGTGTAGGAGGCATTGAACACTGGTGTAGGAGGCTTTGAACCCTGGTGTAGGAGGCATTGAACACTGGTGTAGGAGGCATTGAACACTGGTGTAGGAGGCACTGAACACTGGTGTAGGAGGCATTGAACACTGGTGTAGGATGCATTGAACACTGGTGAAGGAGGCATTGAACACTGGTGTAGGAGGCATTGAACACAGGTGAAGGATATATTGAACACTGGTGTAGGAGGCACTGTACACTGGTGTAGGAGATATTTGAACACTGTTGTAGGAGATATTGAACACTGGTGTAGGAGGCATTGAACACTGGTGTAGGAGGCACAGAACACTGGTGTAGCAGATAATGAACACTGGTGAAGGAGGCACTGAACACTGGTGTAGGAGATATTGAACACTGGTGTAGGAGATATTGAACACTGGTGTAGGAGGCACTGAACATTGGTGTAGGAGGCATTGAACACTGCTGTAGGAGGCATTGAACACTGGTGTAGTAGGCACTGAACACTGGTGAAGGAGATATTGAACACAGGTATAGAGGCCCTGAACACTGGTGTAGGAGGCATTGAACACTGGTGTAGAAGGCATTGAACACTGGTGCAGGAGGCCCTGAAAACTGGTGTAGGAGATATTGAACACTGGTGCAGGAGGCATTGAACATTGGTGTAGGAGGCACTGAACACTGGTGTAGGAGGCACTGAACACTAGTGTAGGAGGCATTGAACACTTGTGTAGTAGGCACTGAACACTGGTGTAGGAGGCATTGAACACTGGTGTAGGAGGCATTGAACACTGGTGCAGGAGGCATTGAACACTGGTGTAGGAGGCATTGAACACTGGTGGCGGAGGCATTGAACACTGGTGTAGGAGGCATTGAACACTGGTGTAGGAGGCATTGAACATTGGTGTAGGAGATATTGGAAACTAGTGCATGAGGCATTGAACACTGCTGCAGGAGATATTGAACATTGGTGTAGGAGATATTGAACACTGGTGTAGGAGACATTGAACACTGGTGAAGGAGGCATTGAACACTGGTGAAGGAGGCACTGAACAATGGTGCAGGAGATATTGAACACTGGTTTAGGAGGCACTGAACACTGGTGTAGGAGGCATTGAACACTGGTGTAGGAGGCATTGAACACTGGTGTAGGAGGCATTGAACACTGGTGAAGGAGGCATTGAACACTGGTGTAGGAGGCATTGAACACTGGTGTAGGAGGCATTGAACACTGGTGTAGGAGGCCCTGAAAACTGGTGTAGGAGGCATTGAACACTGGTGTAGGAGATATTCAACAATGGTGTAGGAGGCACTGAACACTGGTGTAGGAGGCATTGAACACTGGTTTAGGAGGCATTGAACACTTGTGTAGGAGGCATTGAACACTGATGTAGGAGGCATTGAACACTGGTGTAGGAGGCTTTGAACACTGGTGTAGGAGGCATTGAACACTGGTGTAGGAGGCATTGAACACTCGTGTAGGAGGCACTGAACACTGGTGTAGGAGGCATTGAACACTGGTGTAGGAGGCATTGAACACTGGTGTAGGAGGCATTGAACACTGGTGAAGGAGGCATTGAACACTGGTGTAGGAGGCATTGAACACAGGTGAAGGATATATTGAACACTGGTGTAGGAGGCACTGTACACTGGTGTAGGAGATATTGAACACTGGTGTAGGAGATATTGAACACTGGTGTAGGAGGCATTGAACACTGGTGCAGGAGGCCCTGAAAACTGCTGTAGGAGATATTGAACACTGGTGTAGGAGGCATTGAACACTGGTGTAGGAGGCACAGAACACTGGTGTAGGAGATATTGAACACTGGTGAAGGAGGCACTGAACACTGGTGTAGGAGGCATTGAAAACTGGTGTAGGAGGCATTGAACACTGGCGTAGGAGGCATTGAACACTGCTGTAGGAGGCATTGAACACTGGTGTAGGAGGCACTGAACACTGGTGTAGGAGGCATTGAACACTGGTGTAGGAGGCTTTGAACACTGGTGTAGGAGGCATTGAACACTGGTGTAGGAGGCATTGAACACTGGTGCAGGAGGCCTTGAAAACTGGTGTAGGAGATATTGAACACTGGTGTAGGAGGAATTGAACACTGGTGTAGGAGGCACTGAACACTGGTGTAGGAGGCATTAAAAACTGGTGTAGGAGGCATTGAACACTGGTGTAGGAGGCATTGAATACTGGTGTAGGAGGCATTGAACACTGGTGTAGGAGGCACTAAACAATGGTGAAGGAGATATTGAACTTTGGTGTAGGAGGCATTGAACACTGGTGTAGGAGGCATTGAACACTGGTGGAGGAGGCATTGAACACTGGTGTAGGAGGCATTGAACACTGATGGAGGAGGCCCTGAAAACTGGCGTAGGAGATATTGAACACTGGTGTAGGAGGCATTGAATATTGGTGTAGGAGTCACTGAACACTGGTGTAAGAGGCATTGAACACTGGTGTAGGAGATGTTGAACACTGGTGTAGGAGGCACTGAACACTGGTGTAGGAGGCATTGAACACTGTCGTAGGAGCCTTTGAACACTGGTGTAGGAGGCATTGAACACTGGTGTAGCAGGCATTGAACACTGGTGTAGGAGGCATTGAACACTGATCTAGGAGGCATTGAACACTGGTGTAGGAGGCATTGAACACTGGTGTAGGAGGCACTGAACACTGGTGCAGGAGGCATTGAACACTGGTGTAGGAGGCATTGAACACTGGTGTAGGAGGCATTGAACACTGGTGAAGGAGGCATTGAACACTGGTGTAGGAGGCATTGAACACTGGTGTAGGAGGCATTGAACACTGGTGTAGGAGGCTTTCAACACTGGTGTAGGAGGCATTGAACACTGGTGTAGGAGGCATTGAACACTGGTGTAGGAGGCAGTGAAGACTGGTGTAGGAGATATTGAACAATGGTGTAGGAGATATTGAACACTGGTGTAGGAGGCACTGAACATTAGTGTAGGAGACATTGAACACTGGTGTAGGAGGCACTGAACACTGGTGAAGGATGCACTGAACACTGGTGTAGGAGATATTGAACACTGGTGTACGAGATATTGAACACTGGTGTAGGAGGCACTGAACATTGGTGTAGGAGACATTGAACACTGGTGTAGGAGGCATTGAACACTGGTGAAGGAGGCACTGAACAATGGTGTAGGAGATATTGAACACTGGTTTAGGAGGCACTGAACACTGGTGTAGGAGGCATTGAACACTGGTGTAGGAGACATTGAACACTGGTGTCGGAGGCATTGAGCACTGGTGAAGTAGGCACTGAACACTGGCGTAGGAGGCTTTGAACACTGGTGTAGGAGGCATTGAACACACTTGTAGGAGGCATTGAACACTGGTGTAGGAGGCATTGAACACTGATCTCGGAGGCATTGAACACTGGTGTAGGAGCCATTGAACACTGGTGTAGGAGGCACTGAACACTGGTGCAGGAGGCATTGAACACTGGTGTAGGAGGCATTGAACACTGGTGAAGGAGGCACTGAACAATGGTGTAGGAGATATTGAACACTGGTTTAGGAGGCATTGAACACTGGTGTAGGAGGCATTGAACACTGGTGAAGGAGGCATTGAACACTGGTGGAGGAGATATTGAACACTGGTGTAGGAGGCACTGAACACTGGTGTAGGAGGCATTGAACACTGGCGTAGGAGGCTTTGAACACTGGTGTAGGAGGCATTGAACACTCTTGTAGGAGGCATTGAACACTGGTGTAGGAGGCATTGAACACTGGTGTAGGAGGCATTGAACACTGGTGTAGGAGGCTTTGAACACTGGTGTAGGAGGCATTGAACACTGGTGAAGAAGGCATTGAACACTGGTGAAGAAGGCATTGAACACTGGTGCAGGAGGCATTGAACACTGGTGTAGGAGGCATTGAACACTGGTGTAGGAGGCATTGAACACTGGTGAAGAAGGCATTGAACACTGGTGCAGGAGGCATTGCACACTGGTGTAGGAGGCATTGAACACTGGTGTAGGAGGCTTTGAACACTGGTGTAGGAGGCATTGAACACTGGTGTAGGAGGCATTGAACACTGGTGTAGGAGGCACTGAACACTGGTGTAGGAGATATTGAACACTGGTGTAGCAGATATTGAACACTGGTGTAGGAGGCATTGAACACTGGTGCAGGAGGCATTGAACACTGGTGTAGGAGGCATTGAACACTGTTGTAGGAGGCAATGAAGACTGGTGTAGGAGGCATTGAACACTGGTGAAGGAGGCACTGAACAATGGTGTAGGAGATATTAAACACTGGTTTAGGAGGCACTGAACACTGGTCTAGGAGGCATTGAACACTGGTGTAGGAGATATTGAACACTGGTGTAGGAGATATTGAACACTGGTGTATGAGGCCCTGAACAGTGGTGCAGGAGTTTTTGAACACTGGTGAAGGAGGCATGGAACACTGGTGTAGGAGGCATTGAACACAAGTGTAGGAGGCCCTGAACACTGGTGTAGGAGGCATTGAACACTGGTGTAGGAGGCATTGAACACTGGTGTAGGAGGCTTTGAACACTGGTGTAGGAGACATTGAACACTGGTGTAGGAGGCATTGAACACGGGTGGAGGAGGCATTGAACACAGGTGTAGGAGGCATTGAACACTGGTGTAGGAGCCATTGAACACTGGTGCAGGAGGCATTGAACACTGGTGTAGGAGGCATTGAACACTGGTGTAGGAGGCATTGAACACTGGTGTAGTAGGCATTGAACACTGGTGTAGGAGGCATTGAACACTGGTGCAGGAGGCATTCAACACTGGTGTAGGAGGCATTGAACACTGTTGTAGGAGGCAATGAACACTGGTGTAGGAGGCATTGAACACTGGTCTAGGAGGCATTGAACACAGGTGTAGGAGGAATTGAACACTGGTGTAGGAGGCACTGAACACTGGTGTAGGAGGCATTAAAAACTGGTGTAGGAGGCATTGAACACTGGTGTAGGAGGCATTGAACCCTGGTGTAGGAGGCATTGAACACTGGTGTAGGAGGCACTGGACACTGGTGAAGGAGATATTGAACACTGGTGTAGGAGGCATTGAACACTGGTGTAGGAGGCATTGAACACTGGTGAAGGAGGCATTGAACACTGGTGTAGGAGGCATTGAACACTGGTGGAGGAGGCCCTGAAAACTGGTGTAGGAGATAGTGAATACTGGTGTAGGAGGCATTGAACATTGGTGCAGGAGTCACTGAACACTGGTGTAGGAGGCATTGAACACTGGTGTAGGAGATATTGAACACTGGTGTAGGAGGCACTGAACACTGGTGTAGGAGACATTGAACACTGGCGTAGGAGGCTTTGAACACTGGTGTAGGAGGCATTGAACACTGGTGTAGGAGGCATTGAACACTGATCTAGGAGGCATTGAACACTGGTGTAGGAGGCATTGAACACTGGTGCAGGAGGCATTGAACACTGGTGCAGGAGGCATTGAACACTGGTGAAGGAGGCATTGAACACTGGTGTAGGAGGCATTGAACACTGGTGTAGGAGGCATTGAGCACTGGTGTAGGAGGCTTTGAACACTGGTGTAGGAGGCATTGAACACTGGTGTAGGAGGCATTGGACACTGGTGTAGGAGGCACTGAACACTGGTGTAGGAGATATTGAACACTGGTGTAGGAGGCACTGAACATTAGTGTAGGAGACATTGAACACTGGTGTAGGAGGCACTGAACACTGGTGAAGGAGGCACTGAACACTGGTGTAGGAGGCATTGAACACTGGTGAAGGAGGCACTGAACAATGGTGTCGGAGATATTGAACACTGGTTTAGGAGGCACTGAACACTGGTGTAGGAGGCATTGAACACTGGTGTAGGAGGCATTGAACACTGGTGTAGGAGGCACTGAACACTGGTAAAGGAGATATTGAACACTGGTGTCGGAGGCATTGAACACTGGTGTAAGAGGCATTGAACACTGGTGTAGGATGCACTGAACACTGGTGAAGAAGATATTGAACACTGGTGTAGGAGGCATTGAACACTGGTGTAGGAGGCATTGAACACTGGTGGAGGAGGCATTGAACACTGGTGTAGGAGGCATTGAACACTGGTGGAGGAGGCCCTGAAAACTGGTGTAGGAGATAGTGAACACTGGTGTAGGAGGCATTGAACATTGGTGTAGGAGTCACTGAACACTGGTGTAGGAGGCATTGAACACTGGTGTAGGAGATATTGAACACTGGTGTAGGAGGCACTGAACACTGGTGTAGGAGGCATTGAACACTGGCGTAGGAGGCTTTGAACACTGGTGTAGGAGGCATTGAACACTGGTGTAGGAGGCATTGAACACTGGTGTAGGAGGCATTGAACACTGATCTAGGAGGCATTGAACACTGGTGTAGGAGGCATTGAACACTGGTGTAGGAGGCACTGAACACTCGTGCAGGAGGCACTGAACATTGGTGTAGGAGACATTGAACACTGGTGTAGGAGGCACTGAACACTGGTGAAGGAGGCACTGAACACTGGTGAAGGAGGCACTGAACAATGGTGTAGGAGATATTGAACACTGGTTTAGGAGGCACTGAACACTGGTGTAGGAGGCATTGAACACTGGTGAAGGAGGCATTGAACTCTGGTGTAGGAGGCATTGAACACTGGTGTAGGAGGCATTGAACACAGGTGTATGAGGCCCTGAACAGTAGTGTAGGAGATATTGAACACTGGTGAAGGAGGCATGGAACACTGGTGTAGGAGGCATTGAACACAAGTGTAGGAGGCCCTGAACACTGGTGTAGGAGGCATTGAACACTGGTGTAGGAGGCATTGAACACAGGTGTAGGAGGCTTTGAACACTGGTGTAGGATACATTGAACACTGGTGTAGGAGGCATTGAACACGGGTGGAGGAGGCATTGAACACAGGTGCAGGCGACATTGAACACTGGTGTAGGAGCCATTGAACACTGGTGTAGGAGGCATTGAACACTGGTGTAGGAGGCATTGAACACTGGTGTAGGAGGCACTGAACACTGGTGTAGGAGAAATTGAACACTGGTGTAGCAGATATTGAACACTGGTGTAGGAGGCATTGAACACTGGTCTAGGAGGCATTGAACACAGGTGTAGGAGGAATTGAACACTGGTGTAGGAGGCACTGAACACTGGTGTAGGAGGCATTAAAAGCTGGTGTAGGAGGCATTGAACACTGGTGTAGGAGGCATTGAACACTGGTGTAGGAGGCATTGAACACTGGTGTAGGAGGCACTGAACACTGGTGAAGGAGATATTGAACACTGGTGTAGGAGGCATTGAACACTGGTGTAGGAGGCATTGAACACTGGTGAAGGAGGCATTGAACACTGGTGTAGGAGGCATTGAACACTGGTGGAGGAGGCCCTGAAAACTGGTGTAGGAGATAGTGAACACTGGTGTAGGAGGCATTGAACATTGGTGTAGGAGTCACTGAACACTGGTGTAGGAGGCATTGAACACTGGTGTAGGAGATATTGAACACTGGTGTAGGAGGCACTGAACACTGGTGTAGGAGACATTGAACACTGGCGTAGGAGGCTTTGAACACTGGTGTAGGAGGCATTGAACACTGGTGTAGGAGGCATTGAACACTGATCTAGGAGGCATTGAACACTGGTGTAGGAGGCATTGAACACTGGTGTAGGAGGCACTGAACACTTGTGCAGGAGGCATTGAACACTGGTGTCGGAGGCATTGAACACTGGTGCAGGAGGCATTGAACACTGGTGAAGGAGGCATTGAACACTGGTGTAGGAGGCATTGACCACTGGTGTAGGAGGCATTGAGCACTGGTGTAGGAGGCTTTGAACTCTGGTGTAGGAGACATTGAACACTGGTGTAGGAGGCATTGAACACTGGTGTAGGAGGCACTGAACACTGGTGTAGGAGATATTGAACACTGGTGTAGCAGATATTGAACACTGGTGTAGGAGGCACTGAACATTAGTGTAGGAGACATTAAACACTGGTGTAGGAGGCACTGAACACTGGTGAAGGAGGCACTGAACACTGGTGTAGGAGGAATTGAACACTGGTGAAGGAGGCACTGAACAATGGTGTAGGAGATATTGAACACTGGTTTAGGAGGCACTGAACACTGGTGTAGGAGGCATTGAACACTGGTGTAGGAGATATTGAACACTGGTGTAGGAGATATTGAACACTGGTATATGAGGCCCTGAACAGTGGTGTAGGAGATATTGAACACTGGTGAAGGAGGCATGGAACACTGGTGTAGGAGGCATTGAACACAAGTGTAGGAGGCCCTGAACACTGGTGTAGGAGGCATTGAACACTGGTGTAGGAGGCATTGAACACAAGTGTAGGAGGCTTTGAACACTGGTGTAGGAGACATTGAACACTGGTGTAGGAGGCATTGAACACGGGTGGAGGAGGCATTGAACACAGGTGTAGGAGGCATTGAACACTGGTGTAGGAGCCATTGAACACTGGTGCAGGAGCCATTGAACACTGGTGCAGGAGGCATTGAACACTGGTGTAGGAGGCATTGAACACTGGTGTAGGAGGCATTGAACACTGGTGTAGGAGGCATTGAACACTGGTGTAGGAGGCATTGAACACTGGTGTAGGAGGCACTGAACACTGGTGAAGGAGATATTGAACACTGGTGTAGGAGGCATTGAACACTGGTGCAGGAGGCATTGAACACTGGTGAAGGAGGCATTGAACACTGGTGTAGGAGGCATTGAACACTGGTGGAGGAGGCCCTGAAAACTGGTGTAGGAGATAGTGAACACTGGTGTAGGAGGCATTGAACATTGGTGTAGGAGTCACTGAACACTGGTGTAGGAGGCATTGAACACTGGTGTAGGAGATATTGAACACTGGTGTAGGAGGCACTGAACACTGGTGTAGGAGACATTGAACACTGGCGTAGGAGGCTTTGAACACTGGTGTAGGAGGCATTGAACACTGGTGTAGGAGGCATTGAACACTGATCTAGGAGGCATTGAACACTGGTGTAGGAGGCATTGAACACTGGTGTAGGAGGCACTGAACACTGGTGCAGGAGGCATTGAACACTGGTGTAGGAGGCATTGAACACTGGTGCAGGAGGCATTGAGCACTGGTGTAGGAGGCTTTGAACACTGGTGTAGGAGGCATTGAACACTGGTGTAGGAGGCATTGAACACTGGTGTAGGAGGCACTGAACACTGGTGTAGGAGATATTGAACACTGGTGTAGGAGATATTGAACACTGGTGTAGGAGGCACTGAACATTAGTGTAGGAGACATTAAACACTGGTGTAGCAGATATTGAACACTGGTGTAGGAGGCATTGAACACTGGTGCAGGAGGCATTCAACACTGGTGCAGGAGGCATTGAACACTGTTGTAGGAGGCAATGAACACTGGTGTAGGAGGCATTGAACACTGGTGAAGGAGGCACTGAACAATGGTGTAGGAGATATTGAACACTGGTTTAGGAGGCACTGAACACTGGTGTAGGAGGCATTGAACACTGGTGTAGGAGATATTGAACACTGGTGCAGGAGATATTGAACACTGGTGTATGAGGCCCTGAACAGTGGTGTAGGAGATATTGAACACTGGTGAAGGAGGCATGGAACACTGGTGTAGGAGGCATTGAACACAAGTGTAGGAGGCCCTGAACACTGGTGTAGGAGGCATTGAACACTGGTGTAGGAGGCATTGAACACTGGTGTAGGAGGCTTTGAACACTGGTGTAGGAGACATTGAACACTGGTGTAGGAGGCATTGAACACGGGTGGAGGAGGCATTGAACACAGGTGTAGGAGGCATTGAACACTGGTGTAGGAGCCATTGAACACTGGTGCAGGAGGCATTGAACACTGGTGTAGGAGGCATTGAACACTGGTGTAGGAGGCATTGAACACTGGTGTAGTAGGCATTGAACACTGGTGTAGGAGGCATTGAACACTGGTGCAGGAGGCATTCAACACTGGTGTAGGAGGCATTGAACACTGTTGTAGGAGGCAATGAACACTGGTGTGGGAGGCATTGAACACTGGTCTAGGAGGCATTGAACACAGGTGTAGGAGGAATTGAACACTGGTGTAGGAGGCACTGAACACTGGTGTAGGAGGCATTAAAAACTGGTGTAGGAGGCATTGAACACTGGTGTAGGAGGCACTGAACACTGGTGTAGGAGATATTGAACACTGGTGTAGGAGATATTGAACACTGGTGTAGGAGGCATTGAACACTGGTGTAGGAGGAATTGAACACTGGTGTAGGAGGCACTGAACACTGGTGTAGGAGGCATTAAAAACTGGTGTAGGAGGCATTGAACACTGGTGTAGGAGGCATTGAACACTGGTGGAGGAGGCGCTGAAAACTGGTGCAGGAGATAGTGAACACTGGTGTAGGAGGCATTGAACATTGGTGTAGGAGTCACTGAACACTGGTGTAGGAGGCATTGAACACTGGTGTAGGAGATATTGAACACTGGTGTAGGAGGCACTGAACACTGGTGTAGGAGACATTGAACAGTGGCGTAGGAGGCTTTGAACACTGGTGTAGGAGGCATTGAACACTGGTGTAGGAGGCATTGAACACTGATCTAGGAGGCATTGAACACTGGTGTAGGAGGCATTGAACACTGGTGTAGGAGGCACTGAACACTGGTGCAGGAGAAATTGAACACTGGTGTCGGAGGCATTGAACACTGGTGCAGGAGGCATTGAACACTGGTGAAGGAGGCATTGAACACTGGTGTAGGAGGCATTGAACACTGGTGTAGGAGGCATTGAGCACTGGTGTAGGAGGCTTTGAACACTGGTGTAGGAGGCATTGAACACTGGTGTAGGAGGCATTGAACACTGGTGTAGGAGGCACTGAACACTGGTGTAGGAGATATTGAACACTGGTGTAGCAGATATTGAACACTGGTGTAGGAGGCACTGAACATTAGTGTAGGAGACATTAAACACTGGTGTAGGAGGCACTGAACACTGGTGAAGGAGGCACTGAACACTGGTGTAGGAGGCATTGAACACTGGTGAAGGAGGCACTGAACAATGGTGTAGGAGATATTGAACACTGGTTTAGGAGGCACTGAACACTGGTGTAGGAGGCATTGAACACTGGTGTAGGAGATATTGAACACTGGTGTAGGAGATATTGAACACTGGTATATGAGGCCCTGAACAGTGGTGTAGGAGATATTGAACACTGGTGAAGGAGGCATGGAACACTGGTGTAGGAGGCATTGAACACAAGTGTAGGAGGCCCTGAACACTGGTGTAGGAGGCATTGAACACTGGTGTAGGAGGCATTGAACACAAGTGTAGGAGGCTTTGAACACTGGTGTAGGAGACATTGAACACTGGTGTAGGAGGCATTGAACACGGGTGGAGGAGGCATTGAACACAGGTGTAGGAGGCATTGAACACTGGTGTAGGAGCCATTGAACACTGGTGCAGGAGCCATTCAACACTGGTGCAGGAGGCATTGAACACTGGTGTAGGAGGCATTGAACACTGGTGTAGGAGGCATTGAACACTGGTGTAGGAGGCATTGAACACTGGTGTAGGAGGCATTGAACACTGGTGTAGGAGGCACTGAACACTGGTGAAGGAGATATTGAACACTGGTGTAGGAGGCATTGAACACTGGTGGAGGAGATATTGAACACTGGTGTAGGAGGCACTGAACACTGGTGTAGGAGACATTGAACACTGGCGTAGGAGGCTTTGAACACTGGTGTAGGAGGCATTGAACACTGGTGTAGGAGGCATTGAACACTGATCTAGGAGGCATTGAACACTGGTGTAGGAGGCATTGAACACTGGTGTAGGAGGCACTGAACACTGGTGCAGGAGGGATTGAACACTGGTGCAGGAGGCATTGAACACTGGTGCAGGAGGCATTGAACACTGGTGAAGGAGGCATTGAACACTGGTGTAGGAGGCATTGAACACTGGTGTAAGAGGCATTGAGCACTGGTGTAGGAGGCTTTGAACACTGGTGTAGGAGGCATTGAACACTGGTGTAGGAGGCATTGAACACTGGTGTAGGAGGCACTGAACACTGGTGTAGGAGATATTGAACACTGGTGTAGGAGATATTGAACACTGGTGTAGGAGGCACTGAACATTAGTGTAGGAGACATTAAACACTGGTGTAGGAGGCACTGAACACTGGTGAAGGAGGCACTGAACACTGGTGTAGGAGGCATTGAACACTGGTGAAGGAGGCACTGAACAATGGTGTAGGAGATATTGAACACTGGTTTAGGAGGCACTGAACACTGGTGTAGGAGGCATTGAACACTGGTGTAGGAGGCATTGAACACTGGTGTAGGAGGCACTGAACACTGGTAAAGGAGATATTGAACACTGGTGTAGGAGGCATTGAACACTGGTGTAGGAGGCATTGAACACTGGTGTAGGAGGCATTGAACACTGGTGTAGGAGGCATTGAACACTGGTGTAGGAGGCACTGAACACTGGTGAAGTAGATATTGAACACTGGTGTAGGAGGCATTGAACACTGGTGTAGGAGGCATTGAACACTGGTGTAGGAGGCATTGAACACTGGTGTAGGAGGCATTGAACACTGGTGGAGGAGGCCCTGAAAACTGGTGTAGGAGATCGTGAACACTGGTGTAGGAGGCATTGAACATTGGTGTAGGAGTCACTGAACACTGGTGTAGAAGGCATTGAACACTGGTGTAGGAGATATTGAACACTGGTGTAGGAGGCACTGAACACTGGTGTAGGAGGCATTGAACACTGGCGTAGGAGGCATTGAACACTGGTGTAGGAGTCATTGAACACTGGTGTAGGAGGCATTGAACACTGGTGTAGGAGGCATTGAACACTGATCTAGGAGGCATTGAACACTGGTGTAGGAGGCATTGAACACTGGTGTAGGAGGCACTGAACACTGGTGCAGGAGGCATTGAACACTGGTGCAGGAGGCATTGAACACTGGTGTAGGAGGCATTGAACACTGGTGAAGGAGGCATTGAACACTGGTGTAGGAGGCATTGAACACTGGTGTAGGAGGCATTGAACACTGGTGTAGGAGGCATTGAACACTGGTGTAGGAGGCACTGAACACTGGTGTAGGAGATATTGATCACTGGTGTAGGAGGCATTGAACACTGGTGAAGGAGGCACTGAACAATGGTGTAGGAGATATTGAACACTGGTTTAGGAGGCACTGAACACTGGTGTAGGAGGCATTGAACACTGGTGTAGGAGGCACTGAACATTGGTGTAGGAGACATTGAACACTGGTGTAGGAGGCATTGAACACTGGTGAAGGAGGCACTGAACAATGGTGTAGGAGATATTGAACACTGGTTTAGGAGGCACTGAACACTGGTGTAGGAGGCATTGAACACTGGTGTAGGAGACATTGAACACTTGTGTCGGAGGCATTGAACACTGGTGAAGGAGGCACTGAACACTGGTGTAGGAGATATTGAACACTGGTGTAGGAGGCACTGAACATTGGTGTAGGAGACATTGAACACTGGTGTAGGAGGCATTGAACACTGGTGAAGGAGGCACTGAACAATGGTGTAGGAGATATTGAACACTGGTTTAGGAGGCACTGAACACTGGTGTAGGAGGCATTGAACACTGGTGTAGGAGACATTGAACACTTGTGTCGGAGGCATTGAACACTGGTGAAGGAGGCACTGAACAATGGTGTAGGAGATATTGAACACTGGTTTAGGAGGCATTGAACACTGGTGTAGGAGGCATTGAACACTGGTGTAGGAGGCTTTGAACACTGGTGTAGGAGGCATTGAACACTGGTGTAGGAGGCATTGAACACTGGTGTAGGAGGCACAGAACACTGGTGTAGGAGATATTGAACACTGGTGTAGCAGATATTGAACACTGGTGCAGGAGGCACTGAACATTGGTGTAGGAGACATTGAACACTGGTGTAGGAGGCACTGAACACTGGTGAAGGAGGCACTGAACACTGGTGAAGGAGGCACTGAACAATGGTGTAGGAGATATTGAACACTGGTTTAGGAGGCACTGAACACTGGTGTAGGAGGCATTGAACACTGGTGTAGGAGATATTGAACACTGGTGTAGGAGATATTGAACACTGGTGTAGGAGGCACTGAACATTGGTGTAGGAGACATTGAACACTGGTGTAGGAGGCATTGAACACTGGTGACGGAGGCACTGAACAATGGTGTAGGAGATATTGAACACTGGTTTAGGAGGCATTGAACACTGGTGTCAGAGGCATTGAACACTGGTGAAGGAGGCATTGAACTCTGGTGTAGGAGGCATTGAACACTGGTGTAGGAGGCATTGAACACAAGTGTATGAGGCCCTGAACAGTGGTGTAGGAGATATTGAACACTGGTGAAGGAGGCATGGAACACTGGTGTAGGAGGCATTGAACACAAGTGTAGGAGGCCCTGAACACTGGTGTAGGAGGCATTGAACACTGGTGTAGGAGGCATTGAACACAGGTGTAGGAGGCTTTGAACACTGGTGTAGGAGACATTGAACACTGGTGTAGGAGGCATTGAACACGGGTGGAGGAGGCATTGAACACAGGTGCAGGAGGCATTGAACACTGGTGTAGGAGCCATTGAACACTGGTGCAGGAGGCATTGAACACTGGTGTAGGAGGCATTGAACACTGGTGTAGGAGGCATTGAACACTGGTGTAGGAGGCATTGAACACTGGTGCAGGAGGCATTCAACACTGGTGTAGGAGGCATTGAACACTGTTGTAGGAGGCAATGAACACTGGTGTAGGAGGCATGGAACACTGGTGTAGGAGGCATTGAACACAAGTGTAGGAGGCCCTGAACACTGGTGTAGGAGGCATTGAACACTGGTGTAGGAGGCATTGAACACAAGTGTAGGAGGCTTTGAACACTGGTGTAGGAGACATTGAACACTGGTGTAGGAGGCATTGAACACGGGTGGAGGAGGCATTGAACACAGGTGTAGGAGGCATTGAACACTGGTGTAGGAGCCATTGAACACTGGTGCAGGAGCCATTCAACACTGGTGCAGGAGGCATTGAACACTGGTGTAGGAGGCATTGAACACTGGTGTAGGAGGCATTGAACACTGGTGTAGGAGGCATTGAACACTGGTGTAGGAGGCATTGAACACTGGTGTAGGAGGCACTGAACACTGGTGAAGGAGATATTGAACACTGGTGTAGGAGGCATTGAACACTGGTGGAGGAGATATTGAACACTGGTGTAGGAGGCACTGAACACTGGTGTAGGAGACATTGAACACTGGCGTAGGAGGCTTTGAACACTGGTGTAGGAGGCATTGAACACTGGTGTAGGAGGCATTGAACACTGATCTAGGAGGCATTGAACACTGGTGTAGGAGGCATTGAACACTGGTGTAGGAGGCACTGAACACTGGTGCAGGAGGGATTGAACACTGGTGCAGGAGGCATTGAACACTGGTGCAGGAGGCATTGAACACTGGTGAAGGAGGCATTGAACACTGGTGTAGGAGGCATTGAACACTGGTGTAGGAGGCATTGAGCACTGGTGTAGGAGGCTTTGAACACTGGTGTAGGAGGCATTGAACACTGGTGTAGGAGGCATTGAACACTGGTGTAGGAGGCACTGAACACTGGTGTAGGAGATATTGAACACTGGTGTAGGAGATATTGAACACTGGTGTAGGAGGCACTGAACATTAGTGTAGGAGACATTAAACACTGGTGTAGGAGGCACTGAACACTGGTGAAGGAGGCACTGAACACTGGTGTAGGAGGCATTGAACACTGGTGAAGGAGGCACTGAACAATGGTGTAGGAGATATTGAACACTGGTTTAGGAGGCACTGAACACTGGTGTAGGAGGCATTGAACACTGGTGTAGGAGGCATTGAACACTGGTGTAGGAGGCACTGAACACTGGTAAAGGAGATATTGAACACTGGTGTAGGAGGCATTGAACACTGGTGTAGGAGGCATTGAACACTGGTGTAGGAGGCATTGAACACTGGTGTAGGAGGCATTGAACACTGGTGTAGGAGGCACTGAACACTGGTGAAGTAGATATTGAACACTGGTGTAGGAGGCATTGAACACTGGTGTAGGAGGCATTGAACACTGGTGTAGGAGGCATTGAACACTGGTGTAGGAGGCATTGAACACTGGTGGAGGAGGCCCTGAAAACTGGTGTAGGAGATCGTGAACACTGGTGTAGGAGGCATTGAACATTGGTGTAGGAGTCACTGAACACTGGTGTAGAAGGCATTGAACACTGGTGTAGGAGATATTGAACACTGGTGTAGGAGGCACTGAACACTGATGTAGGAGGCATTGAACACTGGTGTAGGAGGCATTGAACACTGGCGTAGGAGGCTTTGAACACTGGTGTAGGAGTCATTGAACACTGGTGTAGGAGGCATTGAACACTGGTGTAGGAGGCATTGAACACTGATCTAGGAGGCATTGAACACTGGTGTAGGAGGCATTGAACACTGGTGTAGGAGGCACTGAACACTGGTGCAGGAGGCATTGAACACTGGTGCAGGAGGCATTGAACACTGGTGTAGGAGGCATTGAACACTGGTGAAGGAGGCATTGAACACTGGTGTAGGAGGCATTGAACACTGGTGTAGGAGGCATTGAACACTGGTGTAGGAGGCATTGAACACTGGTGTAGGAGGCACTGAACACTGGTGTAGGAGATATTGAACACTGGTGTAGGAGATATTGAACACTGGTGTAGGAGGCACTGAACATTGGTGTAGGAGACATTGAACACTGGTGTAGGAGGCATTGAACACTGGTGAAGGAGGCACTGAACAATGGTGTAGGAGATATTGAACACTGGTTTAGGAGGCACTGAACACTGGTGTAGGAGGCATTGAACACTGGTGTAGGAGACATTGAACACTTGTGTCGGAGGCATTGAACACTGGTGAAGGAGGCACTGAACAATGGTGTAGGAGATATTGAACACTGGTTTAGGAGGCATTGAACACTGGTGTAGGAGGCATTGAACACTGGTGTAGGAGGCTTTGAACACTGGTGTAGGAGGCATTGAACACTGGTGTAGGAGGCATTGAACACTGGTGTAGGAGGCACAGAACACTGGTGTAGGAGATATTGAACACTGGTGTAGCAGATATTGAACACTGGTGCAGGAGGCACTGAACATTGGTGTAGGAGACATTGAACACTGGTGTAGGAGGCACTGAACACTGGTGAAGGAGGCACTGAACACTGGTGAAGGAGGCACTGAACAATGGTGTAGGAGATATTGAACACTGGTTTAGGAGGCACTGAACACTGGTGTAGGAGGCATTGAACACTGGTGTAGGAGATATTGAACACTGGTGTAGGAGATATTGAACACTGGTGTAGGAGGCACTGAACATTGGTGTAGGAGACATTGAACACTGGTGTAGGAGGCATTGAACACTGGTGACGGAGGCACTGAACAATGGTGTAGGAGATATTGAACACTGGTTTAGGAGGCATTGAACACTGGTGTCAGAGGCATTGAACACTGGTGAAGGAGGCATTGAACTCTGGTGTAGGAGGCATTGAACACTGGTGTAGGAGGCATTGAACACAAGTGTATGAGGCCCTGAACAGTGGTGTAGGAGATATTGAACACTGGTGAAGGAGGCATGGAACACTGGTGTAGGAGGCATTGAACACAAGTGTAGGAGGCCCTGAACACTGGTGTAGGAGGCATTGAACACTGGTGTAGGAGGCATTGAACACAGGTGTAGGAGGCTTTGAACACTGGTGTAGGAGACATTGAACACTGGTGTAGGAGGCATTGAACACGGGTGGAGGAGGCATTGAACACAGGTGCAGGAGGCATTGAACACTGGTGTAGGAGCCATTGAACACTGGTGCAGGAGGCATTGAACACTGGTGTAGGAGGCATTGAACACTGGTGTAGGAGGCATTGAACACTGGTGTAGGAGGCATTGAACACTGGTGCAGGAGGCATTCAACACTGGTGTAGGAGGCATTGAACACTGTTGTAGGAGGCAATGAACACTGGTGTAGGAGGCATTGAACACTGGTCTAGGAGGCATTGAACACAGGTGTAGGAGGAATTGAACACTGGTGTAGGAGGCACTGAACACTGGTGTAGGAGGCATTAAAAACTGGTGTAGGAGGCATTGAACACTGGTGTAGGAGGCAATGAACACTGGTGTAGGAGGCATTGAACACTGGTGTAGGAGGCACTGAACACTGGTGAAGGAGATATTGAACACTGGTGTAGGAGGCATTGAACACTGGTGTAGGAGGCATTGAACACTGGTGGAGGAGGCATTGAACACTGGTGTAGGAGGCATTGAACACTGGTGTTGGAGATATTGAACACTGGTGTAGGAGGCATTGAACACTGGTGTAGGAGATATTGAACACTGGTGTAGGAGGCACTGAACATTGGTGTAGGAGACATTGAACACTGGTGTAGGAGGCATTGAACACTGGTGAAGGAGGCACTGAACAATGGTGTAGGAGATATTGAACACTGGTTTAGGAGGCACTGAACACTGGTGTAGGAGGCATTGAACACTGGTGAAGGAGGCACTGAACAATGGTGTAGGAGATATTGAACACTGGTTTAGGAGGCATTGAACACTGGTGTAGGAGGGTTTGAACACTGGTGTAGGAGGCATTGAAATCTGGTGTAGGAGGCATTGAACACTGGTGTAGGAGGCACTGAACACTGGTGTAGGAGATATTGAACACTGGTGTAGCAGATATTGAGCACTGGTGCAGGAGGCACTGAACATTGGTGTAGGAGACATTGAACACTGGTGTAGGAGGCACTGAACACTGGTGAATGAGGCACTGAACACTGGTGAAGGAGGCAGTGAACAATGGTGTCGGAGATATTGAACACTGGTGTAGGAGGCACTGAACATTGGTGTAGGAGACATTGAACACTGGTGTAGGAGGCATTGAACACTGGTGAAGGAGGCACTGAACAATGGTGTAGGAGATATTGAACACTGGTTTAGGAGGCATTGAACACTGGTGTCGGAGGCATTGAACACTGGTGAAGGAGGCATTGAACTCTGGTGTAGGAGGCATTGAATACTGGTGTCGGAGGCATTGAACACAGGTGTATGAGGCCCTGAACAGTGGTGTAGGAGATATTGAACACTGGTGAAGGAGGCATGGAACACTGGTGTAGGAGGCATTGAACACAAGTGTAGGAGGCCCTGAACACTGGTGTAGGAGGCATTGAACACTGGTGTAGGAGGCATTGAACACAGGTGTAGGAGGCTTTGAACACTGGTGTAGGAGACATTGAACACTGGTGTAGGAGGCATTGAACACGGGTGGAGGAGGCATTGAACACAGGTGTAGGAGGCATTGAACACTGGTGTAGGAGCCATTGAACACTGGTGCAGGAGGCATTGAACACTGGTGTAGGAGGCATTGAACACTGATGTAGGAGGCATTGAACACTGGTGTAGTAGGCATTGAACACTGGTGTAGGAGGCATTGAACACTGGTGCAGGAGGCATTCAACACTGGTGTAGGAGGCATTGAACACTGTTGTAGGAGGCAATGGACACTGGTGTAGGAGGCATTGAACACTGGTCTAGGAGGCATTGAACACAGGTGTAGGAGGAATTGAACACTGGTGTAGGAGGCACTGAACACTGGTGTAGGAGGCATTAAAAACTGGTGTAGGAGGCTTTGAACACTAATGTAGGAGGCATTGAACACTGGTGTAGGAGGCATTGAACACTGGTGTAGGAGGCACTGAACACTGGTGAAGGAGATATTGAACACTGGTGTAGGAGGCATTGAACACTGGTGTAGGAGGCATTGAACACTGGAGGAGGAGGCATTGAACAGTGGTGTAGGAGGCATTGAACACTGGTGTAGGAGATATTGAACACTGGTGTAGGAGGCATTGAACACTGGTGTAGGAGGCATTGAACACTGGTGTAGGAGATATTGAACACTGGTGTAGGAGGCATTGAACACTGGTTTGGAGATATTGAACACTGGTGTAGGAGGCACTGAACATTGGTGTAGGAGACATTGAACACTGGTGTAGGAGGCATTGAACACTGGTGAAGGAGGCACTGAACAATGGTGTAGGAGATAATGAACACTGGTTTAGGAGGCACTGAACACTGGTGTAGGAGGCATTGAACACTGGTGTAGGAGACATTGAACACTGGTGTCGGAGGTATTGAACACTGGTGAAGGAGGCACTGAACAATGGTGTAGGAGATATTGAACACTGGTTTAGGAGGCATTGAACACTGGTGTAGGAGGTATTGAACACTGGTGTAGGAGGCTTTGAACACTGGTGTAGAAGGCATTGAACACTGGTGTAGGAGGCATTGAACACTGGTTTAGGAGGCATTGAACACTGGTGTAGGAGGCATTGAACACTGGTGTAGGAGGCATTGAACACTGGTGGAGGAGGCATTGAACACTGGTGTAGGAGGCATTGAACACTGGTGTAGGAGATATTGAACACTGGTGTAGGAGGCATTGAACACTGTTGTAGGAGGCATTGAACACTGGTGTAGGAGATATTGAACACTGGTGTAGGAGGCATTGAACACTGGTGTAGGAGGCACTGAACACTGGTGTAGGAGGCATTGAACACTGGTGTAGGAGACATTGAACACTGGTGTCGGAGGTATTGAACACTGGTGAAGGAGGCACTGAACAATGGTGTAGGAAATATTGAACACTGGTTTAGGAGGCATTGAACACTGGTGTAGGAGGTATTGAACACTGGTGTAGGACGCTTTGAACACTGGTGTAGGAGGCATTGAACACTGGTGTAGGCGGTATTGAACACTGGTGTAGGAGGCACTGAACACTGGTGTAGGAGATATTGAACATTGGTGTAGCAGATATTGAACACTGCTGTAGGAGGCATTGAAAACTGATCTGGGAGGCATTGAACACTGGTGTAGGAGGCATTGAACACTGGTGTAGGAGGCACTGAACACTGGTGCAGGAGGCATTGAACACTGGTGTAGGAGGCATTGGACACTGGTGTAGGAGGCATTGAACACTGGTGAAGGAGGCATTGAACACTGGTGTAGGAGGCATTGAACACTGGTGTAGGAGGCATTGAGCACTGGTGCAGGAGGCATTGAACACTGGTGTAGGAGGCACTGAACACTGGTGTAGGAGATATTGAACATTGGTGTAGCAGATATTGAACACTGCTGTAGGAGGCATTGAACACTGATCTAGGAGGCATTGAACACTGGTGTAGGAGGCATTGAACACTGGTGTAGGAGGCACTGAACACTGGTGCAGGAGGCATTGAACACTGGTGTAGGAGGCATTGAACACTGGTGTAGGAGGCATTGAACACTGGTGAAGGAGGCATTGAACACTGGTGTAGGAGGCATTGAACACTGGTGTAGGAGGCATTGAGCACTGGTGTAGGAGGCATTGAACACTGGTGTAGGAGGCACTGAACACTGGTGTAGGAGATATTGAACATTAGTGTAGGAGACATTGAACACTGGTGTAGGAGGCACTGAACACTGGTGAAGGAGGCACTGAACACTGGTGTAGGAGGCATTGAACATTGGTGAAGGAGGCACTGAACAATGGTGTAGGAGATATTGAACACTGGTTTAGGAGGCACTGAACACTGGTGTAGGAGGCATTGAACACTGGTGTAGCAGGCATTGAACACTGGTGTAGGAGGCACTGAACACTGGTAAAGAAGATATTGAACACTGGTGTAGGAGGCATTGAACACTGGTGTAGGAGGCATTGAACACTGGTGTAGGAGGCATTGAACACTGGTGTAGGAGGCATTGAACACTGGTGTAGGAGGCACTGAACACTGCTGAAGGAGATATTAAACACTGGTGTAGGAGGCATTGAACACTGGTGTAGGAGGCATTGAACACTGGTGGAGGAGGCATTGAACACTGGTGTAGGAGGCATTGAACACTGGTGGAGGAGACCCTGAAAACTGGTGTAGGAGATAGTGAACACTGGTGTAGGAGGCATTGAACATTGGTGTAGGAGTCACTGAACACTGGTGTAGAAGGCATTGAACACTGGTGTAGGAGATATTGAACACTGGTGTAGGAGGCACTGAACACTGGTGTAGGAGGCATTGAACACTGGCGTAGGAGGCTTTGAACACTGGTGTAGGAGGCATTGAACACTGGTGTAGGAGGCATTGAACACTGGTGTAGAAGGCATTGAACACTGATCTAGGAGGCATTGAACACTGGTGTAGGAGGCATTGAACACTGGTGTAGGAGGCACTGAACACTGGTGCAGGAGGCATTGAACACTGGTGTAGGAGGCATTGAACACTGGTGTAGGAGGCATTGAACACTGGTGAAGGAGGCATTGAACACTGGTGTAGGAGGCATTGAACACTGGTGTAGGAGGCATTGAACACTAGTGTAGGAGGCTTTGAACACTGGTGTAGGAGGCATTGAACACTGGTGTAGGAGGCATTGAACACTGGTGTAGGAGGCACTGAACACTGGTGTAGGAGATATTGAACACTGGTGTAGGAGATATTGAACACTGGTGTAGGAGGCACTGAACATTAGTGTAGGAGACATTGAACACTGGTGTAGGAGGCACTGAACACTGGTGAAGGAGGCACTGAACACTGGTGTAGGAGATATTGAACACTGGTGTGGATGATATTGAACACTGGTGTCGGAGGCATTGAACACTGGTGTAGGAGATATTGAACACTGGTGTAGGAGGCACTGAACATTGGTGTAGGAGACATTGAACACTGGTGTAGGAGGCATTGAACACTGGTGAAGGAGGCACTGAACAATGGTGTAGGAGATATTGAACACTGGTTTAGGAGGCACTGAACACTGGTGTAGGAGGCATTGAACACTGGTGTAGGAGACATTGAACACTGGTGTCGGAGGCATTGAACACTCGTGAAGGAGGCACTGAACAATGGTGTAGGAGATATTGAACACAGGTTTTGGAGGCATTGAACACTGGTGTAGGAGGTATTGAACACTGGTGTAGGAGGCTTTGAACACTGGTGTAGGAGGCATTGAACACTGGTGTAGGAGACATTGAACACTGGTGTAGGAGGCACAGAACACTGGTGTAGGAGATATTGAACACTGTGTAGCAGATATTGAACACTGGTGCAGGAGGCACTGAACATTGGTGTAGGAGACAGTGAACACTGGTGTAGGAGGCACTGAACACTGGTGAAGGAGGCACTGAACACTGGTGAAGGAGGCACTGAACAATGGTGTAGGAGATATTGAACACTGGTTTAGGAGGCACTGAACACTGGTGTAGGAGGCATTGAACACTGGTGTAGGAGATATTGAACACTGGTGTAGGAGATATTGAACACTGGTGTAGGAGGCACTGAACATTGGTGTAGGAGACATTGAACACTGGTGTAGGAGGCATTGAACACTGGTGAAGGAGGCACTGAACAATGGTGTAGGAGATATTGAACACTGGTTTAGGAGACATTGAACACTGGTGTCAGAGGCATTGAACACTGGTGAAGGAGGCATTGAACTCTGGTGTAGGAGGCATTGAACACTGGTGTCGGAGGCATTGAACACAAGTGTAGGAGGCCCTGAACACTGGTGAAGGAGGCATTGAACACTGGTGTAGGAGGCATTGAACACAGGTGTAGGAGGCTTTGAACACTGGTGTAGGAGACATTGAACACTGGTGTAGAAGGCATTGAACACTGGTGTAGGAGGCATTGAACACTGGTGTAGTAGGCATTGAACACTGGTGTAGGAGGCATTGAACACTGGTGCAGGAGGCATTCAACACTGGTGTAGGAGGCATTGAACACTGTTGTAGGAGGCAATGAACACTGGTGTAGGAGGCATTGAACACTGGTCTAGGAGGCATTGAACACAGGTGTAGGAGGAATTGAACACTGGTGTAGGAGGCACTGAACACTGGTGTAGGAGGCATTAAAAACTGGTGTAGGAGGCATTGAACACTGGTGTAGGAGGCATTGAACACTGGTGTAGGAGGCATTGAACACTGGTGTAGGAGGCACTGAACACTGGTGAAGGAGATATTGAACACTGGTGTAGGAGGCATTGAACACTGGTGTAGGAGGCATTGAACACTGGTGGAGGAGGCATTGAACACTGGTGTAGGAGGCATTGAACACTGGTGTCGGAGATATTGAACACTGGTGTAGGAGGCATTGAACACTGGTGTAGGAGATATTGAACACTGGTGTAGGAGGCACTGAACATTGGTGTAGGAGACATTGAACACAGGTGTAGGAGGCATTGAACACTGGTGTAGGAGACATTGAACACTGGTGTCGGAGGTATTGAACACTGGTGAAGGAGGCACTGAACAATGGTGTACGAGATATTGAACACTGGTTTAGGTGCATTGAACACTGGTGTAGGAGGTATTGAACACTGGTGTAGGAGGGTTTGAACACTGGTGTAGGAGGCATTGAAATCTGGTGTAGGAGGCATTGAACACTGGTGTAGGAGGCACTGAACACTGGTGTAGGAGATATTGAACACTGGTGTAGCAGATATTGAACACTGGTGCAGGAGGCACTGAACATTGGTGTAGGAGACATTGAACACTGGTGTAGGAGGCATTGAACACTGGTGAAGGAGGCACTGAACAATGGTGTAGGAGATATTGAACACTGGTTTAGGAGGCATTGAACACTGGTGTCGGAGGCATTGAACACTGGTGAAGGAGGCATTGAACTCTGGTGTAGGAGGCATTTAATACTGGTGTCGGAGGCATTGAACACAGGTGTATGAGGCCCTGAACAGTGGTGTAGGAGATATTGAACACTGGTGAAGGAGGCATGGAACACTGGTGTAGGAGGCATTGAACACAAGTGTAGGAGGCCCTGAACACTGGTGTAGGAGGCATTGAACACTGGTGTAGGAGGCATTGAACACAGGTGTAGGAGGCTTTGAACACTGGTGTAGGAGACATTGAACACTGGTGTAGGAGGCATTGAACACGGGTGGAGGAGGCATTGAACACAGGTGTAGGAGGCATTGAACATTGGTGTAGGAGCCATTGAACACTGGTGCAGGAGGCATTGAACACTGGTGTAGGAGGCATTGAACACTGGTGTAGGAGGCATTGAACACTGGTGTAGTAGGCATTGAACACTGGTGTAGGAGGCATTGAACACTGGTGTAGGAGGCATTGAACACTGGTGTAGGAGGCATTGAACACTGGTGTAGGAGGCATTGAACACTGGTGTAGGAGGCACTGAACACTGGTGAACGAGATATTGAACACTGGTGTAGGAGGCATTGAACACTGGTGTAGGAGGCATTGAACACTGCTGGAGGAGGCATTGAACACTGGTGTAGGAGGCATTGAACACTGGTGTAGGAGATATTGAACACTGGTGTAGGAGGCATTGAACACTGGTGTAGGAGGCATTGAACACTGGTGTAGGAGATATTGAACACTGGTGTAGGAGGCATTGAACACTGGTGTTGGAGATATTGAACACTGGTGTAGGAGGCACTGAACTTTGGTGTAGGAGACATTGAACACTGGTGTAGGAGGCATTGAACACTGGTGAAGGAGGCACTGAACAATGGTGTAGGAGATATTGAACACTGGTTTAGGAGGCACTGAACACTGGTGTAGGAGGCATTGAACACTGGTGTAGGAGGTATTGAACACTGGTGTAGGAGGCTTTGAACACTGGTGTAGGAGGCATTGAACACTGGTGTAGGAGGCATTGAACACTGGTGTAGGAGGCACTGAACACTGGTGTGGGAGATATTGAACACTGGTGTAGCAGATATTGAACACTGGTGCAGGAGGCACTGAACATTGGTGTAGGAGACATTGAACACTGGTGTAGGAGGCACTGAACACTGGTGAAGGAGGCACTGAACACTGGTGAAGGAGGCACTGAACAATGGTGTAGGAGATATTGAACACTGGTGTAGGAGGCACTGAACATTGGTGTAGGAGACATTGAACACTGGTGTAGGAGGCATTGAACACTGGTGAAGGAGACATTGAACACTGGTGTAGGAGGCATTGAACACGGGTGGAGGAGGCATTGAACACTGGTGTAGGAGCCATTGAACACTGGTGCAGGAGGCATTGAACACTGGTGTAGGAGGCATTGAACACTGGTGTAGGAGGCATTGAACACTGGTGTAGTAGGCATTGAACACTGGTGTAGGAGGCATTGAACACTGGTGCAGGAGGCATTCAACACTGGTGTAGGAGGCATTGAACACTGTTGTAGGAGGCAATGAACACTGGTGTAGGAGGCATTGAACATTGGTCGAGGAGGCATTGAACACAGGTGTAGGAGGAATTGAACACTGGTGTAGGAGGCACTGAACACTGGTGTAGGAGGCATTAAAAACTGGTGTAGGAGGCATTGAACACTGGTGTAGGAGGCATTGAACACTGGTGTAGGAGGCATTGAACACTGGTGTAGGAGGCACTGAACACTGGTGAAGGAGATATTGAACACTGGTGTAGGAGGCATTGAACACTGGTGTAGGAGGCATTGAACACTGGTGGAGGAGGCATTGAACACTGGTGTAGGAGGCATTGAACACTGGTGTAGGAGATATTGAACACTGGTGTAGGAGGCATTGAACACTGGTGTAGGAGACATTGAACACTGGTGTAGGAGGCATTGAACACTGGTGTAGGAGGCATTGAACACTGGTGAAGGAGGCACTGAACAATGGTGTAGGAGATATTGAACACTGGTTTAGGAGGCACTGAACACTGGTGTAGGAGGCATTGAACACTGGTGTAGGAGACATTGAACACTGGTGTCGGAGGCATTGAACACTGGTGAAGGAGGCACTGAACAATGGTGTAGGAGATATTGAACACTGGTTTAGGAGGCATTGAAAACTGGTGTAGGAGGTATTGAACACTGGTGTAGGAGGCTTTGCACACTGGTGTAGGAGGCATTGAACACTGGTGTAGGAGGCATTGAACACTGGTGTAGGAGGCACTGAACACTGGTGTAGGAGATATTGAACACTGGTGTAGCAGATATTGAACACTGGTGCAGGAGGCACTGAACATTGGTGTAGGAGACATTGAACACTGGTGGAGGAGGCACTGAACACTGCTGAAGGAGGCACTGAACATTGGTGAAGGAGGCACTGAACAATGGTGTAGGAGATATTGAACACTGGTTTAGGAGGCACTGAACACGGGTGTAGGAGGCATTGAACACTGGTGTAGGAGATATTGAACACTGGTGTAGGAGATATTGAACACTGCTGTAGGAGGCACTGAACATTGGTGTAGGAGACATTGAACACTGGTGTAGGAGGCATTGAACACTGGTGAAGGAGGCACTGAACAATGGTGCAGGAGATATTGAACACTGGTTTAGGAGGCATTGAACACTGGTGTCGGAGGCATTGAACACTGGTGAAGGAGGCATTGAACTCTGGTGTAGGAGGCATTGAATACTGGTGTCGGAGGCATTGAACACAGGTGTATGAGGCCCTGAACAGTGGTGTAGGAGATATTGAACACTGGTGAAGGAGGCATGGAACACTGGTGTAGGAGGCATTGAACACAAGTGTAGGAGGCCCTGAACACTGGTGTAGGAGGCATTGAACACTGGTGTAGGAGGCATTGAACACAGGTGTAGGAGGCTTTGAACACTGGTGTAGGAGACATTGAACACTGGTGGAGGAGGCATTGAACACAGGTGAAGGAGGCATTGAACACTGGTGTAGGAGCCATTGAACACTGGTGCAGGAGGCATTGAACACTGGTGTAGGAGGCATTGAACACTGGTGTAGGAGGCATTGAACACTGGTGTAGTAGGCATTGAACACTGGTGTAGGAGGCATTGAACACTGGTGCAGGATGCATTCAACACTGGTGTAGGAGGCATTGAACACTGTTGTAGGAGGCAATGAACACTGGTGTAGGAGGCATTGAACACAGGTGAAGGATATATTGAACACTGGTGTCGGAGGCACTGTACACTGTTGTAGGAGATATTGAACACTGGTGTAGGAGGCACTGAACATTGGTGTAGGAGATATTGAGCACTGGTGTGGGAGATATTGAACACTGGTGTCGGAGGCATTGAACACTGGTGTAGGAGGCACTGAACACTGGTGAAGGAGATATTGAACACTGGTCTAGGAGGCATTGAACACAGGTGTAGGAGGAATTGAACACTGGTGTAGGAGGCACTGAACACTGGTGTAGGAGGCATTAAAAACTGGTGTAGGAGGCATTGAACACTGGTGTAGGAGGCATTGAACACTGGTGTAGGAGGCATTGAACACTGGTGTAGGAGGCACTGAACACTGGTGAAGGAGATATTGAACACTGGTGTAGGAGGCATTGAACACTGGTGTAGGAGGCATTGAACACTGGTGGAGGAGGCATTGAACACTGGTGTAGGAGGCATTGAACACTGGTGTAGGAGGCCCTGAAAACTGGTGTAGGAGATAGTGAACACTGGTGTAGGAGGCATTGAACACTGGTGTAGGAGACATTGAACACTGGTGTAGGAGGCACTGAACACTGCTGAAGGAGGCACTGAACATTGGTGAAGGAGGCACTGAACAATGGTGTAGGAGATATTGAACACTGGTTTAGGAGGCACTGAACACTGGTGTAGGAGGCATTGAACACTGGTGTAGGAGATATTGAACACTGGTGTAGGAGATATTGAACACTGGTGTAGGAGGCACTGAACATTGGTGTAGGAGACATTGAACACTGGTGTAGGAGGCATTGAACACTGGTGAAGGAGGCACTGAACAATGGTGCAGGAGATATTGAACACTGGTTTAGGAGGCACTGAACACTGGTGTCGGAGGCATTGAACACTGGTGAAGGAGGCATTGAACTCTGGTGTAGGAGGCATTGAATACTGGTGTCGGAGGCATTGAACACAGGTGTATGAGGCCCTGAACAGTGGTGTAGGAGATATTGAACACTAGTGAAGGAGGCATGGAACACTGGTGTAGGAGGCATTGAACACAAGTGTAGGAGGCCCTGAACACTGGTGTAGGAGGCATTGAACACTGGTGTAGGAGGCATTGAACACAGGTGTAGGAGGCTTTGAACACTGGTGTAGGAGACATTGAACACTGGTGTAGAAGGCATTGAACACGGGTGGAGGAGGCATTGAACACAGGTGAAGGAGGCATTGAACACTGGTGTAGGAGCCATTGAACACTGGTGCAGGAGGCATTGAACACTGGTGTAGGAGGCATTGAACACTGGTGTAGTAGGCATTGAACACTGGTGTAGGAGGCATTGAACACTGGTGCAGGATGCATTCAACACTGGTGTAGGAGGCATTGAACACTGTTGTAGGAGGCAATGAACACTGGTGTAGGAGGCATTGAACACAGGTGAAGGATATATTGAACACTGGTGTCGGAGGCACTGTACACTGTTGTAGGAGATATTGAACACTGGTGTAGGAGGCACTGAACATTGGTGTAGGAGATATTGAACACTGGTGTAGGAGATATTGAACACTGGTGTAGGAGGCATTGAACACTGGTGTAGGAGGCACTGAACACTGGTGAAGGAGATATTGAACACTGGTCTAGGAGGCATTGAACACAGGTGTAGGAGGAATTGAACATTGGTGTAGGAGGCACTGAACACTGGTGTAGGAGGCATTAAAAACTGGTGTAGGAGGCATTGAACACTGGTGTAGTAGGCATTGAACACTGGTGTAGGAGGCATTGAACACTGGTGTAGGAGGCACTGAACACTGGTGAAGGAGATATTGAACACTGGTGTAGGAGGCATTGAACACTGGTGTAGGAGGCATTGAATACTGGTGGAGGAGGCATTGAACACTGGTGTAGGAGGCATTGAACACTGGTGTAGGAGGCCCTGAAAACTGGTGTAGGAGATAGTGAACACTGGTGTAGGAGGCATTGAACACTGGTGTAGGAGACATTGAACACTGGTGTAGGAGGCATTGAACACGGGTGGAGGAGGCATTGAACACAGGTGTAGGAGGCATTGAACACTGGTGTAGGAGCCATTGATCACTGGTGCAGGAGGCATTGAACACTGGTGTAGGAGGCATTGAACACTGGTGTAGGAGGCATTGAACACTGGTGTAGTAGGCATTGAACACTGGTGTAGGAGGCATTGAACACTGGTGCAGGAGGCATTCAACACTGGTGTAGGAGGCATTGAACACTGTTGTAGGAGGCAATGAACACTGGTGTAGGAGGCATTGAACATTGGTCTAGGAGGCATTGAACACAGGTGTAGGAGGAATTGAACACTGGTGTAGGAGGCACTGAACACTGGTGTAGGAGGCATTAAAAACTGGTGTAGGAGGCATTGAACACTGGTGTAGGAGGCATTGAACACTGGTGTAGGAGGCATTGAACACTGGTGTAGGAGGCACTGAACACTGGTGAAGGAGATAGTGAACACTGGTGTAGGAGGCATTGAACACTGGTGTAGGAGGCATTGAACACTGGTGGAGGAGGCATTGAACACTGGTGTAGGAGGCATTGAACACTGGTGTAGGAGATATTGAACACTGGTGTAGGAGGCATTGAACACTGGTGTAGGAGACATTGAACACTGGTGTAGGAGGCATTGAACACTGGTGTAGGAGGCATTGAACACTGGTGAAGGAGGCACTGAACAATGGTGTAGGAGATATTGAACACTGGTTTAGGAGGCACTGAACACTGGTGTAGGAGGCATTGAACACTGGTGTAGGAGACATTGAACACTGGTGTCGGAGGCATTGAACACTGGTGAAGGAGGCACTGAACAATGGTGTAGGAGATATTGAACACTGGTTTAGGAGGCATTGAACACTGGTGTAGGAGGTATTGAACACTGGTGTAGGAGGCTTTGAACACTGGTGTAGGAGGCATTGAACACTGGTGTAGGAGGCATTGAACACTGGTGTAGGAGGCACTGAACACTGGTGTAGGAGATATTGAACACTGGTGTAGCAGATATTGAACACTGGTGCAGGAGGCACTGAACATTGGTGTAGGAGACATTGAACACTGGTGTAGGAGGCACTGAACACTGCTGAAGGAGGCACTGAACATTGGTGAAAGAGGCACTGAACAATGGTGTGGGAGATATTGAACACTGGTTTAGGAGGCACTGAACACTGGTGTAGGAGGCATTGAACACTGGTGTAGGAGATATTGAACACTGGTGTAGGAGATATTGAACACTGGTGTAGGAGGCACTGAACATTGGTGTAGGAGACATTGAACACTGGTGTAGGAGGCATTGAACACTGGTGAAGGAGGCACTGAACAATGGTGTAGGAGATATTGAACACTGGTTTAGGAGGCATTGAACACTGGTGTCGGAGGCATTGAACACTGGTGAAGGAGGCATTGAACTCTGGTGTAGGAGGCATTGAATACTGGTGTCGGAGGCATTGAACACAGGTGTATGAGGCCCTGAACAGTGGTGTAGGAGATATTGAACACTGGTGAAGGAGGCATGGAACACTGGTGTAGGAGGCATTGAACACAAGTGTAGGAGGCCCTGAACACTGGTGTAGGAGGCATTGAACACTGGTGTAGGAGGCATTGAACACAGGTGTAGGAGGCTTTGAACACTGGTGTCGGAGACATTGAACACTGGTGTAGGAGGCATTGAACACGGGTGGAGGAGGCATTGAACACAGGTGAAGGAGGCATTGAACACTGGTGTAGGAGCCATTGAACACTGGTGCAGGAGGCATTGAACACTGGTGTAGGAGACATTGAACACTGGTGTAGGAGGCATTGAACACTGGTGTAGGAGGCATTGAACACTGGTGTAGGAGGCACTGAACACTGGTGAAGGAGATATTGAACACTGGTCCAGGAGGCATTGAACACAGGTGTAGGAGGAATTGAACACTGGTGTAGGAGGCACTGAACACTGGTGTAGGAGGCATTAAAAACTGGTGTAGGAGGCATTGAACACTGGTGTAGGAGGCATTGAACACTGGTGTAGGAGGCATTGAACACTGGTGTAGGAGGCACTGAACACTGGTGAAGGAGATATTGAACACTGGTGTAGGAGGCATTGAACACTGGTGTAGGAGGCATTGAACACTGGTGGAGGAGGCATTGAACACTGGTGTAGGAGGCATTGAACACTGGTGTAGGAGGCCCTGAAAACTGGTGTAGGAGATAGTGAACACTGGTCTAGGAGGCATTGAACACAGGTGTAGGAGGAATTGAACACTGGTGTAGGAGGCACTGAACACTGGTGTAGGAGGCATTAAAAACTGGTGTAGGAGGCATTGAACACTGGTGTAGGAGGCATTGAACACTGGTGTAGGAGGCATTGAACACTGGTGTAGGAGGCATTGAACACAGGTGTAGGAGGCTTTGAACACTGGTGTATGAGGCCCTGAAAAGTGGTGTAGGAGATATTGAACACTAGTGAAGGAGGCATGGAACACTGGTGTAGGAGGCATTGAACACAAGTGTAGGAGGCCCTGAACACTGGTGTAGGAGGCATTGAACACTGGTGTAGGAGGCATTGAACACAGGTGTAGGAGGCTTTGAACACTGGTGTAGGAGACATTGAACACTGGTGTAGAAGGCATTGAACACGGGTGGAGGAGGCATTGAACACAGGTGAAGGAGGCATTGAACACTGGTGTAGGAGCCATTGAACACTGGTGCAGGAGGCATTGAACACTGGTGTAGGAGGCATTGAACACTGGTGTAGGAGGCATTGAACACTGGTGTAGTAGGCATTGAACACTGGTGTAGGAGGCATTGAACACTGGTGCAGGATGCATTCAACACTGGTGTAGGAGGCATTGAACACTGTTGTAGGAGGCAATGAACACTGGTGTAGGAGGCATTGAACACAGGTGAAGGATATATTGAACACTGGTGTCGGAGGCACTGTACACTGTTGTAGGAGATATTGAACACTGGTGTAGTAGGCACTGAACATTGGTGTAGGAGATATTGAACACTGGTGTAGGAGATATTGAACACTGGTGTAGGAGGCATTGAACACTGGTGTAGGAGGCACTGAACACTGGTGAAGGAGATATTGAACACTGGTCTAGGAGGCATTGAACACAGGTGTAGGAGGAATTGAACACTGGTGTAGGAGGCACTGAACACTGGTGTAGGAGGCATTAAAAACTGGTGTAGGAGGCATTGAACACTGGTGTAGGAGGCATTGAACACTGGTGTAGGAGGCATTGAACACTGGTGTAGGAGGCACTGAACACTGGTGAAGGAGATATTGAACACTGGTGTAGTAGGCATTGAACACTGGTGTAGGAGGCATTGAACACTGGTGGAGGAGGCATTGAACACTGGTGTAGGAGGCATTGAACACTGGTGTAGGAGGCCCTGAAAACTGGTGTAGGAGATAGTGAACACTGGTGTAGGAGGCATTGAACACTGGTGTAGGAGACATTGAACACTGGTGTAGGAGGCATTGAACACGGGTGGAGGAGGCATTGAACACAGGTGTAGGAGGCATTGAACACTGGTGTAGGAGCCATTGAACACTGGTGCAGGAGGCATTGAACACTGGTGTAGGAGGCATTGAACACTGGTGTAGGAGGCATTGAACACTGGTGTAGTAGGCATTGAACACTGGTGTAGGAGGCATTGAACACTGGTGCAGGAGGCATTCAACACTGGTGTAGGAGGCATTGAACACTGTTGTAGGAGGCAATGAACACTGGTGTAGGAGGCATTGAACATTGGTCTAGGAGGCATTGAACACAGGTGTAGGAGGAATTGAACACTGGTGTAGGAGGCACTGAACACTGGTGTAGGAGGCATTAAAAACTGGTGTAGGAGGCATTGAACACTGGTGTAGGAGGCATTGAACACTGGTGTAGGAGGCATTGAACACTGGTGTAGGAGGCACTGAACACTGGTGAAGGAGATAGTGAACACTGGTGTAGGAGGCATTGAACACTGGTGTAGGAGGCATTGAACACTGGTGGAGGAGGCATTGAACACTGGTGTAGGAGGCATTGAACACTGGTGTAGGAGATATTGAACACTGGTGTAGGAGGCATTGAACACTGGTGTAGGAGACATTGAACACTGGTGTAGGAGGCATTGAACACTGGTGTAGGAGGCATTGAACACTGGTGAAGGAGGCACTGAACAATGGTGTAGGAGACATTGAACACTGGTTTAGGAGGCACTGAACACTGGTGTAGGAGGCATTGAACACTGGTGTAGGAGACATTGAACACTGGTGTCGGAGGCATTGAACACTGGTGAAGGAGGCACTGAACAATGGTGTAGGAGATATTGAACACTGGTTTAGGAGGCATTGAACACTGGTGTAGGAGGTATTGAACACTGGTGTAGGAGGCTTTGAACACTGGTGTAGGAGGCATTGAACACTGGTGTAGGAGGCATTGAACACTGGTGTAGGAGGCACTGAACACTGGTGTAGGAGATATTGAACACTGGTGTAGCAGATATTGAACACTGGTGCAGGAGGCACTGAACATTGGTGTAGGAGACATTGAACACTGGTGTAGGAGGCACTGAACACTGCTGAAGGAGGCACTGAACATTGGTGAAAGAGGCACTGAACAATGGTGTGGGAGATATTGAACACTGGTTTAGGAGGCACTGAACACTGGTGTAGGAGGCATTGAACACTGGTGTAGGAGATATTGAACACTGGTGTAGGAGATATTGAACACTGGTGTAGGAGGCACTGAACATTGGTGTAGGAGACATTGAACACTGGTGTAGGAGGCATTGAACACTGGTGAAGGAGGCACTGAACAATGGTGTAGGAGATATTGAACACTGGTTTAGGAGGCATTGAACACTGGTGTCGGAGGCATTGAACACTGGTGAAGGAGGCATTGAACTCTGGTGTAGGAGGCATTGAATACTGGTGTCGGAGGCATTGAACACAGGTGTATGAGGCCCTGAACAGTGGTGTAGGAGATATTGAACACTGGTGAAGGAGGCATGGAACACTGGTGTAGGAGGCATTGAACACAAGTGTAGGAGGCCCTGAACACTGGTGTAGGAGGCATTGAACACTGGTGTAGGAGGCATTGAACACAGGTGTAGGAGGCTTTGAACACTGGTGTAGGAGACATTGAACACTGGTGTAGGAGGCATTGAACACGGGTGGAGGAGGCATTGAACACAGGTGAAGGAGGCATTGAACACTGGTGTAGGAGCCATTGAACACTGGTGCAGGAGGCATTGAACACTGGTGTAGGAGACATTGAACACTGGTGTAGGAGGCATTGAACACTGGTGTAGGAGGCATTGAACACTGGTGTAGGAGGCACTGAACACTGGTGAAGGAGATATTGAACACTGGTCCAGGAGGCATTGAACACAGGTGTAGGAGGAATTGAACACTGGTGTAGGAGGCACTGAACACTGGTGTAGGAGGCATTAAAAACTGGTGTAGGAGGCATTGAACACTGGTGTAGGAGGCATTGAACACTGGTGTAGGAGGCATTGAACACTGGTGTAGGAGGCACTGAACACTGGTGAAGGAGATATTGAACACTGGTGTAGGAGGCATTGAACACTGGTGTAGGAGGCATTGAACACTGGTGGAGGAGGCATTGAACACTGGTGTAGGAGGCATTGAACACTGGTGTAGGAGGCCCTGAAAACTGGTGTAGGAGATAGTGAACACTGGTGTAGGAGGCATTGAACATTGGTGTAGGAGTCACTGAACACTGGTGTAGGAGGCATTGAACACTGGTGTAGGAGATATTGAACACTGGTGTAGGAGGCATTGAACACTGGTGTAGGAGACATTGAACACTGGTGTAGGAGGCATTGAACACTGTTGTAGGAGGCAAAGAACACTGGTGTAGGAGGCATTGAACACAGGTGAAGGATATATTGAACACTGGTGTCGGAGGCACTGTACACTGTTGTAGGAGATATTGAACACTGGTGTAGGAGGCACTGAACATTGGTGTAGGAGATATTGAACACTGGTGTAGGAGATATTGAACACTGGTGTCGGAGGCATTGAACACTGGTGTAGGAGGCACTGAACACTGGTGAAGGAGATATTGAACACTGGTCTAGGAGGCATTGAACACAGGTGTAGGAGGAATTGAACACTGGTGTAGGAGGCACTGAACACTGGTGTAGGAGGCATTAAAAACTGGTGTAGGAGGCATTGAACACTGGTGTAGGAGGCATTGAACACTGGTGTAGGAGGCATTGAACACTGGTGTAGGAGGCACTGAACACTGGTGAAGGAGATATTGAACACTGGTGTAGGAGGCATTGAACACTGGTGTAGGAGGCATTGAACACTGGTGGAGGAGGCATTGAACACTGGTGTAGGAGGCATTGAACACTGGTGTAGGAGGCCCTGAAAACTGGTGAAGGAGATATTGAACACTGGTGTAGGAGGCACTGAACACTGGTGAAGGAGATATTGAACACTGGTGTAGGAGGCATTGAACACTGGTGTAGGAGGCATTGAACACTGGTGTAGGAGATAGTGAACACTGGTGTAGGAGGCATTGAACACTGGTGTAGGAGACATTGAACACTGGTGTAGGAGGCACTGAACACTGCTGAAGGAGGCACTGAACATTGGTGAAGGAGGCACTGAACAATGGTGTAGGAGATATTGAACACTGGTTTAGGAGGCACTGAACACTGGTGTAGGAGGCATTGAACACTGGTGTAGGAGATATTGAACACTGGTGTAGGAGATGTTGAACACTGGTGTAGGAGGCACTGAACATTGGTGTAGGAGACATTGAACACTGGTGTAGGAGGCATTGAACACTGGTGAAGGAGGCACTGAACAATGGTGCAGGAGATATTGAACACTGGTTTAGGAGGCATTGAACACTGGTGTCGGAGGCATTGAACACTGGTGAAGGAGGCATTGAACTCTGGTGTAGGAGGCATTGAATACTGGTGTCGGAGGCATTGAACACAGGTGTATGAGGCCCTGAACAGTGGTGTAGGAGATATTGAACACTAGTGAAGGAGGCATGGAACACTGGTGTAGGAGGCATTGAACACAAGTGTAGGAGGCCCTGAACACTGGTGTAGGAGGCATTGAACACTGGTGTAGGAGGCATTGAACACAGGTGTAGGAGGCTTTGAACACTGGTGTAGGAGACATTGAACACTGGTGTAGAAGGCATTGAACACGGGTGGAGGAGGCATTGAACACAGGTGAAGGAGGCATTGAACACTGGTGTAGGAGCCATTGAACACTGGTGCAGGAGGCATTGAACACTGGTGTAGGAGGCATTGAACACTGGTGTAGGAGGCATTGAACACTGGTGTAGTAGGCATTGAACACTGGTGTAGGAGGCATTGAACACTGGTGCAGGATGCATTCAACACTGGTGTAGGAGGCATTGAACACTGTTGTAGGAGGCAATGAACACTGGTGTAGGAGGCATTGAACACAGGTGAAGGATATATTGAACACTGGTGTCGGAGGCACTGTACACTGTTGTAGGAGATATTGAACACTGGTGTAGGAGGCACTGAACATTGGTGAAGGAGATATTGAACACTGGTGTAGGAGATATTGAACACTGGTGTAGGAGGCATTGAACACTGGTGTAGGAGGCACTGAACACTGGTGAAGGAGATATTGAACACTGGTCTAGGAGGCATTGAACAGAGGTGTAGGAGGAATTGAACACTGGTGTAGGAGGCACTGAACACTGGTGTAGGAGGCATTAAAAACTGGTGTAGGAGGCATTGAACAATGGTGTAGGAGGCATTGAACACTGGTGTAGGAGGCATTGAACACTGGTGTAGGAGGCACTGAACACTGGTGAAGGAGATATTGAACACTGGTGTAGGAGGCATTGAACACTGGTGTAGGAGGCATTGAACACTGGTGGAGGAGGCATTGAACACTGGTGTAGGAGGCATTGAACACTGGTGTAGGAGGCCCTGAAAACTGGTGTAGGAGATAGTGAACACTGGTGTAGGAGGCATTGAACACTGGTGTAGGAGACATTGAACACTGGTGTAGGAGGCATTGAACACGGGTGGAGGAGGCATTGAACACAGGTGTAGGAGGCATTGAACACTGGTGTAGGAGCCATTGAACACTGGTGCAGGAGGCATTGAACACTGGTGTAGGAGGCATTGAACACTGGTGTAGGAGGCATTGAACACTGGTGTAGTAGGCATTGAACACTGGTGTAGGAGGCATTGAACACTGGTGCAGGAGGCATTCAACACTGGTGTAGGAGGCATTGAACACTGTTGTAGGAGGCAATGAACACTGGTGTAGGAGGCATTGAACATTGGTCTAGGAGGCATTGAACACAGGTGTAGGAGGAATTGAACACTGGTGTAGGAGGCACTGAACACTGGTGTAGGAGGCATTAAAAACTGGTGTAGGAGGCATTGAACACTGGTGTAGGAGGCATTGAACACTGGTGTAGGAGGCATTGAACACTGGTGTAGGAGGCACTGAACACTGGTGAAGGAGATAGTGAACACTGGTGTAGGAGGCATTGAACACTGGTGTAGGAGGCATTGAACACTGGTGGAGGAGGCATTGAACACTGGTGTAGGAGGCATTGAACACTGGTGTAGGAGATATTGAACACTGGTGTAGGAGGCATTGAACACTGGTGTAGGAGACATTGAACACTGGTGTAGGAGGCATTGAACACTGGTGTAGGAGGCATTGAACACTGGTGAAGGAGGCACTGAACAATGGTGTAGGAGATATTGAACACTGGTTTAGGAGGCACTGAACACTGGTGTAGGAGGCATTGAACACTGGTGTAGGAGACATTGAACACTGGTGTCGGAGGCATTGAACACTGGTGAAGGAGGCACTGAACAATGGTGTAGGAGATATTGAACACTGGTTTAGGAGGCATTGAACACTGGTGTAGGAGGTATTGAACACTGGTGTAGGAGGCTTTGAACACTGGTGTAGGAGGCATTGAACACTGGTGTAGGAGGCATTGAACACTGGTGTAGGAGGCACTGAACACTGGTGTAGGAGATATTGAACACTGGTGTAGCAGATATTGAACACTGGTGCAGGAGGCACTGAACATTGGTGTAGGAGACATTGAACACTGGTGTAGGAGGCACTGAACACTGCTGAAGGAGGCACTGAACATTGGTGAAAGAGGCACTGAACAATGGTGTGGGAGATATTGAACACTGGTTTAGGAGGCACTGAACACTGGTGTAGGAGGCATTGAACACTGGTGTAGGAGATATTGAACACTGGTGTAGGAGATATTGAACACTGGTGTAGGAGGCACTGAACATTGGTGTAGGAGACATTGAACACTGGTGTAGGAGGCATTGAACACTGGTGAAGGAGGCACTGAACAATGGTGTAGGAGATATTGAACACTGGTTTAGGAGGCATTGAACACTGGTGTCGGAGGCATTGAACACTGGTGAAGGAGGCATTGAACTCTGGTGTAGGAGGCATTGAATACTGGTGTCGGAGGCATTGAACACAGGTGTATGAGGCCCTGAACAGTGGTGTAGGAGATATTGAACACTGGTGAAGGAGGCATGGAACACTGGTGTAGGAGGCATTGAACACAAGTGTAGGAGGCCCTGAACACTGGTGTAGGAGGCATTGAACACTGGTGTAGGAGGCATTGAACACAGGTGTAGGAGGCTTTGAACACTGGTGTAGGAGACATTGAACACTGGTGTAGGAGGCATTGAACACGGGTGGAGGAGGCATTGAACACAGGTGAAGGAGGCATTGAACACTGGTGTAGGAGCCATTGAACACTGGTGCAGGAGGCATTGAACACTGGTGTAGGAGACATTGAACACTGGTGTAGGAGGCATTGAACACTGGTGTAGGAGGCATTGAACACTGGTGTAGGAGGCACTGAACACTGGTGAAGGAGATATTGAACACTGGTCCAGGAGGCATTGAACACAGGTGTAGGAGGAATTGAACACTGGTGTAGGAGGCACTGAACACTGGTGTAGGAGGCATTAAAAACTGGTGTAGGAGGCATTGAACACTGGTGTAGGAGGCATTGAACACTGGTGTAGGAGGCATTGAACACTGGTGTAGGAGGCACTGAACACTGGGGAAGGAGATATTGAACACTGGTGTAGGAGGCATTGAACACTGGTGTAGGAGGCATTGAACACTGGTGGAGGAGGCATTGAACACTGGTGTAGGAGGCATTGAACACTGGTGTAGGAGGCCCTGAAAACTGGTGTAGGAGATAGTGAACACTGGTGTAGGAGGCATTGAACATTGGTGTAGGAGGCATTGAACACTGGTGTAGGAGATATTGAACACTGGTGTAGGAGGCATTGAACACTGGTGTAGGAGGCATTGAACACTGGCGTAGGAGGCTTTGAACACTGGTGTAGGAGGCATTGAACACTGGTGTAGGAGGCATTGAACACTGATCTAGGAGGCATTGAACACTGGTGTAGGAGGCATTGAACACTGGTGTAGGAGGCACTGAACACTGGTGCAGGAGGCATTGAACACTGGTGTAGGAGGCATTGAACACTGGTGTCGGAGGCATTGAACACTGGTGAAGGAGGCATTGAACACTGGTGTAGGAGGCATTGAACACTGGTGTAGGAGGCATTGAACACTGGTGTAGGAGGCTTTGAACACTGGTGTAGGAGGCATTGAACACTGGTGTAGGAGGCATTGAACACTGGTGTAGGAGGCACTGAACACTGGTGTAGGAGATATTGAACACTGGTGTAGGAGATATTGAACACTGGTGTAGGAGGCACTGAACATTAGTGTAGGAGACATTGAACACTGGTGTAGGAGGCACTGAACACTGGTGAAGGAGGCACTGAACACTGGTGTAGGAGATATTGAACACTGGTGTACGAGATATTGAACACTGGTGTAGGAGGCACTGAACATTGGTGTAGGAGACATTGAACACTGGTGTAGGAGGCTTTGAACACTGGTGTAGGAGGCATTGAACACACTTGTAGGAGGCATTGAACACTGGTGTAGGAGGCACTGAACACTGGTGAAGGAGGCACTGAACAATGGTGTAGGAGATATTGAACACTGGTTTAGGAGGCACTGGACACTGGTGTAGGAGGCATTGAACACTGGTGTAGGAGACATTGAACACTGGTGTCGGAGGCATTGAACACTGGTGAAGGAGGCACTGAACAATGGTGCAGGAGATATTGAACACTGGTTTAGGAGGCATTGAAAACTGGTGTAGGAGGTATTGAACACTGGTGAAGGAGGCATTGAACACTGGCGTAGGAGGCTTTGAACACTGGTGTAGGGGGCATTGAACACACTTGTAGGAGGCATTGAACACTGGTGTAGGAGGCATTGAACACTGATCTAGGAGGCATTGAACACTGGTGTAGGAGGCATTGAACACTGGTGTAGGAGGCACTGAACACTGGTGCAGGAGACATTGAACACTGGTGTAGGAGGCATTGAACACTGGTGTAGGAGGCATTGAACACTGGTGTAGGAGGCATTGAACACTGGTGAAGGAGGCACTGAACAATGGTGTAGGAGATATTGAACACTCGTTTAGGAGGCATTGAACACTGGTGTAGGAGGCATTGAACACTGGTGAAGGAGGCATTGAACACTGCTGTAGGAGATATTGAACACTGGTGTAGCAGATATTGAACACTGGTGTAGGAGATATTGAACACTGGTGTAGCAGATATTGAACACTGGTGCAGGAGGCACTGAACATTGGTGTAGGAGACATTGAACACTGGTGTAGGAGGCACTGAACACTGGTGAAGGAGGCACTGAACACTGGTGAAGGAGGCACTGAACAATGGTTTAGGAGATATTGAACACTGGTTTAGGAGGCACTGAACACTGGTGTAGGAGGCATTGAACACTGGTGTAGGAGACATTGAACACTGGTGTAGGAGGCATTGAACACTGGTGAAGGAGGCACTGAACAATGGTGTAGAAGATATTGAACACTGGTTTAGGATGCATTGAACACAGGTGTATGAGGCCCTGAACAGTGGTATAGGTGATATTGAACACTGGTGGCGGAGGCATTGAACACAGGTGTAGGAGGCATTGAACACTGGTGTAGGAGCCATTGAACACTGGTGCAGGAGGCATTGAACACTGGTGTAGGAGGCATTGAACACTGGTGTAGGAGGCATTGAACACTGGTGTAGTAGGCATTGAACACTGGTGTAGGAGGCATTGAACACTGGTGCAGGAGGCATTGAACACTGGTGTAGGAGGCATTGAACACTGGTGCAGGAGGCATTCAACACTGGTGTAGGAGGCATTGAACACTGGTGCAAGAGGCATTCAACACTGGTGTAGGAGGCATTGAACACTGGTGTAGGAGGCATTGAACACAGGTGTAGGAGGCATAGAACACAGGTGTAGGGGGCCCTGAACACAGGTGTAGGAGGCACTGAACACTGGTGTCGGAGGCATTGAACACTGGTGTAGGAGGCATTGAACACTGGTGCAGGAGGCATTGAACACTGGTGTAGGAGGCATTGAACACTGGTATAGGAAGCATTGAACACTGGTGTAGGATGCATTGAACACAAGTGTAGGAGGCATTGAACACTGGTGTAGGAGGCATTGAACACTGGTGCAGGAGGCATTGAAATCTGGTGCAGGAGGCATTGAACACTGGTGTAGGAGGCATTGAACACTGGTGCAGGAGGCATTGAACACTGGTGCAGGAGGCATTGAACACTGGTGTAGGAGGCATTGAACACAGGTCTCGGATGCATTGAACACTGGTGTAGGAGGCATTGAACACTGGTGTAGGAGGCCCTGAACAGTGGTGTCGGAGGCATTGAACACTGATGTAGGAGGCATTGAACACTGGTGTAAGAGACATTGAACACTGGTGTAGGAGGCATTGAACACAGGTGTAGGAGGCATTGTACACTGGTGTAGGAGGCATTGAACACAGGTGTAGGATGCATTGAACACTGGTGTAGGAGGCATTGAACACTGGTTTAGGAGGCATTGAACACTGGTGTAGGAGGCATTGAACATAGGTGTAGGATGCATTGAACACTCGTGTAGGAGGCATAGAACACTGGTGTAAGAGACATTGAACACCGGTGTAGGATGGAATGACCACTGGTGTAGGAGGCATTGAACACTGGTGTAGGAGGCATTGAACACTGGTGTAGGAGGCATTGAATATAGGTGTAGGATGCATTGAACACTGATGTAGGAGGCATTGAACATTGGTGTAGGAGGCCCTGAACAGTGGTGTAGGTGACATTGAACACTGGTGTAGGAGGCATTGAACACAGGTGTAGGAGGCATTGAATACTGGTGTAGGAGGCATTGAACACTGGTGTAGGAGGCATTGAACACTGGTGTAGGAGGCATCGAACACTGGTGTAGGAGACATTGAACACTGGTGTAGGAGGCATTGAAGACTGGTGTAGGAGGCATTGAACACTGGTGTAGGAGGCATTGAACACTGGTGTAGGAGGCATTGAACACTGGTATAGGAGGCATTGAACACTGGTGTGGGAGGCACTGAACACTGGTGAAGGAGGCACTGAACACTGGTGAAGGAGGCACTGAACAATGGTTTAGGAGATATTGAACACTGGTTTAGGAGGCACTGAACACTGGTGTAGGAGGCATTGAACACTGGTGTAGGAGATATTGAACACTGGTGTCGGAGATATTGAACACTGGTGTAGGAGGCACTGAACATTGGTGTAGGAGACATTGAACACTGGCGTAGGAGGCATTGAACACTGGTGAAGGAGGCACTGAACAATGGTGTAGGAGATATTGAACACTGGTTTAGGAGGCATTGAACACAGGTGTATGAGGCCCTGAACAGTGGTGTAGGTGATATTGAACACTGTTGGAGGAGGCATTGAACACAGGTGTAGGAGGCATTGAACACTGGTGTAGGAGCCATTGAACACTGGTGCAGGAGGCATTGAACACTGGTGTAGGAGGCATTGAACACTGGTGTAGGAGTCATTCAACACTGGTGTAGTAGGCATTGAACACTGGTGTAGGAGGCATTGAACACTGGTGCAGGAGGCATTCAACACTGGTGTAGGAGGCATTGAACACTGTTGTAGGAGGCAATGAACACTGGTGTAGGAGGCATTGAACACTGGTCTAGGAGGCATTGAACACAGGTGTAGGAGGCATTGAACACTGGTGTAGGAGGCATTGAACACTGGTGCAGGAGGCATTCAACACTGGTGTAGGAGGCATTGAACACTGGTGCAGGAGGCATTCAACACTGGTGTAGGAGGCATTGAACACTGGTGTAGGAGGCATTGAACACAGGTGTAGGAGGCATTGAACACTGGTGTAGGAGGCATAGAACACAGGTGTAGGGGGCCCTGAACACAGGTGTAGGATACACTGAACACTGGTGTCGGAGGCATTGAACACTGGTGTAGGAGGCATTGAACACTGGTGCAGGAGGCATTGAACACTGGTGTAGGAGGCATTGAACACTGGGATAGGAAGCATTGAACACTGGTGTAGGATGCATTGAACACAAGTGTAGGAGGCATTGAACACTGGTGTAGGAGGCATTGAACACTGGTGCAGGAGGGATTGAAATCTGGTGCAGGAGGCATTGAACACTGGTGTAGGAGGCATTGAACACTGGTGCAGGAGGCATTGAACACTGGTGCAGGAGGCATTGAACACTGGTGTAGGAGGCATTGAACACAGGTCTCGGATGCATTGAACACTGGTGTAGGAGGCATTGAACACTGGTGTAGGAGGCCCTGAACAGTGGTGTCGGAGGCATTGAACACTGATGTAGGAGGCATTGAACACTGGTGTAAGAGACATTGAACACTGGTGTAGGAGGCATTCAACACAGGTGTAGGAGGCATTGTACACTGGTGTAGGAGGCATTGAACACAGGTGTAGGATGCATTGAACACTGGTGTAGGAGGCATTGAACACTGGTTTAGGAGGCATTGAACACTGGTGTAGGAGGCATTGAACACAGGTGTAGGATGCATTGAACACTCGTGCAGGAGGCAGAGAACACTGGTGTAAGAGACATTGAACACCGGTGTAGGATGCAATGACCACTGGTGTAGGAGGCATTGAACACTGGTGTAGGAGGCATTGAACACTGATGTAGGAGGCATTGAATATAGGTGTAGGATGCATTGAACACTGATGTAGGAGGCATTGAACATTGGTGTAGGAGGCCCTGAACAGTGATGTCGTAGATATTGAACACTGGTGTAGGAGGCCCTGAACAGTGGTGTAGGTGACATTGAACACTGGTGTAGGAGGCATTGAACACAGGTGTAGGAGGCATTGAACACTGGTGTAGGAGGCATTGAACACTGGTGTAGGAGGCATTGAACACTGGTGTAGGAGGCATTGAACACTGGTGTAGGAGACATTGAACACTGGTGTAGGAGGCATTGAAGACTGGTGTAGGAGGCATTGAACACTGGTGTAGGAGGCATTGAACACTGGTGTAGGAGGCATTGAACACTGGTATAGGAGGCATTGAACACTGGTGTAGGAGGCATTGAACACTGGTGTAGGGGACATTTAACACTGGTGTAGGAGGCCCTGAACAGTGGTGTAGGAGGCATTGAACACTGTTGTAGGAGGCATTGAACACAGTTGTAGGAGGCATTGAACACTCGTGTAGGAGGCATTGAACACAAGTGTAGGAGGCATTGAACACTGGTGTAGGAGGCATTGAACACGGGTGTAGGAGGCATTGAACACTGTTGTAGGAGGCATTGAACACTGGTGTAGGAGGCATTGAACACAGGTGTAGGAGGCATTGAACACTGGTGTAGGAGATATTGAACACTGGTGTAGGAGGCATTGAACACTGGTGTCGGAGGCATTGAACACTGTTGTAGGAGGCATTGAACACTGGTGTAGGAGGCATTGAACACAGGTGTAGGAGGCATTGAACACTGGTGTAGGAGATATTGAACACTGGTGTAGGAGACATTGAACACTGGTGTAGGAGGCATTGAACACTGGTGAAGGAGGCACTGAACAATGGTGTAGAAGATATTGAACACTGGTTTAGGATGCATTGAACACAGGTGTATGAGGCCCTGAACAGTGGTATAGGTGATATTGAACACTGGTGGCGGAGGCATTGAACACAGGTGTAGGAGGCATTGAACACTGGTGTAGGAGCCATTGAACACTGGTGCAGGAGGCATTGAACACTGGTGTAGGAGGCATTGAACACTGGTGTAGGAGGCATTGAACACTGGTGTAGTAGGCATTGAACACTGGTGTAGGAGGCATTGAACACTGGTGCAGGAGGCATTGAACACTGGTGTAGGAGGCATTGAACACTGGTGCAGGAGGCATTCAACACTGGTGTAGGAGGCATTGAACACTGGTGCAAGAGGCATTCAACACTGGTGTAGGAGGCATTGAACACTGGTGTAGGAGGCATTGAACACAGGTGTAGGAGGCATAGAACACAGGTGTAGGGGGCCCTGAACACAGGTGTAGGATACACTGAACACTGGTGTCGGAGGCATTGAACACTGGTGTAGGAGGCATTGAACACTGGTGCAGGAGGCATTGAACACTGGTGCAGGAGGCATTGAACACTGGTATAGGAAGCATTGAACACTGGTGTAGGATGCATTGAACACAAGTGTAGGAGGCATTGAACACTGGTGTAGGAGGCATTGAACACTGGTGCAGGAGGCATTGAAATCTGGTACAGGAGGCATTGAACACTGGTGTAGGAGGCATTGAACACTGGTGCAGGAGGCATTGAACACTGGTGCAGGAGGCATTGAACACTGGTGTAGGAGGCATTGAACACAGGTCTCGGATGCATTGAACACTGGTGTAGGAGGCATTGAACATTGGTGTAGGAGGCCCTGAACAGTGATGTCGTAGATATTGAACACTGGTGTAGGAGGCCCTGAACAGTGGTGTAGGTGACATTGAACACTGGTGTAGGAGGCATTGAACACAGGTGTAGGAGGCATTGAACACTGGTGTAGGAGGCATTGAACACTGGTGTAGGAGGCATTGAACACTGGTGTAGGAGGCATTGAACACTGGTGTAGGAGACATTGAACACTGGTGTAGGAGGCATTGAAGACTGGTGTAGGAGGCATTGAACACTGGTGTAGGAGGCATTGAACACTGGTGTAGGAGGCATTGAACACTGGTATAGGAGGCATTGAACACTGGTGTAGGAGGCATTGAACACTGGTGTAGGGGACATTTAACACTGGTGTATGAGGCCCTGAACAGTGGTGTAGGAGGCATTGAACACTGTTGTAGGAGGCATTGAACACAGTTGTAGGAGGCATTGAACACTCGTGTAGGAGGCATTGAACACAAGTGTAGGAGGCATTGAACACTGGTGTAGGAGGCATTGAACACGGGTGTAGGAGGCATTGAACACTGTTGTAGGAGGCATTGAACACTGGTGTAGGAGGCATTGAACACAGGTGTAGGAGGCATTGAACACTGGTGTAGGAGATATTGAACACTGGTGTAGGAGGCATTGAACACTGGTGTCGGAGGCATTGAACACTGTTGTAGGAGGCATTGAACACTGGTGTAGGAGGCATTGAACACAGGTGTAGGAGGCATTGAACACTGGTGTAGGAGATATTGAACACTGGTGTAGGAGACATTGAACACTGGTGTAGGAGGCATTGAACACTGGTGAAGGAGGCACTGAACAATGGTGTAGAAGATATTGAACACTGGTTTAGGATGCATTGAACACAGGTGTATGAGGCCCTGAACAGTGGTATAGGTGATATTGAACACTGGTGGCGGAGGCATTGAACACAGGTGTAGGAGGCATTGAACACTGGTGTAGGAGCCATTGAACACTGGTGCAGGAGGCATTGAACACTGGTGTAGGAGGCATTGAACACTGGTGTAGGAGGCATTGAACACTGGTGTAGTAGGCATTGAACACTGGTGTAGGAGGCATTGAACACTGGTGCAGGAGGCATTGAACACTGGTGTAGGAGGCATTGAACACTGGTGCAGGAGGCATTCAACACTGGTGTAGGAGGCATTGAACACTGGTGCAAGAGGCATTCAACACTGGTGTAGGAGGCATTGAACACTGGTGTAGGAGGCATTGAACACAGGTGTAGGAGGCATAGAACACAGGTGTAGGGGGCCCTGAACACAGGTGTAGGATACACTGAACACTGGTGTCGGAGGCATTGAACACTGGTGTCGGAGGCATTGAACACTGGTGTAGGATGCATTGAACACAAGTGTAGGAGGCATTGAACACTGGTGTAGGAGGCATTGAACACTGGTGCAGGAGGCATTGAAATCTGGTACAGGAGGCATTGAACACTGGTGTAGGAGGCATTGAACACTGGTGCAGGAGGCATTGAACACTGGTGCAGGAGGCATTGAACACTGGTGTAGGAGGCATTGAACACAGGTCTCGGATGCATTGAACACTGGTGTAGGAGGCATTGAACATTGGTGTAGGAGGCCCTGAACAGTGATGTCGTAGATATTGAACACTGGTGTAGGAGGCCCTGAACAGTGGTGTAGGTGACATTGAACACTGGTGTAGGAGGCATTGAACACAGGTGTAGGAGGCATTGAACACTGGTGTAGGAGGCATTGAACACTGGTGTAGGAGGCATTGAACACTGGTGTAGGAGGCATTGAACACTGGTGTAGGAGACATTGAACACTGGTGTAGGAGGCATTGAAGACTGGTGTAGGAGGCATTGAACACTGGTGTAGGAGGCATTGAACACTGGTGTAGGAGGCATTGAACACTGGTATAGGAGGCATTGAACACTGGTGTAGGAGGCATTGAACACTGGTGTAGGGGACATTTAACACTGGTGTAGGAGGCCCTGAACAGTGGTGTAGGAGGCATTGAACACTGTTGTAGGAGGCATTGAACACAGTTGTAGGAGGCATTGAACACTCGTGTAGGAGGCATTGAACACAAGTGTAGGAGGCATTGAACACTGGTGTAGGAGGCATTGAACACGGGTGTAGGAGGCATTGAACACTGTTGTAGGAGGCATTGAACACTGGTGTAGGAGGCATTGAACACAGGTGTAGGAGGCATTGAACACTGGTGTAGGAGATATTGAACACTGGTGTAGGAGGCATTGAACACTGGTGTCGGAGGCATTGAACACTGTTGTAGGAGGCATTGAACACTGGTGTAGGAGGCATTGAACACAGGTGTAGGAGGCATTGAACACTGGTGTAGGAGATATTGAACACTGGTGTAGGAGACATTGAACACTGGTGTAGGAGGCATTGAACACTGGTGAAGGAGGCACTGAACAATGGTGTAGAAGATATTGAACACTGGTTTAGGATGCATTGAACACAGGTGTATGAGGCCCTGAACAGTGGTATAGGTGATATTGAACACTGGTGGCGGAGGCATTGAACACAGGTGTAGGAGGCATTGAACACTGGTGTAGGAGCCATTGAACACTGGTGCAGGAGGCATTGAACACTGGTGTAGGAGGCATTGAACACTGGTGTAGGAGGCATTGAACACTGGTGTAGTAGGCATTGAACACTGGTGTAGGAGGCATTGAACACTGGTGCAGGAGGCATTGAACACTGGTGTAGGAGGCATTGAACACTGGTGCAGGAGGCATTGAACACGGGTGTAGGAGGCATTGAACACTGTTGTAGGAGGCATTGAACACTGGTGTAGGAGGCATTGAACACTGGTGTAGGAGGCATTGAACACAGGTGTAGGAGGCATAGAACACAGGTGTAGGGGGCCCTGAACACAGGTGTAGGATACACTGAACACTGGTGTCGGAGGCATTGAACACTGGTGTAGGAGGCATTGAACACAAGTGTAGGAGGCATTGAACACTGGTGTAGGAGGCATTGAACACGGGTGTAGGAGGCATTGAACACTGTTGTAGGAGGCATTGAACACTGGTGTAGGAGGCATTGAACACAGGTGTAGGAGGCATTGTACACTGGTGTAGGAGGCATTGAACACAGGTGTAGGATGCATTGAACACTGGTGTAGGAGGCATTGAACACTGGTTTAGGAGGCATTGAACACTGGTGTAGGAGGCATTGAACATAGGTGTAGGATGCATTGAACAGTCGTGTAGGAGGCATAGAACACTGGTGTAAGAGACATTGAACACCGGTGTAGGATGCAATGACCACTGGTGTAGGAGGCATTGAACACTGGTGTAGGAGGCATTGAACACTGGTGTAGGAGGCATTGAATATAGGTGTAGGATGCATTGAACACTGATGTAGGAAGCATTGAACATTGGTGTAGGAGGCCCTGAACAGTGGTGTAGGTGACATTGAACACTGGTGTAGGAGGCATTGAACACAGGTGTAGGAGGCATTGAACACTGGTGTAGGAGGCATTGAACACTGGTGTAGGAGGCATTGAACACTGGTGTAGGAGGCATTGAACACTGGTGTAGGAGACATTGAACACTGGTGTAGGAGGCATTGAAGACTGGTGTAGGAGGCATTGAACACTGGTGTAGGAGGCATTGAACACTGGTGTAGGAGGCATTGAACACTGGTATAGGAGGCATTGAACACTGGTGTAGGAGGCACTGAACACTGGTGAAGGAGGCATTGAACACTGGTGTAGGAGATATTGAACACTGGTGTCGGAGATATTGAACACTGGTGTAGGAGGCACTGAACATTGGTGTAGGAGACATTGAACACTGGCGTAGGAGGCATTGAACACTGGTGAAGGAGGCACTGAACAATGGTGTAGGAGATATTGAACACTGGTTTAGGAGGCATTGAACACAGGTGTATGAGGCCCTGAACAGTGGTGTAGGTGATATTGAACACTGTTGGAGGAGGCATTGAACACAGGTGTAGGAGGCATTGAACACTGGTGTAGGAGCCATTGAACACTGGTGCAGGAGGCATTGAACACTGGTGTAGGAGGCATTGAACACTGGTGTAGGAGGCATTCAACACTGGTGTAGTAGGCATTGAACACTGGTGTAGGAGGCATTGAACACTGGTGCAGGAGGCATTCAACACTGGTGTAGGAGGCATTGAACACTGTTGTAGGAGGCAATGAACACTGGTGTAGGAGGCATTGAACACTGGTCTAGGAGGCATTGAACACAGGTGTAGGAGGCATTGAACACTGGTGTAGGAGGCATTGAACACTGGTGCAGGAGGCATTCAACACTGGTGTAGGAGGCATTGAACACTGGTGCAGGAGGCATTCAACACTGGTGCAGGAGGCATTCAACACTGGTGTCGGAGGCATTGAACACTGGTGTAGGAGGCATTGAACACTGGTGCAGGAGGCATTGAACACTGGTGTAGGAGGCATTGAACACTGGGATAGGAAGCATTGAACACTGGTGTAGGATGCATTGAACACAAGTGTAGGAGGCATTGAACACTGGTGTGGGAGGCATTGAACACTGGTGCAGGAGGCATTGAAATCTGGTGCAGGAGGCATTGAACACTGGTGTAGGAGGCATTGAACACTGGTGTAGGAGGCATTGAACACTGGTGCAGGAGGCATTGAACACTGGTGTAGGAGGCATTGAACACAGGTCTCGGATGCATTGAACACTGGTGTAGGAGGCATTGAACACTGGTGTAGGAGGCCCTGAACAGTGGTGTCGGAGGCATTGAACACTGATGTAGGAGGCATTGAACACTGGTGTAAGAGACATTGAACACTGGTGTAGGAGGCATTCAACACAGGTGTAGGAGGCATTGTACACTGGTGTAGGAGGCATTGAACACAGGTGTAGGATGCATTGAACACTGGTGTAGGAGGCATTGAACACTGGTTTAGGAGGCATTGAACACTGGTGTAGGAGGCATTGAACACAGGTGTAGGATGCATTGAACACTCGTGCAGGAGGCAGAGAACACTGGTGTAAGAGACATTGAACACCGGTGTAGGATGCAATGACCACTGGTGTAGGAGGCATTGAACACTGGTGTAGGAGGCATTGAACACTGATGTAGGAGGCATTGAATATAGGTGTAGGATGCATTGAACACTGATGTAGGAGGCATTGAACATTGGTGTAGGAGGCCCTGAACAGTGATGTCGTAGATATTGAACACTGGTGTAGGAGGCCCTGAACAGTGGTGTAGGTGACATTGAACACTGGTGTAGGAGGCATTGAACACAGGTGTAGGAGGCATTGAACACTGGTGTAGGAGGCATTGAACACTGGTGTAGGAGGCATTGAACACTGGTGTAGGAGGCATTGAACACTGGTATAGGAGACATTGAACACTGGTGTAGGAGGCATTGAAGACTGGTGTAGGAGGCATTGAACACTGGTGTAGGAGGCATTGAACACTGGTGTAGGAGGCATTGAACACTGGTATAGGAGGCATTGAACACTGGTGTAGGAGGCATTGAACACTGGTGTAGGAGACATTTAACACTGGTGTAGGAGGCCCTGAACAGTGGTGTAGGAGGCATTGAACACTGTTGTAGGAGGCATTGAACACAGTTGTAGGAGGCATTGAACACTCGTGTAGGAGGCATTGAACACAAGTGTAGGAGGCATTGAACACTGGTGTAGGAGGCATTGAACACGGGTGTAGGAGGCATTGAACACTGTTGTAGGAGGCATTGAACACTGGTGTAGGAGGCATTGAACACAGGTGTAGGAGGCATTGAACACTGGTGTAGGAGATATTGAACACTGGTGTAGGAGGCATTGAACACTGGTGTCGGAGGCATTGAACACTGTTGTAGGAGGCATTGAACACTGGTGTAGGAGGCATTGAACACAGGTGTAGGAGGCATTGAACACTGGTGTAGGAGATATTGAACACTGGTGTAGGAGACATTGAACACTGGTGTAGGAGGCATTGAACACTGGTGAAGGAGGCACTGAACAATGGTGTAGAAGATATTGAACACTGGTTTAGGATGCATTGAACACAGGTGTATGAGGCCCTGAACAGTGGTATAGGTGATATTGAACACTGGTGGCGGAGGCATTGAACACAGGTGTAGGAGGCATTGAACACTGGTGTAGGAGCCATTGAACACTGGTGCAGGAGGCATTGAACACTGGTGTAGGAGGCATTGAACACTGGTGTAGGAGGCATTGAACACTGGTGTAGTAGGCATTGAACACTGGTGTAGGAGGCATTGAACACTGGTGCAGGAGGCATTGAACACTGGTGTAGGAGGCATTGAACACTGGTGCAGGAGGCATTCAACACTGGTGTAGGAGGCATTGAACACTGGTGCAAGAGGCATTCAACACTGGTGTAGGAGGCATTGAACACTGGTGTAGGAGGCATTGAACACAGGTGTAGGAGGCATAGAACACAGGTGTAGGGGGCCCTGAACACAGGTGTAGGATACACTGAACACTGGTGTCGGAGGCATTGAACACTGGTGTAGGAGGCATTGAACACTGGTGCAGGAGGCATTGAACACTGGTGTAGGAGGCATTGAACACTGGTATAGGAAGCATTGAACACTGGTGTAGGATGCATTGAACACAAGTGTAGGAGGCATTGAACACTGGTGTAGGAGGCATTGAACACTGGTGCAGGAGGCATTGAAATCTGGTGCAGGAGGCATTGAACACTGGTGTAGGAGGCATTGAACACTGGTGCAGGAGGCATTGAACACTGGTGCAGGAGGCATTGAACACTGGTGTAGGAGGCATTGAACACAGGTCTCGGATGCATTGAACACTGGTGTAGGAGGCATTGAACACTGGTGTAGGAGGCCCTGAACAGTGGTGTCGGAGGCATTGAACACTGATGTAGGAGGCATTGAACACTGGTGTAAGAGACATTGAACACTGGTGTAGGAGGCATTGAACACAGGTGTAGGAGGCATTGTACACTGGTGTAGGAGGCATTGAACACAGGTGTAGGATGCATTGAACACTGGTGTAGGAGGCATTGAACACTGGTTTAGGAGGCATTGAACACTGGTGTAGGAGGCATTGAACATAGGTGCAGGATGCATTGAGCACTCGTGTAGGAGGCATAGAATACTGGTGTAAGAGACATTGAACACCGGTGTAGGATGCAATGACCACTGGTGTAGGAGGCATTGAACACTGGTGTAGGAGGCATTGAACACTGGTGTAGGAGGCATTGAATATAGGTGTAGGATGCATTGAACACTGATGTAGGAGGCATTGAACATTGGTGTAGGAGGCCCTGAACAGTGGTGTAGGTGACATTGAACACTGGTGTAGGAGGCATTGAACACAGGTGTAGGAGGCATTGAACACTGGTGTAGGAGGCATTGAACACTGGTGTAGGAGGCATTGAACACTGGTGTAGGAGGCATTGAACACTGGTGTAGGAGACATTGAACACTGGTGTAGGAGGCATTGAAGACTGGTGTAGGAGGCATTGAACACTGGTGTAGGAGGCATTGAACACTGGTGTTGGAGGCATTGAACACTGGTATAGGAGGCATTGAACACTGGTGTAGGAGGCACTGAACACTGGTGAAGGAGGCACTGAACACTGGTGAAGGAGGCACTGAACAATGGTTTAGGAGATATTGAACACTGGTTTAGGAGGCACTGAACACTGGTGTAGGAGGCATTGAACACTGGTGTAGGAGATATTGAACACTGGTGTCGGAGATATTGAACACTGGTGTAGGAGGCACTGAACATTGGTGTAGGAGACATTGAACACTGGCGTAGGAGGCATTGAACACTGGTGAAGGAGGCACTGAACAATGGTGTAGGAGATATTGAACACTGGTTTAGGAGGCATTGAACACAGGTGTATGAGGCCCTGAACAGTGGTGTAGGTGATATTGAACACTGTTGGAGGAGGCATTGAACACAGGTGTAGGAGGCATTGAACACTGGTGTAGGAGCCATTGAACACTGGTGCAGGAGGCATTGAACACTGGTGTAGGAGGCATTGAACACTGGTGTAGGAGGCATTCAACACTGGTGTAGTAGGCATTGAACACTGGTGTAGGAGGCATTGAACACTGGTGCAGGAGGCATTCAACACTGGTGTAGGAGGCATTGAACACTGTTGTAGGAGGCAATGAACACTGGTGTAGGAGGCATTGAACACTGGTCTAGGAGGCATTGAACACAGGTGTAGGAGGCATTGAACACTGGTGTAGGAGGCATTGAACACTGGTGCAGGAGGCATTCAACACTGGTGTAGGAGGCATTGAACACTGGTGCAGGAGGCATTCAACACTGGTGTAGGAGGCATTGAACACTGGTGTAGGAGGCATTGAACACAGGTGTAGGAGGCATAGAACACAGGTGTAGGGGGCCCTGAACACAGGTGTAGGATACACTGAACACTGGTGTCGGAGGCATTGAACACTGGTGTAGGAGGCATTGAACACTGGTGCAGGAGGCATTGAACACTGGTGTAGGAGGCATTGAACACTGGGATAGGAAGCATTGAACACTGGTGTAGGATGCATTGAACACAAGTGTAGGAGGCATTGAACACTGGTGTAGGAGGCATTGAACACTGGTGCAGGAGGCATTGAAATCTGGTGCAGGAGGCATTGAACACTGGTGTAGGAGGCATTGAACACTGGTGCAGGAGGCATTGAACACTGGTGCAGGAGGCATTGAACACTGGTGTAGGAGGCATTGAACACAGGTCTCGGATGCATTGAACACTGGTGTAGGAGGCATTGAACACTGGTGTAGGAGGCCCTGAACAGTGGTGTCGGAGGCATTGAACACTGATGTAGGAGGCATTGAACACTGGTGTAAGAGACATTGAACACTGGTGTAGGAGGCATTCAACACAGGTGTAGGAGGCATTGTACACTGGTGTAGGAGGCATTGAACACAGGTGTAGGATGCATTGAACACTGGTGTAGGAGGCATTGAACACTGGTTTAGGAGGCATTGAACACTGGTGTAGGAGGCATTGAACACAGGTGTAGGATGCATTGAACACTCGTGCAGGAGGCAGAGAACACTGGTGTAAGAGACATTGAAAACCGGTGTAGGATGCAATGACCACTGGTGTAGGAGGCATTGAACACTGGTGTAGGAGGCATTGAACACTGATGTAAGAGGCATTGAATATAGGTGTAGGATGCATTGAACACTGATGTAGGAGGCATTGAACATTGGTGTAGGAGGCCCTGAACAGTGATGTCGTAGATATTGAACACTGGTGTAGGAGGCCCTGAACAGTGGTGTAGGTGACATTGAACACTGGTGTAGGAGGCATTGAACACAGGTGTAGGAGGCATTGAACACTGGTGTAGGAGGCATTGAACACTGGTGTAGGAGGCATTGAACACTGGTGTAGGAGGCATTGAACACTGGTGTAGGAGAAATTGAACACTGGTGTAGGAGGCATTGAAGACTGGTGTAGGAGGCATTGAACACTGGTGTAGGAGGCATTGAACACTGGTGTAGGAGGCATTGAACACTGGTATAGGAGGCATTGAACACTGGTGTAGGAGGCATTGAACACTGGTGTAGGAGACATTTAACACTGGTATAGGAGGCCCTGAACAGTGGTGTAGGAGGCATTGAACACTGTTGTAGGAGGCATTGAACACAGTTGTAGGAGGCATTGAACACTCGTGTAGGAGGCATTGAACACAAGTGTAGGAGGCATTGAACACTGGTGTAGGAGGCATTGAACACGGGTGTAGGAGGCATTGAACACTGTTGTAGGAGGCATTGAACACTGGTGTAGGAGGCATTGAACACTGGTGCAGGAGGCATTGAAATCTGGTACAGGAGGCATTGAACACTGGTGTAGGAGGCATTGAACACTGGTGCAGGAGGCATTGAACACTGGTGCAGGAGGCATTGAACACTGGTGTAGGAGGCATTGAACACAGGTCTCGGATGCATTGAACACTGGTGTAGGAGGCATTGAACATTGGTGTAGGAGGCCCTGAACAGTGATGTCGTAGATATTGAACACTGGTGTAGGAGGCCCTGAACAGTGGTGTAGGTGACATTGAACACTGGTGTAGGAGGCATTGAACACAGGTGTAGGAGGCATTGAACACTGGTGTAGGAGGCATTGAACACAGGTGTAGGAGGCACTGAACACTGGTTAAGGAGGCATTGAACACTGGTGTAGGAGGCATTGAACACTGGTGAAGGAGGCATTGAACACTGGTGTAGGAGGCATTGAACACTGGTGTTGGAGGCATTGAACACTGGTGTAGGAGGCTTTGAACACTGGTGTAGGAGGCATTGAACACTGGTGTAGGAGGCATTGAACACTGGTGTAGGACGCTTTGAACACTGGTGTAGGAGGCATTGAACACTGGTGTAGGAGGCATTGAACACTGATGTAAGAGGCATTGAATATAGGTGTAGGATGCATTGAACACTGATGTAGGAGGCATTGAACATTGGTGTAGGAGGCCCTGAACAGTGATGTCGTAGATATTGAACACTGGTGTAGGAGGCCCTGAACAGTGGTGTAGGTGACATTGAACACTGGTGTAGGAGGCATTGAACACAGGTGTAGGAGGCATTGAACACTGGTGTAGGAGGCATTGAACACTGGTGTAGGAGGCATTGAACACTGGTGTAGGAGGCATTGAACACTGGTGTAGGAGAAATTGAACACTGGTGTAGGAGGCATTGAAGACTGGTGTAGGAGGCATTGAACACTGGTGTAGGAGGCATTGAACACTGGTGTAGGAGGCATTGAACACTGGTATAGGAGGCATTGAACACTGGTGTAGGAGGCATTGAACACTGGTGTAGGAGACATTTAACACTGGTATAGGAGGCCCTGAACAGTGGTGTAGGAGGCATTGAACACTGTTGTAGGAGGCATTGAACACAGTTGTAGGAGGCATTGAACACTCGTGTAGGAGGCATTGAACACAAGTGTAGGAGGCATTGAACACTGGTGTAGGAGGCATTGAACACGGGTGTAGGAGGCATTGAACACTGTTGTAGGAGGCATTGAACACTGGTGTAGGAGGCATTGAACACAGGTGTAGGAGGCATTGAACACTGGTGTAGGAGATATTGAACACTGGTGTAGCAGGCATTGAACACTGGTGTCGGAGGCATTGAACACTGGTGTAGGAGGCCCTGAACACTGGTGTAGGAAGCATTGATCACTGGTTTAGGAGACATTGAACACAGGTGTAGGAGGCCCTGAACAGTGGTGTAGGAGATATTGAACACTGCTGAAGGAGGCATGGAACACTGTTGTAGGAGGCATTGAACACTGGTGTCGGAGGCATTGAACACTGGTGTCGGAGGCATTGAACACTGGTGGAGGAGGCATTGAACACTGGTGTAGGAGGCATTGAACACTGGTGTAGGAGATATTGAACACTGGTGTAGGAGGCATTGAACACTGGTGAAGGAGGCACTGAACAATGGTGTAGGAGATATTGAACACTGTTTTAGCAGGCACTGAACACTGGTGTAGGACGCATTGAACACTGGTGTAGGAGACATTGAACACTGGTGTCGGAGGCATTGAACACTGGTGAAGGAGGCACTGAACAATGGTGTAGGAGATATTGAACACTGGTTTAGGAGGCATTGAACACTGGTGTAGGAGGTATTGAACACTGGTGTAGGAGGCTTTGAACACTGGTGTAGGAGGCATTGAACACTGGTGTAGGAGGCATTGAACACTGGTGTAGGAGGCACTGAACACTGGTGTAGGAGATATTGAACACTGGTGTAGCAGATATTGAACACTGGTGCAGGAGGCACTGAACATTGGTGCAGGAGACATTGAACACTGGTGTAGGAGGCACTGAACACTGGTGAAGGAGGCACTGAACACTGGTGAAGGAGGCACTGAACAATGGTGTAGGAGATATTGAACACTGGTTTAGGAGGCACTGAACACTGGTGTAGGAGGCATTGAACACTGGTGCAGGAGATATTGAACACTGGTGTAGGAGATATTGAACACTGGTGTAGGAGGCACTGAACATTGGTGTAGGAGACATTGAACACTGGTGTAGGAGGCATTGAACACTGGTGAAGGAGGCACTGAACAATGGTGTAGGGGATATTGAACACTGGCTTAGGAGGCATTGAACACTAGTGTCGGAGGCATTGAACACTGGTGAAGGAGGCATTGAACTCTGGTGTAGGAGGCATTGAATACTGGTGTCGGAGGCATTGAACACAGGTGTATGAGGCCCTGAACAGTGGTGTAGGAGATATTGAACACTGGTGAAGGAGGCATGGAACACTGGTGTAGGAGGCTTTGAACACAAGTGTAGGAGGCCCTGAACACTGGTGTAGGAGGCATTGAACACTGGTGTAGGAGGCATTGAACACAGGTGTAGGAGGCTTTGAACACTGGTGTAGGAGGCATTGAACACTGGTGTAGGAGGCATTGAACACGGGTGGAGGAGGCATTGAACACAGGTGTAGGAGGCATTGAACACTGGTGTAGGAGCCATTGAACACTGGTGCAGGAGGCATTGAACACTGGTGTAGGAGGCATTGAACAGTGGTGTAGGAGGCATTGAACACTGGTGTAGTAGGCATTGAACACTGGTGTAGGAGGCATTGAACACTGGTGCAGGAGGCATTCAACACTGGTGTAGGAGGCATTGAACACTCTTGTAGGAGGCAATGAACACTGGTGTAGGAGGCATTGAACACTGGTCTAGGAGGCATTGAACACAGGTGTAGGAGGAATTGAACACTGGTGAAGGAGGCATTGAACTCTGGTGTAGGAGGCATTGAATACTGGTGTCGGAGGCATTGAACACAGGTGTATGAGGCTCTGAACAGTGGTGTAGGAGATATTGAACACTGGTGAAGGAGGCATGGAACACTGGTGTAGGAGGCATTGAACACAAGTGTAGGAGGCCCTGAACACTGGTGTAGGAGGCATTGAACACTGGTGTAGGAGGCATTGAACACAGGTGTAGGAGGCTTTGAACACTGATGTAGGAGACATTGAACACTGGTGTAGAAGGCATTGAACACGGGTGGAGGAGGCATTGAACACAGGTGTAGGAGGCATTGAACACTGGTGTAGGAGGCAATGAACACTGGTGTAGGAGGCATTGAACACTGGTCTAGGAGTCACTGAACACTGGTGTAGGAGGCATTGAACACTGGTGTAGGAGATATTGAACATTGGTGTAGGAGGCACTGAACACTGGTGTAGGAGGCATTGAACACTGGCGTAGGAGGCTTTGAACACTGGTGTAGGAGGCATTGAACACTGGTGTAGGAGGCATTGAACACTGGTGTAGGAGGCATTGAACACTGATCTAGGAGGCATTGAACACTGGTGTAGGAGGCAATGAACACTGGTGTAGGAGGCACTGAACACTGGTGCAGGAGGCATTGAACACTGGTGTAGGAGGCCCTGAAAACTGGTGTAGGAGATAGTGAACACTGGTGTAGGAGGCATTGAACATTGGTGTAGGAGTCACTGAACACTGGTGTAGGAGGCATTGAACACTGGTGTAGGAGATATTGAACATTGGTGTAGGAGGCACTGAACACTGGTGTAGGAGGCATTGAACACTGGCGTAGGAGGCTTTGAACACTGGTGTAGGAGGCATTGAACACTGGTGTAGGAGGCATTGAACACTGGTGTAGGAGGCATTGAACACTGATCTAGGAGGCATTGAACACTGGTGTAGGAGGCAATGAACACTGGTGTAGGAGGCACTGAACACTGGTGCAGGAGGCATTGAACACTGGTGTAGGAGGCATTGAACACTGGTGTAGGAGGCATTGAACACTGGTGAAGGAGGCACTGAACACTGGTGTAGGAGGCATTGAACGCTGGTGTAGGAGGCATTGAACACTGGTGTAGGAGGCTTTGAACACTGGTGTAGGAGGCATTGAACACTGGTGTAGGAGGCATTGAACACTGGTGTAGGAGATATTGAACACTATTGTAGGAGGCACTGAACATTAGTGTAGGAGACATTGAACACTGGTGTAGGAGGCACTGAACACTGGTGAAGGAGGCACTGAACACTGGTGTAGGAGATATTGAACACTGGTGTACGAGATGTTGAACACTGGTGTAGGAGGCACTGAACATTGGTGTAGGAGACATTGAATACTGGTGTAGGAGGCTTTGAACACTTGTGTAGGAGGCATTGAACACACTTGTAGGAGGCATTGAACACTGGTGTAGGAGGCACTGAACACTGGTGAAGGAGGCACTGAACAATGGTGTAGGAGATATTGAACACTGGTTTAGGAGGCACTGAACACTGGTGTAGGAGGCATTGAACACTGGTGTAGGAGACATTGAACACTGGTGTCGGAGGCATTGAACACTGATCTAGGAGGCATTGAAGACTGGTGTAGGAGGCATTGAACACTGGTGTAGGAGGCACTGAACACTGGTGCAGGAGGCATTGAACACTGGTGTAGGAGGCATTGAACACTGGTGTAGGAGGCATTGAACACTGGTGTAGGAGGCATTGAACACTGGTGAAGGAGGCACTGAACAATGGTGTAGGAGATATTGAACACTCGTTTAGGAGGCATTGAACACTGGTGTAGGAGGCATTGAACACTGGTGAAGGAGGCACTGAACACTGGTGAAGGAGGCACTGAACAATGGTTTAGGAGATATTGAACACTGGTTTAGGAGGCACTGAACACTGGTGTAGGAGGCATTGAACACTGATGTAGGAGATATTGAACACTGGTGTAGCAGATATTGAACACTGGTGTAGGAGGCACTGAACATTGGTGTAGGAGACATTGAACACTGGTGTAGGAGGCATTGAACACTGGTGAAGGAGGCACTGAACAATGGTGTAGGAGATATTGAACACTGGTTTAGGAGGCATTGAACACAGGTGTATGAGGCCCTGAACAGTGGTGTAGGTGATATTGAACACTGGTGGAGGAGGCATTGAACACAGGTGTAGGAGGCATTGAACACTGGTGTAGGAGCCATTGAACACTGGTGCAGGAGGCATTGAACACTGGTGTAGTAGGCATTGAACACTGGTGTAGGAGGCATTGAACACTGGTGCAGGAGGCATTCAACACTGGTGTAGGAGGCATTGAACACTGTTGTAGGAGGCAATGAACACTGGTGTAGGAGGCATTGAACACTGGTCTAGGAGGCATTGAACACAGGTGTAGGAGGCATTGAACACTGGTGTAGGAGGCATTGAACACTGGTGCAGGAGGCATTCAACACTGGTGTAGGAGGCATTGAACACTGGTGTAGGAGGCATTGAACACAGGTGTAGGAGGCATAGAACACAGGTGTAGGGGGCCCTGAACACAGGTGTAGGATACACTGAACTCAGGTGTAGGAGGCATTGAACACTGGTGTAGGAGGCATTGAACACTGGTGCAGGAGGCATTGAACACTGGTGTAGGAGGCATTGAACACTGGTATAGGAAGCATTGAACACTGGTGCAGGATGCATTGAACACAAGTGTAGGAGGCATTGAACACTGGTGTAGGAGGCATTGAACACTGGTGCAGGAGGCATTGAAATCTGGTGCAGGAGGCATTGAACACTGGTGTAGGAGGCATTGAACACTGGTGCAGGAGGCATTGAACACTGGTGCAGGAGGCATTGAACACTGGTGTAGGAGGCCCTGAACAGTGGTGTCGGAGGCATTGAACACTAATGTAGGAGGCATTGAACACTGGTGTAAGAGACATTGAACACTGGTGTAGGAGGCATTGAACACTGGTGTAGGAGGCATTGAACACTGGTGTAGGAGGCATTGAACACAGGTGTAGGATGCATTGAACACTGGTGTAGGAGGCATTGAACACTGGTTTAGGAGGCATTGAACACTGGTGTAGGAGGCATTGAACACTGGTGTAGGAGGCATTGAATATAGGTGTAGGATGCATTGAACACTGATGTAGGAGGCATTGAACATTGGTGTAGGAGGCCCTGAACAGTGATGTCGTAGATATTGAACACTGGTGTAGGAGGCCCTGAACAGTGGTGTAGGTGACATTGAACACTGGTGTAGGAGGCATTGAACACAGGTGTAGGAGGCATTGAACACTGGTGCAGGAGGCATTGAACACTGGTGTAGGAGGCATTGAACACTGGTGTAGGAGGCATTGAACACTGGTGTAGGAGACATTGAACACTGGTGTAGGAGGCATTGAAGACTGGTGTAGGAGGCATTGAACAGTGGTGTAGGAGGCATTGAACACTGGTGTAGGAGGCTTTTCAACACTGGTATAGGAGGCATTGAACACTGGTGTAGGAGGCATTGAACACTGGTGGAGACATTTAACACTGGTGTAGGAGGCATTGAACACTGGTGTAGGAGGCCCTGAACAGTGGTGTAGGAGGCATTGAACACTGTTGTAGGAGGCATTGAACACAGTTGTAGGAGGCATTGAACACTCGTGTAGGAGGCATTGAACACAAGTGTAGGAGGCATTGAACACTGGTGTAGGAGGCATTGAACACGGGTGTAGGAGGCATTGAACACTGTTGTAGGAGGCATTGAACACTGGTGTAGGAGGCATTGAACACAGGTGTAGGAGGCATTGAACACTGGTGTAGGAGATATTGAACACTGGTGTAGGAGGCATTGAACACTGGTGTCGGAGGCATTGAACACTGGTGTAGGAGGCCCTGAACACTGGTGTAGGAAGCATTGATCACTGGTTTAGGAGACATTGAACACAGGTGTAGGAGGCATTGAACTCTGGTGTAGGAGGCATTGAACACTGGTGTAGGAGGCATTGAACACAGGTGTAGGAGGTCCTGAACAGTGGTGTCGGAGATATTGAACACTGGTGAAGGAGGCATGGAACACTGTTGTAGGAGGCATTGAACACTGGTGCAGGAGGCGCTGAACACTGGTGTAGGAGGCATTGAACACTGGTGTAGGAGGCATTGAACACAGGTGTAGGAGGCTTTGAACACTGGTGTAGGAGGCATTGAACACTGGTGTAGGAGGCATTGAACACGGGTGGAGGAGGCATTGAACACAGGTGTAGGAGGCATTGAACACTGGTGTAGGAGCCATTGAACACTGGTGCAGGAGGCATTGAACACTGGTGTAGGAGGCATTGAACACTGTTGCGCGAGGCATTCAACACTGGTGTAGGAGGCATTGAATACTGGTGTGGGAGGCATTGAACACCGGTGTAGGAGGCATTGAATACTGGTGCAGGAGGCATTCAACACTGATGTAGGAGGCATTGAACACTGGTGTAGGAGGCAATGAACACTGGTGTAGGAGACATTGAACACTGGTCGAGGAGGCATTGAACACAGGTGTAGGAGGCATTGAACACTGGTGTAGGAGGCATTGAACACTGGTGCAGGAGGCATTGAACACTGGTGTAGGAGGCATTGAACACTGGTGTAGGAGGCATTGAACTCTGGTGTAGGAGGCATTGAACACTGGTGTAGGAGACATTGAACACTGGTGTCGGAGGCATTGAACACAGATGTAGGAGGCACTGAACACTGGTTAAGGAGGCATTGAACACTGGTGTAGGAGGCATTGAACACTGGTGTAGGAGGCATTGAACACAGGTGTAGGAGGCATTGAACACAGGTGTAGGAGGCATTGAACACAGGTGTAGGAGGCACTGAACACTGGTTAAGGAGGCATTGAACACTGGTGTAGGAGGCATTGAACACAGGTGTAGAAGGCATTGAACACTGGTGTAGGTGGCATTGAACACTGGTGCAGGGGGCATTGGACACTGGTGCAGGAGGCATTGAACACAGGTGTAGGAGGCATTGAACACACGTGTAGGAGGCCCTGAACACAGTTGTAGGAGGCACTGAACACTGGTGTAGGAGGCATTGAACACTGGTGTAGGAGGCATTGAACACTGGTGCAGGAGGCATTGAACACAGGTGTAGGAGGCCCTGAACAGTGATGTAGGAGATATTGAACACTGGTGAAGGAGGCATGGAACACTGTTGTAGGAGGCATTGAACACTGGTGTAGGAGGCGCTGAACACTGGTGTAGGAGGCATTGAACACTGGTGTAGGAGGCATTGAACACAGGTGTAGGAGGCTTTGAACACTGGTGTAGGAGGCATTGAACACTGGTGTAGGAGGCATTGAACACTGGTGTAGGAGGCATTGAACACTGTTGCGCGAGGCATTCAACACTGGTGTAGGAGGCATTGAATACTGGTGTAGGAGGCATTGAACACCGGTGTAGGAGGCATTGAATACTGGTGCAGGAGGCATTCAACACTGGTGTAGGAGGCATTGAACACTGGTGTAGGAGGCAATGAACACTGGTGTAGGAGGCATTGAACTCTGGTGTAGGAGGCATTGAACACTGGTGTAGGAGGCATTGAACACTGGTGTCGGAGGCATTGAACACAGATGTAGGAGGCACTGAACACTGGTTAAGGAGGCATTGAACACTGGTGTAGGAGGCATTGAACACTGGAGTAGGAGGCATTGAACACAGGTGTAGGAGGCATTGAACACAGGTTTAGGAGGCTTTGAACACTGGTGTAGGAGGCATTGAACACTGGTGTAGGAGGCATTGAACACGGGTGGAGGAGGCATTGAACACAGGTGTAGGAGGCATTGAACACTGGTGTAGGAGCCATTGAACACTGGTGCAGGAGGCATTGAACACTGGTGTAGGAGGCATTGAACACTGTTGCGCGAGGCATTCAACACTGGTGTAGGAGGCATTGAATACTGGTGTAGGAGGCATTGAACACCGGTGTAGGAGGCATTGAACACTGGTGCAGGAGGCATTCAACACTGGTGTAGGAGGCATTGAACACTGGTGTAGGAGGCAATGAACACTGGTGTAGGAGACATTGAACACTGGTCTAGGAGGCATTGAACACAGGTGTAGGAGGCATTGAACACTGGTGTAGGAGGCATTGAACACTGGTGCAGGAGGCATTGAACACTGGTGTAGGAGGCATTGAACACTGGTGTAGGAGGCATTGAACTCTGGTGTAGGAGGCATTGAACACTGGTGTAGGAGGCATTGAACACTGGTGTCGGAGGCATTGAACACAGATGTAGGAGGCACTGAACACTGGTTAAGGAGGCATTGAACACTGGTGTAGGAGGCATTGAACACTAGTGTAGGAGGCATTGAACACAGGTGTAGGAGGCATTGAACACAGGTGCAGGAGGCATTGAACACAGGTGTAGGAGGCACTGAACACTGGTTAAGGAGGCATTGAACACTGGTGTAGGAGGCATTGAACACAGGTGTAGGAGGCATTGAACACTGGTGTAGGAGGCATTGAACACTGGTGTAGGAGGCATTGGACACTGGTGCAGGAGGCATTGAACACAGGTGTAGGAGGCATTGAACACACGTGTAGGAGGCCCTGAACACAGTTGTAGGAGGCACTGAACACTGGTGTAGGAGGCATTGAACACTGGTGTAGGAGGCATTGAACACTGGTGCAGGAGGCATTGAACACTGGTGTAGGAGTCATTGAACACTGGTGTAGGAGGCCTTGAACACTGGTGTAGGATGCATTGAACACAGGTGTAGGAGGCATTGAACACTGGTGTAGGAGGCATTGAACACAGGTGTAGGAGGCATTGAACACAGGTGTAGGAGGCATTGAACACTGGTTAAGGAGGCATTGAACACTGGTGTAGGAGGCATTGAAATCTGGTGCAGGAGGCATTAAACACGGGTGGAGGAGCATTCAACGCAGGTGCAGGAGGCATTGAACACTGATGTAGGAGGCATTGAACACTGGTGCAGCAGGCATTGAACACTGGTGTAGGAGGCATTGAACACTGGTGCAGGAGGCATTGAACAGTGGTGCAGGAGGCATTGAACACTGGTGTAGGACGCGTTGAACTCTGGAGCAGACGGCATTGAACAAAGCTGTCGGAATCCTTGAACACAGGTGTAGGAGGCATTGAACACAGGTGTAGGAGGCATTGGACACTTGTGTAGGAGGCATTGGACACTGGTGTAGGAGGCATTGGACACTGGTGTAGGAGGCATTGAACACTGGAGTAGGAGGCATTGAACACTGGTGTAGGAGGCATTGAACACTAGTGGAGGAGGCATTGAACACTGGTGTAGGAGGCATTGTACACCGGTGTAGGAGGCATTGAACACTGGTGTAGAAGGCATTGAACACTGGTGTACGAGGCATTGAACACAGGTGTAGGAGGCATTGAACACAGGTGTAGGAGGCTTTGAACACAGGTGTAGGAGGCACTGAACACTGGTTAAGGAGGCATTGAACACTGGTGTAGGAGGCATTGAACACTGGTGTAGGAGGCATTGAACACAGGTGTAGGAGGCATTGAACACTGGTGTAGGAGGCATTGAACACTGGTGCAGGAGGCATTGAACACAGGTGTAGCAGGCATTGAACACACGTGTAGGAGGCCCTGAACACAGGTGTAGGAGGCACTGAACACTGGTGTAGGAGGCATTGAACACTGGTTTAGGAGGCATTGAACAATGGTGCAGGAGGCATTGAACACTGGTGTAGGAGTCATTGAACACTGGTGTAGGAGGCCTTGAACACTGGTGTAGGATGCATTGAACACAGGTGTAGGAGGCATTGAACACTGGTGTCGAAGGCATTGAACACTGGTGCAGGAGGCATTGAAAACTGGTGCAGGAGGCATTGAACACTGGTGTAGGAGGCATTGAACACTGGTGCAGGAGGCATTGAACACTGGTGCAGGAGGCATTGAACACTGGTGTAGGAGGCATTGAACACTGGTGCAGGAGGCATTGAACACTGGTGTAGGAGGCATTGAAGACAGGTGTAGGAGGCATTGAACACAGGTGTAGGAGTCATTGAACACTGGTGTAGGTTTCAATTGACACTGGTGTAGGAGGCATTGGACACTGGTGTAGGAGGCATTGGACACTGGTGTAGGATGCCCTGAACACAGGTGTAGGAGGCCCTGAACACTGGTGTAGGAGGCCCTGAACACAGGTGTAGGAGGCCCTGAACAGTGGTATAGGAGGCATTGAACACTGGTATAGGAGGCATTGAACACTGGTGCAGGAGGCATTGAACACTGGTGTAGGAGGCATTGAACACTGGTGTAAGAGGCATTGAACACTGGTGTAGGAGGCATTGAACACTGGTGAAGGAGGCACTGAACACAGGTGTAGGAGGCATTGAACACAGGTGTAGGAGGCATTGAACACTGGTGTAGGAGGCATTGAACACTGGTGTAGGAGGCATTGGACACTGGTGTAGGAGGCCCTGTACACTGGTGTAGGAGGCATTGAACACTGGTGTAGGAAGCATTGAACACTGGTGTAGGAGGCATTGAACACAGGTGTAGGATGCATTGAACACTGGTGTAGGAGGCATTGAACACTGGTTTAGGAGGCATTGAACACTGGTGTAGGAGGCATTGAACACTGGTGTAGGAGGCATTGAATATAGGTGTCGGATGCATTGAACACTGATGTAGGAGGCATTGAACATTGGTGTCGGAGTCCCTGAACAGTGATGTCGTAGATATTGAACACTGGTGTAGGAGGCCCTGAACAGTGGTGTAGATGACATTGAACACTGGTGTAGGAGGCATTGAACACAGGTGTAGGAGGCATTGAACACTGGTGTAGGAGGCATTGAACACTGGTGTAGGAGGCATTGAACACTGGTGTAGGAGGCATTGAACACTGGTGTAGGAGACATTGAACACTGGTGTAGGAGGCATTGAACACTGGTGTAGGAGGCATTGAACACTGGTGTAGGAGGCATTGAACACTGGTGTAGGAGGCTTTGAACACTGGTATAGGAGGCATTGAACACTGGTGTAGGAGGCATTGAACACTGGTGTAGGAGACATTTAACACTGTTGTAGGAGGCATTGAACACTGGTGTAGGAGGCCCTGAACAGTGGTGTAGGAGGCATTGAACACTGTTGTAGGAGGCATTGAACACAGTTGTAGGAGGCATTGAACACTCGTGTAGGAGGCATTGAACACAAGTGTAGGAGGCATTGAACACTGGTGTAGGAGGCATTGAACACGGGTGTAGGAGGCATTGAACACTGTTGTAGGAGGCATTGAACACTGGTGTAGAAGGCATTGAACACAGGTGTAGGAGGCATTGAACACTGGTGTAGGAGATATTGAACATTGGTGTAGGAGGCATTGAACACTGGTGTCGGAGGCATTGAACACTAGTGTAGGAGGCCCTGAACACTGGTGTAGGAAGCATTGATCACTGGTTTAGGAGACATTGAACACAGGTGGAGGAGGCATTGAACTCTGGTGTAGGAGGCATTGAACACTGGTGTAGGAGGCATTGAACACAGGTATAGGAGGCCCTGAACAGTGGTGTAGGAGATATTGAACACTGGTGAAGGAGGCATGGAACACTGTTGTAGGAGGCATTGAACACTGGTGTAGGAGGCGCTGAACACTGGTGTAGGAGGCATTGAACACTGGTGTAGGAGGCATTGAACACAGGTGTAGGAGGCTTTGAACACTGGTGTAGGAGGCATTGAACACTGGTGTAGGAGGGATTGAACACGGGTGGAGGAGGCATTGAACACAGGTGTAGGAGGCATTGAACACTGGTGTAGGAGCCATTGAACACTGGTGCAGGAGGCATTGAACACTGGTGTAGGAGGCATTGAACACTGTTGCGCGAGGCATTCAACACTGGTGTAGGAGGCATTGAATACTGGTGTAGGAGGCATTGAACACCGGTGTAGGAGGAATTGAATACTGGTGCAGGAGGCATTCAACACTGGTGTAGGAGGCATTGAACACTGGTGTAGGAGGCAATGAACACTGGTGTAGGAGACATTGAACACTGGTCTAGGAGGCATTGAACACAGGTGTAGGAGGCATTGAACACTGGTGTAGGAGGCATTGAACACTGGTGCAGGAGGCATTGAACACTGGTGTAGGAGGCATTGAACACTGGTGTAGGAGGCATTGAACTCTGGTGTAGGAGTCATTGAACACTGGTGTAGGAGGCATTGAACACTGGTGTCGGAGGCATTGAACACAGATGTAGGAGGCACTGAACACTGGTTAAGGAGGCATTGAACACTGGTGTAGGAGGCATTGAACACTGGTGTAGGAGGCATTGAACACAGGTGTAGGAGGCATTGAACACAGGTATAGGAGGCATTGAACACAGGTGTAGGAGGCACTGAACACTGGTTAAGGAGGCATTGAACACTGGTGTAGGAGGCATTGAACACAGGTTTAGGAGGCATTGAACACTGGTGTAGGAGGCATTGAACACTGGTGTAGGAGGCATTGGACACTGGTGCAGGAGGCATTGAACACAGGTGTAGGAGGCATTGAACACACGTGTAGGAGGCCCTGAACACAGTTGTAGGAGGCACTGAACACTGGTGTAGGAGGCATTGAACACTGGTGTAGGAGGCATTGAACACTGGTGCAGGAGGCATTGAACACAGGTGTAGGAGGCCCTGAACAGTGGTGTAGGAGATATTGAACACTGGTGAAGGAGGCATGGAACACTGTTGTAGGAGGCATTGAACACTGGTGTAGGAGGCGCTGAACACTGGTGTAGGAGGCATTGAACACTGGTGTAGAAGGCATTGAACACAGGTGTAGGAGGCTTTGAACACTGGTGTAGGAGGCATTGAACACTGGTGTAGGAGGCATTGAACACGGGTGGAGGAGGCATTGAACACAGGTGTAGGAGGCATTGAACACTGGTGTAGGAGCCATTGAACACTGGTGCAGGAGGCATTGAACACTGGTGTAGGAGGCATTGAACACTGTTGCGCGAGGCATTCAACACTGGTGTAGGAGGCATTGAATACTGGTGTAGGAGGCATTGAACACCGGTGTTGGAGGCATTGAATACTGGTGTAGGAGACATTGAACACTGGTCTAGAAGGCATTGAACACAGGTGTAGGAGGCATTGAACACTGGTGTAGGAGGCATTGAACACTGGTGCAGGAGGCATTGAACACTGGTGTAGGAGGCATTGAACACTGGTGTAGGAGGCATTGAACACTGGTGTAGGAGGCATTGAACACTGGTGTCGGAGGCATTGAACACAGATGTAGGAGGCACTGAACACTGGTTAAGGAGGCATTGAACACTGGTGTAGGAGGCATTGAACACTGGTGTAGGAGGCATTGAACACAGGTGTAGGAGGCATTGAACACAGGTGTAGGAGGCATTGAACACAGGTGTAGGAGGCACTGAACACTGGTTAAGGAGGCATTGAACACTGGTGTAGGAGGCATTGAACACAGGTGTAGGAGGCATTGAACACTGGTGTAGGAGGCATTGAACACTGGTGTAGGAGGCATTGGACACTGGTGCAGGAGGCATTGAACACAGGTGTAGGAGGCATTGAACACACGTGTAGGAGGCCCTGAACACAGTTGTAGGAGGCACTGAAGACTGGTGTAGGAGGCATTGAACACTGGTGTAGGAGGCATTGAACACTGGTGCAGGAGGCATTGAACACTGGTGTAGGAGTCATTGAACACTGGTGTAGGAGGCCTTGAACACTGGTGTAGGATGCATTGAACACAGGTGTAGGAGGCATTGAACACTGGTGTAGGAGGCATTGAACACAGGTGTAGGAGGCATTGAACACAGGTGTAGGAGGCATTGAACACTGGTTAAGGAGGCATTGAACACTGGTGTAGGAGGCATTGAAATCTGGTGCAGGAGGCATTGAACACTGGTGTAGGAGGCATTGAACACATGTGTAGGAGGCCCTGAACACAGGTGTAGGAGGCACTGAACACTGGTTTCGGAGGCATTGAACACTGGTGCAGGAGGCATTGAACACTGGTGCAGGAGGCATTAAACACGGGTGGAGGAGCATTGAACGCAGGTGCAGGAGGCATTGAACACTGATGTAGGAGGCATTGAACACTGGTGCAGCAGGCATTGAACACTGGTGTAGGAGGCATTGAACACTGGTGCAGGAGGCATTGAACAGTGGTGCAGGAGGCATTGAACACTGGTGTAGGACGCGTTGAACTCTGGAGCAGACGGCATTGAACACAGGTGTCGGAAGCCTTGAACACAGGTGTAGGAGGCATTGAACACTGGTGTAGGAGGCATTGGACACTGGTGTAGGAGGCATTGGACACTGGTGTAGGAGGCATTGAACACTGGAGTAGGAGGCATTGAACACTGGTGTAGGAGGCATTGAACACTGGTGTAGGAGGCATTGAACACTGGTGTAGGAGGCATTGAACACTGGTGTAGGAGGCATTGAACACTGGTGTAGGAGGCATTGAACACTGGTGTAGGAGGCATTGAACACTGGTGTCGGAGGCATTGAACACTGCTGTAGGAGGCCCTGAACACTGGTGTAGGAGGCATTGAACTCAGGTGTAGGAGGCATTGAACACTGGTGTAGGAGGCATTGAACTCTGGTGCAGGAGGCATTGCACACAGGTGTTGGAGGCATTGAACACTGGTGTCGGAGGCATTGAACACTGGTGCAGGAGGCATTGAAAACTGGTGCAGGAGGCATTGAACACTGGTGTAGGAGGCATTGAACACTGGTGCAGGAGGCATTGAACACTGGTGCAGGAGGCATTGAACACTGGTGTAGGAGGCATTGAACACTGGTTCAGGAGGCATTGAAGACTGGTGTAGGAGGCATTGAATACAGGTGTAGGAGGCATTGAACACAGGTGTAGGAGGCATTGAACACTGGTGTAGGAGGCAATTGACACTGGTGTAGGAGGCATTGGACACTGGTGTAGGAGCCATTGGACACTGGTGTAGGATGTCCTGAACATTGGTGTAGGAGGCCCTGAACACTGGTGTTGGAGGCCCTGAACACAGGTGTAGGAGGCATTGAACACTGGTGTAGGAAGCATTGAACACTGGTGTAGGAGGCATTGGATACTGGTGTAGGAGGCCCTGTACACTGGTGTAGGAGGCATTGAACACAGGTGTAGGAGGCTTTGAACACTGGTGTAGGAGGCATTGAGCACAGGTGCAGGATACATTGAACTCTGCTGTAAGACACATTGAACACTGGTGCTGGAGGCATTGAACACTGATTTGGGATATATTGAACACTGCTGTGGGAGGTCCTGAACCCTGCTGCAGGAGATGTTGAACACTGGTGTAGGACGCCCTGAACTATGGTGTGGGAGGTCCTGAAAACTGGTGTAGGAGGCATTGCAGCAGATGAGACCAACGAGGGTTTCTACTCCAACCTCAAAAAATTCCCACCGACGAAAAATTGATACTCCTCGGTGACTTCAATGCCAGGGTCGGCAAGGACACACCCTGCTGGGGAGGCGTGATTGGCAGAGTGGGGGTTGGGAAAGACAACTCCAGCGGTCCCCGACTCCTGACAAAATGTCTGGAACACGAATTTCTCATCACCAACACCTCTTTCCTCCAGAGGGACAAATACAAGGCATCGTGGCAACACCCTTGCTCCAAACACTGGCACCTGCTCGATTATGTCATTGTCTGAATCAGAGATCGCAAGTATGTGCGAATCACCCGCGCTGTGACAGAAGCTGACGACTGCTGGATGGACCACCGCCTAATCTGATCCATCATCGACTTTAACATAGCCCCAAAGTGGAGGAGGCAGCAGAAGCAGAGCCGCAAAAACGTCAATGCCGAGGCACTGAAAGTCACAGCTATGAGATCCCCATATAGGCAGCGTCTCACAGCTAACCTGGCTTGCCTTGATGACCCCGAGATGCAGAGTGCCCACAGTGCTTGGTCTGCTCACCAGGCCTCCATAACCAGTGCCTGCAAAGAGACTCTCACTCACTCAAACAGGAAACACCAGGATTGGTTTGATGAGAATGATCAGGAGATCCAAGAGCTAATAGATCGTAAGCGCAGGGCATTTCTGAGCCTTAAACAACAACCCAACTTGGGAGCAGCAAAGCAGCTTTACAGACGGCTCAAGGCTGACATCCAACAAAAAACCTGGGACCTAAAGAACAGATGATGGATGGAGAAAGCACAGGAGACACAGCAACTGGCCGAGAGTTGTGATGTGCTAGGATTCTTCATCGCAATCAAGGCCATCTACGGCCCAAACACCCAAGGCCCCACCACACCCCTGGCCAAGAACGGGGAAACACTCCTCAAGGACACCGAGGCAGTCAGGGCCAGCTGGAAGGAGCACTTTGAACATCTCCTCAATCAAGACTCTGCCTTTAACTCGAGTGTTCTCGACTCTATTCCGCAACATGCTACCTGCCACCACCTCAGTAAAACTTCAACACTGCACAAGGTAGATAAAGCCATGACAGCTTAAGAACAACAAGGCTACGGGAGCAGATGGAATCCCTGCTGAGGCTCTGAAGTATGGCGGAGAGGCACTATTGGTGCAAATACATGACCTCATCTCTCTCATCTGGAGGGAGGAGAGCATGTCGAGAGATCTCAGAGATGCAGTGATCGTGACCATCTTTAAAAAAGGTGACAAGTCCGACTGTGGCAACTACAGAGGAATCTCCCTGTTATCAGCCACTGGGAAAATCGTCGCTAGAGTCCTCCTCAACCGTCTTCTCCCTGTGGCCCAGGAGCTCCTCCCAGAGTCGCAGTGCGGATTTCGTCCCCTACAAGGCACAACGGACATGATCTTTGCAGCACGACAGTTGCAGGAGAAATGCAGGGAACAGCGCCAGCCTTCATAAATGTCCTTCTTCGACCTTACAAAGGCCATAAAATGCGAGAGTCTATGGAGCATCCTCCTCCATTTCGGATGCCCCCAAAGTACATCACCATCCTCCACCTGCTCCACGACGACATGCAGGCTGTGATCCTTACCAATGGATCCATCACAGACTCAATCCATGTCCGGACCACGGTCAAGCAGCGCTGCGTCATCGCCCCAACCCTCTTCTCAATCTTCCTCGCTGCCATACTTCACCTCACAGTCAACAAGCTCCCCGCTGGAGTGGAACTAAACTACAGAATCAGTGGGAACCTGTTGAACCTTTGCCGTCTCCAGGCCAGGTCGAAGACCACCTCAACCTCTGTCGCCAGCTACAGTATGCGGATGATGCCTCCATCTGCGCACATACAGAGGCTGCACTCCAGGACATAGTCGACGTATTTACTGAGGCGTACGAAAGCATAGGCCTTACGCTCAACATCAGTGAGACAAAGGTCCTCCGCCAGCCTACCCTCGCTGCACAGCACTGCCCCCAGATATCAAGATCCATGGACACCGTGGACCACTTCCCATATCTCCGGAGCCTCCTGTCAACTAGAGTCGGCATTGACAACGAGATCCAACACTGCCTCCAGTGCGCCAGTGCAGCCTTCAGCCGCCTAAGGAAAAGAATGTTTGAAGACCCCTAAAACTGCCACCAAGCTCATAGTCTACAGGGCTGTAGTAATACCCGCCCTCCTGTATGTCTCAGAAACATGGACCATGTACAGTAGACACCTCAAGTCGCTGGAGAAATACCACCAAAGATGTCTCCGCAAGATCCTGCAACTCCCCTGGGAGGACAGACGCAACAACGTTAGCGTCCTCGACCAGGCCAACATCCCCCACCATGGAAGCACTGACCACACTTGATCAGCTCCGCTGGACAGGCCACATAGTCTGCATGCCAGACACGAGAATCCCAAAGCAAGCGCTCGACTCAGAACTCCTTCACGGCAAACGAGCCAAAAGTGAGCAGCGGAAACATTACAAGGACACCCTCAAAGCCTCCCTGATAAAGTGCAATATCCCTGTTGAGTATCTGTAAAGCATGCACTCCTATGTTCCGCCACCAGTGAGCACATCCCCTGAAGTCCCAAGGGATCCCAGTATATAAGCGCGCCCCTAAGGCATGTAACTCATTCTGGAGTGTCTTAATAAAGACTGAGGTCACTGTTACTTTAACATCCCTGTGTGCAGTCTCATCTGTGTTAGGAACACAACAACTGGCGATGAGTAGATGAATCCAACGCAAAGATGCAGCAAACTGTGGGCATCCTGGAGAAGTTCTTGGAGGGTGAGGACTGGGAAGCCTATGTAAAACGGTTAGACCAGTACTTTGTAGCCAACGAGCTGGATGGAGAAGGAAGCGCTGCTAAAAGGAGAGCAGTCCTCCTCACAGTCTGCGGGGCACCAACCTACAGCCTCATGAAGAATCTTCTGGCTCCGGTGAAACCCACAGATAAGTCGTACGAGGAGCTGTGTACAATGGTTTGGGAGCATCTCAACCCGAGGGAGAACGTGCTGATGGTGAGGTATCGGTTCTATACGTGCCAGCGATCTGAAGGTCAGGAAGTGGCGAGCTGCGTCGCCGAGCTAAGGCGACTTGCAGGACAATATGAGTTTGATGGCTACCTGGAGCAAATGCTCAGAGACTTTTTTGTACTGGGCATTGGCCACGAGACCATCCTACGAAAACTTTTGACTGTCGAGACACCGACCCTCAGTAAGGCCATTGCGATAGCACAGACGTTTATGTCCACCAGTGAAAACACCAAACAAATCTCTCAGCACACAAGTGCAAGCAATGTTCATAAATTAACTGGAACTGTGTTTGCGAGCAGAAATGTACAGGGCAGAACCCACGAGTCTGCAACTGCCAGCAGGCCTCAGGTGGCCCAGATGACTCAGAATCCGCAACAAAGGATGAATGCAAGACAATTCACACCATGTTGGTGTTGTGGAGGCTTCCATTCAGCCTATTCATGCTGCTTGAAAAGGTATGTTTGCAAGAGCTGTGGAACAATGGGGCACCTCCAACAAGCTTGCAGATGAGCTGCAAGCTCAGCAAAACCTGCTAACCACAATGTGGCAGAGGAAGATCGGTCCATGGTGGATCAAAGCAATTTCGAGCCTCAGAGAGAGGAGGCAGATGCTGAAGTACATGGGGTGCACACATTTTTGATGAAATATCCACCTATAATGCTAAATGTAAAATTGAATGGCTTACCCGTAGCCATGGAACTGGACACTGGCGCTAGCCAATCCATCATGAGTAAAAAGATGTTTGAGAGTCTGTGATGCAACAAGGCACTCAGACCAGTTCTGAGCCCCATCCACACGAAACTGAGAACATACACCAAAGAGCTTATCACTGTCCTGGGCAGCGCCATGGTCAAGGTCACCTATGAGGGCACGGTGCATGAACTGCCACTCTGGATTGTCCCGGGCGATGGCCCCACACTGCTTGAAAAGAGTTGGCTGAGCAAACTGGGATGACATCCGAGTGCTATCACATGTCGATGAGGCCTCATGTAACCAAGTTCTTAACAAATTTCCTTCCCTTTGTGAGCCAGGCATTGGAAACTTTTCCGGGGCGAAGGTGCGGATCCACTTGGTCCCAGAGGCATGACCCATTCACCACAAGGCGCAAAGGGAGAGAATGGAAATCGAACTGGACAGGCTGCAACGCGAGGACATCATCTCCCAGTGGAATTCAGCGAGTGGGCCAGCCCGATTGTTCCAGTACTCAAAAGTGATGGCACGGTCAGGATTTGCGGCGATTATAAAGTAACTATTAATCGTTTCTCGCTACACGATCAATACCCGCTACCTAAGGCAGACGACCTACTTGCGATGCTGGCAGGAGGCAAGACGTTCACCAAGCTCGACCTGACTTCGGCCTACATGACGCAGGAGTTGGAGGAGTCTTCAAAGGGCCTCACCTGTATCAACACGCACAAGGGACGACTGTTCATCTACAACAGATGCCCGTTTGGAATTCGGTCGGCTGCAGCGATCTTCCAGAGAAACATGGAGAGCCTACTCAAGTCGATACCACGCATGGTGGTTTTTCAGGACGACATATTGGTCATGGGTCGGGATACCGCCGAGCACCTACAAAACCTGGAGGAGGTCCTCCAGCGACTGGATCGTGTAGGGCTGCTGCTGAAGAGGTCGAAATGCGTCTTCGTGGCAACAGAAGTGGAGTTTTTGGGGAGAAAGATCGCGGCGGACGGCATTCGGCATTTAGTGGCAAGTTCGACAAGAAAATCTAGCCGGGGATCTCCTGAAGGCTCAGTAGATAAGTGCTGTGCCTGAATAGTACTGAGTCATACACATCAGCAATAGCCCAAGTTCAATATTAGTATGTGCTGAGTTAATTGCACTTAAGCATTGGGGCATGCAATTGGCCTTTATATTCCTGGGCTAGGAAGTGGGAGAGAGGGAAGATAGCCTGGGTTCCTATTCGTCAACTGCACTGGAATGAAGCAAGTGCACTTGTGCAAATGTCTGGTGTGGATTGGATTGGATTGCCTATGGCGCCTTTCACCGTTTAAACAGACCATTGCCACTAACAGTGTAGGCTCGTGCACAAAGATAAATGTGAATACTTCTGTACAACCTCACAAACACACAGGCTTTAAGATGGCTGATAACTTATGGATAGAGGATTGGCTAACGAACAGAAAACAGAGAGTAGGGACAAATGGTTAATTCTCGGGTTGGCAATCAGTAACCAGTGGTGTGCCGTATGGATCAGTGCTAGGACCCCAACTATTTACAATCTATAGTAACGACTTGGAGGAAGGGACTGAGTGTAATGTAGCCAAGTTTGCTGATGATACAAAGATGGGAGGAAAAGCAATGCGTGAGTTGGACACAAAAAATCTGCAAAAGGACATAGACAGGCTAAGTGAGTGGGCAAAAATTTGGCAGATGGAGTATAATGTTGGAAAGTGTGAGGTCATGCACTTTGGCAGAAAAAAATCCAAGAGCAAGTTATTATTTAAATGGAGAAAGATTGCAAAGTGCTGCAGCATAGCGCGACCTGGGGGTACTTGTGCATGAAACACAAAAGGATCGTATGCAGGTACAGCAAGTGATCAGGAAGGCCAATGGTATCTTGGCCTTTATTGCAAAGGGGATGGAGTATAAAAGCAGGGAAGTCTTGCTACAGTTGTACAGGTTATTGGTGAGGCCACATCTGGAATACTGTATGCAGTTTTGATTTCCATATTTACAAAATGATATACTTGCTTTGGAGGCAGTTCAGAGAAGGTTCATAAGGTTAATTCCGGAGATGAGGGGATTGACTTATGAGGAAAGGTTGAGTAGGTTGGGCCTCTACTCATTGGAATTCAGAAGAATGAGAGGTGATCTTATCGAAACGTATAAGATTATGAGGGGGCTTGACAAGGTGGATGCAGAGAGGATGTTTCCACTGATAGGGGAGACAAGAACTATAGGGAATAATCTTATAATAAGTGGCCGCCCATTTAAAACTAAGATGAGGAGAAATTTCTTCTCTCAGAGGGTTGTGGATCTGTGGAATTCGCTGCCTCAGAGAGCTGTGGAAGCTGGGACATTGAATAAATTTGACAGAAATAGACAGTTTCTTAAACAATAAAGGAATAAGCGGTTTTGGAGAGCGGGCAGGGAAGTGGACCTGAGTCCATGATCGGATCAGCCATGATCGTATTAAATGGCGGAGCAGGCTCAAGGGGCCGTATGGCCTTCTCCTGCTCTTATTTCTTATGTTCTTATGCTCTTATCTTATGTTCAGGAAACTGTCAGGTTACCTATTCCCTCTTTATTGTTGTAAACAGCAATGGCTGCATTACTACTGTAGTCCACTGAGTGGAGCGATATATATTACACTTCTCTCTCCTTAATGAATAAGTAATTAGAACAAACAACCATCATGCATAACTTGTATGATTATACATAACAAAGGATATGGATTTATTTTCCATATTTACAAATCAAGCTTAACCACCTGTTTTCTGTTTCGAAGAGGATACCTTCGCTCTCAAACAGAATTTCCCATACATGGGGCGAGATTTTATATGTTGTGTATCTGTAAAGCATGCACTCCCATGTTCCGCCACCAGCGAGCTCATCCCCTGAAGTCCCAAGGGATCCCAGCATCCCTTGCGAGCACTGTATATAAGCCGGCCCCTAAGGCCTGTTCCTCACTCTGGAGTGTCTTATTAAATACTGAGGTCACTGTTACTTTAACCTCCCTGTGTGCAGTCTCATCTGTATTAGGAACACGACAACTGGCGACGAGAATACGAATCCAACGCAAAGATGCAGCAAACTTTGGGCATCCTGGAGAAGTTCTCGGAGGGTGAGGACTGGGAAGCCTATGTCGAAAGGCTAGACCAGTACTTTGTAGCCAACGAGAAGGAAGCGCTGCAAAAAGGAGAGCGGTCCTCCCCACAGTCTGCGGGGCACCGACCTACAGCCTCACGAAGTATCTTCTGGCTCCGGTGAAACCCACAGATAAGTCGTATGAGGAGCTGTGTACACTGGTTCGGGGGCATCTTAACCCGAAAAGAGCGTGCTGATGGCGAGGTATCGGTTCTACACGTGCCAGTGATCTGAAGGTCAGGAAGTGGCGCACTACGTTGGTGAGCTGAGGCGACTTGCAGGACAATGTGAGTTTGATGGCTGCCTGGAGCAAATGCTCAGAGACTTTTTTGTACTGGGCATTGGCCACGAGACCATCCTACGAAAACTTTTGACTGTAGAGACACCGACCCTCAGTAAGGCCATTGCGATAGCACAGGTGTTTATGTCCACAAGTGATAATACCAAACAAATCTCTGAGCACACAAGTGCTAGCAATGTTCATAAATTAACTAGAACTGTGTTTGCGAGCAGAAATGTACAGGGCAGAACCCACGAGTCTGCAACTGCCAGCAGGCCTCAGGTGACCCAGATGACTCACAGTCCCCAAGATAGGAAGAATGCAAGGCAATTCACACCTTGTTGGCATTGTGGAGACTTCAATTCAGCCTATTCATGCTGCTTCAAAGGGTATGTTTGCAAGAGCTGTGCAACAATGGAACACCTCCAACGAGCTTGCAAATGAGCTGCAAGCTCAGCAAAACCTGTTAACCACCACGTGGCAGAGGAAGATTGGTCCACGGTGGATCAAAGCAATTTCGAGCCTCAGAGAGAGGAGGCAGATGCTGAAGTACATGGGGTGCACACATTTTCGCTGAAATGTCCACCTATAATGCTAAATGTAAAATTGAATGGCTTACCCGTAGCCATGGAACAGGACACTGGCGCCAGCAAATCCATCATGAGTAAAAAGATGTTTGAGAGGCTGTGGTGCAACAGAGAGGCATTCAGACCAGCCCTGAGCCCCATCCACACGAAACTGAGAACGTACACCAAAGAGCTTATCACTGTCCTGGGCAGCGCCATGGTCAAGGTCACCTACAAGGGCACGGTGCACGAACTGCCACTCTAGATTGTCCCGGGCGATGGCCCCACACTGCTTGGAAGGAGCTGGCTGGGCAAAATCCGCTGGAACTGGGATGACATCTGAGCGCTGTCACATTTTGATGAGGCCTCATGTCCCCAGGTTCTGAACAAATTTCCTTCCCTTTTTGAGCCAGGCATTGGAAACTTTTCCGGGTGAAGGTGCGGATCCACTTGGTCCCAGAGGCACAACCCATTCACCACAAGGCGCGAGTGGCACCTCACATGATGAGGGAGAGAGTGGAAATCGAGCTGGACAGGCTGCAACGTGAGGGCATCAACTCCCCAGTGGAATTCAGCGAGTGGGCCAGCCCGATTGTTCCAGTACTCAAAAGTGATGGCACGGCCAGGATTTGCGGCGATTATAAAGTAACTATTAATCGTTTCGCGCTACAGGATCAATACCCGCTACCTAAGTCAGACGACCTATTTGCAACGCTGGCAGGAGGCAAGATGATCACCAAGCTCGACCTGACTTCGGCCTACTTGACGCAGGAGCTGGAGGAATCTTCGAAGGGCCTCACCTGCATCAACACACACAAGGGACTGTTCATCTATAACAGATGCCCGTTTGGAATTCGGTCGGCTGCATCGATCTTCCAGAGAAACATGGAGAGCCGACTCAAGTCGCTACAACACACGGTGGTCTTTCAGGATGACATATTGGTCATGGGTTGGGACACCGCCGAGCACCTACAAAACCTGGAGGAGGTCGCCCAGCAACTAGATCGCGTAGGGCTGCAGCTGAAGAGGTCGAAATGCGTCTTCATGGCAACAGAAGTGGAGTTTTTGGGGAGAAAGATCGCGGCGGACAGCATTCGGCCCACAGACGCCAAGACAGAAGCTATCAGGAACACGCCCAGGCCACAGAATGTCATGGAGCTGCGGTCGTTCCTGGGACTCCTCAACTATTTTGGTAACTTCCTACCGTGGTTAAGCACCCTTTTAGAGCCCCTACATGTGTTATTGCGCAAAGGTGAGAACTGGGTATGTGGAAAAAAACAAGTAATTGCTTTTGAGAAAGCCAGAAACATTTTATGCTCCAACAAGCTGCTTGTATTGTATAACCCGTGTAAAAGACTTGTGCTGGCATGCGACGTGTCATCATACGGAGTCGGGTGTGTATTACAACAAGCTAACGTTGCGGGGAAGTTGCAACCTGTTGCCTATGCTTCCAGGAGCTTGTCTAAGACTGAGAGGGACTACAGCATAATTGAGAAAGAGGCATTAGTGTGTGTTTTGGGTAAAGAAAATGCATCAGTACCTGTTTGGCCTCAAATTTGAGCTGGAAACTGATCACAAGCCGCTCACATCCCTGTTCGCTGAAAACAAGGGGATAAATACTAATGTCTCAGCCCGCATACAAAGGTGCGCACTCGTGCTATCAGCGTATAACTACATCTGCCACAGGCCAGGCACCAAGAACTGTGCGGATGCTCTAAGTCGGCTACCATTGCCCACCACGGGGGTGGAAATGCCGCAGCCTGCAAACTTGTTGATGGTGGCGCAGCCCACAGTCTTGTTGATGGTCATGGAAGTGTTTGCAAATGATAAATCACCTGTCACGGCCCGCCAGATCCTCTGCTGTTCCTAGTAAAAAACTGTGTACTGCATGGGAGCTGGGCCAGCATCCCCGTTGAAATGCAAGAGCTAATCAAGCCGTTCCAGCGGCGAAAGGACGAGCTGTCCATTCAGGCAAACTGCCTGTTGTGGGGTAACCGCGATGTGCTACCAAAAAAGGGCAGGGAGACATTCATCCCGGACCTCCACAGCACACACCCAGGTATAGTAATGATGAAAGCGATAGCCAGATCCCACGTGTGGTGGCACAGTATCGACTCTGACTTAGAGTCCTGTGTACGGCAATGCAGCGTATGTGCTCAGTTGAGCAACGCGCCCAGAGAGGCACCACTAAGTTTGTGGTCCTGGCCCTCCAGACCATGGTCGAGGATCCATGTCGACTTTGCAGCCCATTTCTCGGTAAAATGTTCCTGGTGGTGGTGGATGCTTTTTCAAAATAGATTGAATGTGAAATAATGTCGGGAAGCACCACCACCGCCACCATTGAAAGCCTGAGGGCCATGTTTGCCACCCACGACCTGCCTGACATACTGGTCAGTGACAACAGGCTATGTTTCACCAGTGCCGAATTTAAAGAATTCGTTACCCGCAATAGGATCAAACATGTCACCTCGGCCCCGTTTAAACCAGCCTCCAATGGGCAGGCAGAGCGGGCAGTACAAACCATCAAACAGAGCCTTAAACGAGTCACAGAAGGCTCACTCCAAAACCGCCTGTACCGAGTACTGCTCAGCTACTACACGAGACCCCACTCGCTCACAGGGGTGCCCCCAGCTGAGCTACTCATGAAAAGGACACTTAAAACCAGACTCTCGCTGGTTCATCCCAACCTGCATGATCAGGTAGAGAGCAGGCGGCAGCAACAAAATGTAAACGATGGTTGTGCCACTGTGCCACGGGAAATTGATCTGAATGACCCTGTGTATGTGCTAAACTATTGACATGGTCCCAAGTTGATCACGGGCACGGTGATAGCTAAAGAAGGGAGTAGGGTATTTGTAGTCAAACTAGATAATGGACAAATTTGCAGAAAGCACCTGGGCCAAACGAGGCTGCGGTTCACAGACTGCCCTGAACAACCCACAGCAGACACCACCTTTTTCGAGCCCACAACACACACCCAAAGGATCAACGCCACCACGCCGGACCAAGAAATCGAACCCATCACGCCCAACAGCCCAGCAAGGCCAGGCTCACCTCACAGCCCTGCAGGGCCAACAACACGCTAGCCCAGCGAGGGCACAGCCAACACACCAGGACAGACATTTGTACCGAGGCGGTCCACCAGGGAAAGAAAGGCTCCCGACCGCCTCACTTTGACTTTGGCGGGGTCGGTGATGTGTATCTGTAAAGCATGCACTCCCATGTTCCGCCACCATGGAGCGCATCCCCTGAAGTCCCTTGGGATCCCAGCATCCCTTGGGAGCACTGTATATAAGCTGGCCTCTAAGGCTTGTTCCTCACTCTGGAGTGTCTTATTAAAGACTGAGGTCATTGTTACTTTAACCTCCCTGTGTGTAGCCTCAACTGTGTTAGGAACACAATATTATACTTTTGTGCTTATTGCCCAAAAATGGGCGTTATTTCCGGCGTGGGCGGTAAAAATAGGTTTTCAGATCGCTGGCTTCTCGCCCATTCTCAAAGCACCTAGTCTCCATTTTTGAAATTGTACGTTACCGCAAGCGATATGAAATGGGCGGTAGCGTTAAATCTCACTGACCTTCTGCTATAAAGTGTCGCTGTCCTTAGCAACGGCATGGCAATGCTCGATTCCTGTGATTCAGGAGGTCAAGGGTCATCATGACGTGTGCAGAACAGGAGACAGAGAGAGAGGGAGCTGAGAGGGACTGAAGACATGTCTGGGTGTGGTGTGGCTGCTTTGGGAGGAAAGAGGGAGACTTTAGAGCTTTACAGCAAATAGGGAAACAAAAAGTAGCTGTTACCAGCCACATACTTGCCCGAATTTGGCCTATAATGGAGGGAAAGGAGGAGGCATCACAGCATGCTGTGGAGACTGATGCTGGAGAGAGCAGTGAGGTCGGAGCGGAGCACATTGGCGGGCGCAAAAGAGCATGGAAATTCTCAGACGAGGCAAATGCCTCCCTCCTGCAGGAGGTCGAATTACGCTGGGGTGATTTGACACAGGGAGGGTGTGGGAAGCCCACCCCAAAGGCCTATCAGAAGATATGGACCGAGATAGCAGAGGTGGTCTCGTCGGCGACCAACGAGGTTCGTGAGGGCAACCAATGCCGCAAACAATGGAATGACCTTGTGGGATCCGCAAGAGTAAGTATTACATTTATTTACATGTACTTATATATTTATGTATTTTGATTTGTAACAGTGACTATTAGCAGATGTGAGGTCTTCCACTTTTACCAGGAATGTTTTACTCAAAGCCTGCAGTCACGGTGCACGTCTTTAGGTAAAGAATGATCATTATCATAATAAGCATGATTACATCAGTCGGTTATGTGTTGTGTCAGTGTCTGTGACAGTACCTAGCAATGATATCACGCAATGCTGTCATGCCAAGTCATCCTGTCACCTTTTACAGAAGAAGCTATCGATGATGAGGTCCATGCAGAGGCGAACGGGTGGGCTGCCACCAGTCCCCAGCGACAACATTGAGATGGAGGAGCGGATGCTCACACTCGTGGGCAAGCACCCCCGGACAGCCACGGTGCATCTGCAGACCCTGAAGTGATGCCACATGAGTAAAGCTTACACCATTGCGTGATGTAAAGTCAATGGATGCCACACCCACTCATATCCGAACAATCATATATGATAGATGATTTCGAAAATTGTCATGGAAATAATGATGGCCGAATGAAAATCATTGGAATGCAAATGTGTTGATGGCCATGAAATGTGACGTCTGTTATGATTTTGAGAGCAGTGGTACTTTTGTCGTGCATATGCTGTGTGTAGCGCTGGACTCACTTTGTGACCCGAGCACCCCCTTGTCCTATAATAACCGAATTTGTGTTTTGCAGCTCAGCCAGCAGCACGTCCCAAAGCAAGATCACAGAGGCCAGAAGGTGGGGGTGCGGGGCCCGACTCTCCGGACGATCCTACATCTGGTGCTGAGAAGCTCCGATTCTCGCCCGTCAATTCACTGGATCTGTTCTCCACTGATGAGAGCGCGGACTTCGAGGAACCTGCATCGCCACGCTCCAAAAGCCATTCCACCCCAAGGCCATCTAGTGGCCCTCCGGTCATTGCCGCCTCCACTCTGGAAGTACCGGCCCCAAGCACCTCGCCACAGGGCACCCCATTTGTCCCCAGGACGTGGCCAATCCCGTGGAGGCCTCGTGGATGCGGCAGGTCTGTTCCACGAGCACCACATGACAGCAGAGAGATGGTACAGTTGTCCAGGAGGACTATAGACATTGGTGACCAGCTCATCAAAGCATTAGGGGGCATATTCCGACAGCTGGCCACCATGACTCAGTACATTCTGCGGATGGCGGAGGCCCTGGAGGCGCTAGCCAGGAACACTTCTGGTACAGGCCTCCCAGTGGTCCCAGAGCGCGGCACTGCACCCCTAGGTTCCGCACCACCACTGTGAACGAAAGATGAGAGCAAGGACCAAGATCCTGCTTCTGCATCAGAGAATGTTGCCCCTCGGCATCCCCCACTTCCATACCCGTGCAACCACCGCCTCTGCCTTCATCCCCCCAATGAGGCACCGCCTGAGGAGCTCCTCGGACAGGCGCCGTGGAGCGAGGAGGGGAAGGGATAGAGGTGGGGAGAAGAAGGGGAGGGGGGAAGGAAAGTGAGGTGCATGTCTGCAGGTGATGGCTGTGTTATATCTCCATCTGGGTGTATGCAATTTGTTGTAATGTATGGGAGGAAGGGACCACCCGCTTGCTTTGCATTTGTATTCTGTGTTGCTGGACATGTTGAACATTTGATTGATGTCAGTGGTGGAAAAAGTGGGGTGTGAAACATGGAAACATAGAAAGTAGGCCATTCGGCCCTTCGAGCCCGCACCACCATTCAATATAATCATGGCTAGTCATGCAACTTCAGTACACCATTCCTGCTTTCTCTCCATACTCTTTGATCCTTTTAGCCATAAGGGCCACATCTAACTCCCTTTTGAATATATGTAACGAATTGGCCTCAACAACTTTCTGTGGTGGAGAATTCCACAGGTTCACAATTCTCGGTCCTAAATGGCTTACCCCTTACCTTAGACTGTGATCCCTAGTTCTGGACTTCCCCAACATCAGGAACATTCTTCCTGCATCTAACCTGTCCAATCCAATGTGGGCGGGGGTGGGGTATTTTTGCCTGTGATACTTATGATTTCAGACCAATGTTGGAATGAAATTTTTTTTATTGCACATAACCTTGTTGCGCATTGTCTCAGATAGCTGGACCGTAACACACTGGTGATTCCTTAACATGAAAGGGTTAAATAAAATGTAAATCAACATCAACTTTAACTGGCACCAAGGTGATGGGCACCATTGATGTCTGAGCTGCACATACACAGCAGTGTGTCAGCATTGTCACTCATAGCAATGTTCTTTCAGGCAAATCGTTCAGATATCAGCTCCTCACGTAAGAGTCTTGCAGCTATGTAGCCACCACGGGCCCTTTCCTGCGGACTGGAGGGGGTCATGGGCATGGTTGCATAGCCAGCCTGATTGTCTGGCCCTAGGTCAGCGTCCAGCCCCTCGTCATCCTCTTCCTCTCTCTGCTGAGGTGGAGCATCAGTTCCTTCTGCCAATTCTTGGTCCCCCCGATAGCCAGATTGTGCAGCATGGAGCACACGACCACGAATTTAGCTACTTGCTCAGGATTGTATTGTAGCTCCCCTCCTGAGTGGTCCAGACATCTGAAGCGCTGCTTAAGCACAGTTACTGTTTTATGGAGCACATTGCGTGTGTCTCTGTGGCTCTGGTTGTATCGCTTTTTGGCCTTGGTGTGTGTGTCATGCAGGGGGGTCATCAGCCAGGTGGCTAGGCATCCCATGCATCCAGCATTGTCCTTGTGGTTGACTGTTAAACATGTCAGGGACAGCGCTCTCATGCAGGATGTGAGCCTAATCGAAGGTGCCCGAACATTTGGCATTCACTGCCATGATGATCTGGTTGTGGTTGACAACTAGTTGGACCTTCAGGGAGTGAAATCCTTTTCTGTTACGAAAATGCTGCGGGTCCTGAGAAGATGCCCGCATGGCGATGTGAGTGCACTGTATAGCTCTCCACACCCTGGGGAACTTAGCAATGTGGTAGAATGCTCCAACCCTGTCAGTCTGAGCCTCCATGGTCATGGTGAAGATGATAAAGTCCATCCTTCTCACGTATAGGGCCTCCGTGACCTGTCTAATGCAGTGATGGGTGGCATGGTGAGACAGAGGGCAAATCTCGACCGCAGAGATCTGAAAGGAACCGGACACGTAAAAAGACAGTGCCATGGTGACCTTGACATTGACCGACACTGATGTTCTGATGGCAGGCTGCATATGCGGCCTGATGGGCTCACATATTTCATTGATCACCACCTTGTCGAAGTACAATCTCCGAAGGCAGGTGTGGTCGGACACGTCGAGGTAAGACCTCTTTTCCCTGTAAGTGTGGGGTGTGTATGGTCTGGCCCTCCTGCTCATTCTTGCACATCTTAAATTGGGGACATAATGATGTGCATCACATATTGAGCCATCTGCACTCTGTAGCATCTGTGTATTAATCGATGCAGGTTGAGAAATGATTGGCCCCATTGCAATGAAAGTATAATAGCGATTGATCAGAAGCAATAGTTTCCTCACTAAAATACATCTAGAGTAAACCCCCAATAGTCCACAGTCTGAAAATATGTCTGTTGAGATGGTCACTTCACCTGAGAAGAATTCCAGAGTCAATGCAAACTCCCCCGAAGTTGAAGCAGCCTTTTGAATGAAGCGAACAGCGGTTTTAAAAATGGCTCCCACACCGCTGGCTTTAGTTCAGAACAGTTCCACTTTCTCTGGCCGTTTTTTTGGGTGAGCGATATTGTGGGCGATTGTTATGTATGTTAATAAATGTATTGTAACACGAGACCACTGAGTGCATCTTCACACTGTATATACCATACCTGTACCACCAGAGGGTGCTACTGGTGGAGACCTAAGGGTCACCTGCACACTGCAGGTAACCAAGTATAAAACGGAGCTCACCTCACTGTATCCTCACTCAGGAGTTACAATAAATGGACTAAGATCACTACAGTTCAAGTACTATACTCTTACCTCGTGGAGTCATTATTAGAGTCTTGCATCTACTACAATTGGCGACGAAGTTACGAATTTCCACGCACAACATGTCTAACCTAAACAACTTCCAACAATTCACTGATGGGGAAGATTGGGATGCCTTTGTGGAAAGGCTCGAACATTTTTCATCGCGAACGAACTGGCTGGGGACTCACCTACCTCGCTGGCTGATAAGCGCAGAGCCATCCTGCTCAGCAGTTGTGGGCCCAACGTCCATGACTTCGTCAGGGACCTGCTAGCTCCAGCGAAGACGACAACCAAGACTTATGCGGAGCTTGTAACTATAATACAAGAACAACTCAAACCTAAAGAGAGCATCCTCACAGCCAGACACCGGTTCTACTCCAACCGGCAGCCTGAAGGCCAAGAAATTGCTAAATATGCTGCAGACCTGAGAAGATTGGCTGCACCGTGTGATTTTGGCAATCACCTCACAGAAGCACGAAGGGACATCTTCGCTATTGGAATCGGCCACGAGGGCCTCCTCCATAAGCTGCTCTCTGCGGACACCACGGTCACCCTGCAGAAGGCAATCAAAGTGAGCCAGGCATTCATGATTTCGGTCTGCAACTCCAAGAGGATGATGACTCACCCCCAGGACTCTAACCCGACGAGTACAGTGAACCGAATGGCGCCTTTCAGAGGCAAAGCTGCTGCCCGAGTCCCGCAGCCCTGAGTCCGCCACATGGGGCCAACCAGCTAGTCCGGTGTTGGCGCTGTGGGGGAAACCACAGGGCCCACCAGTGCCAATACAAAGACGATACCTGCAAAGGCTGTAACACTAAAGGTCACCTCCAGCGAATGTGTAGAAGAAATTTTACTCACCGAGTCGCTGATGAGTTAGCTGATCACCCGGGCTCCAGCGCTGATGAAGATGAAGCACCTCAGCCCCTGGAAGAGGTGTACACAGTGTGTACCTGCTCCACCAAGAGTTCCCTGTGGAAAATGGAAGTAGAAATCAATGGTGTTCCAGTCTCGATGGAGATCGACACAGTGGCGAGCCAATCGCTGATGAATCAGACGGCCTTCGAGAAACTCTGGGACAATCCCGCCAAATGACCCAAAATGTTCCCAATCCAGGTGAAGCTGCTCACTTACACAAAAGATACCATCCCAGTCGTTGACAGCGTGGATGTCCAGGTGTACCTTTGCGGCACAACACACAAGCTTCCTTTGTGGATCGTTGCCGGTGATGGTCCAACGCTGCTGGGAAGAAGATGGATGAAGAAAGTCCAAATCTGTTGGAGCGGGGAAAGCCTCCAGGCCCCGTTGATCGACATCCTACGTGGCCCCAAACTTGGATCCACTGCAGCAGCTGGAAATCCCACTGTCCAGCTCGATTGCATGGTGACGACAAAGACTGCACAACTCAATGCCGAGATGATCCCACCTGAACGACCAGACCTCACCTTCCAGGCTCCAGTGGCAGGACTCCAAGGGAAGAAGGTCAGCGCAGAAAGTAGATTCCCGGCTTTCGTGGCTGAACCTGGGGAGAAAAGGATCACTACAGCCTACATCGTGGAGAGAAAGAAGATGGCGCCGCACCATGAGGTGAAGCACCTGAAATCAAGATGGCCACGACCAGACTACGAGGGGCAGCGTTGAGGGAGCAACACGTATTGCTGAGCAGTGAACCGGATTGGGGTAAAGATTGCAAGGCCCTCTTAAAGGAGACCGGCAACACAAAACAATTAAAGGGACAGTTCCACTCTTGGTACAGCGATGCCGGTGACACTAATGATAAAGGTGTAATTAATGAATGCAAGTATATAAATGTACTGTTGAACGGTGATGCCGGTAATGCTAATGAGAAAAATGTAACTAAGAAAGGCAGGTATCCAAATGTAACCTTGCACGGAAATGCTGATAGTACTCAAAAAAGTGATGTAAGTGATAAATTCGTACTGTTGAACAGTGATGCTGGTAATGCTGAGACAAAACAGGTATCCAAATGTAACCTTGCACAGAGATACTGATAGTGCACAGGAAAGTGTTGTAATGGACAAATGTGAAAGTGTAAAGACAAATAACAATGTCGAGTCGGCTGGTTGCGGTCGGAGCCAATGTATCATGAATCTAATGATAAAATGAGAAATGATGCTGGGTTCTACATATATGCCGACAAAGCCAAAGGCAACCCCCCCGTGGGAAACACCCAGGTCCGGCCAGCTACCCGATCATGTAGCCTGCGCCTCTGGGACCGATGTGATGCCCCAGGGAGGGTGGCCACACACACACAGTGGGAGCATACCCACTGCAGGGCCAGCGATCAATGGACGGCACAGCCACCACCACTGGCAACTTGCCCCAGATCTGGCCACCAGGGCCAGCAGTGGGAGCAAGAGGCTAGTACCCTCCAGCTTTCCCAGCGGAACATGGGATGACCAGACATCCATCACCATAAAGGGCAGCAGGGTCAATGGAGGACAGGGAGGCCACACCACCCTGTGGCTCTGCCCACCACTAAACATCCTCACCCACCCAAACAATATAATGTATGTACCTTACCTATAATATGTATTTGCTCCACCACTGCTGAACTCACAAACAGTGACATAACCAACCAGATTCCTTACTCACTCTACATGTATGCCAATGCAGGTGTTGAGCCACACACACATGGTCTAGGATGAGGGGGGGGAGCGGAAATGTATGTATGTAGCCATGAACACACGGATCACACCCAGAACCCATGCAACGCTCACTACAACCTCCAACCGTCCACTGCCGACCACTTCCCAATGTCATGGCAATAAGGATTTGGGGAAGACTTAGGGGGAAGTGTTGTTATGTATGTTAATGTATGTACTGCAACACTAGACCACTGAATGTACCTTCACACTGTATACACCATACCTGTACCACCTTAACTCTCTAAGTGAAGATATCTGCTCTGGAACATCAAGAGAATCCATTTGTTTTCCAGTTTCACAGATGTTCATCTCACAACAAAACTTTTCCTCGCCGTTACACTTAGAACATAATGGCAACGGCTGTAAGTCATCACAACTGCTATTTTGGATGTTGTCGCACATCATAATCCCCTGTCCTAAGCAGCCCTGCACAGAAGCTGTCAGTACTTCTTAAAGGAACACACACATCTTACAGTTAAGTTTGGATTTAAGCTTTTGACTGTTTTAAAACATATTTTATTGAAGTAGTGGCTTGGTGCAATACATTTAAAAAGTTGTTAAAGTGTGCAGGGAGTGCTGCTGGACGCTTGCAAGGCTTTGGAGGGTAAAGGGAATGTCTGAGAAGGCAGAAAATTCTGGAAATACTCAGCAGCTCAGGCAGCATCTGTGGAGAGAGAAACAAAGTTAATGTTTTGGATCAAGATGCTGCCTGACCTGCTGAGTATTTCCAGCATTTTCTGCTTTTATTTAAAATTTCCAGCGTCTGTGGTATTTTGGCTCTGAGAAGACCACTTGAAGTGTGCTTCGTGTTTGGTGCAGATTGTTGGTAGGTGAGTGATGGACGGGTCATGCATTGAGCTATATGTGAGCCGAGTGGTGCAATTGGGAGGAGACGGCTTTTGAAGATGCATTCACTGACCTTGACCACTGGTCTGAGTTCATAAAACTTCTTTGGGCACTGGAGCCAAGTCATGCAGGTGACCCTGCTGGCAGTGATGGCCGCCATGATCTGGTCCACATCCTTCATTCTGGAGGACTGCTGACCCCTGTGGGTACAGGCCCTCTCTGACAGTATTGACTACCTACCACGAAGCTGGAGTGCTGAGTGCGGGACTCTGGGTGCCGCTTTCCTGGCTTGCTGAGACATTTGTGTTACAGCTGAAGCAGTTTTACCATTTTTTAATGTGCTGAAGGCAGCTCAACTTTAAGAGCTGGAGACGGCCATTTTTGAATTCTTTACAATGTTTTTTTTCAGAAGGCATTTCGGCTCTTAGAGCTGAAGATTTTTAAATGATTTTTATTGTTTTCATTTTAGAAGGCAATTCCCTTTTAAGGGTTTGAGACAGCTTTCTAAAATGTCAGGCAAGCTTTAAAAGAACGTTGCCTCGCTCCAGGATGCCACGGTGATGCTATGTTGGGCCTCCTGCTGAGCGTACCAGACAAAACAGCACATTGCATGATAGACTCTAATCATTTAAATCAGCAGGCAACACCAAAATAACATTGCTGCCTGCGCTCTTTTTATGGGCGGGAGTTAACTTCACCCCACGGTGGCACCGGCCGCTTTCTTGCGTTATCAGATTATTAGGCCAATGTATTTCGAACGCTATGGATTACGCTATCATTCATCAACCTCAATTATTCTGGAAGAGTTCTTTTGTGACTCAGGAGCATCGTAAAATGCTTGAACTTCACAGGCAAATCTTCATTGCAGTAATTTTACTTTAACTGCAAACCTTAGTCCTTACAGAGAGTAGGAAAAAACTGGTCATTCCTGGGTTGGCAGTCTGTAACTAAGGGACACCGCAAGGATCAGTATTTGGGCCTCAGCTAGTCACATAGAGGGAATGCAATGAAGGTTCACCAGACTGATTCAAGCCCTGTAAAAATGTTGAATGTTGCAATGAGATCACCTTTCATTCTTCTAAACTCTCATAGGACAATTTCCCCATCCCAGGAATCAGTCTGGTGAACCTTCGTTGCACTCCCTCTATGGCAAGTATATTCTTCCTTCGGTAAGGGAACCAAAACTGTACACAATACTGCAGGTGTAGTCTCACCAGGGCCCTATATAATTGCAATAAGGTATCTTTGCTCTTATACTCAAATCCTCCTGGAATAAAGGCCAACATACCATTTTCTTTCTCAATTGCTTGCTGTACCTGCATGTTAACTTTCAGTATTCGCATACAAGGACACCCAGGTCCCTCTGAACACCAACATTTCCTAATCTCTCACCATTTAAAAAATACTCTGCTTTTTTATTTTTGCTACCAAAGTGGATAACTTCACATTTTGCCACATTATATTCCATTTGCCTTGTTCTTGCCCACTGACTTAGCCTGTCGATATTCCCTTCAAGTTTCTTTGCATCCTCCTCACAGCTTACATTCTCACCTAGATTTGTATCATCAGCAAACTTGGATACATTACATTTGGTGCCCTCATCCAAATGATTGATATGGATTGTGAATAGCTGAGGTCCAAGCACTAATCCTTGTGGTACCCCACTAGTTACAGCCTATGACCCATTTATTCCTACTCTCTGTTTTCTGCCCATTAACTAATCCACAATCCATGCTCGTATTTTACCCCCAATCTCATGAGCTCTAATTTTATTCAATAACCTCTTAGAAACATAGAAACATAGAAAATAGGTGCAGGAGTAGGCCATTCGGCCCTTCTAGCCTGCACTGCCATTCAATGAGTTCATGGCTGAACATTCAACTTCAGTACCCCATTCCTGCTTTCTCGCCATACCCCTTGATCCCCCTAGTAGTAAGGACCTCATCTAACTCCTTTTTGAATATATTTAGTGAATTGGCCTCAACAACTTTCTGTGGTAGAGAATTCCACAGGTTCACCACTCTCTGGGTGAAGAAGTTCCTCCGCATCTCGGTCCTAAATGGCTTACCCCTTATCCTTAGACTGTGACCTCTGGTTCTGGACTTCCCCAACATTAGGAAAATTCTTCCTGCATCTAACCTGTCTAACCCCGTCAGAATTTTAAATGTTTCTATGAGGTCCTCTCTCATTCTTCTGAACTCCAGTGAATACAAGCCCAGTTGATCCAGTCTTTCTTGATAGGTCAGTCCCGCCATCCCGGGAATCAGTCTGGTGAACCTTCGCTGCACTCCCTCAATAGCAAGAATGTCCTTCCTCAGGTTAGGAGACCAAAACTGTACACAATACTCCAGGTGTGGCCTCACCAATGCCCTGTACAACTGTAGCAACACCTCCCTGCCCCTGTACTCAAATCCCCTTGCTATGAAGGCCAACATGCCATTTGCTTTCTTAACCGCCTGCTGCACCTGCATGCCAACCTTCAATGACTGATGTACCATGACACCCAGGTCTCTTTGCACCTCCCCTTTTCCTAATCTGTCACCATTCAGATAATAGTCTGTCTCTCTGTTTTTAACACCAAAGTGGATAACCTCACATTTATCCACATTATACTTCATCTGCCATGCATTTGCCCACTCACCTAACCTATCCAAGTGGCTCTGCAGCCTCACAGCATCCTCCTCGCAGCTCACACTGCCACCCAACTTAGTGTCATCCGCAAATTTGGAGATACTACATTTAATCCCCTCATCTAAATCATTAATGTACAGTGTAAACAGCTGGGGCCCCAGCACAGAACCTTGCGGTACCCCACTAGTCACTGCCTGCCATTCTGAAAAGTACCCATTTACTCCTACTCTTTGCTTCCTGTCTGACAACCAGTTCTCAATCCATGTCAGTACACTACCCCCAATCCCATGTGCTTTAACTTTGCACATCAATCTCTTGTGTGGGACCTTGTCGAACGCCTTCTGAAAGTCCAAATATACCACATCAACTGGTTCTCCCTTGTCCACTGTACTGGAAACATCCTCAAAAAATTCCAGAAGATTTGTCAAGCATGATTTCCCTTTCACAAATCCATGCTGACTTAGACCTATCATGTTATCTCTTTCCAAATGCACTGCTATGACATCCTTAATAATTGATTCCATCATTTTACCCACTACCGATGTCAGGCTGACCGGTCTATAATTCCCTGTTTTCTCTCTCCCTCCTTTTTTAAAAAGTGGGGTTACATTGGCTACCCTCCACTCTATAGGAACTGATCCAGAGTCAATGGAATGTTGGAAAATGACTGTCAATGCATCCACTATTTCCAAGGCCACCTCCTTAAGTACTCTGGGATGCAGTCCATCAGGCCCTGGGGATTTATCGGCCTTCAATCCCATCAATTTCCCCAACACAATTTCCCGGCTAATAAGGATTTCCCTCAGTTCCTCCTCCTTACTAGACCCCCCGACCCCTTTTATAACCGGAAGGTTGTTTGTGTCCTCCTTCGTGAATACCGAACCAAAGTACTTGTTCAATTGGTCCGCCATTTCTTTGTTCCCCGTTATGACTTCCCCTGATTCTGACTGCAGAGGACCTACGTTTGTCTTTGCTAACCTTTTTCTCTTTACATATCGATAGAAACTTTTGCAATCCGTCTTAATGTTCCCTGCAAGCTTCTTCTCATACTCCATTTTCCCTGCCCTAATCAAACCCTTTGTCCTCTTCTGCTGAGTTCTAAATTTCTCCCAGTCCCCTGGTTCGCTGCTATTTCTGGCCAATTTGTATGCCACTTCCTTGGCTTTAATACTATCCCTGATTTCCCTTGATAGCCACGGTTGAGCCACCTTCCCTTTTTTATTTTTATGCCAGACAGGAATGTACAATTTTTGTAGTTCATCCATGCGGTCTCTAAATGTCTGCCATTGCCCATCCACAGTCAACCCCTTAAGTATCATTCGCCAATCTATCCTAGCCAATTCACGCCTCATACCTTCAAAGTTAGCCTTCTTTAAGTTCTGGACCATGGTCTCTGAATTAACTGTTTCATTCTCCATCCCAATGCAGAATTCCACCATATTATGGTCACTCTTCCCCAAGGGGCCTTGCACAACGAGATTGCTAATTAATCCTCTCTCATTACATAACACCCAGTCTAAGATGGCCTCCCCCCTAGTTGGTTCCTCGACATATTGGTCTAAAAAACCATCCCTTATGCACTCCAGGAAATCCTCCTCCACCGTATTGCTTCCAGTTTGGTTAGCCCAATCTATGTGCATATTAAAGTCACCCATTATAACTGCTGCACCTTTATTGCACGCACCCCTAATTTCCTGTTTGATGCCCTCCCCAACATCACTACTACTGTTTGGAGGTCTGTACACAACTCCCACTAACGTTTTTTGCCCTTTGGTGTTCTGCAGCTCTACCCATATAAATTCCACATCATCCAAGCTAATGTCCTTCCTAACTATTGCCTTAATCTCCTCCTTAACCAGCAATGCTACCCCACCTCCTTTTCCTTTTATTCTAGCCTTCCTGAATGTTGAATACCCCTGGATGTTGAGTTCCCAGCCCTGATCATCCTGGAGCCATGTCTCCGTAATCCCAATCACATCATATTTGTTAACATCTATTTGCACAGTTAATTCATCCACCTTATTGCGGATACTCCTTGCATTAAGACACAAAGCCTTTAGGCTTGTTTTTTTAACACCCTCTGTCCTTTTAGAATTTTGCTGTACAATGGCCCTTTTTGTTCTTTGCCTTGGGTTTCTCTGCCCTCCACTTTTCCTCATCTCCTTTCTGTCTTTTGCTTTTGTGTGGCACCTTATCGAATGCCTTCTGAAAATCCAAATACACCACATCCACTGCTTCCCCCTTATCTATTCTGATAGTTACAACGTCAAAAAACTCTATTTGTCAAACATGATTTCCCTTTCATGAATCCATGTTAACTCTGCCCATTCCTATTACTATTTTCTAAGTGCCCTGTTAGCATGTCCTTAATAATAGATTCTAGCATTTACCTACTACTGATGTCAGGCTAACTGGTCTGTAGTTCCCCGTTTACTCTCTCACTTTCTTAAATTGTGGGGTTATATTTGCTACCTTCCAATCTGCGGGAACCGTTCTAGAATCTATAGAATTTTGGAAGAACCAGGCATTCCCAGGGTGCAGCAGGCGGTATTGGCAGTGTATGGAGGGATGAAGATCCTACATCGCAGGTCACATTGACTGCAATGGTTGTGCACATCATGCTGTGTGAAGATCCGACTTGCAAATGGCACTTTTAACTGCCATTACAGTGCCCTTACAAGGTGAGTGAGAAAATTTAATGGGGGCATTACTAGTTTGCCTGTGTATCATGCTCCATGCTATTGCTAGGTGGCGCCAAGTTTGAAGAAGAGCTCTTGGCCATGTCCGCCCATGGATGAGGAGAGGCCAAAGATGTCTGGGGAGGAGGATACCTGTTGAGGGGGGTATTGAAGGCTACCTTCAGAGCGGTCCAGGCATTGATCTGCTGTAGGAGATGACATAACTCTGTCAGCATTTCCTTTGGGAAGTGCAGCCTTCTCACACACTGCTCCTCAGAGAGCTAGAGGTATGCGCATTGATGCCTGTAAATCCATGGTGAGGGGTAAGCCCTCTGGGGCGGGCGTTAAATGAGGCGTTAGGGTCTAATTTTGCATTCGGGGTGCTAACGGAGTGTTTCATGACGATTGACGTCATGATCTCAGTGAAACTAAAGGGCGGGGCGATAAGTTTATGCACCATCGCAAACCATGAACCGAATTTACTGGCTGACGGTAAAAACTGGATGCCCGCCATAATGCCCAGAAACACCATTTACCACCCTCCAGGGAATTAACAAAGGCGCAAGTGAACCAAAAACCCAGCCCGTGTATTTGTTTATTTCTCTGCCATTTCCTTATTCCCCATTATAATTTCTCCTGTCTCAGTCTGTAAGGGACCCACATTTACTTTCGCTAATCTTTCCTTCTTTTACAAACCTATAGAAGCTTTTACAGTCTATTTTTATATCTCTCGCTAGTTTACTCTCATATTCTATTTTCCATTTCTTTATCAATTTCATGGTCCTCCTTAGCTGAATTCTAAAATCCTCCCAAACCTCAGAATACTGCTCTTTTGGCAACATTATAAGCATTTTCCTTTGATCTAATACTATCTTTAACTTCTCTTGTTAGCTATTTTTCCTGTGGCGGGGGGGAGGGGGTTGTGACTTAGAGGAATGTATATTTGTTGCAAATTATGTATTAATTCTTTAAATTGCTTGTCTACCATCATATCTTTTAATGTAGGTTCCCAAACTGCCTTAGCCAACTCGACCCTCATACCTACATAGTTTGCTTTGTTTAGATTTAAGACCTTAGTTTTGGATTTAATTAAATTACTTTCAAACTTGATTTAAAATTCTACCATATTTTCTATCAATTCTTACAGGGCTTGACAGGATAGATGCAGGGAGGATGTTCCCCCTGGCTGTGGAATCTAGAATCAGTGGTCACAGTCTCAGAATACAGGGGTGGCCATTTGGACAGAGATGAGGAGAAATTTCTTCACTCAGAGGGTTGTGAATCTTTGGAATTCTCTACCCCAGAGGGCTGTGGAGGCTCTATCGTTGAGTATATTCAAGACAGAGATCAATAGATTTTTGGATATTAAGGGAATAAAGGGATATGGGGATAGTGCAACAAAGTGGATTTGAGGTAGAAGATCAGCCATGCTTTTATTGAATGGCAGAGCAGGTTCAAGGGCCGAATGGCCTACTCCTGCTCCTATTTCTTATGTTCTTATGTCCTGATTTTCTTACACTTGTGATCCCTTAAACTGATTGACATCAATATCACAAATCCAGTGATGATCAAATCAGAACCATGAAGCCATGTTTGATCAATCCTTTTTTTTTAATGGTTTGAATGTTTTATTATATGCTTGTTTCGCATTTTAGAAAAGGAATCCTTAGATTTTTCTTCATGTATATTCTCGTTTGGCCTCTTCCTGTTCCAAGATGCCAGCTGAGTTTGTTAGACTGAGGTATAGAAACATAGAAACATAGATAATAGGTGCAGGAGTAGGCCATTCGGCCCTTCGAGCCTGCTCCGCCATTCAATGAGTTCATGGCTGAACACGCAACTTCAGTACCCCATTCCTGCTTTCTCGCCATACCCCTTGATCCCCCTAGTAGTATGGACTACATCTAACTCCTTTTTGAATATATTTAGTGAATTGGCCTCAACAACTTCCTGTGGTAGAGAATTCTACAGGTTCACCACTCTCTGGGTGAAGAAGTTTCTCCTCATTTCGGTCCTAAATGGCTTATCCAAACTGACGTGAAGGAAGTAGGCCATTTTGCCACCTTTCTAGCTCCTTTACTTGAACATCAAATCTGGGGCTAATGGCCCCGCACTGGTTCAATCTACCTTTGAGATTGGCATATTGAAGAAATGGCATTATGATGCACATGAAGGTTTATGCCGTGCCCTTACAAGCATTAACAATGCAGAGAGGCACGGAAAATGCCAGGTTTTCATCAGGCTCTGTTCCAAAGTGATTGTGAGATTCCTGAATGTAATAATGAAGCATCGCTATATTGGAGAGTTTGAGATTATCAATGCCACAGCGGTGACAAACACCTCATCAGTTTGTGTCTGAGCTCTCCAGTGTTTTGCCATTGTTGCTCCCGGTCTGATGTCACTACTGTGATGGCCCTAAAACCAATCACTTGTAGTGCCAGGTGGCATTGATAAAACCCTTAGCCCTCCTTAAAGCAATGTAAATGTTGGCTATTCAAATAGTGATATAATTAGCTGCATCCTTGATTTAGTTAGTCACCAGACATAACAGAAAAATTAGCCTTAACTTAACTCAATCGAGAGATCCTTTCAGAACTTTTCAAGAGTAGTGTTTGTCATGTATGTACTTTTGGGATCACTAGCCACCAGATGGTGTCACTGTTGGAGGCCTTTGGGCTGCACGCACGTGTGAAAGGCCAGCCATTTTGTACATTAGTTACTTTGGGCCTTAATAAAGCAGAGCCAAAGTCATACCTCTTGGAGTTAAACAGTACTCAGTCTAACAGTTATTGCATACACAACATTTGGCGATGAGGCAACAAGAACCTTTGTATGCAAAAATGAGCACAATTGGATTGTTGGAGCGATTTGTGGAAGGAGAAGGTTGGGCGGACTTTGTGAGCCGTTTGAGCCAGTTCTTCCTCGCCAACAAAATGCAGGAGGTCGGCGACGCAGATCAGCGCTGGGCGGTGTTCCTCACGGTTTGCGGTCCAAAAATTTATGGTCTGATAAAGAATCTACTCCTGCCTGTGAGTCCAACAGAGAAGACGTATGAAGAATTGTGTACACTGGTGCAGGACCACCTTAAGCCAGACGAAGGCACCATCATCTCGAGATACAAATTGTACACGCACGTTCGCTCAGAGGGCCAGAATGCGGCGGAATTCGTTGCCGACCTGAGACGTCTAGTGGGACTGTGTAAGTTCGGGGCTGTGTTGGCAGACATGCTGTGAGACTTCTATGTAATTGGTATCAAACATGAGGTGATCCTGCATAAACTACTGGCGGTGGAAACGTTGGCCTTGAACAGGGCCATCACGATCGCTCAGTTATGCATGACGACGGATAGAAGTCTAAAGCAGATATCAGTGAAAAATCGAGAGTCAGCAAGTACTGTAAATCTGATTGATTCGCCGTTCGGCAGAGCGGCACATGGCAGGGCCTACCCGACTGCGTACGCGAAACCTGTGGCTGTCCAAAGTCCACCAGCGGGAATGCATCCGATTTCTCTGTGTTGGGTTGTGGGAGAAATCACTGGCACCAACAGTGCCGATTTAAGCCATATAGTTCCAAAGGCGGTCTGAGAGTGGAGCATCTCCAGCACAAGTGTCCGCAGACGAGCAAGCGTGTTGCGACACAAGACATGGAGGATGATGGTCAGACTAGCGCGGATCCAGATACACAATCCGATATACCAGAGGCGGAAGTGTATGGACTGTACTCGTTCCTAACTAAGAGCAAATCGATAATGATCAACGTGAAATTTAATGGGGTGTCGGTATCGATGGAACGGGACATGGGGGCGAGTCAATTGATAATGAGCCAGAGGGCATTCGACAATCTGTGGGATACTAAGGCTGTGAAGCCCAGGCTGAGTCCAGTCAATGCCAAGTTGCGCACGTACACCAAAGAAATCATAACGGTGATTGGCAGTGCCACAATTAAAGTGTCGTATGACGGTGCGGTTCACGAGTTACCGCTGTGGATTGTCCCAGGCAATGGCCCAATGCTGTTCGGCAGGAACTGGCTTGAAAAAATCAGATGCGGGTGGAACGACATCAAGGCATTGTCGTCGGAGAAAAATACATTTGCCCAAGTACTGAACAAGTTCCCCTCGCTGTTCGAACCAGGCATCGGTAACTTCACGGAAGCCAAGGTACAGATCCACTTGGATACAGATGCAAGACCCGTCCATCATAAAGCTCAGGCTATTCCGTATATGATGCGGGAGAAGATCGAAATCGAACTGGACAGACTCCAGCATGAAGAGATCATATCACCGGTTGAATTTAATGAATGGGCCAGCCATTGTTCTTGTGCAGAAAAGTGATGGCGCAGTCAAAATCTGTGGAGACTACAAGATTACGATCAACAGGGTTTAGAAACAGGATCAGTACCCATTACCGAAGGCTGATGACTTGTTTGCAACGCAAGCCAGGGGGATGTTGTTCACCAAACTGGACTTGATGTCGGCCTACATAACTTTGGTCGAGACGTCAAAGCGACTTATGTGCATAGACGCTTGTTTATTTATCACAGATGCCCTTTTGGAATTCGCTCGGCTGCAATATTTCAGACGAACATGGAGGGTCTACTGAAGTCCGTTCCCAGATCCGTCGTGTTCCAAGATGACATCCTGATCACAGGTCGTGACTCCGAGGAACATCTGAACAACCTGGAAGAAGTTCTACAGCGTCTGGACAAAGTGGGACTCAGACTGAAATGTTCAAAGTACGTCTTCACGGCACCAGAGGTCGAATTCCTGGGGAGGAAAATTGCTGCTGACGGCATCAGGCCCACGGACACGAAAACCAAGGCCATCAAGAATTCACCCAAGCGTCAGAATTTGACGGAGCTGCATTCGTTCCTGGGTCTACTCAACTACTTCGGTAACTTGCTACCTAAATTGAGCACCTTATTAGAACCACTGCACATACTGCTAAGAAAAGGTGACAACTGGGTGTGGGGTGCGTCGCAAGAGAGAGCTTTTGAGAAAGCCACTAATCTGCTTTGCTCTAACAAGCTGCTGATACACTATGACCCATGTAAACGTTTAGTATTGGCCTGTGATGCTTCGTCATATGAAATTGGTTGCGTACTCCAACAAACTAATGAGTCGGGTAAACTTCAACCAGTCGCGTATGTTTCAAAAAGTTTGTCTAAAGCGGAAAGAGCCGACAGCATGGTAGAGAAAGAAGCACAAGCCAGTGTGTATGGGATTAAAAAGATGCATGGGCCAGCCCCATTATTCTTGTGCTGAAAAGTGATGGCACAGTCAAAATGTTTGGTCTTCTGTTTGACCTGGAGATAGATCACAAGCCGCTCATTTCACTGTTCTCTGAAAACAAAGGTATCAATAGCAATGCTTCATCCTGCATCCAGAGGTGGGCGCTGACATTATCCGCTTATGATTATGTCATTCGCCATAGACCTGGCACCGAGAATTGTGCCGATGCTTTGAGCCGAGGTGGAAACGCCATAACCGGCGGACCTATTGTTAATTATGGATGCTTTTGAGAGTGAAGGAACACATGTCACGGCTCAACAAGTTAAGACCTGGACCAACTAGGACCCGATTTTATCGGTGGTGAAAAGTTGCATCCTCAAAGATGATTGGTCTGCCATACCCAAGCAAATATGTGAGGAGACCAAACCTTACATTCATCGCAAAGACGAACTGTCTATTCAGTCGGATTGTATACTTTGGGGCAATCGTGTTGTTATGCCCAAGAAAGGGAGAGAGAAATTTGTACATGAGCTACATAGCACACATCCCGGCATTGAACTGATGAAAGCCATCACCAGGTCTCATGTATGGTGGCCGGGAATTGACTCTGAGCTGGAATCATGTGTGCATCAGTGCAACACTTGCATACAGCTCAGCAAAGCACCAGCGGAATCGCCGCTGAATCTGTGGTCGTGGTCGTCCAAATCATGGTCCAGGATCCACATAGACTTTGCAGGTCCCTTCCTGGGGAAGATGTTTTTAGTTGTGGTGGATGCATATTTGAATTGGATAGAGTGTATAATCATGTCATCTGATCCATATTTGAATTGGATAGAGTGTATAATCATGTAATCCAGCACATCCACAGCTACCATTGAGAATCTCAGTATTATATTCGCGACACATGGTCTGCCTGATATCATTGTTAGCGAAAACGGATTGTGCTTCACCAGTCAGGAGTTTCAAGAGTTCATGAAACTCAATGGTATCAAATGAGCAAGCAGAATGTGCTATCCAAATCATAAAGCAGAGTATGGAGCGAGTAACCCAAAGGTCACTGCAGACCCACCTGTCATGCATACTGCTTAGTTACAGGACAAGATCACACACGCTTACTGGGGTCTCGCCTGCTGAACTAATGATGAAGAGAGGTCTTATGACCAAGCTATCATTTGTACAGCCTGACTTGAATAATCATGTTGAATATAGACGACAAAGTCAGCAAGGGTATCACGATCACGCAGCTGTGCCACGCGATATTTTAGTAAATGATCCTGTATTTGTTCTGAATTATGGTCAGGGTCCCAGTGGATCGCTAGTACTGTCATGGCCAAGGAGGGCAACAGAATATTTATTGTCAAGCTCAAAAATGGGCAAACATGCAGGAAACATATGGATCAGACAAAGCTGCGACACACAGACGAACCGGAACAGTCAGAGGAAGAGACAATTGTCGACCAACCAATCTATCCCCAGTTATCAGTGAATCGGGACTTTCAATCTCTGACATGTTCAATGAAAATGAACTTTCAATCCCTGACGTGGCCATTGTCACTCCCACCAAGTCAGCCACCCAGCCATCAGTCACAACAGACTCTGAACACTCACCCAAGGTTGGAGTTGAACTGAGACGGTCAACCTGGGAGCGTAAAACATCGGACCGTCTTAATTTGTAAAAGACTGTATTAATATCTCAGAGGGGGGTATTGTTATGTATGTACTTTTGGGATCACTAGCCACTCGATGACTTCACTGTTGGAGGCCATTGGGCTGCACACACATGTATGCAGCCCAAGTATAAACGGCCAGCCACTTTGTATATTAGTCACTTTGGGCCTTAATAAAGCAGAGTCAAGGTCATACCTCTTGGAGTTAAACAGTACTCAGTCTAACAGTTATTGCATACACAACAGTATTTTAGCCAGGACTACTTTTTTGACATGAATAAATGATGACTTTTGTAACTCATCAATCATTTATTATCAGCCATTCCTGAAGTGGCCAACCAGTTACCCACTGACCTCCAATCCTATCAATCATTATTGATCTACCTTGCTGTCAGCCTCCTTGTATAACAGAACATAGATTTTAAGTGTAATTTAATATTCTTCATTCCAATATTAATAAAATGCACCCTGTGTAATTTGTTTTTGAATAATTTATCACTTTCACTGTAGCTTAGTAGACGACAGAAACTATCCCATTTATATATTTTACTCCTTCCTCTCCTGAAAGTGCTAACTGATATTATGGTACATTTCCAGGGATACTGGTTACCTTCCAATACCTTGCCCAAGTGGCCATGATTTATGCATGAGATTAAATAATAAGTATGATACTTCACAGCCTGTCCCATCCTGTCCTCATGTAATGTCCACTCACAGTTTCAAGCTGGGACAGCAATCAAGAATGGGAATCTTTGCAGGTTTTCTCTTCCCTGAGAGAGCTAGTTGCAGCATCACTACTCCTCACTCTGGCTGAAATCAGCTAACCGAACATATACCAGAAATCAAAAGCCTTTCTGTTGTGCGTGGTTCAGTTATACACCATATCTACAAATGAGTGAACAGGAGGAACTAACTGTCCCAATTTTAATCAAGATGTCTCAACATGCAACAGAACCACTGAGAAAAGCAGAGCAGTGTGCAATACTGGCAAATTAGATGATTTGTCTGGTTCTACAGAAAACCACATTATCACCCAAATGCCAAATCAAATTCCATTCTTTTAACAGGTTGCAGGTTGAGAGGTACATTGATAAACTTAAAAATAGTACATCAGGTTAACAATCATTACCAATTGCAAGTTAGATTGAGAGTTCCATTATATTTCCTATTGAGTACAAGTCTTGTCAGAGTCATTTAGTTTTTTCTTTGATTTTATAGCCTTTCCTTCTGTGTGTTTTCTGTTAATTATTTCCTTCATTAGCCTTCTTTGTTTTGCAATATAATGATCGATTTGGCACAATCCAAAATGAAATGTGACTCGTTCCCGAGGTGTCATCCGCTGCAGCAGGGGCTAATCTTTTCTGTCCATAACGTTTTCATAAGCTCATGTCCCGAGGCATTGAGGTCAATTCCAATGTCCCCAAATGCTGCATGGCAGGAGTCAACTATGCACAGACCAGGAATCAAATCTTTGAATCTCGAGTGTGTACGACTCAGTACCATATTAGGTGATGCCTTTACCTAATAAGCCATCAGGGGGCTCATAGATTAACTCTGAAACATGCATACAACTTATAGCAACTACGATGGAAATGTTATTTACAACAATAATGGAGGTGAAAATACAGCTTCACTTTGTTTTTTTAACCTCTTGGGGGACTTTTATAAAAACAGCATGGTTCTGCAGGGGGATAGTATGTTAAAATTGTATGAGTGAAATTATTTGGTGTATTTATTTGGTTGTAGAATACTCAACATTATTTAATTGGACAAACGCAAAATATCACAGGTGCTGGAAATCGGGAAAAAACAGACAATGCTGGAAACACTCAGCAGGTCAGGTAGCATCTGTGGAGAGGGAAACAGAATTAACGTTTAAGCTTGATGACCTTTCATCAGAACTGGCAGATGTTAAAGATAGACACCTTCCCCAAGATCTGCCAGTTCTGCTGAAAAATCATTGATGTGAAATGTTGAGGGGAATTATAACTCCCAAAAACGGATGGCATTGGCTCGGGTGGGAAGGCAAAATGTAGAAAATCTCAAACTCGAACCCACCCACTTCCAGTTTTAATGGAGGTGGGACAGGAGGTGGATGACCAATCCACTCCAAGAAGTCGGGTCACTCATTTAAATATTTTAACGAGGCTGTGTGCCTTAGATTTTTTCTCTGTTCCAGCTTTAATACTGGTTGGCTGGGTTCCCCGGGCCTCGGGAAACCCAGCAGCTAAAGGAAGGCGATGACTGCTGCACATTACAACATAATTCTAAAAGGACAAAGAATGTTAAAAAAACATGCCTGAAGACTCTGTGTCTCAATGCGAGGAGCATTCGTAATAACGTGGATGAATTAACTGTGCAGATAGCTGTTAATGGATATGATGTAATTGGGATTACGGAGACATGGCTCCAGGGTGACCAAGGCTGGAACTCAACATCCAGGGGTATTCAATATTCAGGAAGGATCGACAGAAAGGAAAAGGAGGTGGGGTAGTGTTGCTGGTTAAAGAGGAGATTAATGCAATAGTAAGGAAGGACATTAGCTTGGATGATGTGGAATCTGTATGGGTAGAGCTGTGGAACACCAAAGAGCAGAAAACGCTAGTGGGAGTTGTGTACAGACCACCAAACAGTAGTAGTGAGGTTGGGGACAGCATCAAATAGGAAATTAGGGATGCATGCAATAAAGGTACAGCAGTTATCATGGGTGACTTTAATCTGCATATAGATTGGGCTAACCAAACTGGTAACAATACGGTGGAGGAGGATTACCTGGAGTGTATAAGGGATGGTTTTCTAAGCCAATACTAGAGAGCTGGCCATCCTAGACTAGGTGTTGTGTAACGAGAAAGGATTCATCAGCAATCTTGTTGTGTGAGGCCCCTTGGGGAAGAGTGACCATAATATGGCAGAATTCTTCATTAAGATGGAGAGTGACAGTTAATTCAGAGACGAGAGTCCTGAACTTAAAGAAAGGTAACTTCGATGGTATGAGACGTGAATTGGATAGATTAGACTGGCGAATGATACTTAAAGGGTTGACGGTGGATAGGCAATGGCAGACATTTAAAGATCACATGGATGAACTTCAACAATTGTACATCCCTATCTGGCGTAAAAATAAAACGGGGAAGGTAGCTCAAACGTGGCTAACAAGAGAAATTAGGGATAGTATAAATCCAAGGAAGAGGCATATAAATTGGCCAGAAAAACCCGCAAACCTGAGGACTGGAAGAAATTTAGAATTCAGCAGAGAAGGACAAAGTGTTTAATTAGCAGGGAGAAAATAGAGTATGAGAGTAAAATTGCAGGGAACATAAAAACTGACAGCAAAAGCTTCTATAGATATGTGAAGACAAATGTAGGTCCCTTGCAGTCAATCAGGTGAATTTATAATGGGAAACAAAGAAATGGCAGACCAATTGAACAAATACTTTGGTTCGGTCTTCACTAAGGAAGACACAAATAACTTTCCGGAAATACTAGGGGACTGAGGGTCCAGCGAGAAGGAGGAACTGAAGGAAATCCTTATTAGTCAGGAAATTGTGTTTGGGAAATTGATGGGACTGAAGGCCGATAAATCCCCAGGGCCTGATAGTTTGCATCTCAGAGTACTTAAGGAAGTGGCCCTTGAAATAGTGCATACATTCTGTGGACTCTGGATCAGTTCCTATGGATTGGAGAGTAGCAAATGTAACCCTACTTTTAAAAAAAAGCGAGAGAGAGAAAACAGGGAATTATAGACCAGTTAGCCTGACATCAGTAGTGGGGAAAATGTTGGAATCAATTATTAAAGATGAGAGAAAGCAGGAATGGGGTACTGAAGTTGCAAAAATGATCAGCCATGGTCATATTGAATGGTGTGCAGGCTCGAAGGGCCGAATGGCCTACTCCTGCACCTATTTTCTATGTTTCTATGTTTCTATGGAGGAAGTAAGTGCCTTTCCAGTACTGCTTGTCGGCCAAAAGGAACAGGAGTGCTTCCCCCGGCCCCCCAAGCAAACCTCCAAAAATGTGAATAGCGATCGGACCCCACTCCGCGATCCAAAATCCTCCTGATTTCCTCCACAGCACGCAATCTCCTCCTGGCACTCACCCCTTCCCATGTCCTTCACTGGCCCTCTGTGATCAACCCTCTTCCCCTGATCTTTTCGGCCCTCCCAGTGATCTTCTCCTCATGATACCAAAAAACTCTTCCAAGCTTTAATGTTCTTTATTATTTTATTTACAAATTATATAGCATAATGGGCCAATCTAGAGACAACTGAAACAAGGATTGATGTCTCTCACAAAACTGGCCCTGGTAGTTGCTGGAACAATAGCAAGACTTGGAAAGATTGTACTGGGATACTAACTATATATTTTCCTATAGCCTAATGCATGACCCAGCTACTCTTGGTTTAGCAACTGACTGGTAGCTCTTTATTTAAGTCTGCATAAAAGATCAGAGTTTTAGATGTGATATCTCTGGAAGAGAATTAGCGCAGGACAAGCAGTGTGTGAAGCATGTCTCTGGTACACTTCTCTGCGAGTAACTGCCTGTGTAGTTGATTCATATGTTTCCACTGTCACATTTATATAGACATTTGTCTGCAGTGTATTTTACAAGATGATAATAAGAAAAACCGACAATTATGTTAACAATTGTAAAATAATTTAATTGCTAACTAATGAGACATGCTGAATTTATGCTGTTTTCTGCATTCTTTTATTGGGGTAGACATATGCTGAAGCATTCATTAAAATACGCAAACTTAAAGTTATATTTGAGCCATACAGCAAAAGATTCCAAATATATTCTGCCATAGACAATGCAATCATTCATGTTCAGCAATAAGTCTCCTGTCCAGCTTGTTTACAGAATATGTGCGATCAGTGCTGAGGTTATGCAATATAATGGATGACATTATTTCAAGAAGCAATATTAAAATAAATGGTAGTGACATTGATGTAAGACCATAGATCACTGGATACGAATTGTTTTATATAAATATTGCCCATGTAGGGTAATAAAAAAGCTAATTGTTCTACTAAGATTACTGTCTTCTCCTTATTAGTTGAACTTGTACAAAAGATAAGACAAGGGACTCTTTCATTATCATTATGTCTATGTTATTATGTTAAGTCAGTCTGCTTTTTTGTTCTTCACGCTGGATAAACAATTTTACTGGGGTTCAAGAAGCCTTGAAATTCACATGGATTGGGATGTCCATAATAGGAAACTTCAGTCAACAAATAAGTAATTTGCAAGGATCCGTGTGCATTTGTCCTGAAGAATTGCTGCAGACAGCCTGCTGACATGTGATTTGTTTATCGTTAATCACTCATTCTTATTCCAGTCACACATGAGTATTCCAAGCTTGAGGCCGATAACAATCACATCTCAACATTCTTATATTGTCCCCAAGGGGTTTGCTTAGCATGGAGAAAAATGAGAATCTAAATGAGAAAGCTGTAGCCTAAAGATGGATTAAAGAGGTTTCCACAGAATAGAAGGATTCTTTGTGTGTGTGTGTGTATGTGATTCTTGAGTGTTTATTAGCTTGCTGACTGATACTTTATCTGTTTAATACTACTCAAGAGTGGTGCTTTGACAAAGAGAGCAATATCCGTTATTAATCAAATCAAAGAGATGGATTATGACTGCCTTTCTTCACAGTATGGATCCTTCAACATATCTGCTTAAGAGGGAGAGGAGTTATAAAAAAGGACTTTAAAACAAAACTGCAATATTAATATTTTAAAACAAAATTATTTTATTAAAAAACATGTCCTAGATTTGGGGCATTCAATAAAGAACAACAACAAGGGAATTAAGACACCGAATTGTGACAAGTTATGAAAATAATATCCCTTTGGGCAATCATATTTCAAACAAGGCTAATGGGCTGTGTTTTGTTTCAAACTAGATTGTCTAGAAGGGTGATTGTTATTGGACTGTGTATCACACCTTGTCAATGTACTTGTTTTAATTCCCCAAATTAATGTTACCTGCTTCAAGGCATAATTGCAAACATTACCTTAAAGAAATGTAGTAATTGATGATAAATACTTCTTGGAATTAGTAGAGAAATTTAGCTTCTCTAACTCCCATCCTGATACAAGGGGATATTTATTAGCAACTAATGCCACCCTTCAGGTTCCTTGGGGCCAATTTTGATCAAGGTCTCGGCCCACCCAAGTGCCGCCCAAAGTGCCGTCGATGGCCGCTGAGGTACCGGATAGTACTTTGGGCGGGATATTCATCGCTGAGGTCCCTTGAAGGTTGGCGGTTGACAAATGGACCACATACTCCGCCAATCTGGGTGGTAGTGGGTGGGAGGTCTCACCCATGGAGGGTCGAAGAGCTGGAAAAAAAATCAGTAAAAAATAAAAAAACTATCAGAAGACCTTCAAGGGACCACATACAGGTAAGTTGTGTGGAAAAAAAAATGTTCACTAACCTTTTATTCAGGTTCTTTATAACTTCTGTTGGGGACAGATCAGCCTCCTCGCAGCGGTCCACCCCCGTTCTGGCACCAACTCCTGCCAACTTCCGCCCGCATCAATATGGGAGCTCGGTGGGCGGGAGGTCAGTTGCGCCACTCAGCCATCCACTGACGTCAGCGGGCGGTCCCCTCCCGCCTGCTCCAGGCCACCTCGAAAGTGGCACTGGGCAGATCTTCCAGAGGAATGTCAGCAACAGTGGGTGGCAGTCGGTGGCAGTGGGTGGTGAGTTGATGAATTTCGGCCCCTTTGTTACTTATTTCTGTCTGTGATCATGATCTCAAAATAGCATGCTACTGTTTCACAAAGTATATTTGTTCAAATAATATATTGCATATTTTTACTTAATATCTTCTCTCTTCTATTTGAATCATAAAATGATTACACAGAACTCTGGATGTGCCCTTTTCCTGAAAGCAATGTGACTCATGTCAAGCAAGGCGGTAATCTGTGCTGTGCTGTAAAGGTCTCTCAGATCCTTATGCGTGTGCAGAGTGCAACAGAAATGCATGCTGTTGGTTCTGAAGGTACAATCTTGCCCAAGTCATTATTGCAATATATATAGCTCCACCCAGCAGACTACTGTGATAATGAAGCCATTGCTGTTTACAACAATAAAGAGGGAACAGGTCAACTGACAGGTTCCTGAAATTATCAGCCATCTTAAAGCCTGTGTGTTTGTGAGGTTGTACAGAAGATATCACATTGGTGACGAAGGATAGAATTTCTGGATAACTTCGCTGAAATTTTTGTTGCTGGATGATTCAGCCAACCGACAGAGAGACTTTGAGGGCTTCTTTGATTTGATTAACAGCTAAACCTAGCGTACTAAGATTAAATAAAGGAGACTATGAAGATATGAGGGCAGAGTTGGCTAAAGTGGACTGGGAAAATAGATTAAAGTGTAGGTGGGTTGATGAACAGTGGCTTACATTTAAGGAGATATTTCACAACTCTCAAGAAAAATATATTCCAGTGAGGAGAAAAGGGTGTAAAAGAAAAGATAGTCATCCGTGGTTAACTAAAGAAATAAAGGACGGTATCCAATTAAAAACAAGGACATACAAAGTGGCCAAAACTATTGGGAGGACAGAAGATTGGGGAGCTTTTAAAAGTCAGCAAAGAATAACTAAAAACATGATTAAGAAAGGGAAGATAGACTATGAAAGTACACTAGCACAAAATATAAAAACAGATAGCAAGAGTTTCTATAGGTATATAAAAAGGAAAAGAGTGACTAAAGTAAATGTTGGTTCATTAGAGGACGAGACCGGGGAATTAGTAATGGGGAACATGGAGATGGCAGAACCTCTGAACAAATATTTTGCATCAGTCTTTACGGTAGAGGACACTGACAATATCCCAACAGTGGATATCAAGGGGCTATGGGGGGACGAGGAACTTAACACAATCACAATCACTAAGAAGGTGTTACTCAGTAAGATAATGGGACTAAAGGCGGATAAATCCCCTGGACCTGAAGGCTTGCATCCGAGGGTCTGAAGAGAAGTAGCGGCAGGGATAGTGGATGCATTGGTTGTAATTTACCAAAATTCCCTGGATTCTGGGGAGGTCCCAGCAGATTGGAATACTGCAAATGTCACATCCCTATTTTAAAAAAGGAGGCAGAGAAAAAGCAGGAAACTATAAACAAGTTAGCCTAACATCTATGGTTGGGAAAATGTTGGAGTCCATTATTAAGGAAGCAGTAGCAGGACATTTGGAAAAGTATAATTCGGCCAGACAGAGTCAGCATGGATTTATGAAGGTGAAGTCATATTTGACAAATTTGTTGTAATTCTTTGAAGATGTAATGAACAGGGTAGATAAAGGGGAACCAGTGGATGTGGTGTATTTAGACTTCCAGAAGGCATTTGATAAGGTGCCACATAAAAGGTTACTGCACAAGATAAAAGTTCACGGGGTTGGGGGTAATATATTAGCATGGATAGAGGATTGGCTAACTAACAGAAAACAGAGAGTCGGGATAAATGGTTCATTCTCGAGTTGGCAATCAGTAACTAGTGGGGTGCTGCAGGGATCAGTGCTGGGATCCCAACTATTTACAATCTATATTAACAATTTGGAAGAAGGGACCGAGTGTAATGTAGCCAAGTTTGCTGATGATACAAAGATGTGAGGAAAAGCAATGTGTGAGGAGGACACACAAAATCTGCAAAAGGCCATAGACAGGCTAAGTGAGTGGGCAAAAATTTGGCAGATGGAGTATAATGTTGGATAGTGTGAGGGCATGCACTTTGGCAGAAAAAAATCAAAGAGCAAGTTATTATTTAAATGGAGAAAAATTGCAAAGAGCAGCAGTACAGCGGGACTTGGGGATACTTGTGCATGAAATACAAAAGGTTAATATGAAGGTATAGCAAGTGATCAGGAAGGCCAATGGAATCTTAGCCTTTATTGCAAAGAGGATGGAGTATAAAAGCAGAGACATCTTGCTGCGGGGTATTGGTGAGGCCACACCTGGAATACTACGTACAGTTTTGGTTTCCATATTTACGAAAGAATATACTTGCTTTGGAGACAGTTCAGAGAAGGTTCACTAGGTTAATTCCAGAAATGAGGAGGTTGACTTATGAGGAAAGGTTGAGGAGGTTGAGCCTCTACTCAGTGGAATTCAGAAGAATGAGAGTGATCTTATCGAAATGTATAAGATTATGAGGGGGCATGTTCAGCCATGAACTCATTGAATGGCGGTGCAGGCTCAAAGGGCCGACTGGCCTACTCCTGCACCTATTTTCTATGTATCTATGTTTCCATGTTTTAACAAGGTGGTTGCAGAGAGGATGTTTCCACTGATAGGGGAGACTAGAACTAGGGGGCATAATCTTAGAATAAGGGGCCGCCCATTTAAAACAGTGATGAGGAGGAATTTCTTCTCTCAGAGGTTTGTAAATTTGTGGAATTCGCTGCCTCAGAGAGCTGTGGAAGCCGGGACATTGAATAAATTTAAGACAGAGATAGACAGCTTCTTAACCGATAAGGCATTAAGGGATTATGGGGAGCGGGCAGGGAAGTGGACCTGAGTCCATGATCGGATCAACTACGATTGTATTAAATGGTGGAGCAGGCTTGAGGGGCCATATCGCCTACTCCATCTCCTATTTCTTATGTTCTTATGTTATGTTCTAAAAATCCGAGGTAAATTACAAGCACACGTGTCTGAACTGCCAGAGTCCAGATGGTTGCACCTATAGGAATAATAGGGAGCTTGGGGGAATTCCATCGCGACCGTGAAAGTTTCGGAGCATATGTGCAGCGGCTAGAAATGTTTTTCACTGCGAATAGTATCACTGAAGCCCCCGATGATGAAAACCGTAACCGGGTAGTGTTGGAAAGAAAATGGGCTATTTTCTTAACTGAAGTAGGCCCCGAGGTGTATAAAACCCTGAAAAATTTGCTTGTGCCTGTCAAGCCAAAGGACACATAACTTAAGCAGATTTTAACTAACTTAGAACAGCACTATAGTCCTGAGCCGCTGGAAATTGCTAAAAGTTATCATAAGAATATAAGAACATGAGAAATCAAGCAGGATGAGGCCATTTGGCCCCTCGAGCCTACTCCGCCATTCAATAAGACCATGGCTGATCTGATCATGGACTCAGTTTCCACTTCCCTGCCTGCTCCCCATAATCCTTATTCCCTTATCATTCAAAACTCTGCCTACCTCCGCCTTAAATATATTCAAAGACCCAGTCTCCACAGCTCTCTGGGGTAGAGAAGAAACTCCTCCTCATCACAGTTTTAAATGGGCGGCCCCTTATTCTGAGACTATGTCCCCTAGTTTTAGTTTCCCCGATGAGTAGAAATATCCTTTCTGCATCCAGCTTGTCGAATCCCCTCATTATCTTGTATGTTTCGATGAGATCACCTCTCATTCTCTGAACTCCAATGTGTATAGGCCCAACCTACTCAATCTATCTTCATAAGTCAACCCCCTCATCTCCGGAATCAACCTAGTGAACCTTCTCTGAACAGCCTCCAATGCAAGTATATCCTTCCTTAAATACGGAGACCATAACTGTACGTAGTACTCTAGGTGTGGCCTTACCCTGTACAATTGTAGCAGGACTTCTCTGCTTTTATACTCTATCCCCCTGGCGTTTTCCTTCCTGATTACTTGCTGTACCTGCATACTAACTTTTTGTGTTTCATTCACCAGGAGCCCAGGTCCCTCTGTACTGCAACACTTTGCAATTTTTCTCCATTTAAATTGTAATTTGCTTTTCTATTTTTTCTGCCAAAGTGGATAACCTTACATTTACCCACATTATACTTCATCTGCCAGATTTTTGCCCACTCACTTAGCCTGTCAGTATCCCTCTGCAGATTTTTGGTGTCCTCCTCACAATTTGCTTTCCCATCCAACTTTGTGTCATCAGCAAACTTGGCGACATTACACACGGTCCCTTCATCCAAGTCATTAATATAGATTATAAATAGTTGAGGACCCAGCACTGATCCCTGCGACACCCCACTAGCCACTGTTTGCCAACCGGAAAATGACCCATTTATCCTCACTCTCTGTTTTCTGTTAGTTAGCCAATCCTCAATCCATGCTAATATATTACCTCCAACCCCGTGAACATTTATCTTGTGCATTAACCTTTTATGTGGCACCTTATTGAAAGCCTTCTGGAAATCCAAATACACCACATCCACTGTTTCCTCCTTATCCACCTGCTCGTTACATCCTCAAAGAACTCCAGCAAATTTGTCAACCATGATTTCCCTTTCAAAAAGCCATGCTGGCTCTGCTTGATTGAATCATGCTTTTCCAAATGTCCCGCTACTGCTTCCTTAATAATGGACCCTAGCATTTTCCCAACAACAGATGCTACGCTAACTGGTCTATAGGTTCCTGCTTTTTGTCTGCCTCCTTTTTTAAATGGGGGAGTTACATTTGCGGTTTTCTAATCCGCTGGGACTACCCCAGCATCCAGGGAATTTTGGTAGATTACAACCAATGCATCCACTATCTCTGCAGCCACTTCTTTTAAGACCCTAAGATGTAAGCCATCAAGTCCAGGGGACTTGTCTGTCTTTTGTCCCATTATTTTACTGAGTACTACTTCATTAGTGATAGTGATTGTATTAAGTTCCTCCCTCCCTATAGTCCCTTGTTTATCCACTATTGGGATGTTTTTTGTGTCTTCTACCTTGAAGACTAATACAAAATATTTCTTCAACATCTCTCCCATTTCCCTGTTCTCCATTATTAATTCCCCAGTCTCATCCTCTAGTGGACCAACATTTACTTTAGCCACCCTTCTTCTTTTTATGTATCTGTAGAAACTCTTACTTTCTGTTTTTATATTTCATGCTAATTTACTCTCATAATCTATCTTCCCTCACTTTTTAGTCGTTTTTTTTTAGTCGTTCTTTGCAGGCTTTTAAAAGTTCCCCAATCCTCTGGCCTCCCACTAGTTTTGGCCCTTGTTTTCAATTTGTTGTGTATGCAATAACTCAATAGACTGAATACTGTAAACTCTGAACAGGAGCAAACCTGGCTCTACTTTATTAGGGCCCAAAGTGATTACATTACAAGCTGGCTGGCCTTTTATACCTGGGCCACACACACGCGCGCACAGCCCAATGACCTCTGGCAGTGGCGCCACCTAGTGGCTAGTAACCCCAAGCATTCATGTATGACAATATCTCCCTTTAAGATATTAGTAAAGGTCTTTTTACAAATTGAGACAGTCCGGGGCTTTCCGCTCCCGAGTTGAACGTCTCAGTTCAACTCTAGCCTTGGGCGAGCGTTTTGAGTCTGTTATGACTGGGTACTGGGGGCTGGGTAGTCGATCTGATGGGAGTGGCAATGACCACATCAGGGATTGAAAGTCCAGATTCATTGACCATGTCAGTGATTGAAAGTCCAGATTCATTGATGACAGCGGAGTCCTCTGATGACTGAGGGTAGGTTGGTTAGCCACTGATTGTGTCTTCCTCAGACTATTCCGGTTCATCCGTGTGCCGCAGCTTTATCTGATCGAAATGTTTCCTGCATGTCTGCCCATTCTTGAGCTTAATGATAAACACTGAGTTACCCTCCTTGGCCATAACAGTACCGGCGATCCATTTGGGATTCAGTACATACACAGGATCATTGATAGAAATATCACATGACACAGTAGCGCTATCACGATAATCTTGCTGACTTTGACGTCTGTATTCGACACTATTATTCAAGTCAGGGTGGACAAGAGAGAGCCTGGTCTTGAGACCTCTCTTCATCAATAGTTCTATTGTGTTCCTAACACAGATGAGGCTACACACAGGGAGGTTAAAGTAACAGTGACCTCAGTCTTTAATAAGACACTCCAGAGTGAGGAAAAGGCCGTAGGGGCCAGCTTATATACAGTGCACCCAAGGGATGCTGGGATCTCTTAGGACTTCAGGGGATGCACTCCCTGGTGGCGGAACATGGGAGTGCATGCTTTACAGATACACAACATCACAACCCCGCCAAAGTCAAAGTGAAAACTATTTACAAGGTGAGGCGGTCGGGAGCCTTTCTTTCCCTGGTGGACCGCCTCGGTACAAATATCTGTTCTTGTGTGTTGGCTGTGCCCTCGCTGGGCTGGCATGTTGTTGGCCCTGCAGGGCTGCTAGGTGAGCCTGACCTTGCTGGGCTGTTGGGCGTGATGGGTTTGATTTCATGGTCCGGGGTGGTGTCGTTGATCCTTTGGGTGTGTGTTGTGGGCTCGAAAAAGGTGGTGTCTGCTGTGGCAGTCTGTGAACCGCAGTCTCATTTGGTCCAGGTGCTTTCTGCAAACTTGTCCGTTCTTTAGTTTGATGACAAACACCTTCTTCAGCTATCACCATGCCCGCGATCCACTTGGGACCATGTCCATAGTTTAACACATAAACAGGGTCATTCAGGTCAATTTCCCGTGACACAGTGGCGCGACCATGGTTTACATTTTGTTTCTGTCGTCTTCTCTCGACCTGATCATGCAGGTTGGGGTGAACCAGCGAGAGTCTGGCTTTAAGTGTCCTTTTCATGAGTAGCTCAGCCAGGGCCACCACTGTGAGCGAGTGGGGTCTCGTGCGGTAGCTGAGCAGTACTCGGGACAGGTGGTTTTTGAGAGAGCCTTCTGTGACTCGTTTAAGGCTCTGTTTGATGGTTTGTACTGCCCGCTCTGCCTGCCCATTGGAGGCTGGCTTAAACGGGGCCGAGGTGACATGTTTGATCCCATTGCGGGTCATGAATTCTTTAAATTCGGCACTGGTGAAACATGGCCTGTTGTCACTGACCAGTATGTCAGGCAGGCCGTGGGTGGCAAACATGGCCCTCAGGCTTTCAATGGTGGCGGTGGTGGTGCTTCCCGACATTATTTCACATTCAATCCATTTTGAAAAAGCATCCACCACCACCAGGAACCGCATAGTCGACATGGATCCTCGGCAATGGTCTGGAGGGCCAGGACCACAAACTTAGTGGTGCCTCTCTGGGTACGTTGCTCAACTGAGCATATACGCTGTATTGCAGTACACAGGACTCTAAGTCAGAGTCGATACCGGGCCACCATATGTGGGATCTGGCTATCGCTTTCATCATTACTCTACCCGGGTGTGTGCTGTGGAGATCCGAGATGAACGTCTCCCTGTCCTTTTTTGGTAGCACTACGCGGTTACCCCACAACAGGCAGTCTGCCTGAATGGACAGCTCATCCTTTCGCCGCTGGAACAGCTTGATTGGCTCTTGCATTTCAACGGGGATGCTGGCCCAGCTCCCATGCAGTACACAGTTTTTTTTACTAGGGACAGCAGAGGATCTTGGCTGGTCCAAGTCCTAATCTGGCGGGCCATGACAGGTGATTTATCATTTTCAAATGCTTCCATGACAATCAACAAGTCTGTGGGCTGCGCCACTGTCAACAAGTTTGCAGGCTGCGCCATTTCCACCCCGTGGTGGGCAATGGTAGCTGACTGAGAGCATCCGCACAGTTCTCGGTGCCTGGCCTGTGGCGGATGGTATAGTTATACGCTGATAGCGCGAGTGCCCACCTTTGTATGCGGGCTGAGGCATTAGTATTTATCCCCTTGTTTTCAGTGAACAGGGATGTGAGGGGCTTGTGATCGGTTTCCAGCTCAAATTTGAGGCCAAACAGGTAATGATGCATTTTCTTTACCCCGAACACACACGCTAATGCCTCTTTCTCAATCATGCTGTCGGCCCTCTCGGCCTTAGACAAGCTCCTGGAAGCATAGGCGACAGGTTGCAACCTCCCCGCAATGTTAGCTTGCTGTAATACACACCGACTCCGTACGACGACGCGTCACATGCTAGCACAAGTCTTTTACACGGGTTATACACCACAAGCAGCTTGTTGGAGCATAAATGTTTCTGGATTTCTCGAAAGCAATTACTTGTTTTTTTTCCCCATACCCAGATCTCACCTTTGCGCAATACCACATGTAATGGCTCTAAAAGGGTGCTTAACCCCGGTAGGAAGTTACCAAAATAGTTGAGGAGTCCCAGGAACGACCGCAGCTCCGTGATGTTCTGCGGCCTGGGCGCATTCCTGATAGCCTCTGTTTTGGCGTCTGTGGGCCGAATGCCATCCGCCGCGATCTCTGCAAAAACTCCACTTCAGTTGCCATGAAGATGCATTTCGATCTCGTCAGCCGCAGCCCTATGCGATCCAGTCGCTGGAGGACCTCTGCCAGGTTTTGTAGGTGCTCGGCGGTGTCCCGACCCGTGACCAATATGTTGTCCTGAAAGACCACCATGTGTGGTACCGATTTGAGTAGGCTCTCCATGTTTCTCTGGAAGATCGCTGCAGCCGACCGAATTCCAAACCGGCATCTGTTGTAGATGAACAGTCCCTTGTGCGTGTTCATGCAGGTGAGGGCCTTCGAAGACTCTGCCAGCTCCTGCGTCATGTAGGCCAAAGTCAGATCGAACTTGATGAACGTCTTGCCTCCTTCCAGCGTCGCAAATAGGTCGTCTGCCTTCGTTAGCGGTTATTGGTCCTGTAGCGAGAAACAATTAATAGTTACTTTATAATCGCTGCAAATCCTGACCGTGCCATCACTTTTGAGTACTGGAACAATCGGGCTGGCCCACTCGCTGAATTCCACTGGGGAGATGATGCCCTTGCATTGCAGCCTGTCCAGCTCGATTTCCACTCTCTTCCTCATCATGTGAGGTACCGCTTGCGCCTTGTGGTGAATGGGTCTTGCCTCTGGGACCAACTTGATCCGCACCTTCACCCCGGAAAAGTTTCCAATGCCTGGCTCAAAAAGGGAAGGAAATTTGTTAAGAACCTTGGTATAAGAGGCCTCATCGACATGTGATAGCGCTCGGATGTCATCCCAGTTCCAGCGGATTTTGCCCAGCCAGCTCCTTCCAAGCAGTGTGCGGCCATCGCCCGGGACAATCCAGAGTGGCAGTTCATGCACCGCGCCGTCATAGGTGATCTTGACCATGGTGCTGCCCAGGAAAGTGATAAGCTCTTTGGTGTATGTTCTCAGTTTCGTGTGGATGGGGCTCAGGGCTGGTCTGAGTGCCTTGTTGCACCACAGTCTCTCAAACATCTTTTTACTCATGATGGATTGGCTAGCGCCAGTATCCAGTTCCATGGCTACGGGTAAGCCATTCAATTTTATATTTAGCATTATAGGTGGACATTTGGTCAAAAATGTGTGCACCCGTGTACTTCAGCATCTGCCTCCTCTCTCTGAGACTCAAAATTGCTTTGATCCACCATGGACCGATCTTCCTCTGCCATGTGGTGGCTAGCAGGTTTTGCAGAGCTTGCAGCTCATTTGCAAGCTTGTTGGAGGTGCCCCATTGTTGCACAGCTCTTGCAAACATACCCTTTGAAGCGGCATGAATAGGCTGATTGGAAGCCTCCACAACGCCAACAAGGTGTGAATTGCCTTGCATTCATCCTTTGCTGGGGACTCTGAGTCATCTGGGTCACCTGAGGCCTGCTGGCAGTTGCAGACTCGTGGGTTCTGCCCTGTACATTTCTGCTCGCAAACACAGTTCCAGTTAATTTATGAACATTGCTAGCACTTGTATGCTGAGAGATTTGTTTCGTGTTATCACTGGTGGACATAAACGCCTGTGCTATCGCAATGGCCTTACTGAAGGTCGGTGTCTCAACAGTCAAAAGTTTTCGTAGGCTGGTCTCGTGGCCAATGCCCAGTACAAAAAAGTCTCTAAGCATTTGCTCTGGGTAGCCATCAAACTCACATTGTCCTGCAAATCACCTTAGCTCGGCGATGTAGCTCACCACTTCCTGACTTTCAGATCGCTGGCACGTGTAGAACCGATACCTCGCCATCAGCATGCTCTCCCTCGGGTTAAGATGCTCCCGAACCAGTGTACACAGCTCCTCATATGACTTATCTGTCGGTTTCACCGGAGCCAGAAGATTCTTCATGAGGCTGTAGGTCAGTGCCCCTGCAGACTGTGAGGAGGACCGCTCTCCTTTTTGCAATGCTTCCTTCACCGTCCAGCTCGTTGGCTACAAAGTATTGGTCTAGCCGTTCGACATAGGCTTCCCAGTGCTCACCCTCTGAGAACTTCTGTAGGATGCCCACAGTTTGCTGCATCTTTGCGTTGGATTCATATTCTCGTCGCCAGTTATTGTGTTCCTAACACAGATGAGGCTGCACACAGGGAGGTGAAAGTAACAGTGACCTCAGTCTTTAATAAGACACTCCAGAGTGAGGAACAGGCCTGAGGGGCCGGCTTATATACAGTGCTCCCAAGGGATGCTGGGATCCCTTGGGACTTCAGGGGATGAGAGCTCCCTGGTGGCGGAACATGGGAGTGCATGCTCTACCGATACACAACAAGTTCAGTAGGGAAGACCCCGATAAGCGTGTGGGGCCTTGTCCTGTAACTAAGCAATATGCATGACAAGCGAGTCTGCAGTGAACCTTGAGTTACATGTTCCATACTCTGCTTGATGGTTTGGACCGCACGCTCTGCTTGTCCATTGGATGTGGGTTTGAATGTTGTTGACCTCTTTGAAACCATTGAGTTTCATGAACTCTTGAAACTCCATACTGGTTAAGGAGCAAAAGGTAGGAAGGAGAAAAGCAAGAGTGGAGGGCAAAGAAATCAAGGGCAAAAATCAAAAAGGGCCACATTACAACATAATTCTAAAAGGACAAAGTGTTTTAAAAAAACAAGCCTGAAGGCTCTGAGTCTCAATGCGAGGAGCATTCATAAAAAGGTGGATGAGTTTACTGCTCAGATCGCTGTTAACGGGTATGATGTAATTGGGATTACGGAGACATGACTCCAAGGTAACCAAGGCTGGGAACTCAACATCCAGGGGTATTCAATATTCAGAAAGGACAGACAGGAAGGAAAAGGAGGTGGGTAGCATTTCTGGTTAAAGCAGAGATTAACGCAATAATAAGGAAGGACATTAGCGTGGATGATGTGGAATCTATGGGTCCAACTTTGCCCGCAGGGTTAGAACGGCGCATCTCCGTGTGGTGCGCCAACTTTTTAAGAACAGAAACAGCGCCTATTATTTACCTTGGTATTCTCCCCTCCATCCAGTCGATCCAGACCCTTGGCCCAGTGCAGCAGAACGTGTGGGGGCGGAGCCAGGTCCTGGCGCTGAAAACAGTGCCGGGACCTCTGCACATGCGCGCTAGAGTGTACGCGCATGTGCAGTAGCTCCAGGCTCCCGAGGCTGCGTGGGAGGGGCCCGAAACACTGCCGCTAGCCCTGGCCTCGGGCCTCCCTCCCTCCCTTTCAGCTCCCGCTCCCCCCACCTCTCCCTCCCTCTCGTTCAGCTCCCGCTCCCTCCCTCCCATTCAGCTCCCGCTCCCCGCCTCCCTCCCTCCCGTTCAGCCGTTCCCCCTCCTCCCCCCTCCTCTCCCTCCCTCCCTCCAAGTCGTCATCGGCGGGGCCCGCCTGCCCAGCCTCTCGCTCCCGTTCAGTCCCCCTCCCTCCCCCCCCCCCCCGTTCAGCCCCCCTGCCTCCCACCCTGGTCAGCCCCCCTCCCTCCCCCCCGTTCAGCCTCCCTGCCTCCCACCCTGGTCAGCCCCCTCCCTCTGCCCCCTTCAGCCCATGTTCAGCCCCCCTCCCTCCCCCCCGTTCAGCCCCTCTCCTCTCCCCCCTTCCCTCCCTCCCCTCCCGCCTCCTTCCGCTCCCCCCTCTTCCCCTCCCCCTCCTCTCCCCTCTCTCCCTCCTCCTCTCCCCTCCCCTATCCTCTCCCCTCCCTACCCTATCCCCTCCCTCCCCTCCCCTCCCCGCTCCCCCTCCTCTCTCCCCTCTCTCCCCTCCCTCCCCCTCCTCTCCCCTCCCTCCCCTCTCCCCTCCATCCCCTCCCCCTCCTCTCTCCCTCTCTCCCTCCCCCGTTCCGCCCTCTCTCCCTCCCTCTCTTCCCCTCCCCTCCCTCCCCTCTCCTCCTCCTCTCCCCTCCCTCCCCTCTCACCCCCTCCTCTCTCCTCCCTCCCCCCTCTCTCCCTACCCCCTCCTCTCCCCCTCCCACTGCCCCCTTTCCCCCTCCCCCTCTCTCCCCCCACGCTCCCCCTCACCCCCCAACCCTCGCTATCAGAAACAGAGAGAGACACTGACAGAGAGAGACACTGACAAAGAGAGAGACACTGACAGAAGCTGAGTGAGAGACACTGACAGAGGCAGAGAGAGAGACTCTGACAGAGACAGAGAGAGGGAGAGACACTGTGGGGGGGCCCCATCCCAGCATGCTGTTGGAGGGCTCCCGGTGCTGCAGTCTGAGTTGAAACTTAATTTTTTAAATTATTGATTGATTTTTAAATTATTTTTTTAATATTTTATTTTTAAATGTTTTTTGATTGATTTATTGGTTGATTTATTGATTTATTTATCATTTATTATTGATGATAGCTCTTTATTTGTAAAAGTGAAGTGTTTAATGTTTGTAAACCCCCCTTCCCTCCCTCCATCTCTTGTTCCCTACGCCTGATTTATACATGTAGGCAAGGTTTTTCTGAGCGTACAAAAATCTACACTTACTCCATTCTAAGTTAGTTTGGAGTAGATTTTCGCTGCCTAAACTTGCAAAACAGGCGTAAGTTGCTGGACACGCCCCCTTTTGAAAAAAGAAATCTGATCTAAACTGGAACTATTTTAACTCACTAGAACTGGAGCAAACTAAATGCCGAGAATTGCAATTTCTAAGATACTCCATTCTAAACGAGTTGCTCCAAAAAAATAGGAGCAACTCAGGCCGAAACTTGAACCCTATATGGGTAACACCAAAGGGCAAAAAACATTAGTGGGAGTTGTGTACAGACCACCACACAGTAGTAAGAAGGTTGGGGATGGCATCAAACAGGAAATTAGGGACGCGTGCAATAAGAGTAACCTTAATCTGCATATTGATTGGGCTAACCAAACTGGTAGCAATACTATGGAGGAGGATTTCCTGGAGTGTATAAGGGGTGATTTTCTAGACCAATATGTCAAGGAACCAACTAGACAGCAGGCCATCCTAGACTGGGTCTTGTGTAACGAGAGAGGATTAATTAGCAATCTGGATGAGTGACCATAATATGGTAGAATTCTTCTGGAAAGTGACACAATTAATTCAGAGACGAGGGTCCTAAACTTAAAGAAAGGAAACTTCGAAGGTATGAGACGTGAATTGACTAGGATAGACTGGAGAACGATACTTAAAGGGTTGACAGTGGATAGGCAATGGCAGACATTTAAATACCACATGGATGAACTACAACAATTGTACATCCCTGTTTGGCGTAAGAATAAAAAAGGGAAGGTGACTCAACCGTGGCTAACAAGGGAAATTAGGGATAGTGTTAAATCCAAGGAAGAGGCATATAAATTGGCCAGAAAAAGCAGCAAACCTGAGGACTGGGAGAAATTTAGAATTCAGCAGAGGAGGACGAAGGGTTTAATTAGGAGGGTGAAAATAAAGTATGAGAGTAAGCTTGCAGGGAACATAAAAACTAACTGCAAAAGCTTCTATAGATATGTGAAGAGAAAAAGATTAGAGAAGACTAATATCGGTCCCTTGCAGTCAGAGTCAGGGCAATTCATAATGGGGAACAAGGAAATGGCAGACCAATTGAACAAATATTTTGGTTCTGTCTTCACTACGGAAGACACGAATAACCTCCCGAAAATATCAGGCGACTGAGGGTCTAGCGAGAAGGGGGAACTGAGGGAAATCCTTATTAGTCAGGAAATGGTGTTAGGGAAATTGATGGGATTGAAGGCCGATAAATTCCCAGGGCCCAAAGGTCTGTATCCCAGAGTACTTAAGGAAGTGGCCCTAGAAATAGTGGATGCATTGGTAGTCAAATTCCAACATTCTATAGACTCTGGTTCAGTTCCTATGGATTGGAGGGTAGCTAATGTAACCCCACTTTTTAAAAAAGGAGGGAGAGAGAAAACAGGGAATTATAGTCCAGTTAGCTTGACATCAGTAGTGGGGAAAATGTTGGAATCGATTATTAAAGATGTAATAGCAGCACATTTGGAAAGCAGTGACAGGATCGGTCCCAGTCAGCATGGTTTTATGAAAGGGAAATCTTCTAGAATATTTTGAGGATGTAACTAGTCGAGTGGATAAGGGAGAACCAGTGGCTGTGGTGTATTTGGAATTTCAAAAGACTTTTGACAAGGTCCCACATGAGCGATTAGTGTGCAAAATTAAGGCACATGGTATTGGGGGTAATGTATTGATGTGGATAGAGAACTGGTTGGCAGACAGGAAGCAAAGTTTGGGAATAAATGGATCCTTTTCAGAATGGCAGGCAGTGACTAATGGGGTACTGCAGGGTTCAGTGCTGGGACCCCAGCTATTTACAATATACATTAATGATTTAGACGAAGGAATTGAATGCAATATCTCCAATTTTGCAGATGACACTAAGCTGGGTGGCAGTGCGAGCTGCGAGCAGGATGCTAATAGGCTGCAGGGGGACTTGGACAAGTTAGATGAATGGGCAAATGCATGGCAGATGCAGTATAATGTGGATAAGTGTGAGGCTATCCACTTTGGTTGCAAAAACTGGAAGGCAGATTATTATCTGAATAGTGACAGATTATTAAAAGGGGAGGTGCAATGAGACCTGGGTGTCATGGTACATCAGTCATTGAAGGTAGGCATGTAGGTACAGGAGGCAGTAAAGAAGGCAAATGGCATGCTGGCCTTCATAGCGAGGGGATTTGAGTATAGGAACAGGGAGGTCTTACTGCAGTTGAAGAGGGTCTTGGTGAGACACACCTTGAGTATTGTGTGCAGTTTTGGTCTCCTAATCTGAGGAAGGACATTCTTGCTATAGAGGGAATGCAGCGAAAGTTCATCAGACTGATTCCCGGGATGGCAGATCTGACATATGAAGAAAGACTAGATCGACTAGGCTTATATTCACTGGAATTTAGATAAATGAGAGGGGATCTCATAGAAACATAACATTCTGACGGGATTGGACAGGTTAGATGCAGGAAGAATGTTCCTGATGTTGGGGAAGTCCAGAACCAGGGGTCATAGTATAAGGATAAGGGGTAAGCCATTTAGGACCGAGATGAGTAGAAACTTATTCACTCAGAGAATTGTGAACCTGTGGAATTCTCTACCACAGAAAGTTGTTGAGGCCAGTTCGTTAGATATATTCAAAAGGGAGTTGGATGTGGCCCTTACAGCTATAGGTTCAAGGGGTGTGGAGAGAAAGCAGGAATGGGGTACTGAAGTTGCATGATCAATCATGATCATATTGAATGGTGGTGCAGTCTTGAAGGGCTGAATGGCCTATTGCTGTACCTACTTTCTATGTTTCGATGTTTCTATGATCCATTATCGCTCACAACGATGTCAGGCAGACCATGCATAGCAAAGGCTCTCAATGGTAGCTGTGGATGTGCTGGATGACATGATTGTACACTCTATCCACTTGGAATAAGCATCCACCACAACTAAGAACATCTTTCCCAGGAAGGGATCTGCAAAGTCGATGTGGATTCTGGTTTATGGATTCTGTACCATGATTTAGATGGCCACGACCACAGACTCAGCGGCGATTCCGCTGGTGCTTTACTAAGCTGCATGCAAGTGTTGCACTGATGCACATATGATTCCAAATCAGAGTCAATTCTAGGCCACCATACATGAGATCTGGCTTTCATCATGACAATACCGGTCATGCACAAATTTCTCTGCCTTTCTTGGGCATAACAACTGGATTACCCCACAGTATACAATCTGATTGAATGGATAGTTCGTCTTTGCGACGGTTGTAACATTTGGTCACCTCACACATTTGCTTGGGTATGGCAGACCAATCCCCACTAAGGTTAAAACGTTTCACAATCGATAATATCGGGTCTTCACTGATCCAGGTCTTAACTTGTTGAGCCGTGACAGGCGTTCCTTCACTTTCAAAAGCATCCATAACTAACAATAGGTCCGCCGGTTGTGGCATTTACACCTCCGGTGTGGGCAATGGCAGATGGCTCAATACATTGGCACAATTCTCAGTGCCAGGTCCATGGCGAATGACATAATCATAGGCAGATAATATCAGCGCTCACCTCTGGATGTGGGACGATGCATTGGTATTGATACCTTTGATTTCTGAAAACAATGAAATGAGTGGCTTGTGATCTGTTTCCCGTTCAAACCGAAGACCAAACAGGGACTGATGCATCTTTTTAACCCCATACACACAGGCTAGTGCTTCTTTCTCTCCCACGCTCTAGGCTCGTTGCACCTTTGCCTAACTTTTTGAAGCATTTGCAACAGGTTGTAATTTGCCCGACTCATTAGCTTTTTGGAGCACGCAACCAACTCCATATAATGAAGCATCACAAGCCAATACTAGACGCTTACATGGATCGTAATGTACCAGCAGCTTGTTAGAGCAAAGCAGATTAGTAGCTTTCTCAAAAGCTCTATCTTGAGACGCACCCCAAATCCAGTTGTCGCCTTTTCTTAACAGCATGTGCAGTGGCTCTAATAAGGTGCTCAATCTCGGTAAGAAATTACCGAAGTAGTTGAGTAGATCAAGGAACGAATGCAGCTCCATCACATTCTGAGGCTTGGGTGCATTTTTGATGGCCTTGGTTTTCAAGTCCATAGACCTGATACCATCAGCAGTAATTTTCCTCCCCAGGAATTCAACTTCCCATGCCATGAAAATGCACTTCAAGCGTTTCAGTCTGAGTCCTACTTTGTCCAGATGATGTAGAACCTCTTCCAGGTTGTTCAGGTGTTCGGCGGAGTCACGACCTGTGACCAGTATGTCATCTTGGAACACAACGGTTCTGGGGACGGACTTCAGTAGACTCTCCATGTTCCTCTGAAATATGGCTGCAGCCGAGCGAATTCCAAAAGGCCACCTGTTGTGGATAAACAGTCATTTATGAGTGTTGATGCATGTAAGTTTCTTTGATGTCGCGACCAGCTCCTGTGTCATGCAGGCCGACGTCAGATCAAGTTTTGTGAACGACTTCCCCCCGGCTAGCGTTGCAAACAGGTCATCAACTTTCGGTAACGGGTATTGATCCTGTTTCAAAATCCGGTTGATCATAACCTTGGAGTCTCCACAAATCCTGGCAATGCCATCACTTTTCAACATGGGAACAATGGGGCTGGTCCATTCGTTAAATTCTACTGGTGATATGACCCCTTCACGCTGGAGTCTGTCCAGTTTGATTTCGACCTTCTTCCTCATCATGTACGGAACTACTTGAACTTTATGATGGATGGGTCTTGCATCTGAGTCCACGTGGATCTGCACCTTGGCTCCCGTGAAATTGCCAATGCCTGGTTCAAACAGCGAGGGTAACTTGCTCACAAATTGAGCACATGGAGTATCCTCCTCCAATGACAATGCTTTGATCTCGTTCCAGTTCCATTTGATTTTTTCTAACCAGTTCCTGCCGAACAGCGTTGGACCATTGCCTGGAACAATCCATAAAGCTAAATCGTGAACCATCATTCGACACCTTGATTACTGCACTGCCAATCACGGTTATGATTTTTTTAGTGTACGTACGCAACTTGGCATTGACTGGACTCAGCTTAAGCCTCACAGCCTTAATATCCCTGTTGAATGTCCTCTGGCTCATTATTGATTGACTCGCACCCGTGTCCAATTCCATCGATACCGGCACACCACTAAGTTTTACATTAATCATTATCGGTTGGCGCTTTGTTAGGAACAAATACAGTCCATACACTTCCTCCTCTGGGATCTCGGATTGCATATCCGGATCCGCGCTGGACTGGTTATCATCCTCCACGTGGTGTGTCGCAGCACGCTTGCACAGGTGCGGACACATGCGCTGGAGATGCCCCACTCTCGAACAGCCTTTACAAATATACTGTTTAAACCAACACTGATGATGCCGATGATTGCCCCCACAATGCCAACATGGTGATATTGGATTCATTCCCATTGGCGGCGTTTGAGCAGCCACAGATTTCACATACGCAGTCGGGTAGGCCCTGCCATATGCAGCTCGGCTAAACGATGATACTATCTTGTTTACAGTACTTCCCGAGTTCCGATTTTTCAATGATATCTGTTTTAAGCTTTTGTCCGTCGTCATGCATGATTGGGCAATCGTGATGGCCTTGCTCAAATCCAACGTCTCAGCTGCCAGTCGCTTATGCAGGATCACCTCGTGGTTGATGCCGATTACAAAGACGTCCCGCAGCATGTCTGCCAACGCAGTTTCGAACTTACACGGTCCAGCTGGACATCTTAGGTTGGCAACGAATTCCGATACATCCTGGCCCTCCAGAACAAACATGTATATAGAATCGATATCTTGAGATGATGATGCCTTCATCTGGTTTGAGATGGTCACGTACCAGAGCACACAATGTTTCATAGTCCTTGTCCGTTGGACGTAAGGGCGAGAGGAGATTCTTTACGACTCCATAGATTTTCGGACCACAAACCGTGAGGAGGACCGCGTGACGCTGAACTGCGTCTGCCTCTTTCTCCATTTTGTTGGCTACGAAGTACTGACTCAAGCCGGCTACAAACTCTGCCCAATCTTCTCCCTCCACGAATCACTCCAGAATTTCAATTGTGCTCATTTTTGCATGCAAAGGTTCTTGTTACTTCTTTGCCAAATGTTGTGTATGCAATAACTCAATAGACTGAATACGGTAAACTACGAACAGGTACAAACCTGGCTCTACTTTATTCGGGCCCAAAGTGATTACATTACAAGATGGCTGGCCTTTTATACCTGGGCCGCACACACGTGCGCACAGCCCAATGACCTCTGACAGTGGCGCCACCTGGTGGCTAGTAACCCCAAGCATACAAAAATGACACTATTTGATACCCTCCCTTATTTCCTTCGTTAGCCACCGATGACGATCCTTTCTCTTACAGTTTTTCCTTCTCATTGGGATATATTTATGTTGAGAGTTATGGAATATCTCCTTAAATGTCTGCCACTGCTCATCAACCATTCCATACCTATATCTATTTTCCCAATCCACTTTAGCCAACTCTGCCCTCATACTTTTGTGGTCTCCTTTATTTAAGCTTAGGACCCTGGTTTGAGAACCAACTTTCTCAGCCTCCAACTGAATTTGAAATTCAACCATGTTATGGTCACTCATTCCTTGATGATCCTTTACTACGAGATCATTTATTAATCCTGTCTCATTATACAATACCAGATTTAATATAGCCTGCTCCCTGGTTGGTTCCCCAATGTACTGTTCAAGGAAACTGATAATGTCCTTACTATACAGTATAAATGCACACGAGGCCCATACTTGAGAGAAGGTCACTCTGTGACCAGTTACCTTTATGACCAAGACCTCAAGTGATGAAGGTGGGTGGAGCTTCCCCTTTTATACCTGAAAGTCCAGGTTAGGAGTGGCTCCCACGAGTTCGCCCCCTTGTGGTCAATGTTCTCAAGATATACAACTTCGGTCAGCTTACAATGGGTTACAATGATAGTTGAATACATGATATCACCTCCCCCTCAAAGTCTTATTGGGATCACAGGTTAAGTCTCTCTGGTGGTTTACGCTCTCTTGTAGAGCGCCTGAGTTGGGGCTCCAGTTGTTGGGCGCTGGCCTGAGTGTCTGCTGTTTGCGGTGCCTCAGGCCTGTCCGGACTGCCCACAGTGACTGGGCTCTCCTCCACCTGGTTCCGGTATTCGGTCACCTGTGGTGGAGTAAATTCTACATCGTGTTCTTCCTCTGCTTCTTCTCTGGGGTTGCTGAACCTCCTTTTAGTTTGATCCACGTGTTTGCGGCAGATTTGTCCATTGGTAAGCTTAACTACCAAAACCCTATTCCCCTCTTTGGCAATCACAGTGCCTGCAAGCCATTTGGACCCTGCAGCATAATTAAGGACAAAAACAGGGTCATTGACATCAATACATTGTGCCCTCGCATTCCTGTCATGGTAGTCACATTGTGACTGATGCCTGCTCTCAACAATTTCTTTCATAGTAGGGTGTATAAGGGATAACCTGATTTTGAGCGTCCTTTTCATTAGCAGCTCTGCTGGTGGAACCCCTGTGAGTGAGTGTGGTCGGGATCTATTGGCTAACAGGAGGCGTGATAAGCAGCTTTGTAGGGAACCCCCTTGGATTCTGAGCATCCCCTGTTTGATTATCTGCACTGCTCATTCCGCCTGGCCATTTGAGGCCGGCTTGAACGGTGCCGTACTGACATGGTTGATTCCATTGCCTGCCATGAAGTCCTGGAATTCAGTATTTGTGAAACACAGGCCATTGTCGCTGACCAAGATATCCGGTAGACCATGGGCGGCGAACATTGCCCGTAGGCTTTCTACCGTGGCAGAGGATGTGCTTGAATTTAAAATGGCACACTCAATCCATTTGGAGTAGGCGTCTACTGCAACCAAAAACATTTTTCCCATGAAAGGACCTGCTTAGTCCACATGGATGCGTGACCATGGCTTAGTGGGCCAGGACCAAGGGCTAAGGGGAGCTTCTCTGGGTGCGTTGCCCAGCTGAGCACATGTGTTGCACCTGCGAACACAAAGTTTCAGGTCTGCATCTATCCCTGGCCACCAAATGTGTGACCTGGCAATTGCTTTCATCATGACAATGCCCAGGTGTTAATTGAGAAGTTCTCTGATAAACACCTCTCTGCCCCTCTGGGGCATGACTACTCAGTTTCCCCACATTAGACAATCGGCCTGAATCGAGAGTTCATCCTTGCGCCTGTGAAACGGTTTAAATTCCTCAGGGCATGCCCTGTACGTGGCTGCCCAGTCCCCATTCAGGACACATTTCTTGACTAAAGACAGTAGCGGGTCTCTATTTGTCCAGACTTTAATCTGACGGGCTGTCACAGGTGAGCCTTTGCTTTCAAAAACTTCAACAGCCATGACCATCTCAGCATCATGCTCAGTTGCCTCCTCAGTGGTGGCTAGTGGGAACCTGCTGAGTGCATCGGCGCAGTTTTCGGTGCCCGGTCTGTGCCGAATTGTGTAGTCATAGGCGGCTAATGTAAATGCCCACCTCTGTATGCGGGCCGATGCATTTGCATTTATGGCCTTGTTGTCGGCCAAAAGGGACGTTAGGGGTTTGTGATCTGTCTCCAGCTCAAATTTCCTGCCAAACAGGTACTGGTGCATTTTTTTTACTGCATATACACATGCTAGCGCTTCCTTTTCTACCATCCCATAGCCCCTTTCTGCCTGGGACAGACTTCTGGAGGCATAAGCTACCGGCTGTAACTGACCATTGGCATTCACATGCTGCAACACACACCCGACCCCATAGGACACCGCATTGCACGTTAGAACAAGTTTCTTACACGGGTCATATAACGTTAACAGTTTGTTGGAGCATAACAAGTTGCGTGCTCCATCAAAAGCCCTTTCCTGGCTGTCCCCCAGGACCCAATCACGACCTTTGCATAAGAGCACGTGTAGCGGCTCTAATAGCATGCTCAATTTGGGAAGAATGTTACCAAAATAGTTCAGGAGCTCCAGGAACGAACGCAGCTCCGTCGTGTTACGGGGTCTGGTGCTCTCTGGATCGCTTCCGTTTTGGACGCAGTGGGTCTGATCCCATCTGCTGTTCCCCAGGAATTCTACCTCTGGAGCTAAGAAGACGCACTTCGCCTTTTTCAGTCTCAGCGCTACCCGGTCCATTCTGCGTAGCACCTCCTCCAGGTTGTGGAGGTGTTCTTCAGTATCGCGACCCGTGATGAGGATGTCGTCTTGAAAAACCACCGTCCTTGGAATCGACTTGAGGAGGCTTTCCATATTTCACTGAAAGATCGCGGTGGCCGAACGAATCCCGAACGGACATCTGTTATACTCAAACAACCCCTTGTGTGTCGTGATCGTGGTCAGCTTCTTCGACTTACTCGCCAGCTCCTGGGTCATGTAAGCTGAGGTCAGGTCCAATTTTGAAAAATGTTTGCCACCGGATAGTGTCGCAAAGAGGTCCTCTGCTCTCGGTAGCGGGTACTGGTCTTGGAGTGACACCCGATTGATGGTGGCCTTGTAATCGCCACATAGCCTGACCGACCCATCCGCCTTGAGCACCTGCATGATCGGGCTCGCCCAGTCTCGGAATTCGCATTAGCAGGCGGTCCAATTCGCATTCTATCTTTTCCCGCATCACGTACGGCACCGCTCTGGCCTTGTGGTGTACTGGCCTGGCGTCCGGGTTTATGTGAATCACTTACCTAGGCCCCCATGAAAGTGCTGATGCCGGGTTGAAATAATGAGTCAAATTTGTCCAGGACCTGTGAGCATGATACTCGCTCCACAGAAGAAATTGCATTGACATCGCCCCATTTCCAGTTCATGACAGCAAGCCAACTCCTCCCCAGTAGTGCGGGACCGTCCCCCGGGACAATCCAGAGTGGCAACCTGTTCCCCGAATCTTTGTGAGTCACGACTACCGTGGTGCTGCCTAGCACCGGAATGATCTCCTTTGTAGCTGTGCGTCAATCGGCAATAATTTTGGCCTCCTGGCCTTGGACACCCACAACCTTTGAACTGTTTGATACTCATCAGGGAATGGCTGGCCCCCGTGTCTAGCTCCATTGAAACTGGGATGACATTGAGGAGCATTTTCATCATTATCGGTGGCGTTCTGGTATTTGAACTGTATATGTGCTCCATATGAACTCACTGAACTTCAGCTTCCAGCGATTTCCCCCAGTATTCATTTGGCTTCGTAGGGCTTACATCGGGCCCATCCTCCTCCTACATCAACCTGGCTGCAGGCTTCCTGCACACGCGCCAAGTGACCACTGACGTTGCAGTTTCTGCAGGTATATTGCTGATACCTGCAAGCTCTGGCTGGGTGTTTGCCTCCACACCTCCAGCATGAGCTGGAGGCCCCGTTGTTGGAAACAAAAGGTACATTACCAGTCGATCGTCTCTGACTGTCTCTGTAACTATCCTTAAGCGCACCATTAACAGGTGTTGATGGCCCCATTACTGGCCGCATTGTCCATTGCGATGGCATGAATCGCCGTTCAGTTAGTCATTGTCTCTGTTGAATTCCCCCTTTGGATTCGACTACATGCTGGTGCATGTCCGATTGCTCTTGTCTGCCTAGAGAACTGTGTGTCGCGTTAACAATATTGACTCCCTGGTCGTTTGCCGTATTTGAGCCAAGAATTTTATCATACATCATGGATCAGGGATAGTATTAAAGCCAAGGAAGTGGCATACAAATTGGCCAGAAATAGCAGCGAACCTGGGGACTGGGAGAAATTTAGAACTCAGCAGAGGAGGACAAAGGGTTTGATTAGGGTAGGGAAAATGGAGTACGAGAAGAAGCTTGCAGGGAACATTAAGGCGGATAGCAAAAGTTTCTATAGGTATGTAAAGAGAAAAAGGTTAGTAAAGACAAACGTAGGTCCCCTGCAGTCAGAATCAGGGAAAGTCATAACGGGGAACAAAGAAATGGCAGACCAATTGAACAAGTACTTTGGTTCGGTATTCACTAAGGAGGACACAAACAACCTTCCGGATATAAAAGGGGTCAGAGGGTCTAGTAAGGAGGGGGAACTGAGGGAAATCTTTATTAGTCGGGAAATTGTGTTGGGGAAATTGATGGGATTGAAGGCCGATAAATCCCCAGGGCCTGATGGACTGCATCCCAGAGTACTTAAGGAGGTGGCCTTGGAAATAGCAGATGCATTGACAGTCATTTTCCAACATTCCATTGACTCTGGATCAGTTCCTATCGAGTGGAGGGTAGCCAATGTAACCCCACTTTTTAAAAAAGGAGGGAGAGAGAAAACAGGGAATTATAGACCGGTCAGCCTGACCTCAGTAGTGGGTAAAATGATGGAATCAATTATTAAGGATGTCATAGCAGCGCATTTGGAAAATGGTGACATGATAGGTCCAAGTCAGCATGGATTTGTGAAAGGGAAATCATGCTTGACAAATCTTCTGGAATTTTTTGAGGATGTTTCCAGTAAAGTGGACAAAGGACAACCAGTTGATGTGGTATATTTGGACTTTCAGAAGGCTTTCGACAAGGTCCCACACAAGAGATTAATGTGCAAAGTTAAAGCACATGGGATTGGGGGTAGTGTGCTGACGTGGATTGAGAACTGGTTGTCAGACAGGAAGCAAAGAGTAGGAGTAAACGAGTACTTTTCAGAATGGCAGGCAGTGACTAGTGGGGTGCCGCAAGGTTCTGTGCTGGGGCCCCAGCTGTTTACATTGTACATTAATGATTTAGACGAGGGGATTAAATGCAGTATCTCCAAATTTGCGGATGACACTAAGTTGGGTGGCAGTGTGAGCTGCGAGGAGGATGCTATTGGGCTGCAGAGTGACTTGGATAGGTTAGGTGAGTGGGCAAATGCATGGCAGATGAAGTATAATGTGGATAAATGTGAGGTTATCCACTTTGGTGGTAAAAACAGAGAGACAGACTATTATCTGAATGGTGACAGATTAGGAAAAGGGAAGGTACAACGAGACCTGGGTGTCATGGTACATCAGTCATTGAAGGTTGGCATGCAGGTACAGCAGGCGGTTAAAAAAGCAAATGGCATGTTGGCCTTCATAGCGAGGGGATTTGAGTACAGGGGCAGGGAGGTGCTGCTACAGTTGTACAGGGCCTTGGTGAGGCCACAACTGGAGTATTGTGTACAGTTTTGGTCTCCTAACTTGAGCAAGGACATTCTTGCTATTGAGGGACTGCAGCGAAGATTCACCAGACTGATTCCCGGGATGGTGGGACTGACCTATCAAGAAAGACTGGATCAACTGGGCTTGTATTCGCTGGAGTTCAGAAGAATGAGAGGAGACCTCATGGAAACGTTTAAAATTCTGACGGGTTTAGACAGGTTAGATGCAGGAAGAATGTTCTCAATGTTGGGGAAGTCCAGAACCAGGGGTCACAGTCTGAGGATAAGGGGTAAGCCATTTAGGACCGAGATGAGGAGAAACTTCTTCACCCAGAGAGTGGTGAACCTGTGGAATTCTCTACCACAGAAAGTAGTTGAGGCCAATTCACTAAATATATTCAAAAGGGAGTTAGATGAAGTCCTTAATACTCGGGGGATCAAGGGTTATGGCGAGAAAGCAGGAAGGGGATACTGAAGTTTCATGTTCAGCCATGAACTCATTGAATGGCGGTGCAGGCTAGAAGGGCTGAATGGCCTGCTCCTGCACCTATTTTCTATGTTTCTATGTTTCTATTCTAGTCTCTTCCTCCCCTGAGATAAATGTCTGGGCTATCAGAGCCGCTGCTTCCAAGGTCAAGTCTTTGGTCTCAATCAGTTTCCTGAAAACCCCAGCGTGCTCGATGCCCTCAATAAAAAAGTCTCGCAGCATCTCTGCTCTGCATGCATCTGTGAACTTACATAGGCTCGCCAGTCGCCGGAGATCTGCCTCGAAGTCAGGAACGCTTTGCCCTTCTCGCCGACGGCGCGTGTAAAACCGATGTCTTGCCATGTGCATGCTGCTCGCTAGTTTAAGGTGTTCCCCGATCAACTTACTGAGCTCTTCGAATGTCTTGTCCGCCGGCTTCTCTGGCGCTAGACGGTCCTTCATCAGGGAGTACGTTCTAGATCCACAAACCGTCAGGAGATGAGCCCTGCGTTTGTCGGCCGAATCCTGTTCCAACCATTCCTTAGTGACAAATCTTTGCTGTAGTCTCTCAATAAAGTCGTTCCAATCATCACCAACACAGTACCTCTCTTCTGTGCTGCTAGTGGCCATGCTCGCGTGGTTTAAATCCCAGTTTCTCATCGCCAATGGTATGTCCTTACTATACAGTATAAATGCACACGAGGCCCATACTTGAGAGAAGGTCACTCTGTGACCAGTTACCTTTATTACCAAGATCTCAAGTGATGAAGGTGGGTGGAGCTTCCCCTTTTATACCTGAAAGTCCAGGTTAGGAATGTCTCCCACAAGTTCACCCCCTTGTGGTCAATGTTCTCAAGGTGTACAACTTAGATCAGCTTATGCATGGGTTACAATGATAGTTGAATACATGACAGAAACTATCTCGGATGCACTCTATGAATTCTTCCTCAAGGCTGCCCTGGCCAATTTGCTTTGTCCAATCAATATGAAGGTTAAAATCGTCCATGATTATTGCTGTTCCTTTATTACAAGCCTCCATTATTTCTTGATTTATCATTTTGGACTACGAGATCAGTTAACCGGCAAAAGTATCAGCGAGTATATTGTAGCATTAAAAAAGCTATTTATTCACTGTCATTGCAGAAACTTTCAGGACCGAGCATTTAATGACGTTTTGTTTGTGGGATGGAAAATAAAACGATCAGAAGAAAGTTGCTGACAACTTCGAACTTGACTTTTGATTTAGCTTGTCAGACAGCTATGTCAATGGATATGGTCCACCAATATTCCCGAGAATTTCGAACCATTTCGAGTGGTCAGGCAACCAAGGTGAAATGTCTGCAGGTTAACATTAAAAGGCAGTTGGGCTCCAAGGCTTCAGCAACTGGCCAAGGTAACAACACAGCGTTGAAGTCATGCTATTGGTGTATGGGACAACACATTGCTCAAAGTTGTCCATATATGAAGGCAGAGTGTTTCGTCTGCATGAAAACTGGGCATCCTGTGAAGGCATGCGACTGAAGAGTAAACCAACTTTCAAGGCTGTAAGTAGAAATCCCCAGAGAGTACATAGCATTGAAGAAAAGCAACAGGATGAAGAGATACATGTCATCAGGAGTACGAGGGTATGTAACAGCAATTCGAAAAGCATCATCATCCAAGTAGCTGTTGCAGGAACCAAGATACCCATAGAAATCGACACTGGTGCATCCGTGAGCGTAGTACCGGAATCGCTATATCTTGATAAATTGCATGTTTTCCCATTAGAGAAATCCAGGATAGAGCTTCGAGGCTACTCGGGAGAGAACATTCCTGTGGTAGGTTGTATCATCGTACTGGTAAAATACAAGGATCAATTTCAGAGCTTGCCTTTCTTAGTAGTGGCAGGAGACAAGCCTGCCTTACTAGGAAAAAATTGGTTCGGATCACTGAAGCTGGATTGGAGTGAGATTTTTTGTGTTGAAATGAGATTTGCATCGAAGGATGATGTCATCAAGAAGTATCCGAAGGTGTTCTGCGAAACAGGCAGTCCAAACCAAGGCTTCAAGGCGAGTGTCAGGGTACAGAAGCTAGACCAGTTTACTGCCAGCCATGTCCCAGACCATATGCACTCAAGGAGAAAGTTGAGCAAGAACTCAAAAAGACGAGAGACTGAGAACATTATCTTTAAGATAGATCTATGTAACTGGGCTACACCCATTGTTGTTATACTTTAGTCCAATGATAAGGTAAGGTTTATGGTGATGTGAGACCCACAGGGCAGGGGAAGGCCAGCTCAAAGAACAAGGTGGTCGAAACCAGAAGATGTACACCACCTTCATGAAGTTGGCTTCGCCATCAAGAATGAGCTGGTGGGCCGTCTCGGAAACTCCCCCAGTGGGATGTTTTATGACTCATGACTCTCCGACTCACCCTAGCCCTGAAGCAGTGCGCCACAGTCATCACCGCGTATGCCCCAACACTTGATTCAACAGATGAGACCAAAGAGGAATTCTACTCCAACCTTAAACATTCCCTATCCCAAGTCTCTACGGATGATAAGCTGATCCTCCTTGGCGACTTCAATGTCAGAGTTGGTAAGGACACAGACCTCTGGAGAGGCGTGATCGACAGAGAGGATTAGGGAAAACCGACTCCAGTGGTACCCTGCTGCTGACACATTGCTTGGAAGATGATTTTGTCATCACCAACACCTTGTTCCGTCAGAGGGACAAATACAAAGCATCATGGCAACAACCTCACTCCAAGCACTGGCATCTTCTCGACTATGTCATCGTCCGAGTGAGGGACCGCAAGGACATGCGCATTACCTGCACCATGACAGGAGCCGACGACTGCTGGATGGACCACTGCCTAATCCGCTCTATCATTAACATCAAAACAGCGATGGCAACAGAAACATCACTGCTGGGACACTCAAAGACTCAGTTAAGAAAGCCCTATACAGCCAGCGCCTCACTGCCAATCTAGCGAGCCTCGATGATCCCTAGACGCAAAGTGCCCACAGCGCCTGGTCTGTCCTCAAGGCCTCCATAATCTGCTCCTGCAAAGAGACGCTCCGTCACTCAACCAGAAAACACGAAGACTGGTTGGACAAGAATGTGAATGACCAGGAGATCCAGGAGCTAATAAGCCGCAAGCACAAGGCATTTCTGAACCTAAAGCAGCAACCTAATTCGGGAGCAGCAAAGCAGCTCTACAGGCGGCTGAAGTCCGAGGTCCAACAAAACCCCGCGACCTATAGCATAGTTGGTGGGTGGAGAAAGCACAGGAGATCTAGCAGTTGGCCGACAACCACGACGTGCGAGGTTCCTTCAGCGCAGTCAAGTCCACCTACGGCCCAAGCACCCAAGGCCTCACCCCACTGCTGGCCAAGAACGGAGAGTCACACATTAAGGATGCTCAGGCAGTCAAGGCCCACTGGAAGGAGCACTTCAAAGATCTCCTTAACTGAGACTTTGCCTTCGACACGAGTGTCCTCGACTCCATCCCGCAGCATGCTACCCACCATCAGTTCAGCAAAACCCCAGCCCTGCACGAGGTAGAAAAGGCCATCCATCAGCTCAAGAACAACAAGGCATCAGGAGCAGATGGTATCCCTGGCGAGGCACTAAAGTATTGTGGAGAAGCACTATTGGCACAATTCACCGCTTCTCTCTTATCTGGAAGGAAGAGAGCATGCCAGGAGACCTCAGAGATGCCGTAATCGTGACCATCTTCAAAAAAGGGGCATCCGACTGCGATAACTACAGAATAATCTCCTTGTTGTTGGCCACTGGGAAAGTCACTGCAAGGATTCTCTTCAATTGTCTTCTCCCCGTGGCTGAAGAGCTCCTCCCAGAGTCACAATGCAGATTCTGTCCACTAAGGGGTACAATGGACATGATTTTCACCACGCAACAACTACAAGAAAAATGCAGGGAACAGCATCAACCCTTATACATGGCCTTCTTTGGCCTCACAAAGGCCTTTGACACTGCCAAACATGAGGGACTATGGAGCACCTCCTCCATTTCGGCTGCCCCCAAAGGTTTGTCACCATCATCTGCCTGCTCCATGTTGACATGCAAGCTGTGATCCTGACCAACGGACCCATCACAGACCCAATCCATGTCCGTACCGGGGTCAAGCAGGGCTACGTCATCGCACCAATGCTTTTCTCATCTTCCTTCCTGCAATTCTCCATCTCACTCTCAACAAGCTCCCCGCTGGAGTGGAACTAAATTATAGAACTAATGGTAACCTGTTCAACCTTCTCCGCCTCCAGGCTAGATCCAAGGTTGTCCCAACCTCTGTCATTGAACCACAGTATGCAGATGACGCTTATTTCTGCTCACACTCAGAGGCCGAACTCCAAGCCATTGTCAACACCTTCACCGAGGCATACAAAAGCATGGGCCTTACACGAAACATGGACTACGTGGACCATTTTCCATACCTCGGGAGCCGACTATCAGCAAGAACAGATATAGATGACGAGATCCAACACCGCCTCCAGTGATCAGGTAGAGAGCAGGTGGCAGCAACAAAATGTAAATGATGGTCGCGCCACTGTGTCACAGGAAATTGATCTGAATGACCCTGTGTATGTGCTAAACTATGGACATGGTCCCAAGTGGATCGCGGGCACGGTGATAGCTAAAGAAGGGAGTAGGGTGTTTGTCGTCAAACTAGACAATGGACAAATTTGCAGAAAGTACCTGGACCAAATGAGGCTGTGGTTCATAGGCTGTGCTGAACAACCCACAGCAGACACCAACTTTTTTGAGCCCACAACATACATCCAAAGGATCAACGACACCACGCTGGACCAGGAAATCGAACCCATCACGCCCAACAGCCCAGCAAGGCCAGGCTCGCCCAGCAGCCCTGCAGGGCCAACAACACGCCAGCCCAGCGAAGGCACAGCCAACACACCAGAACAGACATTTGTACCGAGGCGGTCCACCAGGGAAAGAAAGACTCCCGACCGCCTCACCTTGTAAATAGTTTTCACTTTGACTTTGGCGAGGAGTGATGTTGTGTATCTGTAAAACATGCACTCCCATGTTCCGCCACCAGGGAGCTCATCCCCTGAAGTCCCAAGGGATCCCAGCATCCCTTGGGAGCACTGTATATAAGCCGGCCCCTAAGACCTGTTCCTCACTCTGGAATGTCTTAATAAAGACTGAGGTCACTGTTACTTTAACCTCCCTGTGTGCAGTCTGATCTGTGTCAGGAACACAACATTTACAAATATACTGTTTAAACTGACGCTGATGAGGCCAATATTTGCCCCCACAACGCCAACACAGTGAAATCAGATTCATTCCCGTTGGCGAATTTTGGGCAGCCACAGGTTTTGCATTCGCAGCTCTCCCAAATGACGATACAATCTTGTTTACAGTACTTGCCGAGTTCCGATTTTTTAATGATATCTGCTTTAAGTTTTTGTCCGTCGTCATGCATGCCTGGGCAGTCATGATGGCCTTGCTCAAATTCAGCGTCTCCACCACCAGTAGCTTACGTGGGATCACCTCGTGGTTATTGCCGATTACAAAGAAGTCTCCCAACGCGTTTTCGAACTTACACGGTCCAGCTAGTCATCTTAGGTCGGCAACAAATTCCGATACATCCTGGCCCTCAGAACGAACGTGCTTATAGAATCGATATTGTGAGATGATGATGCTTTTTTCTGGTTTGAGATGGTCACGTACCAGAGCACACAATTCCTTATAGTCCTTGTCCGTTGGACTTGCAAGTGAGAGAAGATTCTTTATGAGTCCATAGATTTTCAGACCGCAAACAGTGAGGAAGACCGCCCTGCGCCTAACTGCGTCAGTGGGTTGCTCCATTTTGTTGCCAATGAAGTTGGTCCAGGCGAGCTACAAAATCTGTCCAGTCCTCTCCCTCCACAAATCTCTCCAGAATTCCAATTGTGCTCATTTTTGCATGTAAGTTACCTCGTCGCCAAATGTTATGTATATAATAACTCGATAGACTTGAATACTGTAAACTAACACAGGTACGAGCCTGGCTCTGCTTTATTCAGGCCCAAAGTGAATACATTACATGATGGCTTGCCTTTTATACCTGGGCCGCGCACACGTGCGTACAGCCCAATGACCTCTGACAGTCGCGCCATCTGGTGGCTAGTAACCCCAAGCATACCTACATGACAGTAACGAAACTCGAGGTCCTCAGCGCCCTCCTGGATGTTGTTCCTCCATTATGGGTGGCCTTGGACCAGGGATTCCCAGGTGCTGGTGGGGATGTTGCACTTTATCAAGGAGGCTTTGAATTTGTCCTGGAAGCATTTCCTCTGCCCACCTGGGGCTCACTTGCCATGCAGGAGTTCCAAGTAGTGCGCTTGCTTAGGGAGTCTTGTGTCAGGCATGCAGACGATGTGGCCCGCCCAACGGAGCTGGCGAAGCATGGTCAAAGCTTCGATGCTGGGTGTATTGGCCTGAGCAAGAACACTGACCTTGGTGCGTCTATCCTCCCGGTGGATTTGCAGGATCTTGCGGAGGCAGAGTTGGTGGTACTTCTCCAGTGCTTTGAAATGTCTGCTGTATATGGTCCACATCTCTGAGCCATAGAGGAGGGCGGTTATCATTACTGCCCTGTCGACCATAAGCTTGATGCCGGATTTGGGGTCCTGGTCTTCAAACACTCTCTTCCTCAGGTTGGGGTGAACAAGCAAGAGTCTGGTTTTAAGTGTCCTTTTTATGAGTAGCTCAGCCGGGGGCACCCCTGTGAGCGAGTGGGGTCTCATGCGGTAGCTGAGCAGTACTCGGGACAGGCGGGATTGGAGTGAGCCTTCTGTGACTCGTTTAAGGCTCTGTTTGATTGTTTGTACTGCCCACTCTGCCGGCCCATTGGACATTGGTTTAAACGGGGCCGAGGTGACATGTTTGATCCCATTGCGGGTCATGAATTCTTTAAATTCGGCACTGGTGAGACATGGCCCGTTGTCACTGACCAGTATGTCAGGCAGGCCGTGGGTGGCAAACATGGCCCTCAGGCTTTCAATGGTGGTGGTGGCGGTGCTTCCCGACATTATTTCACATTCAATCCATTTTGAAAAAGCATCCACCACCACAAGGAACATTTTACCGAGAAACGGGCCCGCATAGTCGACATGGATCCTCCACCATGGTCTGGAGGGCCAGGACCACAAACTTAGTGGTGCCTCTCTGGGGCACGTTGCTCAACTGAACACATGCTGCATTGCCGTACACAGGACTCTAAGTCAGAGTCAATACCGGGCCACCACACGTGGGATCTGGCTATCGCTTTCATCATTACTATACCCGGGTGTGTGCTGTGGAGATCCGAGATGAACGTCTCCCTGCCCTTTTTGGGTAGCACTACGTGGTTACCCCACAACAGGCAGTCTGCCTGAATGGACAGCTCATCCTTTCGCCGCTGGAATGGCTTGATTAGCTCTTGCATTTCAATGGGAATGCTGGCCCAGCTCCCATGCAGTACACAGTTTTTTTACAAGGGACAGCAGAGGATCTTGGCTGGTCCAAGTCCTAATCTGGCGGGCCGTGACAGGTGATTTATCATTTTCAAATGCTTCCATGACCATCAACAAGTTTGCGGGCTGCGCCATTTCCACCTCCGTGGTGGGCATCCACGCACAGTTCTCGGTGCCTGGCCTGTGGTGGATCGTATAGTTATACGCTGACAGCGCGAGTGCCCACCTTTGTATGTGGGCTGAGGCATTCGTATTTATCCCCTTGTTTTCAGCAAACAGGGATATGAGAGGCTTGTGATCGGTTTCCAGCTTAAATTTGAGGCCAAACAGGTACTGATGCATTTTCTTTACTCTGAACACACATGCTAATGCCTCTTTCTCAATCATGCTGTAGGCCCTCTCAGCCTTAGACAAGCTCCTGGAGGCATAAGCGATAGGTTGCAACTTCCCCGCAATGTTAGCTTGTTGTAATACACACCCGACTCCGTACTACAACGCATCACATGCTAGCACAAGTTTTTTACACGGGTTATACAATACAAGCAGCTTGTTGGAGCATAAAATGTTTCTGGCTTTCTCAAAAGCAATTACTTGGTTCTTTCCCCATACCCCAGTTCTCACCTTTACGCAATAACACATGTAGGCCTCTAAGAATGTGCTTAACCCCGATAGGAAGTTACCCAAATAGTTGAGGAGTCCCAGGAACGACTGCAGCTCCGTGATGTTCTGTGGCCTGGGCGCGTTCCTGATAGCCGCTGTCTTGGCGTCTGTGGGCCAAGTTCAGTCTGCCACGACCTTTCTTCCCAAAAACTCCACTTCTGTTGCCACGAAGACGCATTTCGACCTTTTCAGCCGCAGCCCTACGCGATCCAGTCGCTGGAGGACCTCCTCCAGGTTTTGTAGGTGCTTGACGGTGTCCTGACCCGTGACCAATATGTCGTCCTGAAAAACCACCGTGTGTGGTACCGACTTGAGTAGGCTCTCCATGTTTCTCTGGAAGATCGCTGCAGCCGACCGAATTCCAAACGGGCATCTGTTGTAGATGAACAGTCCCTTGTGCGCGTTGATGCAGGTGAGGCCCTTCGAAGACTCCTCCAGCTCCTGCATCATATAGGCTGAAGTCAGGTCGAACTTGGTGAACGTATTGCCTCCTGCCAGCGTCGCAAATAGGTCATCTGCCTTAGTTAGCGGGTATTGGTCCTGCAGCGAGAAACGATTAATAGTTACTTTATAATCGCCGCAAATCCTGACTGTGCCATCACTTTTGAGTACTAGAACAATCGGGCTGCCCCACTCACTGAATTCCACTGGGGAGATGATGCCCTCACATTGCAGCCTGTCCAGCTTGATTTCCACTCTCTTCCTCATCATGTGAGGTACCGCTTGCGCCTTGTGGTGAATGGGTCATGCCTCTGGGACCAAGTGGATCCGCGCCTTCGCACCGGAAAAGTTTCCAATGCCAGGCTCAAAAAGGGAAGGAAATTTGTTCAGAACCTGGGTACATGAGGCCTCATCAACATGTGATAGCGCTCGGATGTCATCCCAGTTCCAGCAGATTTTGCCCAGCCAGCTCCTTCCAAGCAGTGTGGGGCCATTGCCCGGAACAATCCAGAGTGGCAGTTCATGCACCATGCCCTTGTAGGGACCTTGACCATGGCGCTGCCCAGGACAGTGATGAGCTCTTTGGTGTACGTTCTCAGTTTCGTGTGGATGGGGCTCAGTGCTGGTCTGAGTGCCTTGTTGCACCACAGTCTCTCAAACATCTTTTTACTCATGATGGATTGGCCAGTGTCCAGTTCCATGGCTACGGGTAAGCCATTCAATTTTACATTTAGCATTATAGGTGGACATTTCAGCGAAAATGTGTGCGCCTGTGTACTTCAGCATCTGCCCTCCTCTCTTTGAGGCTCGAAATTGCTTTGATCCACCATGGACCGATCTTCCTCTGCCACGTGGTGGTTAGCAGGTTTTGCAGAGCTTGCAGCTCGTCTGCAAGCTCGTTGGAGGTGCCCCATTGTTCCACAGCTCTTGCAAACATACCCTTTGAAGCAGCATGAATAGGCTGAATGGAAGCCTCCACAATGCCAATAAGGTGTGAATTGCCTTGCATTCATCCTTTGCTGGGGACTCTGAGTCATCTGGGTCACCTGAGGCCTGCTGGCAGTTGCAGACTCGTGGTTTCTGCCCTGTACATTTCTGCTCGCAAACACAGTTCCAGTTAATTTATGAACATTGCTTGCACTTGTGTGCTGAGAGATTTGTTTGGTGTTATCACTGGTGGACATAAACGCCTGTGCTATCGCAACGGCCTTACTGAGGGTCGGTGTCTCTACAATCAAAAGTTTTTGTAGGATGGTCTCGTGGCCAATGCCCAGTACAAAAATGTCTCTGAGCATTTGCTCCAGGTAGCCATCAAACTCACATTGTCCTGCAAGTCGTTTTAGCTCGGCGACGTAGCTCGCCACTTCCTGACCTTCAGATCGCTAGCAAGTGTAGAACCGATACCTTGCCATCAGCAAGTTCTCCCTCGGGTTAAGATGCTTCTGAACCAGTGTACACAGCTCCCCATACGACTTATCTGTGGGTTTCACTGGAGCCAGAGGATTCTTCATGAGGCTGTAGGTCGGTGCCTTGCAGACCGTGAGGAGGACTGCTCTCCTTTTTGCAGCACTTTCTTCTCCATCCAGCTCGTTGGCTACAAAGTATTGGTCTCGCCGTTCGACATAGGCTTCCCAGTCCTCACCCTCTGAGAACTTCTGCAGGATGCCCACAGTTTGCTGCATCTTTGTGTTGGATTCATATACTCGTCGCCAGTTGTTATGTTCCTGACACAGATGAGACTGCACACAGGGAGGTTAAAGTAACAGTGATGTCAGTCTTTATTAAAACACTTCAGAGTGAGGAACAGGTCTTAGAGGCCGGCTTAATATGCAGTGCTCCCAAGGGATGCTGGGATCCCTTGGGACTTCAGGGTTGTGCTCCCTGGTGGCGGAACATGGGAGTGCATGCTTTACAGATACACAACAGTAAAGACTGTGTATCAACACTCATAGATTACTGTTTATCTACAACAGGTGTCCTTTCGGAATTTGCTCGGCTGCAGCCATATTTCAGAGGATCATGGAAAGTCTACTAAAGTCCGTCCCTAGAACCGTCGTGTTCAAAGATGACCTGGTCACAGGTCGTGACACTGCCGAACATTTGAAAAACCTGGAAGAAGTTCTACATCGTCTGGACAAAGTGGGACTTAGACTGAAACATTCGAAATGCGTCTTCATGGCACCGGAAGTCGAATTCCTGGGGAGGAAAATTGCTGCTGACGGCATCAGGCCTACGGACTTGAAAACCTAGGCCATCAAAAATGCACCCAAGCCTCAGAATGTGACGGAGCTGTGTTTGTTCCTTGGTCTACTCAACTGCTTCGGTAATTTCCTACCTAGATTGAGCACTTCATTAGAGCCACTGCACATGCTGCTAAGAAAAGGTAACAACTGGGTTTGGGGTGCGTCTCAAGGCAGAGCTTTTGAGAAAGCTACCAATCTTCTTTGGTCTAACAAGCTGCTGGTACATTATGAGCCATGTAAGCGTCTAGTATTGGCCTTGATGCTTCGTCATATGGAGTTGGTTACGCACTCCAACAAGCTCATGAGTCGGGTAAACTACAACCTGTTGCGTATGCTTCTAAAAGTTTGTCAAAGGCAGAAAGAGCCTACAGCATGGTAGAAAAAGAAACATTAGCCTGTGTGTATGGGGTTGAAAAGATGCATGAGTACCTGTCTGGTCTTCGGTTTGAACTGGAAACAGATCACAAGCCACTCATTTCATTGTTTTCGGAAAACAAAGGTATCAATACCAAAGCATTGTCCTGCATCCAGAGGTGGGCACTGACAGTATCTACCTATGATTATGTCATTCGCCATAGACCTGGCACTAAGAATTGTGCCGATGCACTGAGCCGTCTGCTGTTGCCCACACCAGAGGTAGAGACGCCACAACCTGCAGACCTACTGTTAGTCATGGATGCTTTTGAAAGTGAAGGAACCAATGTCACGGCTCAACAAGTTAAGTCTTGTACCAGCTCGGACCCAATATTATCGGTTGTGAAACGTTGTGTCCTTAGTGGTGATTGGTTTGCCATACCCGAGCAAATGGGTGATGAGACCAAACCTTACAATCGTCGCAAAGACGCACTATCCATTCAGTCAGATTGTTTACTGTGGAGTAATCGTGTTGTTATGCCGAAGAAAGGCAGAGAGAAATTTGCACATGATCTACATAGCACTCATCCCAGTATTGTCATGATGAAAGCCATTGCCAGGTCTCATGTATGGTGGCCTGGTATTGACTCTGATCTGGAATCATGGGTGCATCAGTGTAACACTTGCATGCAGCTTTGTAAAGCACCAGCGGAATCGCCGCTGAGTCTGTGGTCATGGCCATCTAAACCATGGTCCAGGATCCACATCGACTTTGCAGATCCCTTTCTGGGAATGATGTTTTTAGTTGTGGTGGATGCATATTTGAATTGGATAGAGTGTATAATTATGTAATCCAGTTCATCCACAGCTACCATTGAGAGCCTTAGTGTCATGTTTGCCGCTCATGGTCTGCCTGACATCATTGTAAGCGACAACGGACCTTGCTTCGCTAGTCTGGAGTTTCAAGAGTTCATGAAACTCAATGGTATCAAACAGGTGAGGTCAGCACCATTCAAACCCGCATCTAATGGTCAAGCAGAGTGTGCTGTCCAAACCATCAAGCAAAGTATGAAACGAGTAACTCAAGGTTCACTGCAGACACGCTTGTCACACATATTGCTTAGTTACAGGACAAGACTCCACACGCTTACCGGGGTCCCCCCTGCTGAATTATTGATGGAGAGGTCTCAAGACCAGGCTTTCTCTTGTTCACCCTGACTTGAACGATCATGTTGAATACAGACGTCAAAGTCAGCAGTGGTATCATGATCGCGCTGCTGTGTCACGTGGCATTTCTGTTAACGATCCTGTGTATGTACTAAATTATGGTCAAGGTCCCAAGTGGATCGCTGGTACTGTTGCGGCCAAGGAAGGTAACAGAGTGTTTATCGTCAAGCTCAAGAATGGGCAAACATGCAGGAAACATGTCGATCAGATAAAGCAGCGGCACACGGATGAACCGGAACAGTCTGAGGAAGACACAATCAGTGACCGACCAACCTACCCGCAGTCATCAGAGGACTCCGATGTCATTAATGAATCTGGACTTTCAATCCCTGACGTGGTCATTGCCACTCCCATCAGATCGGCGACCCAGCCCCCAGTCATAACAGACTCAGAACGCTTGCCCAAGGCTGGAGTTGAACTGAGACAATCAACTCGGGAGCGGAAAGCCCCGGACTGTCTCAATTTGTAAAAAGACTGTTACTAATATCTTAAAGGGGGATATTGTCATATATGTATGCTTGGGGTTACTAGCCACCAGGTGGCGCTACTATCAGAGATCATTGGGCTGTGCGCACATGTGTGTGGCCCAGGTATAAAAGGCAAGCCATCATGTAATGTATTCACTTTGGGCCCGAATAAAGCAGAGCCAGGTTCGTACCTGTGTTAGTTTACAGTATTCAGTCCATCGAGTTATTACATACATAACAGTTACCAAGAGCATGCAGAAATTGAGTGCAGACAGCGGAAGGAGCGTGTGGCAAACCGGGCTCCCCACCCCCACTTTCTTTCAACCACTGTCTGCCCCATCTCTGACAGAAACTATAATTCCCGCATTTGACTGATTTCGAGGGACTGCCTATGATGATGATAATAAAGTAACCATAAACCGGGTTCTAGACAGTTATCTCCCCAATACATTGCCAAATGTAGAAGATTTGCTCACAACACTGACAGATGGTCAGATATTCTCAAAGTTGGATCTTACAAATGCCTACTTACAACTTGAAGTAGATGAGGAGTCCAAGTCATGCTTGACTATAAATACTCATCTAGGCCTATATCGATTTAATAGTCTGCCATTTGGAGTGTCTTCTGCCCTACCATAATTCAAGGGGTGATTTTGCAAGGTATTGAAGGGGTAATATGTTATTTAGATGACATACTAATTTCATCAACAAACAGGCAACTCCATATTAACGTATTGATTGAAGTACTCAAACAGCTGGAGAAGCACAGAGTATGAGTGATTGCTCACAAGTGTGAGTTATTTCAAAACTCAGTGGAATACTTGGGCACAGAGTAGACAAAGATGGTTTACATCCAACCAAGGGAAAGCTGGATGCAATCAGAAATGTACCCACTCCCAAGAATGTCACTGAACTTTGATCATTTTTGGGTGTTTTGAACTATTATGGGTAGTTCCTACCAAATTTGGCTACTGGCGTACATCCACTGAATGAACTGTTGAAAAAACAGGTTCATTGGAAGTGATTAGAAGAATGTGATGCAGCATTCAAGGAGTGTAAAAGCCAATTGGTAGAGAGCACCATGTTAGTTCACTATGACGTATCTAAGGAGATCAAGCTAGCATGTGACACCTCTCCGTATGGATTTGGGACAGTGATCTCTCATGTACTACATAGTGGGGAGGAGAGACCAATTGCTTTTGCTTTACGCACTCTCAGTGCCAGTGAGAGTAATTATGCACAAATTGAAAGGGAAGCTTTGGCATTAATTTTTGGGGTGAAGAAGTTCCACAAATACTTGTATGGTCGTAACTTTACCATCGTTATGGACCATAAGCCTCTGACAACAATCCTTCATCCAAAGTCCCCAGTTCCAACATTAGCTGCAGCCCGAATGCAGAGATGGGCTTTGATTTTGTCAGCATATACGTATGACATTGAATACAGATGATCAGCTGATCACAGTAATGCTGATGCTATGTCCAGTGTTGCCTTCCCCATCACAAGTTACACCTAATAGGGAAGAAGTGTTCTACTTTTCATACATTGATGAACTGCCAGTCACAGCTGAAGAGATTGGTAGACCAACCAAACGTGACCCAGTTATGTCAAAAGTGTATGATTATATTGCAAATGGCTGGCCAAACCAGGTATCTGAGAAAGATATTCATCCATTCTTCATTCATAGGAATGAATTATCAGTCGATAAAAATTGTATCATGTGGGGTGCAAGAGTAGTTATAGGAAATAAATTCAGGTCTAAATTATTAGGAGATCTTCATGAGCAGCACTTGGGAATGTGTTTGACCAAGAGTTTTGCACGCAGTTACTTATGGTGGCCAGGTATAGATAAAGCTATAGGGCTAGAACCTCCACTTTTGTGCTTATCGCCCAAAAATGGGCGTTATTTCCGGCGTGGGCGGTAAAAAAGGGTTTTCAGATCGTCGGCTTCTCGCCCATTCTCAAAGCACCTAGTCTCCATTTCTGAAAATGGACGTTACCGCGAGCGATATGAAATGGGTGGTAGCGTTAAATTTTTTTAATCTTCTGCCGTAAAGTGTGGCCGTCCTTAGCAATGGCATGACAACGCTCGATTTCCGCGATTCAGGAGCTCAGGGGTCATCATGACATGTGCAGAAGAGGAGACAGAGCGAGAGGAGCTCAGAGGCACTGAAAGTGTTTGTGGCTGTGGTGTGTGCTTGTCTGGCTGCTGTGGGATGCACGAGGCAGAGTCAGCAGTAGAAAAAAAGCCTACTAAACACCAAGAACATAGTTGGCACCGAGTTTTTGCCCAACAAATGTATAACATGGAAGGGATGGAGGAGGCCCTGGAGCTGGTAGTCAGGAACACTGGTGGCAGAGGGCACCCAATGGTCCCGGAGCGCGGCACTGCACCCCAAGGTGCTGCACCCCCATTGCCAACCACACATGAGAGCCAGCAGCAACATCTTGCTTCTGGCTCAGAGCACGTTCCCACCTTGGGACCATCCTCTCCCCTATCCGTCCAAGCAGCATTTCGCCCATCATCCCCGCCCCCTGTCGCCCACCCCCAATGAAGCACCGCCTGAGGAGCTCCTTGGTCAGGTGGCTTGGAGTCAGGAGGGGAAGGGAGGGGGAGGGTTGGTTTGTTTAGAAATACTGATGATTTCAGACTAATGCTCGGTTTAAATGTTTTTTTATTTAACAAGACCTTGTGGCGCATTGGCTCAGATAGCTGCACCATTACACGCTGGTGATTCCTTAACATCAAAGGGTATAATGACACTTAACTTCAGTCCACTTAAACTTTAACTGTCACTAAGGTGATGCCCACCATTGATGTATCACCTGCACACCCAGCAGTGTGTCAGCCTTGTAAATAACACCAACGTTCTTTCAGGCAAAGCGATCGTTGTTGAGCTCCTGATGTAAGGCTCTTGCAGCTATCATACCACCACAGGCCCTTTCATGTGGTCTACAGGGGGGGCGAGAGCATGGCTTTAGAGTCAATCTGATTGTCTGGGCCGATGTCAGCGTCCGCCTCCTCGTCCTCCTCTTCCTATCTCTGGTGAGGTGGACTGTCAGACTCATCAGGCAATTCTTGTTCCCTCCTGATAGCCAAGTTGTGCAGTATGGAACACATCATTACAAATTTAGCTACTTGCTCAGGGTGGTATTGGACCTCGCCTCCTGAGTGGTCCAGGCATCTCAAGCACTGCTTCAGCACTCAATGGTTTTCTCCACGATATTGCGAGTTGCTCTGTGGCGCTCGTTGTATTGTCTCTCAGATTCGGTGTGGGTGTCACGCAGGGGGGTCATCAGCCAGGTGGCGAGGCCATATCCTTTGTCACCAAGCATCCAGCATTGACCTTTTGGCTGATTGTTAAACAAGTCAGATACAGTGCTCTCACGCAGGATGTGAACATCATGGATGTTGCCCGGAAATTGAGCATTCACTGCCAATATAATTTGCTGCTGGTCAACAACCAGTTGGACATTCAGGGAGTGGAATCCTTTGCGGTTCCTGAAAACCTCTGCATCCTGAAAAGGTGCCTGCATCGCAATGTGCATACAGTCTATTGCTCGTGCACCTTGGGGAAGTTTGCAATTCTGGAGAATCCGAGAGCCCTCTCAGTCTGAGCCTCCCTGGTCATAGGGAAGCTGACCAAGTCCCTCCTGCATACATACAGGGCTTCAGTGACCTGTCTAATGCAGCAATGTGTGGCATGCTGAGAAAGTCCGCAAATATCTCCAGCTATGGCCTGAAAAGCACCCAAGGCATAGTGCTGCGGTGACTTTGACATCAACGGACAGTGCAGTACTGATGGTGCTGGTAGACTGCAGATCTGCCCTTATCAGCTGGTATACCTCAGTGATAACCTCTTTGTGGAAGTGCAGTCTCCGAAGGCAGGTGGTGTCGGGCAAGTCGAGGTAAGAATGCTTCTCCTTCTACTTGCGGGCAGTGTAATGTCTGGTCCTCCTCATCAGTCTGTCATGTCTTACATTGGGCACATAGTGCAGTGGAGCATTCCTTCGACGATCTCGAGTCTGCTGCATGTAATTGGTCACCAAGAGAGGGTGAGAAAGGACAGGCCCCATTGCAGTAGCTCTCTGTTTTCCACCGATTGGTCACAAACAAGGAATGTCCGGACGAAGACACCTATTCAATTCCACTGTATGGTCAAGATGTTTTTCGAGATGTTCACATCAACTCCAATGATCTGCAGAGTACATCCGAACTCCGCCGAGGTTGAAGCACAGCAGCCTTTTAAAGTATGCGACATGGGATCTCGAACATGGCATCCATAATGCTGTGATTAATTTCAGTTAGTTCCACTTTTTCTGGGCGTTTTTTGGGGCGAGTGATATTGGAGGTGATATGTGTGCGAGGTGGTGAAATTGACGCAGGTTTTGGCCGCTAGTTTTGGCAAATATGCTCTTTACGACAAAAAAAATGGGCGGGAGTTAATATTGAATCTCGGCGTTAAATAAGTCCGTAATTGTGTCTCAATATGTGCTAATTTGGGTCTACTGGCTTTAAGTGGCCATAGCTTCTCAAATTGCTGAACGCCCATGAGTGACTGGCTGGCCCCAGTGTCCAGCTCCATGCGTACTGGGATACCGCTTAATAAAACCCTCTTCATCATTGGTGGCGTTTTGGTGTATGAACTGTGAATATTCCCCACATGGACCTGCTGAACCTCGGCATCCATCGATTTGCCCCAAAGGTCATCCTGCCTCAACGAACCCTCTTCTGGTCCATCCGCCACATATATTAGTCTGGTTGCAAACTTCCTGCACATTCGAGCTAAGTGGCCACTGAGATTGCAGTTTCTGCAACAAACTGTTGAAATCTGCAAGATCTAGCTGAGTGTTACCCCCACACCTCCAGCATGAGTTAAAGTTTCCATTGTTGGGAACAAAGAGACTATGGCCAGGAATTCCGCGCTGACTGTCCCTTTGACTGCTCTTAAGTCCCCTATTAGTGGGTGTCAATGGCCCCATCCCGGGCCGCATTGTCCACTGTGATGGTGTGAATGTCCGTTCAGCCTGCCATTGTCTCTGTTGAAGTCCTACTCTGGGGTCTATTGCTGTCTGGGGAGTGTCGGACTGCCCCTGCCTGCCTGCGGGGCTCGGAGTCGCATTGATGATGTTGACTCCCTGATCCATCGCCACGTTAGAGGCAGAATTGCGCGCGTATATTATTTTCGTCTCTTCCTCCCCCGCTATGAAAGTTTTAGCTATCAACGCCGCCTCTTCCATGGTCAAATCCTTGGTCTCAATTAATTTTCGGAAAATTCCCGCATGACCGATGCCCTTGATAAAGAAGTCCCTCAGCATCTCCCCCTGCAGGCATCTGTGAAATTACAGAGGCTGGCCAAACGCCGGAGGTCCGCTACGAAGTCCGGTATGCTCTGTCCTTCACGACGTCGGTGGGTGTAGAATCTGTATCGGGCCATATGTATGCTACTCGCCGGTTTGAGGTGCTCCCCGATCAATTTGCTAAGTTCTTCAAAGGTTTTGTCCGCCGGCTTTTCGGGTGCTAGTAAGTCCTTCATGAGCGCGTAAGTCTTTGGTCCGCAGCTCGTCAAAAGATGAGCCCTTCGCTTGTCGGCCGCTGCATCCCTCAGCCATTCTTTCATAATGAAGTTTTGCTGAAGCCTCTCAACAAAATCATTTCAGTCTTCCCCAACACAGTACCATTCCTCTGTGCTCTCGTGGGTCATGAATTCCCGTTTCTCGTTGGCAATGTAAAGTCCTTACTCTACATTATGAAACCACACAAGGCTCACTCTGGGGACAAGGTCACTCTGTGACCTTAACTCTTTATTCACAGGACTCCAAAGATGATGACCCAGCGTGGGACCTCCCTTTTTATACCTGTGCGATCAGGTAAGGAGTGTCTCCCACAAGTTCACCCCTTGTGGTCAAGGTGTGCATCTAGGTTGAGTGTATACAATAATACAGTGGTGTTACATTGTGGTTACATACATGACAAAACTAAAGACCAAACAGGTACTGATGCATCTTTTTAACCCCATACACACAGGCTAGTGTTTCTTTCTCTACCATGCTGTAGGCTTTTTCGCTTTCGACAAACTTTTTGAAGCATACGTGACTGGTTGAAGTTTATCCGACTCATTAGTTTGTTGGAGTATGCAACCAATTCCGTATGACGAAGCATCACAGGCCAATACTAAATGTTTACATGGGTCATAACGTACCAGCAGCTTGTTAGAGCAAAGCAGATTAGTGGTTTTCTCAAAAGCTCTGTATTGAGATGCACCCCACACCCAGTTGTCGCCTTTTCTTAGCAGCATGTGCAGTGGTTCTAACAAGGTGCTCAATTTAGGTAGGAAGTTACCGAAGTAGTTCAGTAGACTCATGAATAAATGCAGCTCTGTCACATTCTGCGGCTTGGATGCATTCTTGATGGCCTTGGTTTTCGGATCCGTGGGTCTGATGCCATCAGCAGCAATTTTCCTCCCCAGGAATTCAACCTCTGGTGCCATGAAGATGTACTTCGAGCGTTTCAGTCTGAGTCCCGCTTTGTCCAAATGATGTAGAACTCTTCCAGGTTGTTCAGATGTTCCTTGGAGTCACAACCTGTGATCAGGATGTCATCTTGGAACACGACGGTTCTGGGAACAGACTTCAGTAGACTCTCCATGTTCCTCTGAACTATAGCTGCAGCCAAGCGAATTCCAAAAGGGCACCTGTGATAACTAAACAGTCCATTATGCATGTTAATGCACGCAAGTCTCTTCGATGTCTCGACCAGCTCCTGTGTCATGTAAGCCGGCGTCAAGTCCAGGTTTCTGAATGACTTCCCTCCCGGCTAGCGTTGCAAACAAGTCATCAGCCTTCGGTAACGGGTACTGATCCTGTTTCTAAACCCTGTTGATCATAGCTTTGTAGTCTCCACAGATTTTGAATGTGCCATCACTTTTCACCACAAGAACAATGGGGCTGGCCCATTCATTAAATTCAACCAGTGATATGATCCCTTCATGCTGGAGTCTGTCCAGTTCAATTTCGACCTTCTCCCTCATCATATACGGAACTATCCGAGCTTTATGATGGACGTGTCTTGCATCTGAGTCCACGTGGATCTGCACCTTGGCTCCTGTGAAGTTGCCGATGCTTGGTTCGAACAGTGAGGTGAACTTGTTCAGCACTTGGACAAATGTATCTTTCTCCGACGACAACGCCTTGATGTCGTTCCAATTGCATTTTATTTTTTCAAGCCTGTTCCTGCCGAACAGCCTGGGACAATCCATAGCGGTAACTTGTGAACCGCACCATCATGCGACATTTTAATTGTGGCACTGCCAATCGTTATGAGTTCTTTGGTGTATGTGCGCAACTTGGCATTGACTGGACACAGCCTGGGCCTCACAGCTTATCGAATGCCCTCTGGCCCATTATCGATTGACTCTCCCCCATGTCCAGTTCCATCGATACGGCACCCCATTAAATTTCACGTTGATCATTATCGGTTTGCTCTTAGTTAGGAACGAGTACAGTCCATACACTTCCTCCTCTGATATCTCGGATTGTGTATCTGGATCCGCGCTAGTCTGACCATCATCCTCCATGTCTTGTGTCGCAGCACGCTTGCTCATCTGCGGACAGTTGCGCTGGAGATGCTCCACTCTCAGACAGCCTTTGCAACTATATTGCATAAATCGGCACTGCTGGTGCCGGTGATTTCCCCCACAATGCCAACACAGAGAAATTGGATGCATTCCCGCTGGCGGACTTTGGGCAGCCACAGGTTTCGGGTACGCAGTCGGGTAGGCCCTGCCATGTGCCACTCTGCCGAACGCCGAATCAATCAGATTTACAGTACTTGCCGAGTTTCGATTTTTTACTGATATCTGCTTTAGACTTCTATCCATCGTCATGCATGACTGAGCGATTGTAATGGCCCTGTTCAAGTCCAACGTCTCCACCGCCAGTAGTTTACGCAGGATCACCTCGTGGTTGATGCTGATTACATAGAAGTCCCCCAGCATGTCTGCCAACACAGCCCCAAACTTACACGATCCCACGAGACGTCTCAGGTCGGCAACGAATTCCATCGCATTCTGGTCCTCTGAGCGAACATGCATGTAAAATCTGTATCTCGAGATGATGATGCCTTCGCCTGGCTTAAGGTGGTTGATATGTCCTTACTGTACAGTATAAATGCACACGAGGCCCATGCTTGAGAGAAGGTCAGTCTGTGACTTGTCCTTTATTCCGAAGCACTCAAGTGATGGAAGGGGGTGGGGCTTCCCCTTTTATACCTGAAGGTCCAGGTTAGGAGTGTCTCCCACAAGTTCACCACGTAGTGGTCATTGTTCTCACAGTGTACAACTTAGGTCAGATTATACATGGGTTACAATGCTGGTTGAATACAAGACATCACCTCCCCCCAAAATCTTATTGGGATCACAGGTTGAGTCTCTCTGGTGGTTTACGCTCTCTTGAAGAACGCCTGAGTTGGGGCTCCAGTTGTTGGGCGCTGGCCTGAGTGTCTGCTGTTTGCGGTGCCTCAGGCCTATCCGGACTGCCCACAGTGACTGGGCTCTCCTCCATTTGGTTCCGGTGTTCGGTCACCTGTGGTGGAGTGAACTCTATATCGTGTTCTTCCTCTGCTTCTTCTATGGGGTTGCTGAACCTCCTTTTTGTTTGATCCACATGTTTGCGGCAGATTTGTCCATTGGTAAGTTTAACTACCAAAATCCTATTTCCCTCTTTGGCAATCACAGTGCCTGCGATCCATTTGGGCCCTGCAGCATAGTTGAGGACAAAAACAGGGTCATTTACATCAATACATTGTGCCCTCGCATTCCTGTCATGGTAGTCACATTGTGACTGGCGCCTGCTCTCGACAATTTCTTTCATGGTGGGGTGTATAAGGGATAACCGGGTTTTGAGCGTCCTTTTCATTAGCAGCTCTGCTGGTGGAACCCCTGTGAGCGAGTGTGGTCGGGATCTGTAGGCCAACAGGAAGTGTGATAAGTGGCTTAGTAGGGAACCCCCTTGGATTCTGAGCATCCCCTGTTTGATTATCTGCACTGCTCGTTCTGCCTGGCTGTTTGAAGCCGGCTTGAACGGTGTTGTTCTGACATGGTTAATTCCATTGCCTGCCATGAAGGCCTGGAATTCAGTGCTTGTGAAGCACGGGCCATTGTCGCTGACCAAGATGTCTGGTAGACCGTGGGCAGCGAACATTGCCCGTAGACTTTCTACCATGGCAGAAGATGTGCTTGAATTTAAAATGTCACACTCGATCCATTTGGAGTAGGCGTCTACTGCAACCAAAAACATTTTTCCCATGAAAGGACCTGCGTAGTCCACATGGATGCGTGACCATGGCTTGGCGGGCCATGGCCAGGGGCTAAGGGGGGCTTCCCTGGGCGCATTGCCCAGCTGGGCACACGTGTTGCACCCGCGAACACAAAGTTCCAGATCTGCGTCTATCCCTGGCCACCAAACGTGTGACCTGACAATTGCCTTCATCATGACAATGCCCAGGTGTGGAGTTCTCTGATGAACACCTCTCTGCCCATCTGGGGCATGACTACTCGGTTTCCCCACAGTAGGCAATCGGCCTGAATCGAGAGTTCATCCCTGCGCCTGTGAAATGGTTTAAATTCCTCAGGGCATGCCCTGTACTTGGCTGCCCAGTCCCCATTCAGGATACATTTCTTGACTAGAGACAATAGCGGGTCTCTAGATGTCCAGACTTTAATCTGACGGGCTGTCACAGGTGAGCCTTGGCTTCTGAAAGCTTCATCAGCCATGACCATCTCAGCAGCATGCTCAGTAGCCCCCTCAGTGGTGGCTAGTGGGAGCCTGCTGAGTGCATCGGCGTAGTTTCCCGTGCCCAGTCTGTGCCGAATTGTGATAGGCGGCTAACGTGAGTGCCCACCTCTGTATGCGGGCCGATGCGTTTGCATTTATGGCCTTGTTGTCAGCCAAAAGGGACGTTAGGGGTTTGTGATCTGTCTCCAGCTCAAATTTCCTGCCAAATAGGTACTGGTGCATTTTCTTTACTGCATATACACATGCAAGCACCTCCTTTTCTACCATCCCGTAGCCCCTTTCTGCCTGGGACAGACTTCTGGAGGCATAAGCTACTGACTGTAACTGACCCTTGGCATTGACATGCTGCAACACACACCCGACACCATAGGACGACGCATCGCACGTTAACACAAGTTTCTTACATGGGTCGTATAGTGTTAACAGAGTGTTGGAACATAACAAATTGCATGCTCTATTAAAAGCCTTTTCCTGGCTGTCCCCCCAGACCCATTCACGACCTTTGCGTAGGAGCACGTGTAACGGCTCTAGCAGCGTGCTCAATTTGGGAAGAAAGTTACCAAAATAGTTCAGGAGCCCCAGGAACGAACGCAGCTCCGTCGTGTTATGGGGTCTGGGTGCTCTCTGGATTGCTTCCGTCTTGGATGCAGTAGGGCTGATCCCGTCTGCTGCTACCCTCATCCCCAGGAATTCTACCTCTGGAGCTAGGAAGACGCACTTCACCTTTTCAGTCGCAGCCCTACCCGGTTCAGTCTGCGTAGCACCTCCTCCAGGTTGTGGAGGTGTTCTTCAGTATCGTAACCCGTGATGAGGATGTTGTCCTGAAAAACCATTGTCCCTGGAATCGACTTGAGGAGGCTTTCCATATTTCATTGGAAGATCGCGGCGGCTGAGCGAATACCGAACGGACATCTGTTGTACTCAAACAACCCCTTGTGTGTCGTGATGGTGGTCAGCTTCTTCGACTCACTCGCCAGCTCCTGGGTCATGTAAGCTGAGGTCAGGTCCAATTTTGAAAAATGTTTGCCACTGGATAGCGTCGCAAAGAGGTCATCCGCTCTCGGTAGTGGGTACTGGTCTTGGAGTGACACCCGATTGAGGTGGCCTTGTAATCACCACATATCCTGACCGGCCCATCCGCCTTGAGCACCGGCACAATCGGGCTCGCCCAGTCACTGAATTCGACTGGCGAGATGATGCCTTCCCTCAGCAGGCGGTCCAATTCGCCTTCTATCTTTTCCAGCATCACGTATGGCACCGCTCTGGCCTTGTGGTGTACTGGCCTGGCGTCCGGGTTTATGTGTATCACTACCTTGGCCCCCATGAAAGTGCCAATGCCGGGTTGAAATAATGAGTCAAATTTGTCCAGGATCTGTGAGCATGATACTCGCTCCACAGAAGAAATTGCATTGACATCGCCCCATTTCCAGTTCATGACAGCAAGCTAACTCCTCCCCAGTAGTGCAGGACCGTCCCCCGGGCCAACCCAGAGTGGCAACCTGTTCTCCGAATCTTTGTGGGTCATGACTACCGTGGCGCTGCCTAGCACCGGAATGATCTCCTTTGTGTATGTGCGTAGCTGTGCGTCAATCGGCGATACTTTTGGCCTCCTGGCCTTGGACGACCACAACTTTTTGAACTGTTTGATACCCATCAGGGACTGGCTGGCCCCCGTGTCTAGCTCCATTGATACTGGGATGCCATTGAGGAGCACTTTCATCATTATCGGTGGCGTCCTGGTGTATGAACTGTATACGTGCTCCACATGAACTCACTGAACTTCAGCTTCCAGCGATTTCCCCCAGCGTTCATTTCTGCAATTTCTGCAGGTATTTTGCTCATCTCTGCAAACTCCGGCTGAGTGTGTGCCTTCACGCCTCCAACATGAGCTGTTGTTGGAAACAAAAGATCCCTTGCCAGTCGATCGTCCCTGACTGTCCTTGAGTGCGCCATCAACAGGTATTGATGGCCCTATTACTAGCCGCATTGTCCCTTGCAATGGCGTGAATCGCCGTTCTGCTTGCCATTGTCTCTGTCGAACTCCCCCTCTGGGTTCGACTACATGTTGGGGCATGCCCGATTGCCCTTGTCTGCCTGGAGAACTGTGTGCTGCTTTAACAATGTTGAATTTCTGTCCCAACCATTCCTTAACACAGTATCTCTCGTCTGTTCTGCTAGTGGCCATGCTCGCGTGGTTTAAATCCCAGTTTCTTGTTGCCATTGATATGTCCTTACTATACAGTATAAATGCACACGAGGCCCATGCTTGAGAGAAGGTCAGTCTGTGACCTATCCTTTATTCCGAAGCACTCAAGTGATGGAAATGGGTGGAGCTTCCCCTTTTATACCTGAAGGTCCAGGTTAGGAGTGTCTCCCACAAGTTCACCACCTAGTGGTCAGTGTTCTCACAGTGTACAACTTAGGTCAGATTATACATGGGTTACAGTGCTGGTTGAATACATGACAGTGGTCTTGTACCAGTGTACACAATTCTTCATACGTCTTCTCTGTTGGACTCACAGGCAGGAGTAGATTCTTTATCAGGCCATAAATCTTTGGACCGCAAACCGTGAGGAACACCGCCTGGCGCCGATCTGCGTCGCCGACCTCCTCCATTTTGTTGGCGACGAAGAACTGGCTCAAACGGCTCACAAAGTCTGTTGAATCTTCTCCTTCCACGAATCGCTCCAACAATCCAATTGTGCTCATTTTTGTTTGCAAAGGTTCTTGTTGCCTCGTTGCCAAATGTTGTGTATGCAATAACTGTTAGACTGAGTACTGTTTAACTCCAAGAGGTATGACCTTGGCTCTGCTTTATTAAGGCCCAAAGTGACTCATATACAAAATGGCTGGCCTTTTATACTTGGGCTGCACACACGTGCGTGCAGCTAATGGCTTCCAACAGTGACACCATCTGGTGTCTAGTGATCCCAAAAGTATATACATGACAAACACTACTCTTGAAAAGTTCTGAAAGGATTTCTCGACTGTTAAGTTAAGGCTAATTTTTCTGTTATGTCTGGTGACAAACTAAATCAAGGATGCAGCTAATTATAATCACTATTTGAATAGCCAACACTTACATTACTTTAAGGAGGGCTAAGGGTTTTATCAATGCCACCTGGCACTACAAGTGATTGGTTTTAGGGCCATCACATTAGTGACATCAGACCGGGAGCAACAATGGCAAAACACTGGAGAACTCAGACACAAACTGATGAGGTGTTTGTCACCGCTGTGGCATTGATAATCTCAAACTCTCCAATATAGCGATGCTTCATTATTACATTCAGGAATCTCACAATCACTTTGGAACAGAGCCAGATGAGAACCTGGCATTTTCCGTGCCTCTCTGCATTGTTAATGCTTGTAAGGGCACGGCATAAACCTTCATGTGCATCATAATGCCATTTCTTCAATATGCCAATCTCAAAGGTAGATTGAACCAGTGCGGGGCCATTAGCCCCAGATTTGATGTTCAAGTAAAGGAGTTGGAAAGGTGGCAAAATGGTCTACTCATGTCAGTTTGGATACCTCGGTCTAACAAACTCAGCTGTGTAGGGGAGGACGAAAACCCCCTCATTTTACCCAGAAGGAAAGGGGCTGTGGGATCAGTCTGTGCTGTGAATTGAAACCGATGGAAGGAAAACTTTGGGACACAAATGGAGACCCCCCCCCGTGTTTGGACTCATAGGAAAGGGAATTTAATTTGGAACTATCTACCAGAAAGTTTGAAATCCTAAAGTGCACATGGAAGAAACTATGAACTTTAATCGAATTTGGGATTTTTTTAAAGGTCTGCAAGAAAAGGGGTGGAGTCAATATCAAAAGGGCCAGTTTGGACATTGGAACTAATCAAATTGTCTGGGAACTGTATACCCTCGAAACTTGCCCCTTGAAAACATTAGCATTTAAAGAATGCCACATACATATTCCAACACCTTTTTCATCAGGCATAGAAATATCTGGCTCAGGCCAGACTAGCACAATGGCTACAGGAGGCCAATGCAATCAACACCCACTCAAACCTTGAGTAGGTTAAGATCAGTGGGGAAAAAAACCTAAAAACCTCAAACTGTTGCATTTTTCAAAATCAAAAGTCCACCAATGAGAAGAATCGACTTCAGCAGGAGAGGCGGACTGGATAATCTGGCTATAAAAAAGGGGTTTCTGACGTAGTGAAAAAAAGAGGAGTGATGATTTTCCCTGCCCTGGTGATTCAACAACCACAACCACAGGCCTCTCGACACTGAAGGAAAACCAGCGTCCGAAGACACCAAAGATAGAAGAAACAAACCACCAGACTGCGGAAGGCACAGTAGTGAATATAACCTCTGGTCCCCAGAACTCCCAACTCAGTTAGGCCAGGAAAGGTGGGAGGTTGGGCATTGTACTGCTAAACTGGTGTAAAGATTTTCGTTGTGTCCGTTTAGTGGGATTTAGGGGGATTGTTTTGTTGGTGTATTGCTGTTTGTTGAGTTACACCTTGCCAAATAAATTGGAAGCCTAAAGTTCCTCTTGGAATCACCTTGTCTCAGTTCTATTGTATTACATCTCCTGATCGTGAGTCTTATGTCAGAACCGTGTAAGGGAAGCTAGGAGCGCCTCGAAAACGCTCAACTGTGTGTCACAGGCTAGGGAAGAAGGGGTTAGGAGTGTTTGACACTCACAGGTGCCTCACAGGCTAGGCATAAGCTGTGGGGACGCACGAGTCTCAAAACCCCCTTCATAAGCTGTGGACACAGTCTCTCCAGGGGTGCTCTTGCAGCACTCAGGGTACCTCACAGGCCAGGCATAAGCTGTGAGGGCAGAAGCCCAGAGAGAGACACGCAAGGCACAACAACAACCCTGTGAAAACCCCTTACAGCTGGCATCTTGGAACAGGAAGAGGCCAAACGAGAATATACATGAAGAAAAATCTAAGGATTCCTTTTCTAAAATGCGAAACAAGCATATAATAAAACATGCAAACCCATTAAAAAAAAAGGATTGATCAAAAATGGCTCCATGGTTCTGATTCGATCATCACTGGATTTGTCATATTGATGTCAATCAGTTTAAGGGATCACAAGTGTAAGAACATAAGGACATAAGAACATAAGAAATAGGAGCAGGAGTCGGCCATTCGGTCCCTTGAGCCTGCTCTGCCATTCAATAAAATCATGGCTGATCTTCTACCTCTACTCCACTTTGTTGCACTATCCCCATATCCCTTTATTCCCTTAATATCCAAAAATCTATTGATCTTTGTCTTGAATATACTCAACGACAGAGCCTCCACAGCCCTCTGGGGGAGAGAATTCCAAAGATTCACAACCCTCTGAGTGAAGAAATTTCTCCTCATCTCTGCCAAATGGCCACCCCCGTATTCTGAGACTGTGACCCCTGATTCTAGATTCCCCAGCCAGGGGGAACATCCTCCCTGCATCAACCCTGTCAAGCCCTGTAAGAGTTGGTAGAAAATATGGTAGAATTTTAAATCAAGTTTGAAAGTAATTTAATTAAATCCAAAACTAGGGTCTTAAATCTAAACAATGCAAACTATGTAGGTATGAGGGGCTAGTTGACTAAGGCAGATTGGGAACCTACATTAAAAGATATGATGGTAGACAAGCAATTTAAAGAATTAATGCTTAATTTGCAACAAATGTACATTCCTCTAAGGCACAACCCCCACCCCCACAGAAAAAATAGCTAACAAGAGAAGTTAAAGATAGTATTAGATCAAAGGAAAATGCTTGTAATGTTGCCAAAAAGAGCAGTAAGTCTGAGGTTTGGGAGGATTTTAGAATTCAGCTAAGGAGGACCATGAAATTGATAAAGAAACGGAAAATAGAATATGAGAGTAAACTAGCGAGAGACACAAAAATAGACTATAAAAGCTTCTATAGGTATGTAAAAAAGGAAAGATTAGCAAAAGTAAATGTGGGTCCCTTATAGACTGAGACAGGAGAAATTATAATGGGGAATAAGGAAATGGCAGAGAAATAAACAAATACACGGGCTGGGTTTTTGGTTCACTTGCGCCTTTGTTAACTCCCTGGAGGGTGGTAAATGGTGTTTCTGGGCGTTATGGCGGGCATCCAGTTTTTACCGTCGGCCAGTAAATTTGGCTCATGGTTTGCGATGGTGCAAAAACTTATCGCCCCGCCCTTTAGTTTCTCTGAGATCATGACGTCAAATCGTCGAGAAACACTTTGTTAGCGCCCTGAATGCAAAATTAGGCCCTAACGCTTCATTTAACTCCCGCCCCAGTAAACATCGGGGGAGGAGGGCTTACCCCCCCCATGGGTTTACAGGCATCAATGCGCATACCTCTAGCTCTCTGAGGAGCAGTGTGTGAGAAGGTTGCACTTCCCAAAGGAAGTGCTGGCAGAGTTATGCCATCTCCTACAAGCAGATCGATGCCTGGACCGCTCTGAAGGCAGCCTTCAATACCCCCCTCAACAGGTATCCCCCTCCCCAGACATCTTTGGCCTTTCCTCATCCATGGGCGGACATGGCCAAGAGCTCTTCTTCTAACTTGGCGCCACCTAGCAATAGCATGGAGCACAGGCGAACTAGTAATGCCCCCATTAAATTTTCTCACTCACTTTGTAAGGGCACTGTAATAGCAATTAAAAGTGCCATTTGCAAGTCGGATCTTCACACAGCATGATGTGCACAACCATTGCAGTCAATGTGACCTGCGATGTAGGATCTTCATCCCTCCATACACTGCCAATACCGCCTGCTGCACCCTGGGAATGCCTGGTTCTTCCAAAATTCTATAGATTCTAGAACGGTTCCTGCAGATTGGAAGGTAGCAAATATAACCCCACTATTTAAGAAAGTGAGAGAGTAAACGGGGAACTACAAACCAGTTAGCCTGACATCAGTAGTAGGTAAATGCTAGAATCTATTATTAAGGACATGCTAACAGGGCACTTAGAAAATAGTAATAGGAATGGGCAGAGTTAACATGGATTCATGAAAGGGAAATCATGTTTGACAAATAGAGTTTTTTGACGTTGTAACTACCAGAATAGATAAGGGGGAAGCAGTGGGTGTGGTGTATTTGGATTTTCAGAAGGCATTCGATAAGGTGCCACACAAGAGGTTATTAAATAAAATTAGAGCTCATGAGATTGGGGGTAAAATACGAGCATGGATTGTGGATTAGTTAATGGGCAGAAAACAGAGAGTAGGAATAAATGGGGCATAGGCTGTAACTAGTGGGGTACCACAAGGATTAGTGCTTGGGCCTCAGCTATTCACAATCCAGATCAATGATTTGGATGAGGGCACCAAATGTAATGTATCCAAGTTTGCTGATGATACAAATCTAGGTGAGAATGTAAGCTGTGAGGAGGATGCAAAGAGGATATAGACAGGCTAAAGGAGTGAGCAAGAACAAGGCAAATGGAATATAATGTGGAGAAATGTGAAGTTGTCCACTTTGGTAGGAAAAATAGAAAAGCAAAGTATTTTTTAAATGGTGAGAGATTGGGAAATGTTGGTGTTCAGAGGGACCTGGGTGTCCTTGTATACGAACACTGAAAGTTAACATGCAGGTACAGCAAGCAATTAAGAAAGCAAATGGTATGTTGGCCTTTATTACAGGAGGATTTGAGTATAAGAGTAAAGATGTCTTGCCTCAATTATATAGGGCCCTGGTGAGACTACACCTGCAGTATTGTGTACAGTTTTGGTCCCCTTACCTAAGGAAGAATATACTTGCCATAGAGGGAGTGCAACGAAGGTTCACCAGACTGATTCCTGGGATGGGGAAATTGTCCTATGAGGAGAGATTGAGTAGAGCAGGCCTATATTCTCTAGAGTTTAGAAGAATGAGAGGTGATCTCATTGCAACATTCAACATTTTTACAGAGCTTGAATCAGTCTGGTGAACCTTCATTGCATTGTCTCGATGTGACCAGCTGAGGCCCAAATACTGATCCTTGCGGTATCCCCTAGTTACAGACTGCCAACCCGAGAATGACCAGTTTATTTCAACTCTCTGTAAGGACTAAGGTTTGCAGTTAAAGTAAAATTACTGCAATGAAGATTTGCCTGTAAAATTTAAGCATTTTACGATGTTCCTGAGTCACATAAGAACTCTTCCAGAGTAATTGGGGTTGATGAATGATAGCGTAATCCATAGCATTCGAAATACATTGGCCTAATAATCCGATAATGCAAGAAAACAGCCGTTGCCACCGTGGGGTGAAGTTAACTCCCGCCCATAAAAAGAGCGCAGGCAGCAACATTATTTTGGTGTTGCCTGCTGATTTAAATGATTAGAGTCTATCATGCAATGTGCTGTTTTGTCTGGTACGCTCAGCAGGAGGCCCAACATAGCATCACCGTGGCATCCTGGAGCGAGGCAACGTTCTTTTAAAGCTAGCCTGACATTTTAGAAAATTTCTCAAATCCTTAAAAGGGAATTGCCTTCTAAAATGAAAACAATAAAAATCATTTAAAAATCTTCAGCTCTAAGAGCCGAAATGCCTTCTGAAAAAAAACATTGAAAAGAATTCAAAAATGGCCGTCTCCAGCTCTTAAAGTTGAGCTGCCTTCAGCACATTAAAAAATGGTAAAACTGCTTCAGCTGTAACACAAATGTCTCAGCAAGCCAGGAAAGCGACACCCAGAGTCCCGCACTCAGCACTCCAGCTTCGTGTAGGTAGTCAATACTGTCAGAGAGGGCCTGTACCCACAGGGGTCAGCAGGTCCTCCAGAATGAAGGATGTGGGTCAGATCATGACGGCCATCACTGCCAGCAGGGTCACCTGCATGACTTGGCTCCAGTGCCCAAAGAAGTTTTATGAACTCAGACCAGTGGTCAAGGTCAGTGAATGCATCTTCAAAAGCCGTCTCCTCCCAATTGCACCACTCGGCTCACATATAGCTCAATGCATGACCCGTCCATCACTCACCTACCAACAATCTGCACCAAACACGAAGCACACTTCAAGTGGTCTTCTCAGAGCCAAAATACCACAGATGCTGGAAATTTTAAATAAAAGCAGAAAATGCTGGAAATACTCAGCAGGTCAGGCAGCATCTTGACCTGAAACGTTAACTTTGTTTCTCTCTCCACAGATGCTGCCTGAGCTGCTGAGTATTTCCAGCATTTTCTGCCTTCTCAGACATTTCCTTTAAGTGAGACGGCCACCAATTTGTCAATCATGCCGACCTGAATAGCCGACGCTACACCAGGGGATTTCTAGGCCATTATGTTCTAAGTGTAACGGCCAGGAAAAGTTTTGTTGTGAGATGAACATCTGTGAAACTGGAAAACAAATGGATTCTCTTGAAGTTCCAGAGCAGATATCTTCACTTAGAGAGTTAAGCTGTGATTGTTGACCAAATCCTCCAAAGGATCAGCACATTTCTGTAACCATGGGAGAGGCTTGTTTGACCAGGACTGCAATCTTCCATCCAACACTCCAAGTTTCCAGTGCTGAGTCACTGAATACTGACATTGATAATTGCCAGCTGGAACTGTTAGCTAGTTATAACAACATTGTTACTTTCATTTATGGGCAGAACTATTTGACTTATTCATTGTGTGCTCTGCATGGCTGAGGCTGAGGGGAGACCCTGTTGAGTTGTATAAAATCATGAGGGGTCTAGATAGAGTGGATAGGAAGGACCTATTTCCCTTAGCAGAGTGGTGAACAACCAGGGGACATAGGTTTAAAGTAATTGGTAGGAGATTTAGAGGGTATTTAAGGGGAAATTTCTTTAGCCAGAGGATGGTAGGGTTCTGGAACTCACTGTCTGAAAGAGGCAGAAACCCTTACCACATTTAAAGGGTACTTGGATGTGCACTTGAAGTGTCGTAACCTACAGGGTTACAGACCAAGAGCTGAAAAGTGGAATTAGGCTGGATAGTTCTTTGCAGACACGATGGGCCGTCCTTCCATGTTGTAAATTTCTGTGATTTTATGATTCTATACATGTCCCCGGAGTCAAATTACATTCATGTTTTATTCCAACCAACTGATTTAATATTATCCAAGTTATTAATTTAAGGTGTTATTTCATTTAATTAATATAGCCTACTCTTACTGTTGATAATAATAGAAGACGAACGCTTAATGTGTTCATGTGATATTCTTTAGTCCAATATTTTAATGAAGGTATTAATCCATTTAAAATAAATGTTTTAACATCTACACTAAATTATTAGCCCAAGGAATCTCAAACTAACATGTTGAGCATTCATTTGGTAATATTGACAACACTAATTGCTAGGCTTTTGTGTTTAATTATAAATAGGTAACTGAGCAGAAGGCAGTCTGTTCCAATGTTAATGGATATTAACAAATATCATATGTATGAGGCAACCCATATATAAGACGACCCCCAAAATTCCATCCAAAAAAAAACAAGAAAATCTAGGGCACTCATATAAACAATACAAAGCTCCATCATTGAAGTTATCATCTTCGTGTCAATTGACATCCTCAAAAAAATATATATTTCTGTGGCATCTCATTTCAACCAACGCATTCCTATTGAGTATTGCTCTCATTCAGTTTTGTGATTTTTATATAGCCCCCACTGGTGATTTTATATATCCTCTCCCTGTGTTTACACTGCTCGGAGTCTCTGATTTTAAATTGCTAGCAGGAGTTTGAACTCAAATCAGGAATCAGAGAAAGCTGGCATTAATATCACAGTGTTGGAGGAATAGTGCAGGGCAACAGCTGAGACGAATTCCATGCATGCCAACTATTGGTGTTTCAAACCCATGTATCAGCTTATTAGTGTTTTACAAGAAAATTCATCTTATTTCACTGGGATTGGAGGTTGTCATTATGAACCAATTAGACCAACTGAAAAGTGGAACGAATTGGGGTGTCGGAATTAAACAATCAGACATTAATTTTTCTCATAATAAATGAGACAGAAACATTTTAAGATGATGGTTTCTGAGCATTGACATTACAGGTGTGTGTATTTAGTGTTTGTTCCCAAGGAAGTTGAAAAGAACAAATAAGCACCTAAGATACAGCTTTTCAAAACTTTTGTTTTACTTTCCCCAAAGCAATTTTCTTGGGCCAATGTTACTAAATATTGGTAAAAATTGGAGAAAGGCATGTAATAAGAATCAGAATTTGACTTAGCCACTGTAAATCAGTGGCCTGTGTCCGCTGCTGAAGCCCTCATCCATTCCTTTGTTACCTCTAGACTTGACTGTTCCAATGCACTCCTGGCTGGCCTCCCACTTTCTACCCTACATAAACTTGAGGTGATCCAAAACTCGGCTGCCCGTGTGTCCTAACTCGCACCAAGTCCTGCTCACCCATCACCCCTGCGCTCGCTGACCTATATTGGCTCCCGGTCAAGCAAAGTCTCGATTTCTAAATTCTCATACTTGTTTTCAAAACCCTTCATGGCCTCTCCCCTCTCTATCTCTGTAATCTCCTTCAGCCCCACACCCCTCTAATATATCTATGCTCCTCTAATTCTGCCATCATTTGGATCCCTGATTATAACTGCTCAACCATTGGTGGTCATGCCTTCTGTTGTCTAGGCCCTAAGCTCTGAAATTCCCTGCCGTAACCTCTCCACCTCACTACCTCTTTCCTCCTTTAAGACGCTCCTTAAAACCTACCTCTTTGACAAAGCTTTTGGTCACCTGCCCTAATTTCTCCTTATGTGGCTCGGTTTCACATTTTTTGTCTCATAATGCTCCTGTGAAGCGCCTTGCGACTTTTCACTACGTTAAAGGCACTATATAAATGCAAGTCGTTGTTGTTGTTGAGTACATTACCTGGTATAACACCCCTAAAAAAACTGTGTTACCTCCAACTGTAAGAATTCCAAGGGAGATCCGCTGTTATGATGTCTCCAATGTCAGTGTTCAGAGCAAGTCAAAGCATCAATTCTCAGGATGCATGTGATATTGGCAATGCAGTACTTATTGCCCATTCCTTGTTGCTCTAAGAAGGTGGGACTGGGCCTTCTCTTTAAATTGTTGAACTTGTGCTGATGGTATACCCATGACAGTGTTAATTGGGGAATTCCAGGAATTGACCCAATAATAATGAAGGAATGGTGTTATATTGCAGCTAAGTCAGATAATGTGTAACTTGGAGGGGACTTTGGAAATGATGGTGTTCTCTTGATATTGCTGCTCTTGTCTCTCTTGTTGCTAGGATCTGGGATATCTTGTCAAAGTAAGCTTGGTGAGTTGATGCAGTGTTTTCTGTAGATAGTAGGGGTGTTATCAACAAAGTGTGACAAGAAACTGTTACAGGAATTAAGTATGATGCTTACTATATGTATTATAGTGCATCTTTTGTGATGTTGGTCATGATAGGTTATAGAAAATGCTATTTCTTTTACCGGCCACTGTAACCTTCATGTTGTGTATCTTTCTGACTCTACGGGGTCGAAATTTGGTACCGCTGTTTCTGAGGCGTTGTGAATGGAGATTTTACTGACAGGCGGTAGATGTCATCACCAACTGCAAAATGCAGTTTTGCCGCCTGAAGAGGGGATTGCAGCGTTAAATCAGGCTCTACTCTGAAGGCAGTAAACAGCGGTAAGTAGGGCGGCAAGTAAGGCGGCAAAATCCAGGCGGCAATCATCATTTGTAACTTGCCACAGACATACTGCTGCCACCTGGATTCAATTGAGGCGGTGATTGGGTGTAGATCCACCTCGTGCATATCTTCCTTTCCTACGCACTCTCTCACAGGGTGAAGGTGGCAGCAGCAGCTCACCAGCACGCTCACCCCATCTCCGATGCTGCCGTCAATGCACTGCTTGATGCCCTGGAGAGGCGTCGAAAATTACTGAGGATAGAGGCTGGAAGAAGGCCACAGCCCCAGACATTTCGAAGGCTATGGAGGGAAGTCATTGAAAGAGTGTCAGCGAGTGACATGGTGCCCAGGACAGCAACCCAATGTCACAAGAAGTGGAACGACATGACGTGGCTGCTGAGGGTGAGTATCTTTAACATTAACCTGAGCATGCCATGCTCTGAGCTCAATGAGCAGTCTCTCCTCAATGTGAATGTGTTCGACCCCATGCTCTACGTGGGTGAGGTCAGATGCAAGGTTCACATTTGCAGCCTTACCTACACCAAGGGCCTGCATGCGCTGTTAACCTTCCTACTCCGTTGTGGAGACCCTCCACTCATCTTGTTAACTCCTCAGTCTTCAGCTGCATCTGGAAGATGCTATCCTTACCATTACAGTTAGCTCCTCATCCCTCATTCAATCATTGCCACAAGTACTCGCAGCTAGTTGAAGTTACATCGACCTTTAATGACTCTCATACACTAACATGTTCTGAACTATTTAAGGCACTTCAGACAGACGGATAGAAGGGCACAAACTCGAATGTTCCCTTTAATCTTGCACACCAAGCTCGCATACAATAGAAGAGAGCAGATGCGGCCCGGAGCAGGGGACCCTGAGCTGCAACCCCTAACTGCATCTGCCCTGATAGATGCACAGCTGGGTCAGGCCAAACCCCCTCGGGATATTGACGGTATGTTGAGTTCCTTTGCAGCCTCTTCCAGGCCACTTAGGCCTGACACCACAATTCTTCACCACTTTCCATGCGACTGGCATATCACAAGCCTTTTACATTCCTTCATCCCTCCCCTGGAGGTAACCACTCTTCTCTGGCTTTGTGCTTTCAGATGATAACTCAGACGACCAGAGGCCTGCATGTCAGCCTTCCACTGTGGGTGATGGTGGAGAGGATGAGGAGGCAGAGGACACCTCTCTGGACGTGACAGAGGATCCAGCGGCCTCAGAGAGTGGGGCCAGCAGCTTTTTGGCGGAAGGCGTGGTTGGGGAGATAGAGGTGCGTGATGCTCCGGGACCCAGTGGCCTACAGCAATGCTACGGGGGAGGTGAAACCCCTACTGGGGTGTCACAGGGATCAGTGCTGGGAACCCAACTATTTACAATCTATATTAACAACTTGGAAGAAGGGACTGAGTGTAACATAACCAAGTTTGCTGATGATACAAAGATGGGAGGAAAAGCAATGTGTGAGGAGGACACAAAAAATATGCAAAAGGCCATAGACAGGCCAATTGAGTAGGCAAAAATTTGGCAGCTGGAGTATAATGTTGGAAAGTGTGAGGTCATGCACTTAAGCAGCAAAAAAATCAAAGAGCAAGTTATTATTTAAATCGAGAAAGATTGCAAAGTGCTGTAGTACAGCGGGGCCTGGGGGTACTTGTGCATGAAACACAAAAAGATACTATGCAGGTACAGCAAGTGATCAGGATGGCCAATGGTATCTTGGCCTTTATTGCAAAGGGATGGAGTATAAAAGCAGTGAAGTCTTACTACAGCTATATAAGGTATTGGTGAGGCCACACCTGGAATACTGCGTGCAGTTTTGGTTTCCATATTTACGAAAGAATATACTTGTTTGGAGGCAGCTCAGAGAAGGTTCACTAGGTTGATTTTGGAGATGAGGGGGTTGACTTATGAGGAAAGGTTGAGTAGGTTAGGCCTCTACTCATTGGAATTCAGAAGAATGAGAGGTGATCTTATCGAAACGTATAAGATTATGAGGGAGCTTGACATGGTGGATGCAGAGAGTATGGTTCCACGGATAGGGGAGACTAGAACTAGGGGGCATGATCTTAGAATAAGGGGTTGCCCATTTAAAACTGAAATGAGGAGAAATGTCTTCTCTCAGAGGGTTGTAAATCTGTGGAATTTGCTGCCTCAGAGAGCTGTGGAAGCTGGGACATTGAATAAATTTAAGACAGAAATAGACAGTTTTTTAAACGATAAGGTGTTATGGGGAACGGGCAGGGAAGTGGACCTGAATCCATAATCGGATCAGCCATGATCTTATTGAATGGCGGAGCAGGCTCGAGGGGCCTTATGGCCTACTCCTGTTCCTATTTCTTATGTTCTTATGAAACCAGGGAGCCAGCACCCTGGAGGGTGAGTGCGCACCTGAGTGATGTTCAGCAGCACTCTGATGATGAGCCCGAATTAGAGGATGTCACAAGATGCTCATTGTAGATGCACATCAATCTGCTCGGTGCAGTGGCAAGGGTGCCCGAGAGTCTCGATGCACTAGCTGTGAGGATGGAGGACTATGCTTCAACTGTTGCACATGGCTCTCAGCAGCCCGTGAAGCCCATCCTTGGTAGATCCCAATGGATTTTGGATGCGACAAGTGACCATGGGGTCCCAGACATGGTGACACGGGCAATGACTGACGTGGCAGTAGCCATTGAGCACTAAGCTGACGCCATGGTAGACCTGCATACTATCATGTCGTCAGTGCGTGGTGGCATCAATTAGCTCTGTGGTGTGCTGCAGGCGCAGTCTGTGCTCATGCAGAGCCAACTTGATGCCACGCAGATACTGACCACTGCGTTCATGTCTGGGGCCCCATCAGTTCAACACGGACCTAACTTTGCCGAAGCAGGGCAGCAATCTCTGCTCACCCAAATTGCTCCAGATGTTGAGGCTCTGCCCCGGGGAGTAGCAGCATGTCAAGCCTGTTGGAACGTGATGTCTTCTCTCAGGGTGACATCATTCTGCCCTTACCCCTGTCGCTCTTCTCAACCCATCCACCACAGAGTGTTGCTGCCCATGCTGAGGTGATGCAGTCCGCAGCCGGGCCTTCCAGGGCCCGAGCTGGTGAGGAACATCCTGCTAGGCCATCAGCTGTGGCAGCGGCACCAACAGAGCGACGTTCTACCAACTTTGCTGCAGGCACTGAGACCCCATTGAGGAGAAACAGTAGACGTGGGAGGGGGGAGAAGGGAAGGGGTGGGAAAGCACTCATAAAGACCCGCTAAACATGTATGTGATAGTAGCCAGAGATGGTGACCTTATTCGAATATGAACTCATGTAAATAGAAGCACTCAGCAAGACATACTAAAGATGTGTGTGATAATGGGCAGAGATGGTAACCTTGCTCAAATATGAACTCATATAAATAGTTGTACTTGGATGAGCCACTAAAGAATTGTATGATAGTGGCCAGAGATGCTGTCCTTGTTCGAATATGAACTCATGTAAATAGTTGTAGGTAGATGTGGGTGAGACTGTTTCAAGGGGTCTAGTTTCCATTATTCTTTACTGGAGATAATGGAGTCCTTTTGTGCTTCTTTAGAGCACACTATGGTTTTCGTTGTGAATAAAAATTCTTTCAATTTGTCACATTCTTGTCTTGCCATTTCATCATTATCAGAGGCGGTCCCTCGAACGAGGATGATTTGCTTCCACACCCAAAGGGATGAGTTCGCAGATGTTTCAATGAAGGACCCGATATTCCAATCCTGAACTCCAGGGGTGGAAGATGCCTGTGCGTGGATCTTTTTAATGTGTGGTGGTCGTTGCACACCAGCCACCACATGGGCTTGACAGAGCTTAGACTTTATATTTAGGCATATATTTATATACATGGAGGCTTGGAGGGTGGGACGTGATGTCTTCAGCAGATCGCCAGATGAATAGGCTGTCCATTCAGCACATCTTGTGTCATTCACTGGAATCAAAGCACGATGAGTTTCTGATGAGCAGCCCTTGCAGCCGCAACAGTGTCAGGCTGCCTCCTCCTGGGCTGAAGCTCCTCATCTTCCTCCTCATCGTCGTCATCCTCCTGAGGTGCATCATCCATCCCGGATGGTAATGTCTGACCCCTCATGGTGGCCATGTTGTGTAGCATGCAGCACACAACGATGAACACGGAGACTCTATCAGGTGAGTACTGAAATGCCCCTCCAGAGCGGTCAAGGCACCAGAAACGCTGCTTCAGAACCTCAATAGTTTGCTCTATAATGATCTTAGTTGCGATATGGCTGGTGTTGTAGCGTTGCTCGGCAGGTGTGGTGGGATTGCAGAGGTGTGTAATCAGCCAGGTGGTGATCCTTTGTCACCGATAAGCCAGCCTTGCTCTTCATATGGTGACTGGAACAATCATGGAACACTACTCTCCCACAGGATGAAGGAATCGTGGCAGCTGTCAGGATAGCAAGCATTGACAGCAAGATAACCTGCCTGTGATCACAGACCAGGTGAATGTCGAGGGAGTAGTTGCCCTTGCGATTACAAAGCAACTCTCCGTTGTGAAGCAGGGCCCGCAATGCCACATGCGTACAACCAATGGCCTCCTGAACCAGGGTGAAGCCCGCTATCCTGGCGAAGCCACAGGAATGCTCATCCTGGTTCTCCCTGGACATGCTGAACTTTATGTAGTCCATTCGTCGGCAGTAGAGAGCATCGGTCACCTGGCGAATGCAGCAATGTACTGCAAACTGCGAGATGTTGCATATATCGCCTACAGGAGACTGGAAGGAGCCGGTAGTATAGAAGTTGAGGGCAACTATCATTTTCCCTGGCACTGACAGCGAGGTCCTGGTGCCGATGTCAGCTTCGAAGTATGTCTGCTGGTGGTGGCAAAGTTCGTTGACCACTTCCTTGCGGAACTGCAACCTTCTTCTGCACTGCTCCACAGACATATCAAGGTATGAGTAATGCGCACGGTAAACCCTGCATCTGTACAGCCTGCTACCCTGATGTCTGGGGTCTCTTCTCTGGCGTGGATCCACATTAGCTGAAGCCTTCTCTGCAGCCGGCACCTTTGAAGTCTTCACCGCAGGACGACGTGGTGTGCCATCACTGCCCTCATTAATTAACAGAAGATAGCTGCAATATGCTAATCACCAATGGAGTCGACCTGAAACCCACCAATGATTGCGAAATGCAGCACCACAACACCTACGCACTCTACATGGAGAGAACGCAGCACTGACCGCAACCTCTGTGGCCCGGCTGCAATACCGCCCCAGAATCTCTACCTCGACTTGTGAATACCAACCGTTTGTGGCATGTTCCCCGCTAGCCGGTAAGTGAGGCAGCAAAAGTGAATTTGGCGAGACTGGCGCCAAGGAGACGTTGCACATGTACTGACCTCAAGATTTCCATGGCAGTAGTTGGTGAGGCAGCAAATCTTTGCACCTTTGAAAAGGCAAAACCGAATTTCCCATCAGGCAGCATCACCGCCTAATACCTCGCCCAGCCGCAAACACCCCGTTGCCGCCTCACTCAGGTGGTTTCAGGTTGGCGGTAGCAACCGAATTTCGACCCCAATATTTTACTTTTGGTAGTGGGTAGCATGGGGTGGTGGGCTGGCAGGAAAGGGAGCTTGGGGCTGCAAACTGAATTTTGTGGCAGTGGGCGCGGACAATATGTGATCTGCAGTGCTAATGGTTTTCTTATTATGCGTTGTCTGTTCATTCCTTTGATCCTGTTACGACAATGTTGCTCCTATTGTGTCCCCAAAACTTAAACTTTCCCATTTGGTATTGTCAGTTGAATTTTCAAAATATCTTTCCTTAAGTGCTGTTTTTATGCAATGTGCAATGTTTGCATATTGGCCAGTAAGGCAGTATTTGCATTATTGCATTTCATATCTATGATATGGTAGTATAAGCCTGTTTGAACATTTGAAACTTTTTTCCAATCCATGTTACTGCATTGTCTCATCATTTGTGTGTCAGCTGTGGCTCAGTTGATAGCATTCTCGCCTTTGAGTCAGAAGGTTGTGGGTTCACGTCTCACTCCAGGGACTTGAGCACATAAATCTAGGCTGATGCTCCTGTGGAGCCCTGCAATCAGAGTTGAGGGTGGTTTTCTCAGTGGTACAACTGTTTTTGGATGAGAAACTGCCCAGCGAAAGTTTCTCCCTTACTTTTTAAACGAGAACCGCCCACTTTTTAAACGAGAACCGCCCACATTTTGAAAAGACCGCCGGAGAGCAAACCGTCCACGTGCACCACTGAGAAAACCGGCAGGATCTAAGTTTGGTCTCAAAGGAAGCACGTATACATCACCGAGGAAACTGCCCATGAGAAGCAGCCTAAAACAGGGCGGTAGGTGAGTACCCTGCAAAGAAAGGTAAGTTAAAGGTTTTTTATTATTATTTTTAAAATTCTAAAACAGCGATTACCTTTAAAACTATCTTGAAAATGTTTTTTTACTTTTTATTTTATTTTAAGTGAAAATTATTTTTTGAATTTTTCCCTCTCCCTAGGCCCAATTGGTACCATCCATTCAGGTAAGGACCGCCCTTTTTCCCTAGTACCAGCTTTAACCACTGTGAAACCGCCAAGAATCTTGGCGCGAGATCCATTTTCTTACCGGCCGGTATTTCTTACCTTATTTATGGAAATTTGCGCCGGTGTTAATTGCAGAACCTTAGCGATGTTTCTGGGTGTCAATCGGGCGGTGAGGGGTTTTGGGGAAAGTCTAGCTTGTCTTTTGGATGAAACTCTCAGGTGAATGTCAAAGATTCTGTGGCACTCTTTTGAAAAAGAACAGGAGAGTTATCCCCGGTGTCCTGGCCAATATTTATCCCTCAATCAACATCACTAAAACAGATTATCTGGTAGTTATCATATTGTTGTTTGTGGGAGCTTGTTGTGCACAAATTGGCTGCCGTGTTTCCGACACTAAAACAGTGACTACACTCCAAAAGTACTTCATTGGCTGTAAAGTGCTTTGAGACATCCGGTGGTCGTGAAAGGTGCCATATAAATGCAAGTTTATCTTTCATCTAAAGGCACTTTTTTGTTGCTGTTATTGGCAATATCCCCCCACCTGCCCACTCGCCATATAAAGGGAGCAATCTCTCGAGCTCCAGTGATATTTCAGACACTGATTTTACTGGGTCCTATGAGCTGCCATCCAATTAAGTAACTTTTGTTAAACATGTTGAATATGCTCCGCACATCTGCATCCTTCGATGTCGTCTTTGGCTCAGTGGTAGTGTACTTGCTTCCAACTTGGGGGGCTGTGGGTTCAAGCCCCAGTCCAGAGACACTAAGCACAGGGTGACATATCTGTCAGGCAAGTTTTCATGCAGCCCATGAAATCCTGAGATTTGGGAGGCCAATCTGGCATGCGAATGACAGTGTGCATGTTCTTCACATGTAAAGGATCAGGCGAGCATATGAGAGACCTGTCTATGCTGTGACAAAATAAAGCAGTAAAATCGAATTGCTGTTACATAAATGAAAGCTGAGGCCATTCAGATAGGAATTGTTGTTTGGTATGGGAACTTTGGAGATTGAAATTTGTTTGCTTGCCAGTTTTAGCTTGACGTTGATTTCAATGGAAAAGAGAATCATCTGGAGTGTCAAAGGCTATCAGCCATTTTGCCCTCCTTCCCAAGTTGAATTTCACCCACAATATTCTGAAGCACAACTGGATAAAATAATGCATGAAACACTGAAACACCAAGGGAATCAAAAGCTTCAGCAACTGTATGATACTGTAATCTGTGAAGTTTACACCACAATTATGAATAAATATAGCTTCACAAATTATTGCAGAGCAAGAAAGAATAAATCCTCTGGGAAGATATCAACAGCAGCCCTAAAGACAATAGAGAAAAGCACCAAAGCAATGGAGAGAAATAGGCCAGCAATGAAACTGTGAACAGATTAATGCCAGAGCCTATTAAACAAGAATTTAAATCAAATCCCTGAGTTAACAATCCATGATCTGAGCAAGCCATTAATAAGAGAGGATTGGATTTTTCAGTAGTCTCAATAAATAAACTGAAATCTAACTCATTTTTGATTTTTAAACTTATTGCTCCAACACTCCGACTTATGATAAAAATCAGCTGTAATCTGTTCTATTGAAATGACTGGAAATGGGAAACTCATGGTAGAAATCTCTGGGTTGCTACTGGTGCCATGTGCTAATGAGTATAAGAATAGAAGAACATAAGAACATAAGAATTAGGAATAGGAGTAGGCCATCTAGCCCCTCGAGCCTGCTCCACCACTCAACAAGATCATGGCTGATCTGGCCGTGGACTCAGCTCCACTTACCCGCCCGCTCCCCATAACCCTTAATTCCCTTATTGGTTAAAAATCTATCTATCTGTGATTTGAATACATTCAATGAGCTAGCCTCAACTGCTTCCCTGGGCAGAGAATTCCACAGATTCACAACCCTCTGGGAGAAGAAATTCCTTCTCAACTCGGTTTTAAATTGGCTCCCCCGTATTTTGAGGCTGTGCCCCCTAGTTCAAGTCACCCCAACCAGTGGAAACAACCTCTCTGCCTCTATCTTGTCTATCCCTTTAATTATTTTAAATGTTTCAATAAGATCACCCATCATCTTTCTGAACTCCAACGAGTAAAGACCCAGTCTACTCAATCTATCATCATAAGATAACCCCCTCATCTCCGGAATCAGCCCAGTGAATCGTCTCTGTACCCACTCCATAGCTAGTATATCCTTCCTTAAGTAAGGTGACCAAAACTGCACGCAGTACTCCAGGTGCAGCCTCACCAATACCCTGTACAGTTGCAGCAGGACCTCCCTGCTTTTGTACTCCATGCCTCTCGCAATGAAGGCCAACATTCCATTCGCCTTCCTGATTACCTGCTGCACCTGCAAACTAACTTTTTGGGATTCATGCACAAGGAGGCACCGGAGGGACTGGAGTGCATCATCACGCCCGGCAACCAAATTTTAATTTGATTTTACGTTTTAAAGTTTAATTTGTTTTAATTGCCAGTGTTTTTAGTGTCCCCTTCCCTTTTATAGGGGGCACTGTGGAAAAATTGTGATTTTAGTGCCAAAAAAAAACCCAAAAAAAAGAAAAACAAAAAAAAACCCCAAAAAAAACCAAAAAAAGGAAAAAAAGGGCCTTGTAAATGTCTGGTGTGTCACCCAGGTCGGGTGGCACGGTTTAATGTTTTATGTTTTGCAGATAAACTCCAAAAAGAGTTTCATGCACAAGGACCCCCAGGTCCCTCTGCACGGCCGCATGTTGTAATTTCTCCTCATTCAAATAATATTCCCTTTTACTGTTTTTTTTTTCAAGGTGGATGACCTCACATTTTCCGACATTGTATTCCATCTGCCAAGGACAGAAGGATAGAGAGGATGAACGCATGGCTGGAAAGTTGGTGTAGGAGGGAGGGCTTTAAATTCCTGAGGCATTGGGACCACTTCTCGGGGAGATGGGACTGGTACAAACTGAACAGGTTACACCTCAACAGCACCGGGACCAATATCCTCGTGGGGAGTTTTGTGAGTGCTGTTGGGGAGAGTTTAAACTAGCTTGGCCAGGGAATGGGAACCTGAGAACAAATACAATAGGGAAGGAAGTAAAGCTGAAATTGGAAAGCAAGAATGTAGAAAGTGAATCAGTAAGACAGATGAAACAAGGGTTGGTAAGTAGTAATCAAAAAGGTCTTCCTGTGCTAAATGGTATATAATTCAATGCAAGGAGTATAGCGAACAAGGTGGATGAGCTGAGAGCACAGGTAGATACTTGGGAGTATGACATTATAGCCATTACAGATACATGGCTGAAAGAGGGGCAGGTTTGGCAGCTCAATATTCCTGGTTACAGGATTTTTAGACAGGACAAAGAGGGGGGTAAAAAGGGAGGTTCGCGATATTGATGAAAGAAACTATTACAGCTGTGAGGAGGGATGATATATTAGAGGGATCATCAAATGTGGCCACATAGGTCGAACTGAAAAATGAAAAAGGTGCGATCACACTGCTGGGTGTGTATTATAGACCTCCAAATCGCACGGGGTAGCCTTGAGGAGCAATTCGTAGAATGCAGACGGGATTGTTTCTTAGAACAGTATGTTACAGAACCGACAAGGGAGCAAGCTATCCTAGATCTGATCCTGTGTAATGAGACAGGAATAATAAACAATCTCCTAGTAAAAGATCCTCTCGGAATGAGTGATCACAGTATGGTTGAATTTATAATACAGACTGAGGGTGAGGAAGTAGTGTCTCAAACGAGCGCACTATGCTTAAACAAAGGGGACTACAGTGGGATGAGGGCAAAGTTGGCTAAAGTAGACTGGAAACACAGACTAAACGGTGGCACAATTGAGGAACAGTGGAGGACTTTTAAGGAGCTCTTTCATAGTGCTCAACAAAAATATATTCCAGTAAAAAAGAAGGGTGGTAAGAGAAGGGATAACCAGCCGTGGATAACCAAGGAAATAAAGGAGAGTATCAAATTAAAAACCAATGCGTATAAGGTGGCCAAGGTTAGTGGTAAAATAGAAGATTGGGAAAATTTTAAATGACAGTAAAGAATGACTAAGAAAGCAATTAAAAAAGGAAAGATAGATAATGAAAGTAAACTTGCGCAAAACATAAAAACAGATAGTAAAAGCTTTTACCGATATATAAATCGGAAAAGAGTGACTAAAGTAAATGTTGGTCCCTTAGAAGATGAGAAGGGGGATTTAATAATGGGAAATGTGGAAATGGCTGAGACCTTAAACAGTTATTTTGTTTCGATCTTCACAGTGGAAGACACAAAAACCATGCCAAAAATTGCTGGTCACGGGAATGTGGGAAGGGAGGACCTTGAGACAATCACTATCACTAGGGAGGTAGTCCTGGACAGGCTAATGGGACTCAAAGTAGACAAGTCCCCTGGTCCTGATGAAATGCATCCCAGGGTATTAAAAGAGATGGCGGAAGTTATAGCAGATGCATTCGTTATAATCTACCAAAATTCTCTGGACTCTGGGGAGGTACCATCGGATTGGAAAGCAGCTAATGTAGCGCCTCTGTTTAAGAAAGTGGGTAGACAAAAGGCAGGTAACTATAGGCCGGTTAGCTTAACATCTGTTGTGGGGAAAATGCTTGAAGCTATTATTAAGGAAGAAATGGCAGGACATCTAGATAGGAATAGTGCAATCAAGCAGACGCAACATGAATTCATGAAGGGGAAATCATGTTTAACTAATTTACTGGAATTCTTTGAGGATATAACGAGCATGGTGGATAGAAGTGTACCGATGGATGTGGTGTATTTGGATTTCCAAAAGGCATTCGATAAGGTGCCACACAAAAGGTTACTGCAGAAGATAAAGGTACATGGAGTCAGAGGAAATGTATTAGCATGGATAGAGAATTGGCTAACTAATAGAAAGCAGAGAGTCGGGATAAATGGGTCCTTTTCGGGTTGGAAATTGGTGGTTAGTGGTGTGCCACAGGGATCGGTGCTGGGACCACAACTGTTTACAACATACATAGATGACCCGTAAGAGGGGACAGAGTGTAGTGTAACAAAATTTGCAGATGACACAAAGATTAGTGGGAAAGCGGGTTGTGTAGATGACACAGAGAGGCTGCAAAGAGATTTAGATAGGTTAAGCGAATGGGCTAAGGTTTGGCAGATGGAATAGAATGTCGGAAAACGTGAGGTCATCCACCTTGGAAAAAAAAACAGTAAAAGGGAATATTATTTGAATGGGGAGAAATTACAACATGCTGCGGTGCAGAGAGACCTGGGTTTCCTTGTGAATGAATCCCAAAAACTTAGTTTGCAGGTGCAGCAGGTAATCAGGAAGGCGAATGGAATGTTGGCCTTCATTGCGAGAGGGATGGAGTACAAAAGCAGGGAGGTCCTGCTGCAACTGTACAAGGTATTGGTGAGGCTGCACCTGAAGTACTGCGTGCAGTTTTGGTCACCTTACTTAAGGAAGGATATACTAGCTATGGAGTGGGTACAGAGACGATTCACTCGGCTGATTCCGGAGATGAGGGGGTTACCTTATGATGATAGATTGAGTAGACTGGGTCTTTACTCGTTGGAGTTCAGAAGGATGAGGGGTGATCTTATTGAAACATACAAAATAATGAAAGGGATCAACAAGATAGAGGCAGAGAGGTTGTTTCCACTGGTCAGGGAGACTAGAACTAGGGGGCACAGCCTCAAAATACGGGGGAGCCAATTTAAAACCGAGTTGAGAAGGAATTTCTTCTCCCAGAGGGTTGTGAATCTGTGGAATTCTCTGCCCAGGGAAGCAGTTGAGGCTAGCTCATGGAATGTATTCAAATCACAGATAGATAGATTTTTAACCAATAAGGAAATTAAGGGTTATGGGGAGCGGGCGGGTAAGTGGAGCTGAGTCCATGGCCAGATCAGCCATGATCTTGTTGAATGGCGGAGCAGGCTCGAGGGGCTGGATGGCCTACTCCTGTTCCTAATTCTTATGTTCTTATGTTCTGATGTTCAAACAGTGGGAGGGAGATAGAAGAGCAAATATGTAGGCACATTTCTGTGAAGTCCAAAAACCATAGGGCAGTAATAGTAGGGGATTTCAACTATCCTAATATTGATTGGGACAAATATAGTGTGAAGGGTACAGAGGGTGTGGAATTCCTAAAATGCATTCAAGAGAACCTTTTTAATCATTATGTAACAAGCCCAACACGGTAGGGGGCGGTTCTGGATTTTGTTTTGGGAAATGAAGCTGGGCAGGTGGAAGGGGTATCAGTGGGAGAGCACTTGGGTGACAGTGACCATAATTCAGTCAGATTAAAGGTAGTTATGGATAAGGACAAGGATATACCAGGAATAAAAGTTCAAAATTGGGGAAAAGCTAACTTTGCCAAGTTGAGAAGTGATTTGGCTACAGTGAACTGGAAACAGCTACTTGACAGTAAATCAGTGTCGGAACAGTGGGAGGCACTCAAGGAGGAGATCTGGAGGGCTCAGGCCAAACATGTGCCCTTAAAGAAAAAGGGTGGGAATAATAATTCCAGAGCTCCCTAGATGTCGAGGGACTTACAGGGGAGGATAAAGATAAAAAGGGAAGCATATGTCATATACCAACGGCTAAATAATGTAGAATCTCTGGAGGAATATAGAAAGTTCAGAGGTGAAATTAAAAAGGATATTAGGAATGCGAAGAGAGAGCATGAAAAATTCTTGGCTAGTAAAATCAAGGAATCCCAAAGATGTTCTATAAATATATTAAGAGCAAGAGGATAACTAATGAAAGGGTAGGGCCTATTAGAGATCATAAGGGTAATCTGTGTGTGGAGGAGGAAGATGTGGGTATAGTTCTTAATGAATACTTTGTGTCTGTTTTCACAAAGGAAAGGGGCAATGCAGATACTGCTATCGAGGAGGAGTGTGAAATTCTGGATGAAATAAAAATAGTGAGAGTGGAGGTATAAAGGGTTTAGCAGATTTGAAAGTGGATAAGTCCCCAGGCTTGGATGAAATGCATCCCAGGTTGTTGAGCGAAGTAAAGGGGCCTTGACCATCATTTTCCAGTCCTCTTTGGATTCAGGCATGGTGCCGGAGGACTGGAGGACTGCTAATGTAGTACCTAATGCTAAGGGAGAAAGGGAAAGGCCGCGTAATTACAGGTCTATCAGCCTAACCTCAGTGGTGGGAAAATTATTGCAAAAACTCCTGAAGGACAGGATAAATCTGCATTTGGAAAGGCAAGGATTAATTTGGAACAATCAGCATGGATTTGTTAAGGGAACATCGTGTTTGACTAACCTGATTGACTTTTTCGAGGAGGTAACCAGGAGGGTTGATGAGAGTAGTGCGTACGATGTCGTGTATATGGACTTTAGCAAAGCTTTTGATAAGTTCCCACTTGGCAGACTGGTCACGAAGGATAAAGCCTATGGGATCCAGGACAAAGTGGCAAGTTGGATCCACAATTGGCTTAGAGATAGGAAGCAAAGTGTAATGGTTGATGGATGTTTTTGTGACTGGAAGAATGTTTTCAGTGGGGTTCCACAGGACTCAGTACTGGGTCCATTGCTTTTTGTGGTATACATCAATGATCTAGATTTGAATATTGGGGCTTTGATTAAAAAGTTTGCAGATTACACTAAAATTGGCTGTGTGGTTAGTCATGGACTACAGGAGGATATCAATCTACTGTCAGGTGGGCAGAACAGTGGCAAATGGAATTTATTTTGGAGAAGTGTGAGGTAATGCACTTGGGGAGGGCTAACAAGGAAAGGGTATACATGTTAAATGGTAGGCCACTTAGAAGTGTAGATGAACAAAGGGACCACAGATCCCTGAAAGTTGCAGGCCAGGTGGATAAGGTGGTTAAGAAGGCATACGGAATGCTTGCCTTTATTGGCCGAGGCATAGAATACAAGAGCAGGGAGGTTATGCTTAAATTGTATAATACACTGGTTAGGTCACAGGTGGAACACTGCGTGCAGTTCTGGTTGCCGTATTTTAGGAAGGACGTGATTGCACTAGAGAGGGTGCAGAGGAGATTTACGAGGTTGCTGCCTGGAATGAAGAATCTTAGCTATGAGAACAGATTGGATAGGCTGGGTTTGTTCCCCTTGGAACAGAACAGACTGAGAGGAGACCTCATTGAGGTGTATAACATTTTGAGGGGCCTGGATATAGCCTATTTCCCTTGGTGGAGAGGTCAATTACCAGGGGGCATAGGTTTAAGCTGGTTGGTGGAAGGTTTCGAGGGGATTTGAGGGGAAGCTTCTACACACAGAGGGTTGTGGGTGTCTGCAAATCACTGCCTGGAAGGGTGGTAGAGGCAGAAACCCTTACCATATTTAAAAGGTGCTTGGAAGGGCACTTGAAGTACCATAACCTGCACGGTTACAGACCTAGAACTGGTAAATGGGATTAGACTGGATAACCTCTTGTTGGCTGGCACAGATATGATGGTTAGGACTTCACGGAATCTAATATGGCCAGAGTGCTCTCCTGGACTAGTTTCGATCGCCTGGATGGGTTGGAGAGGAATTTTCCCAGACTTTTTTCCCCAATTGGCCTGGGTTTTGATCTGTTCTTTTGCCTCTCCCAGGACATCTCATGGCTCCGGGTGGGGTGGAGTGTAAAACGTTGCAATACATGGGTATCGCAGTTGTGTGGGGTGGACTGGTTGGACCGGATCCTCTTTACCTGTCCACCATTGATCATTGCGCATAGGTTTATATGTAACTTTCAGGGCTGCTGACCGAGAGCCGTGTGGCTCTTTGCTGGCTGGCGCGGACACGATAGGCCGCAATTGCCTCCTTCTGCGCTGTAGATTTCTAAGGGCTAGACTTTCAGCACATCATCGCCCATTTAGTGCCCATTTAGCGCCCATATAAGTATTGAGATTCAGGCTATCGCCCATTTTTGATGAAAAATGGAAACTAGCACCCAATTATAGCCCATTTATCGTCGGCGCAACTTTCAGCATACAGGAATAAGCTGCATCGCCCGGCCTATTTAAAAAATATATATATTACGTCATCCTCGTGCAAGGACGAAAATACTCGTTATAATGGAAACTAGCACCCGATGATAGCCCAGATTATCACCGAGCGCTACTTTTGGCATTTTACCCAAATTATCGCTGGCCCAAAAAGACGCTGAAGAAAAGCTGCAATCACCTGACCTTAACTCGGTATTACGATGCCATTTTGTAATCGGAGGATCTTTAATAAAAGGCTGCTTTAAGTGCTTGTCAAGAAAAGCAATTTGTGAGCCATTTTAAGAGCGTTTTCACGCTTGCCAATCATCTAATTGCATTTGTAGTTGTTGAGGAAAAATTAAGAAGAGAGATTAAGGGCATTTATAGTGATTTATAGGGATGTGGCCTGTAATTTTTCAACCAGTACTGATGATTACGCACATGATGAAGAATAGAAATGGGAGAAGGTTTATTGAAGAGCAATATGTGCCCAATCAAAGAGGTGGTGGACTGCCCATTAGGAGGAGACATTACGCCCTACGCATTTACAGAGATTAGCGATCATACCTGGACTTGTCCGATAACATGTGCGTTAGAAGGCTGCAATTCCAAAAGGAGGTCATCAGTGAGATATGCCAGCTAATTAAGGGAGATCTGCAGCCTACCAGCACCATCACAACCGCACTGCCTGTTGAGGTTAAGGTTACTGTGGCACTTTCCTTCTATGCATCAGGTTCCTTTCAGGCCTCAGCTGGCGACATTTGCGGTATCTCTAAGCACGCCACACATTGCTGCATGCGACAGGTGACTGAAGCCCTTTACGCACGCAAGTTGGACTTTATAAACTTTCCTCTGACCAGGGCGGCACAGACTGAGAGGGTTTGGGGTTTCTCAAGAATAGCAAACTTCCCAAAGGTGCAGGGAGCAATAGACTGTGCGCACATCGCCCTGCGAGCACCTTTACAGGATGCAGAGGTGTTTCGGAAATGAAAGGGATTCCACTCCCTGAATGTGAAGCTCGTTGTCGACCACAAGCAAATAATCATGGCAGTAAATGCAAATTTTCCAGGGAGCATCCATGATGCGCACATCTTGTGTGAGAGCACTTTCTCTGACCTATTTAAGAGTCAGTCACAAGGTCACTGTTGGATGCTAGGGGATAAAGGATATGGCCTTGCCAGCTGACTCATGACCCCCCCTGCGTAAACCCCAGACAGAAGCCGAGAAGCGCTACCAGGAAAGCCATATAGCTACACGCAATATTGTCGAAAAGACAATTGGAGTTCTGAAGCAGCTCTTCAGATGCCTGGACCACTCAGGAGGCAACCTACAATACCACCCTGAGCAGGTCGCTGAATTCACTGTGGTGTGCTGCATGTTGCATAACCTAGCTATCAGGAGATGCCAACAATTGGGACCGCCAGTCCACGTCAGGAGAGAGGGGAGGCGGATGAGGAGGAGGACCTCGGGGAGGACAATCAGCCTGGTGATGAACCCATGCCCCCACGCCACACCACTGGAAAAGCCCCGTGGTAGTTACGCAGCTGCAAAACTCTTGCGTCAGCAGCTCCTGAATGAAAGCTTTGCGTGAAGTTACATTGGTGACAGTTACAGTTGTGTCACATTTTGTCCTTGCCTGGCCAGTCCTGGTCTGGCCATGGCCATTGTTGGCAAACATGGTATTGATGTTTTACCTTATGTTATTAGAAGGCACTTCACAATAATTGTAAAGTTAAATAAAAAATATTAATAATAGTTTTAACATTTATTTAACAAACATATATAACACCGCCCCCACTCCCCCAGCAACCCTCACAGTTAACAAAACTGTTAACACAACAATATAACAATAATACTCTCCCACCATCCCCAACAGTCAACATTAAACAATTTATTTTTTAATAACAACAATAACATACGCCCCTCCCCTCCCCCCAACCTGCGGCCACGCTTCCCACCTGTAACTTGACGCCCCCTTTGTTTTAACCCCCCCGTTTCCCACGTAATCCCCGAGTACCGGGACCAAGACGTCTTGCAGCAGAGCATCTCAAGGGCTGCTGCTGTGGGGCGGTGGGAGGTGGGGGGGGGTGGGGGGGTGCGGGGGGTGCGGGGGGTGATGTTGGCAGAATGACCTCAGTGGATGGAGGAGAAGACGTTTACGAAGAAATGTCTTCCAAGTCAGAAGGAAATTCTTCCTCCTGTCTCGCATCTGTCGTGCTGGTTGGTGGTACGGCACCTTGGGGTGCAGTGTCATATCCCGAAACTATCGCGTGCCTCAAGGCATCGACAGAGTCGGCTGTTCGCCGCATTGCCACAACTATCTGCTCCATGCCCTCCTTTTATCTCGCAGACAGTGTAGCAATGTTGCCGATCAACCCACCACGCACCTGGAGGACTCTTGACTTATGTCGATGCTTGCCCTCGACAGTGACACCTTGTCCTCATTCACATCTGCCCGTCGCAGTGTGTACCTAACTCGCCGACACAACCTCCGCGGGGTCGGCATGAGCATTGGACGACTTGGAGTGGCCTGCTGCAAGCTGTTTGGCCCTGCTACCTCATCCGTTAAGGATGACGTGGCCACAGGTACCACAGATGAGACATCAGGCTTGGTTTTGTCGTCCTCCTCCTCACTTTGCTGTTCATCACCCGTGGTGATCACGACCTGCAGCAGTACAGGTGTTGCTGCAGGGGCCTCTCATTGCGCCTGGGGAGTCTGGGAACTGGAAAACATAATTGACGTTATTAAAAGACAAGGGGAGACATGAGAATGCTTGCGCTGTGCAGGCATATGCACGAGGAGCAACACTACTGCAATAAATGTGAACGAGAGATGTTGCATATGATTAACATGAGAGTACAGAAGAGTACAGAAACTACATGCCTAATATTACATCATTCATATATTATAATCAAATGCCATTAAGTTACTTTAAATTACCACTGGTTTACCACTGCTTTACACATTACTCACGTGGTGCAACAATGGGATCTGCACCACCACATGTGGCAGAAGGATTATGGTTGCCCATTAATGCTGCGGCATGCTCCTCCAGATCAGTGAGAGTGTGCAGCTCAGCAGGCCCTGCTCCGCTCCGCCTCTGCTCTGCAAGATTCTTAGATACCTTCCTCTGCAACCGTGACAAGAGCATGGCATAAGCTAATTGACTAGGTACTATTACTGAAATACAACAGACAATGAAATCCACAATTAGACACCCCACATGCTATTCTTTATTAATGTTAACATTATATGCTAATACGGTTTGTATCCACAATGGATGCATGGTTGTATCAATTATGTTCAGAGAAAATATTTAATAAGATCGTGTTTATGAACTAATGCTTGACACCAAACATCTCGTGTACAATCTCCAGGAAGGGCCCCATCCATGGGCCATGCTATTCAGTGCCTGTGGGGAGGTAGACGGTTTTTTTGAATCGATGGAGGTCCCCCAAGTGGGGAATCAGGACCGCTGGTGAGCTCGGCAATGATAGGACGGTAATGGGAGGAGGCACCGTGTCCATGGCTATGCTCAGAGATCGCCATGTGGCCGGAGCTAATGTCCAGGGCAGACAGTGAGCCAGGGCAGCTCTCCCCCAGTCCAGGCTGGGTCACTGTGTGAGTCTGGGTAAAGCTGACTGAACCCCTCAGTACTCAGTCGTGCCCCATCCACCAATGTAACCAAAAAGGAGACGGTGTCCAAATTGAAGAGTTGCTCACAGGACACAAGAATTCTATTTCTAAACTAAAGTGGTAGAAATGCCGAATGGTTGTGGTCTGTCTGTTTCCAGTGATTCCTTTGGCCACAAGTTTTGATCAAAGCCTTTAAATAATAATAATTAATACTGCTGATTAAATGTAAGGCATCTCAGCAACATTAGACATAAAGGGTGGAGGTTCCGACCCCAGTCCAAATCTTAGCAGGGAAGCTACCCAAGATTACCCAGCTTAATTACAATCCGGCAGATTTACATTCTAATTAATGAGTTAGTGCATCATTACAATTTAAAATGTAATAATTGAATACTTACTCTTGCCAATGCAACGAGACTGTTCCACCGCTTGCGGCATTGGTCTGCTTCATGCCTATCGTGGCCACCGATGATACCAAGGCGGTGATATCAACCCATATTTTTTTATAAGTGCGGAGGGGGGAGTGGGGGGGTGCGGGGGGGAGGTTTCCCATGCCCGCCTCAGGTTATTGGCCCCACCGATTTTCCACTTCATTCACCAGGGCCTCATTAGCCTCATCAGAGAATGCTTTAGCCCTCCTTCCCCCTGAAAGCTCCTGCTGTATACTATTATATGTAGATTCTTCATTTGACATCTTACACACTGCACACACTTCTTTCCACCTTCCTTCTCTCTCTCTCCCTCTCTTTCAGTCTTCTGAGCATGCGCAAATGACCCCTGACCTCCCAAATCGAGGGAAAAGTTATTTGCTGAAAAAAACACGCATGCGCAGAACGGCCGTTGCTATGGACACCAGCCTTGCACAACTGAATACATCGCTAAGGCCGATTTCACATCACTAAGGCTATCGCCCAAATTAAAAAGGCGAAACTAGCGGTTTTTAAAATGGGCGATATTCCAGCGATCCTGAAAAATAAAAAAAACACAAAGGCTGGAAATATCGCTCATTTTTGGGTGATAGCGATCATAGAGGAAAGTCTAGCCCTATGTTTCTATGTTTCTATGTTGACAATTTAACTGTCATGTTTTATTGGTCAACTGGGCCACAAAAGTCTCAAAATCAAGGTACAGGTTGGACTTCCGTTATCCGGGAGTCCCTTATCTGGCACCACCCCTCGTCCAGCATGATTCTGGTGGCTGGGGTCACATGCGCAGAACGCGGCCGACCTCTACCCCGACTTTGGGGCTGCTCTGACACCTGGCCCGCTGGTGCCCGCCAACATTCGGCCCGCCTGGGGCCCGCTGACACTCAGCCCGCTGGGGCCGGATTGACATTTGGCCCGCCAACACTTCGCGGCCTGCCGACACGTCGGGCCTGCCCAGGGAACTGACCTACTCCCCGCCTCCCCAACCTGCACCGGGAAATGGTTTGCATCTCCAGCCATAAAGTTCACCAGCTGGGCCCTGAGTGTGGAGCAGAGCAGAAAGGAAGGCATTCCACACCTCTTTTAGGGCATTAGGCCTGTTGAGCAACTGAAAATCCCAAGGTAAACAGCCGGCCTCAGAGTGCCCGAAGAGAGGCTTCCGTGAGGAAACAAACCAGGAAAAAAACCACCAAAAACATTCCCAATACATTACTGACGCCACATCAACATAAATTGCAAAAATAAAAAAATAAAAAACAATCATTCTTACCTTAGGTAGACATTCCTTCCCTCACTGCGGCCGGTAGAGCTCGGACTGTCAGCATTCACAGGCAGTCCCATGAGGGCATGCTATGGATTGGGCACAAAACAAATATCGAGACGGTGTCGCAACCAGGGGCATTGCACACCGACTCACCTATTCCGGGCGGTAATACACCGCACTCCCGCAACCCGGCACCGAATGTCCCGGCGGGGCACTGGAAGCTGGCCGCCCACCCGGAAATGCTTTCCACCGCCAATACCATAACTCCGGGGTGAAAAACTGAAAATCCAGCCCCTTATCTATTCGCGAATTGACTTGCAGGGTTATCTGCAACCAAATGGGAACAATCCCTGGGGTCGAAATTCAGGTGCACCAGAAAGCTGGCGCACCTATGATTTTTAGGGTGGTACTTACCGCTGCAACTCTTGGTACGCTAAGTAGATCCATTTTCAGGACTTTGACATGTTTTCAAAGTCCTACAGGAAATGGATCATAATGGGGTAGGCCTTAGACTCAAAACCAGGCTGATTGGCTGAAAATGGGGTCGGTCGGGGCCTACATCGCTGTCAATTAGTGGTGGAGTCATGATGACATCACAGTGAGTGTGCATCACCATGCTCTCTCCACTCCGTTACAGGGGAGAGGTTCCCAAGAGGGGATGCTAGGTTGCCGTTGGCGGCCCAACTGAACCTGGAGGCAGTATTTTGCCGGCCGATCGGCAAGTTGGCCGGCAAAAATGTTTACATTGCGGTCACAGCAGTGGGCCCTCCCCTTTAAGGGCCACCAGGCTGTTGGGCCGCACTCACTATTCAGAGGGTGCACTGACAGAAAACCTGTCGGGGGCACCACACGATGGGGGATCGACGAGTTCAGCTGAATATCGATCGGTAAGTTTTTCTTTTATTTAAAAACGGCAGTGCATTAACTGATGACTCGCTTTCGGTGGTCATCAGAATCGGGCGTTATGGAGTCCAGGCCGAAAAATCCCCGACCTAAATTTCGGTCGGATCGGCCAGTTGACCCCAAAGTGGTGGCCATTCGATTTTGACAAATGGCCGCCACAAACGGGCAGTAACAGGTCTCTCTGAGACCCTGATTTTTGGCTCCCCTATCTCTTGTAATAGCTCCTCCCTTTTAGGTACCATTAATCCTAGAATGGTTCCAGGGATGAGGGATTACAATTACGTGAATAGACTGGAGAAGCTGGGGTTGTTCCCCTTAAAGCAGAGAAAGCTGAGAGGAGATTTGATCGAGGTATTTAAAATCACGAAGGGTTTATATAGAGTAAATAAAGAGAAACTATTTCCAATTGCTGAAGAGTTGACAACCAGAGAGCACAAATTTGAAGTGATTGGCCAGAGGTGACATGAGGAACAACTTTTTTACACAACGAGTGGTTAGGATTTGCATTGCACTGCCTGATAGGGTGGTGGATACAGATTTAATAGTAGTCTTCAGAATGGAATTGGATAAATACTTGAAAGAGAAAAAATTGCAGTGATATGGAGAATGAGCAGGAGAGTAAGATTAACTGGGCAATATTTCTGGCCTTAGTGCTTTTTTTATTTTTCAGAATCGCTGGAATATCGCCTATTTTAAAAACCGCTAGTTTAGCCTTTTTAATTTGGGCAATAGCCTTAGCGATGAGAAATGGGCCTGAGCAATGTATTAAGTCGTGCAAGGCTGGCGTCCATAGCAATGGCCGTTCTGCGATGCACGTTTTTTTCAGGCAAAGAACTTTTCCCGCGATTCGGGAGGCTAGGGGTCATCTGCGCATGCTCAGAAGGCAAAGGGAGGGAGAGAGAGAAGGAAGCTTTTCAACGAGGGTGGATTTTGAAGGAGTGCTGAACGTAACATGATGGAGATGTCCAAGGAGGATTCGGGAGAGAGTCTGCAGGAGGTTGCAGGGAGGAGAAGGGCGAAAGTCTTCTCAGATAATGAGGCCTTAGTCAACGAGGTTGCGACTCGATGGGGCCAATTAACCCGGGGTGGGTGTGGGAAACTTCCACCTCGGATTTATCAAAAAATATGGGCGGATATCGCCGCTCTCGTTTCATCAGTAGCCCACGATAGGTGTGAGGCAGACCAGTGCTTCAAGCGCTAGAACAGTCTTGATGCATCTGCAAGAGTAAGTATTAAATTATTAAATTTAAAATTGTAATGATGCACTAACTCATTAATTAGAATGTAAATCTGCCGGATTGTAATTAAGCTGGGTAATCTTGGGTAGCTTCCCTGCTAAGATTTGGACTGGAGTCGGAACCTTCACCCTTTATGTCTAATGTTGCTGAGATGCCTTAAACTTAAACAACAGTATTAATTATTATTTAAAGGCTTTGATCGAAAATTGTGGCCAAAGGAATGACTGGAAACAGACAGACCACAAACACTCGGCATATTTACCACTTTAGTTTAGAAGGAGTATTATTAAATTATATCGCTGCTTATGTGCGCTTATGTGCTGTGAGCAACTCTTTGACTTGGGCACCGTCTCCTTTTTGGTTAGGTGGGTGGATGGGGCACGACTGAGTGCTGAGTGAGCCGCTCAGCTTTGCCCAGCCTGTGTGAGTCTCTTCGGCTACTGTCAGTCACAAAGTGACCTAGCCTGGACTGGGGGAGAGCTGCCCTGGCTCACTGTCTGCCCTGGGACACTTTGGGACATTAGCTTCGGCCACACGGAGGTCTCCGAGCACAGCCCAGGGACACGGTGCCCCCTCCCATTACAGTCCTGTCATTGCCGAGCGCACCAGTGGACCTGATTCCCCCCTCTTTCGGGGACCTCCATCAATTCCAATAAACCGCCTTCTTCCCCTCAGGTGCCGAATGGCATGACCCGTGGATGGGGCCTTTCCTAAAGATTGTACGTGAGATGTCAAGCATTAGTTTCTAAACACAATCTTATTAAATATTTTCTCTGAACGTAGATGTTATATCCATGCATCCATTGGATACAAACCGTATTAGCATATAACGTTAACGTTAACGATGAATAGCATGTGAGGTGACTAATTGTGGAGTACAATATCTGTTGTGTTTCAGTAATAATACCTAGTCAATTAGCTTATGCCATGCTCTTGTCACGTTTGCAGAGGAAGGTATCTAAGAATCTGGTGGAGCAGAGGCGGAGCGGAGGAGGGCCTGCTGAGCTGCATCCTCTAACCAATCTCGAGGAATGTGCCGCAGCCTTAATGGGCAGCCATAATCGTTCTGCCACACGTGGTGGTGCAGATCCCATTGTTGCACCACGTGAGTAATGTGTAAAGCAGTGGTAAACCAGTGGTAATTTAAAGTAACTTAATGGCATTTGATTATAATATATGAATGATGTAATGTTATGCATGCAGCTTCTGTACTCTTCTGTACTCTCATGTTAATCATACGTAACGTCTCTCGTTCACATTTATTGCAGTAGTGTTGCTCCTCGTATATATGCGCAAGCATTCTCATATCTCCCCTTCTCTTCTACTAACCTCAATTATGTTTTCCAGCTCCCCAGGTGCAACAGGAGGCCCCTGCAGCAATACCAGTACTGCTGCAGGTTGTGCTCACCACAGGTGACCAAGAGCAAACCGAGGAGGAGTAAGAGAATTATGAGCCCAAACTGTCTTCTGTGGTACCTGCAGCCACATCATCCTCAACGGATGAAGTAGCGGGGCCAAGCGGCTTGCAATAGGCAACTCCAAGTTGTCCAGTGCCCACGCTGACCCCACGGTGGTTGAGTCGGCGAGGTAGGCATGCGCTGCGATGGGCAAATGTGAATGAGGACATGGTGTCACTGTCGAGGGCAAGCATCGACATAGGTCGAGAGCTCCTCCAGGCACTTGATGGGTTGACCGACAGCATTGCCACATTGTCTGCCAGAATAACAGAGGGCATGGGGCAGATAGTTGCGGCAATGGGGCAAACGATTGACTCTGTCGATGCCTTGTGGCACGCGATAGTTTTGGGATACGGCACTGCACCTCTGGGTGCCGTACCACTGACCAACACGACAGATGCGAGACAGGAGGAAGAACTTCGTCTGACTTATAAGGTGTTTCTTCGTAAAGCACTTGAGGTGCTCTGCTGCAAGACGTCTTGGTCCCGTTACTCGGCGATTAAGTGGGAAACTGGGGGTTACAACAAGGGGTGGTCAAATTAGAGGAGGGAAGCATGGCCTCAGATAGGGAAGTGGGGCGGGCTGGGGGGGCATCTATTGTTTCGTTCTTATTAAAAAAAATGAAAATTGTTGACTGTTGGGGATGGTGGGTGTTCTTGTTATATTGTTGTTTTAAAAATTTTGTTCACTGTTGAGGGTTGGTTAAAAAAAATTTTATACAGCGCTTAAATTATTAAAACATTTTATTTAACTTTACAATTGTTATGAAGTGTCCTCTAATAACATAATGTAAAACATCAAGACAAGGGTCACAAACAATGGCCAAGCCAGGCCAGGCAAGGATGAAATGTGATGCATCTGTAACTGTCACCAACGTAACCTCACACAAAGCTTTCATTCATGAGCTGCTGACCCAATAGTTTTGCAGCTGCGTAACTACCACGGGGCTTTTCCAGTGATGTCGGGGGGCATGGAGGCATGCGTTCATCGCCAGGCTGATTATCCTCCACGAGGTCATTGTCCTCCTCCTCGTCCTCCTCTTCCGCCTTCCCTCTCTCCTGAGGTGGACTGGCGGTCCCATCTGGCAATTGTTGTCTTCTCCTGATAGCTAGGTTATGCAACATGCAGCGCACCTCAATGAACTGAGCGACCTGCTCAGGGTGGTATTGTAGGTTGCCTCCTGAGTGGTCCAGGCAACTGAAGAGCTGCTTCAGAACTCCAATTGTCTTTTCAACGATATTGTGTGTGGCTATATGGCTTTCCTGGTAGCGCTTCTCGGCTTCTGTCTGGGGCTTACGCAGTGGGGTCATGAGCCAGCTGGCAAGGCCATATCCTTTATCCCACCATGACCTTGTGGCTGATTCTTAAACAGGTCAGAGAAAGTGCTTTCATGCAAGATGTGCACATCATGGATGCTCCTCGGAAAATTTGCATTTACTGCCATGATTATTTGCTTGTGGTCGACAATGAGCTGCATATTCAGGGAGTGAAATCCCTTTTGGTTCTGAAACACCTCTGCATCCTGTAAAGGTCTCACAGGGCGATGTGCGCACAGTCTATTGCTCCCTGTACCTTGGGGAAATTTGCTATTCTCAAGAGCCCCAAAGCCCTCTCACTCTGTGCCTCCCTGGTCATAGGAAAGTTTATAAAGTCCATTCTGCGTGCGTAAAGTTACCTGTCAAATGCAGCAATGTGTGGCGTGCTGGGAGATACCGCAAATGTCGCCAGCTGAGGCCTGAAAGGAGCCTGATGCATAGAAGGAAAGTGCCGCAGTAACCTTAACCTTAACGGGCAGTGCAGTCCTGATGGTGCTGGTAGGCTATAGATCTCCCTTAATTAGCTGGCATATCTCACTGATGACCTCCTTTTGGAATTGCAGCCTTCTAATGCACGTGTTATCGGACAAGACCAGGTATGATCGCTTTCTCTGTAAATGCGTTGGGTGTAACGTCTCCTCCTCGTGAACAGTCTGCCACCTCTTTGACTGGGCACATAATACTCTTCAATAAACCTTTTCCCATCTCTATTCTGCATCATGTGAGTAGCCATCAATACTAGTTGAGAAATTATAGTTCCCATCACTATAAATCACTATAAATGCCCTAATCTGTCTTCTTAAATTGTCCTCAACAAATACAATATGAACTGGAAATTAACCACAATGTGATTAGATGATTGGTAAGATTCAAAAACGCCCTTAAAATCACTCACAAATAGCTTCTCTTCCCAACCACTTCAAGCAGCCTTTTATTAAAGATCCTCCGAGTTACAAAATAGCATCCATAGTGCCGAGTTAAGGTCAGGTGAGTGCAGCTTTGCTTGAGTGTCTTTTTGGGCCAGCAATCATTTGGGCGAATTGTGGGCGAAATGATGAAAGTAGTGCTTGGCGATAATCTGGGCAATGATCGGGCGCTAGTTTCCATTATAAACAGTATTCTGGACCTTGCACAAGGATGACGTCAAATTTTAAAAAAAATAGGCCGGGCGATGCAGCTCATTCCTGTATGCCGTAAGTTGCGCCGGCGATAAATGGGCTAATTTCCACTTTTTATCAAAAATAGGCGATAGCCTGAATCTCACCGCTTATATGGGCACTAAATGGGCGATGATGTGCCGAAAGTCTAGCTCCAAATAAAAATAGCCATTGGGGTGATGTACCAGTGGGCATTTGGTGCCTGTTGTACTATACCCCACCAAAGGTTTTCTTCATTAACATCGATCTTCTGGCCCACTGTAAAGCTGAAAAGAAAATGGAGGGAGGCATAACACTGGGCCCAAGTCAGGTAAGTACTTCAGAAATGGGTGATTTTAATCGGAACGATAACGGGCGGTAGCAGGCCTTAAAAAAAACTTTTTAGCAGAAATTAGCACTGGGAGGGAATTTTCTGTGATTTCTGTGCATCCAATGTGGGCGGGCACTTTACAGCAACGCCGACGGTAATGTAGGCCCAAATTACCGCTGGTGAGAATCGGGAGGTGAAATGGGCGGAACAGGGTGGTACTTTACAAAACGGGCAGTAACTGGCCGGTAATTGGGCATTAAATCGGCGATCGGACTGAAAATTCTAGTCCCGTGTGTTGGACTCTAGTCTTTTTATTTTACCTCCTCCAAGCCTATTTCATAATTTTTGCTTCCCTTTTATAATTTCTGTATTCAGTCCTAGATTTGTCCTATCTCTCTTTTTAAAATCTCATTTTAAATCTGGTGGCTGAGCCTCGGCACGCGTCTCTGTCACTTGAGATGATTCCGGCCTGTCCGGGCTGGCCGCCGGGACTGTGCATGCTGAGGGCAGTCTTTGTTGCTCGTCCGCTGTCACTGGTATGGGTGCCATCTCATGCTCTTCTTCAGGTTCCTCCGTGTCTATGCTGAACCTTTTCTTTACTTGGTCCAAGTGTTTGCGGCATATCTGCCCATTGTTTAGTCGGACCACCATGGCTCTATTTCCTTCTTTGCCAATTACGGTGCCCTCAAGCTACTTGGGTCCCAAAGCATGATTAAGAACAAATACCGGGTCATCTATTTCTATACACCTCCCCCTTGAGTTTCGATCATGGAGCTCAGTTTGGGACTGGCGCTTTCCCTCAACAATGTCTGCCGGGGCTGGGTGAATGAGGTACAGCCGCATCTTGAGCATGCGTTTCATGAGGAGTTCCGCTGGCAGGACTCCCGTGAGCGAGTGCGGGCGGGACCTATAGGCCAGCAGGAGGCGCGATAGGCGGTACTGAAAGGAGGGTCCTTGGATGCGTAGCATGCCCTGTTTTATGACTTGGACCGCCCATTCCACCTGGCCATCGGAAGCCGGCTTGAATGGCGCTGTCCGGACGTGCTTGATACCATTGCCCAACATAAACTCCTGGAATTCATGACTGGTGAAACACGGACCATTGTCGCTGACCAGGATGTCCGGCAAGCCATGGGTCGCGAAAACCGTATGCAGACTCTCCACGATGATGGATGTCGTGCACGAGTTCAATATGATGCACTCGATCCACTTCGAGTATGCATCGACAACGATCAGGAACATTTTCCCCATGAACGGGCCCACATAGTTTATGTGAATACGTGACCATGGACTGGTGGGCCAGGGCACGAGCTGAGTGGAGCCTCCCTGGGGGCATTGCCCAGCTGGGCACACGTCGTGCACCTGCGAACCCAGTGTTCCAGGTCTGAGTCAATCCCCGGCCACCATACATGTGACCGGGCAATGGCTTTCATTAACACGATGCCAGGATGCTCGCCGTGGAGTTCCCTGATGAACACTTCCCTTCCTTTCTGGGGCATGACTACCCGGCTTCCCCATAGCAGGCAGTCGGCTTGGATGGAGAGCTCATCCATTCGTCTCTGAAACGGTCTGACTTCCTCGGGGCGTGCCCTATGTGCGGGCGCCCAATCCCCAGTCAGGACACATTTCATTTTCATGAATAGGAGGGGGTCCCTGTTGGTCCAGAGTTTGATCTGATGGGCTGTGATGGGGGAGCCTGCGGTGTCAAAAGGCTCAACAGCCATGACCATCTCAGCGCTCTGCTCCGACGCCCCCTCGGTAGTGGCTAGTGGGAGCCTGCTGAGTGCGTCAGCGCAATTTTCGGTGCCTGGCCGGTGCCGCATGGTGTAGTCATACGCAGCCAGCGTGAGGGCCCATCACTGTATGCGAGCTGACGAATTGGCATTGACACCCTTGCTGTCGGACAACAAGGATGTTAATGGCTTGTGGTCTGTCTCTAGCTTGAACTGTCTACCAAAACGATACTGGTGCATCTTTTTCACACCATAAACACACGCGAGTGCTTCCTTCTCGACCATGCCGTATCCATGCTCTGCCTGGAAGAGCGACCTGGAGGCGTAAGCCACCGGTTGGAGTCGGCTGTCATTGTTACCCTGCTGCAACACACACCCAACCCCGTAGGATGACGCATCGCATGTTAAAACCAGTTTTTTACAAGAGTCATACAAAGTCAACAGTTTGTTGGAACACAGCAGGTTCCTCACCTTATTGAAAGCCCGTTCTTGACAGTCCCCCCAAAACCATTCACAACCTTTACGCAGGAGTATGTGTAATGGCTCCAACAATGTGCTTAAGTTCGGCAGAAAGTTCCCAAAATAGTTCAAAAGTCCCAGGAATGATCGCAACTCCGACGTGTTGCCGGGCCTGGGCGTCCGGCGGATCGCCTCCGTTTTTGATTCGGTGGGCCGGATCCCATCTGCGGCAACCCTCCTGCCCAAAAACTCGACCTCTGGGGCCAAAAACACGCACTTGGCCTTTTTCAGCAGCAAGCCTACCCGATCCAATCGGCGTAGCACCTCCTCCAGGTTGTGGAGGTGCTCCTCGGTGTCTCGACCCATTATAAGGATGTCGTCTTGGAATATGATTGTTCCAGGAATGGATTTAAGCAAGCTTTCCATGTTTCTCTGAAAGATGGCTGCTGCCGAACGACTGCCAAACGGACACCTGTTGTAGACAAATAATCCCTTGTGTGTCGTGATGGTGGTCAGAAGTTTGGATTCTTCTGCCAGTTCCTGAGTCATGTAGGCCGAAGTGAGGTCCAACTTCGTGAACAGCTTGCCACCTGCCAGCGTGGCAAAAAGGTTCTCCGCTCTCGGAAGTGGGTATTAGTCTTGCAGCGATACTCGGTTGATGGTGGCTTTGTAATCGCCAGAAATCCTAACCGAGCCATCTGCTTTGAGGACGGGATGGGACTTGCCCAGTCGCTGAATTCAACGGCCGAAATTATGCCCTCTCTGAGCAGCCTGTCCAGTTCACATTCAATTTTTTCTTGCATCACATACGGCACCGCTCTGGCTTTGTGGTGCACTGGTCTGGCGTCTGGAGTGATGCGTATCACTACTTTAGTGCCCTTGAACGTTCTGACACCGGGTTGAAACAGTGACCCGAATTTTTGCAGGACCTGTGAGCATGAACTTCGCCCCACGGATGAAATGGCGTGCACATCCCCCCATTTCCAATTCATCTCAGCTAGCCAACTCCTTCCCAAAAGCACGGGGCCATTTCCCGGAACGATCCAGAGTGGCAGCCAGTTCTGTGATCCATTATGTGTTACCACCAAGTTTGCACTGCCCAGCACTAGGATGATCTCTTTGGTGTACGTCCGTAGCTGCATCTCAATGCGTTCCAGTTTGGGCCTGCTAGTTCTGTGTGGCCATAGTCTCTCAAATTGTTGGGTGCTCATGAGTGACTGGCTAGCTCCCATATCCAACTCCATGTGCACCGGGATGCCATTCAGTAAGACTTTCATCATCATGGGTGGCGTTTTAGTGTATGAGCTGTGGACGTCAGCCACATGAACCCGCTGAACTTTAGCATCTATGGTTTTACTCCAGGCCTCATCCTGCATTGCAGACCCCTCGTCTGGTTCATCTGTTTCGCAGATTAGCCTCGCTACTGCCTTTTTGCACATCCTGGCTAAGTGTCCACTGACATTACAAATCCTACAGGTATATTGCTGGAACCTGCAGCTTCTCACAGTGTGTCTACCCCTGCACCTCCAGCATGAGCTGAGATTGAGATTGCTGTTGACAAAAGGACTATTACCAGGCATCCCTCTCTGATTGCCCATTTTGCTGTTTCTAAGCACTCTGATGGTGTTAATGGTCCCATTGCGGGATGCATTGTTCCTTGAGATGGCGTGAATTGCCAATCCCCTTTCCATTGTCCTTGTTGCAGGCCCACCCTAGAGCCTGTTGCTGCCTGGGCGGTTTCAAAATGCCCTTGCCTGCCTGCCACGTTTGGACCAGGGCTACGTGCATAAATTAGCTTGGTCTCCTCTTCCCCTGCCATAAAGGTCTGAGCTATCAACGCCGCCCCTTCTAAAGTCAAGTCCTTAGTCTTTATGAGCTTCCTGAAAATGCCGGCATGATTAAGCCCTCGATGAAAAAGTCCCTTAACATCTCTCCCCTGCAGGCATCGGAGAACGTACAGAGACTGGCCAAGCGCCGCAGTTCCGCCACGAAGTCCGAGACGTTTTGTCCCTCCCAACGCTGGTGAGAGTAGAACCAGTGCCGAGCCATGTGTACGCTACTCGCCGGCTTGAAATGCTCACTGATCAGCTGGCTGAGCTCTTCAAAGGACTTTTCCGCCGGCTTTTGGGGTGCGAGCAGGTCTTTCATCAGCGCATACGTCTGTGGTCCGCAGCTGGTCAGTAGATGCGCTCTCCGCTTGTCAGCCGCTGTCTCTTCCAGCCAGTCCTTTGTGACAAAGCTCTGCTGGAGTCTTTCCATGAAGTCGTCCCAGTCCTCACTCACAAAGTAACGTTCCTCTGTGCTACCGGTGGCCATCCTCGTGGTTCGGTGATTCCCGTTTCTCGTCGCCAAATGTAGTGTCCCAGGTGAGGAGTGTCTCCCGCAAGTTCACCCCCTGTGGTCAGGGTGTGTATTTCTATGGCACAGTGTACATGAGTTAGAGTTACATGACTATGTCATTGCAAGATGGTTAAATACATGACAGTCTCCCTCTTTTTAAAATGCTTATATTGAATCTAATTATGTTATGGTCGCTACTTTCTGGAAGTTCTCCTAACCTCATATTTACTATTTGCCCTACTTCATTTCCTAGAGCTAGATCTAGCACTGCCTCTTTCCTTGTTAGGCTAAAACCATACTGATCCAGAAAGCAGTCCTGAATAAATTATTGGGCTCAAGTTTCGGACCCCCGCTTGAACGGCGCACATCGGAGAGGCCTGCCTAATTTGTAGAACAGAATTTGCGCCGAATCCTTAACTCGTGATTTTCCAATATCTGTAGGCCCGTTTCCAGCCCGGTGCGGCGCAGCAGGAGCTGCCGGGGGCGGAGCTATAGCCCTGCGCCAAAATCAGTGCAGGCAGCTGTTTAATGCTTGGAAACTTCCCTTCCCCCCACCCCCCATCTCTCGTTCCCTACGTCTAATTTCTAAAGTGTAGACAAGGTTTTTCTGAGCATACAAAAATCTACACTTACTCCATTCTAAGTTAGTTTGGAGTAAGTTTTCGCTGCCTAAACTTTCAAAACAGGCGTAAGTGGCTGGACACGCCCCCTTTTGAAAAAAAAACTGTTCTAAAATGAAACTATTCTAACTCACTAGAACTGGAGCAAACTAAATGCCAAGAATTGCAATTTCTAAGATGCTCCATTCTAAACTAATTGCTCCAAAAAAATTGGAGCAACTCAGACCGAAACTTGAAACTACTTCCCATCTTTGCCACTCTCGTTACTTATAGCCCAATTAAAAGTCACCTGTTATTATAACCATGTTTTTTCTGCATTTTCTCTCATTTGTCTGTATGTCTAGTCCTCTATTTCCTTTTCATTGATCACTGGTCTATGATCTACTTCCATTAGAGTAAAAGTTTTCTTCTTATTTCTTAACTCTAACTAAACAGATTCAGCTTTTGCACCATCCCCTATATCATTCCTGAATTCTATTTATGAAGTCTTTCTTTAACACTGAATATCCCCTCTCTCTTTCTTGCTGCAACCTTCCTGACTATTATGTAACCAGGAATGTTCAGCTCTCAGACCTGCCCTAGCCTAAACCACATCCCTGTTACTGCTATTATATTATATCTCATAGCAATTTGTGCCTATTGCTCACCAATTTTATTCATAAACCTTTCTGCATACATCGCAAACATCGCAAACCTCCCTCTGTCTGTTTGGCAATGTTACTGATTTTACCCTGTCCTCCTTCTGATCTGATTTTCTCCTTTGTCTTTCCTTCACTCCTTGTCCATTTTGATCTGTTTTCTGCTTCTGCTGTCATATTAGGTTAAACCTCCTCCACAGCACCAGTTACTAGCCCAACAAGGACATTTATCCCAGCCTTGTTCAAATGAAGTCCATCCATCCTGTACTGGCCACTTCTGTCCCTGAACTGATTTTAAAGTTTCAGGGATCGGAGTTGCCTCCTGCACAATCTCTCCAGCCATGCATTTAATTGCCTAATCTTACTAATCCCATACTGACTAGCATGTGGAAGTCAGAGTAATCCCAAGATTAATCCTAAAATAATTACCTGCAAGGTGCTACTTTTGAATCTATCTCCTAATTGCTGAAACTCTCTTTGCAGGACCTCATTCTATTTCTTTCATTGTTATTGGTTCCAACATGAACCATGAATTCTGACTGGCCTGCTTTTCTCTCCAAAATCTGCTCCATGATATCTTTTATCCTGGCACCAGGTTATCCCTGAAAAGTACTTGTTTTTTCCACTGGCTATGGAATCCCTATTATTACTGCATTTCTGCATGTCACAAGGGAAATACAACTTAAACACTGCTGCCTAATGAACTAAAATGCGCACAGAACAATTGATGAATTAACAATTCAATTTTTTCATTTATAATTTAATTTAATAGTTGAACAGCACAGACAAAGATACATCATTCAGACTGTATCAGGATATTAATTCTGTAAGAATATTATGTGCTAGTTTAGAAGCAGTACAGAACTGAGCAGCCCTTGTGAGCAGGACATCGAAGCTCTGGCCTTTGAATACTGGATTGATATTGAGTGGCGTACTCGCATCCAATGGGAGTGGAGTGGTGGCGCCCCCCACCCTATGTATTGAGCAGTTTCATCTCGTAGGAAGTTATGAATCAGGCTAATGATCTGTCCGCTTAAAAAGGGACTTCCTTATGGAAACTACCCAGAGCATAATCTGCTGGTTGTAAAACCAGAGAAAGAAACGGGTTGCTTCATGTGTCACTAGGCATGGAAGAGAAAGAAGAAGAAGCAGAAGAAGACTCAACTGAGCCACTGAAGGTCTAACAAGGCTAAAGAAGTCTCAAGGCTACATTCTCCATATTGAGAAATCTCCCACTGATCAACATTAAAAAAGCTTATATCAGAGTTAACACCGATGATGCTCAGGAATGGAGGGGCAAAAGTTCCGTTGCTCCCCGTTTGGGGGCGGTAACATCTGCGAGGTGTGTCATTTTGCGCTAGGCGTGGAAGTTCCGCCTGCTCTCAAAATTGGGGCTACCACCTCCAAGAGGAAGTGGAGTGCAAGATAATACAAGCTTCCTGGCACCCGTTCACGCCCCCTGAAACTGTCGCTGTCATCGGTAACAATGAAAGGTGCAAACGACCCCAATTTCTCCCCCAGAAGCTCCATCTACAGCACAATTCTCAGCTGCCACTAACTGACCTGATTTCAGTTCCTAAGCAATCGTTGACTGAAACATTAATTCCCTAATGTTAGCAGACATAAATGCTGAATATGGCTAGAATCTGATGTAACTCTCTTGGACAAGTTCCCAGAAGGAGTGTATAATCCAAACTCAGAGGACAGCTAATGAGTCAACACGTACACCATGTTCCAAACCTTGTGCTGTTGTAGACTCTGAGTCAAAGAAAACATTTTAGTTATCTTTAGATGGTTTCATAATTCAACTTAAAATTGAATAAATGAAGTATCTGCTCGTCATTAATATGTCTCCACTCAAATACAATTACATTTTAAATGATATAATGTATTGCTTTATACAGTTCAATATCTGCGCACATTTCTTTTTATATAATAGCTACAGACTGATAACAGAATTACAGGAGCCCACTGGACCAACATTAAGGTCGTCTCTGAACAAGCTGAAATCATAAAACTAAAAATATTTTAATTTGACACAGCAATTCGTAAATTACTTGTTGAAGGGTCAAAACAACTGTATGGCTCCACAATTACAACTTGATAAAATGTAAATTTTATACATTCTTACTTATTTTGAGTTTTTTTATGCATTTTCTAAATTTGTAATGTTCTAGGTTTTGCCAGTTGAGGAACTGATTCACTAACCTAACCTTTCTTCTCTCTTTCCAGGTCAGCCGAAACGCCATTCCTGAGAAACTGGATAAGATGGGGAAGTACAAGGAAGATTAATAATCGATAGTGGTGACAAGCTTGAAGAGGTATACGTTTCTAAGAGCTGGATTTTTGGTGGTCTATAGCCTCAGTTAGCGCCCAGACGGGGCGTTACTGCGAGCATTAGAACTTAACGACCTGGCGGCTCACCGGGGGTGCAAACCATTAGCGCCTGGCTGCTGACAATCACTCCGATCATGGTATTCCTGGTGCAAAAGCACATGCTTGCGACCCGGTTGGTAAATCCGGTGCATGCACCTCATTGAGTGCCCGCCAATAACAACCTCTGGAAAAACAGTCAGTAAAGGCTTGCAGAGTCATTAACTGGTGGCTACTTAAAGGGATGAGAAAGCGCTTTCCTCGGAGATCACAGTCAATGCAATGTTTACACACAGCATGGTGCGTGAGCCTCCGAGTTTGCAGTGGCAGACAGATATAACAGTACAGGTTGAAAACAAGTGATTTTGAAAACTTTAATGGGTGCATTACTATGCCGCGCCTTTAAAACTCGACTTTTCCCGGGATCTGATTTGGAGTTTCACGCATGCTCAATGGGTCTGCAAAATGTACCGACCAAACTTTCGTTACCGCCCCACCGCCCCCCCCCACCCCCGCACCCAGCTCTGGTGTGCAACGACTGATTTATCGCCCCTGTCAGCCCTTCAACCGATTCTGGTGAATTTCTGGGCGGGAAGCACAAACTTTTTCAAGGCGCTAAAAGTACTGCTGCCACTGTACCACATGCTACCTGGGAAAAAGGCCAGACTTCAGTTGGGTAAGAATGCACGTGTAGCTTGCGGAGCCTGCCCTACCTGCACAATAGTGAGTCTGACACTCTCTTCTACTTAATTATGCTTCCTTTTTGGGGGGTTTTATTTTGCAAACTGCAGTTGGTAAAATCTGAAAATTAACAATTCCACCCCTAATAATATTAATTAAATTTAACAGCTCTTTTGATAGAATATTGGAACAATCTTAGCTTCTTGCCATAGACTCAAAATTAAATGTAAGTACTCCAAGGGACCATTTTTATATGATCTTGATAATCATTTTATTTTGCAAAGTGCCTGTTGTTTAATTGTGATTAATCTCATTGATATTCTGCAATAAAATCATATAAAAAGTCTTATAATATATACATTAAAGAATTATCCTCAATGCAAGAGATACTTTCTCAAACTCAATCACACAGCCATACACAAAATCTAATCTTTTGAAAATAACATTTGCCCGACCTAATCATATTTGAGGATGAAGGAATCAGACCAGTTTCAATTGAATGCTGGAAATCTCAGCGGGTCAGGCTTGAGCGATAAGGGAGTAAAGGGTTATGGGGAGCGGGCAGGGAAGTGGAGCTGAGTCCATGATCAGATCAGCCAGGATCTTATTGAGTGGCGGAGCAGGCTCGAGGGACCAAATGGCCTACTCCTGCTTCTATTTCTTCTGTTCTTATGTTCTTATGACCCACTGAGGTTTCCTGGTCTTATTCCAGATTCCAGTATCCGCAGTATTTTACTTTTGTATTAGTGTTTAATTCACTGCCACTTCTCTTCTAGGAATGCCAACTCTCTTTTTCTCTTCATAGACCCGCTGAGATTTCCAGCACTTTCTGTTTTTATTTCAGTTTCCATTGAAGCTTTATAAAATATTATGCTTCAGAGCTTGATCATCATTTCCAGAATAATCTAACAATGGTTAATTGGAGGAAATATGAATAGAGCTGATTAAATAGGTTTGGCACAGGTCCTCGTGAAAAACATTACTGAGTGAGTGCCACCCAGTGTCTTTTAGCTGTTACCGCAGCAAAAGAAGACAGTTAATTAAATATGGCTTTGTGAAGTTACTTTTTTCAGAGTACATAAAGGATTACATACAGAGGGACCTGGGTGCCTTTGTGCATGAATCACTGAAAGTTAACATGCAGGTACAGCAAGCAATTAGTAAAGCAAATGGTATGTTAGCTTTGGTTACAAACGGATTAGAGTATAAGGGGCAGAAATTCACCTCCGCCCGTAACGGGGCGCACCTACTGCTTTTTGCCCGTCATTACCGCCGCAATGGATGCGGCGACCATTGGAGTGAAATTCAGTATTTTTTGCTGAATAAAAAGGAGCGGTGTGTATTGGTGGTGGGAATCGGCTGTTCTCAGCGGTGTGGGTGCGGTGTGGCTGATTGGGCTGGTGCTGAATTGCTGCTGATGAACCAGCTGCTCCCTGGCCTTACAGGGCAGGGTTTGCAGCTAGGCCCCGAACAGGGAAGCAGTTTGAATCGAGCTCATGGCGAATGCAGCAGGAGCAAGGAGGGCCATCAGATTTACGGACGCAGAACTGGAGACCCTCATCGAGGCTGTGGAGGGAAGGAGACGCGTTCTCTACCCTGACACAGGCAGACCGACTCACGCTGTCTTCAATAATGTCTGGAGAGAGATCGCTGTGGAGGTCTTGGGGACCTCCATTCATGACCGCACCACGACCCAATGCCCCAAAAGGCTCAACGACATAATTCACCTGATGAAAGTGAATACATGTTCCCCCAGCTCCTCACCTTCCATCTGCGAGCCTCTCCTTCACCTATTATTTACAACCTTCACTATATAGTCACTGAAGCAGCATTTGATTATTGAGGCCTGTATATGTGTGCATTCTCGCAATGGAGGCTCCCTTTCATGTCAAGAGTTACAGCTGCACGTAATGGACACATACCTGTGCACTCATTGCTGAGGCCTCATGACACTGTTACTCAGCAGGCCGTATTTCCTTTGCAGGCGAAGGTTTATCACAATCGTGTTGAGCAGCAGAAGGTGCTGGCGAGCCAGAGATCCAGCAGCTCACTCACCTCGAAGAAATGGTTCAGAGGCTAGTGGGCCCACATGTTGCCTTCCCTGTGGCTACCAGTCGTGCTGATCCTGCTGGGAACAGCATCGGTAAGTGAAGGCCTTCCTTTAATGCCATCTCTCCCGGAAAGTGCCAGCGCCTACCATGCGTTTGCTGATGATAGTGTGCAAGTTGCAGGCTGCATGATACAATGTCCTACCTGAACCTCACGGGCCCCTTTGTGCCATTTATGATTGCAGATGAGACCCCGAGTGTGAGCCAAAGCCATGACGACACCCTAGAGGCCACTCCGTCTATTGGTGTCATGTCCGACGAGGAAGAGGGACACTGCTGGTAGCACTGCATCACTGCTTCCTACACTCACATGCGCCAGCTCAGATACTGGGAGTACGCGGTCGGGACAGTTACAATTAGCAGAAGGATCTGCACTGGGTGATGCACCGGGGCCTAGTGGGCTGCAGCACGGTGAAGGGCCAAGGCAACCTCGGGTGCCATCTCTTTCGGGGGGGGGGGGCGAGTTCACGCACGTGTTCTGCTGCAGAGGACTCAGATGAGCCCATTGATGTTGGTGCTTATGAAAGAAAGGTAGAGGCCATACATTCCCAGATGTTGGGAGCAATGGAAAGGGTGCCCGAGAGCCTGTCGCAAGTGGTCAGGAGCTTGGAGGAGTCCGCCTCCTACACTGTGGACAAGTCTGAGAACACCATCGAGCCCATCATTGCCAGTGTGCAGACGATGGTGGATTCCCAGAGTGACTGTGCGGATCCACTTGTGATCCCATGTATCGGGGGAGATGTGCCAGCTACCATTACAGCACAGGCGCAATGGAACGAACGTTTGAGTGCTACTTTGGATAGGATGGCCTCTGGCCTGGAAGCTCAGAATACTCTCATATACTCTGGACAACAGGCCACAGAGTGTCTTACTGCTGTCCTCTCTGGTGGCATCGAGACTGTGTCTACTCTCATGCAGTCTCAGCTGGTTGCCACGCGAGAGCTGACTGTTGAGTCCATCATGGTCCACGGGGGATCTTCTGGTGTCATGCCACACCATTGACCTGTGCTCCTACAGATTGGTGGCGATGGTGATGTGCTGCCCCCAGGGAGTGGCGAAAGTTCCGTGGACCAGGGTGATGATGATGTGATCTCTCAGGATCACAGCTGTCCTGACCCCAGACCTGTCACTCCACCATTGCCGACAAGCATGGACTTGCGTGGGTCAAGGCCAACTGAACACACCGAGAAGGGTGCTGCCCAGTCTGCAGCTGGCCCTTTCAGGGCCAGAGCTGGTCGAGGGCGTTCTAGAAGGACAAGTGTAATTTCGACATCTGAAACATAGCAGCCTTCCCAGATCCACGTTGCAGCCACAGGATAGACACTGCAGCATAGTTCAAGAATAGACTTGCGTAAGAGGGGTTATAAGGAGATGCACAAGGGTGAGAAATGATTATGTGTATGTTTTTTGCACCTTTATTTCTTGTGCAATAAATCTTTATTTTGTGTTCCTATATCTGTCCAGATCGCTCATTTCACTGCGGGCAATGATGTGTGAAAGGACTCATTGGGATGCCCATGGAGATGCAAAGATGAAGAGTGAAGTGGGCATGAACTCATCGGAAATGAGCAGCAATGAGACGGTTTTGCACTTCCCTTGCAGGGTTTGGATGGCGATGCCGCCTCCTGCGTGGCAGACGACCCACATCCTGGTCCTCCTCCTGCGCCTCCGCCTCCTCCTCGTGCACGTCGTGCTCCTGCGTCTCCTCCTCCTGGTCCTCCTCCTCAGGTGGTACTGGTGGCTCGTCCTCCAATGGTTGTGCCCTTATGATTGCCAGGTTGTGAAGCATGCAACTTATCACCACGAATAGAGAGACCCGCTCAGGCGAGTGCTGTAACACTCCCCCAGAGCGATCCAGGCAACGGAACCTCTGTTTAAGGATCCTGATCCATTGCTCAATTAAGCATCTAGTGGCTGAATGAGAGTGATTGTAGGCTTGCTGCGCAGTAGTCCTGAGGTTGCGAAGGGGAGTCAGCAGCTAAGTGAACAGTGGGTAGCCCTTGTCTCCAAGGAGCCAGCCGCAATCTTGGTTTGGGCTAGCAAACACGCCGGGCACACCGGTCTGGTTCAGGGTGAAAACATCGTGGCTGCTGCCAGGATACCGGGCATGAGTTTGTGATGGTGGTCGCACACCAGCTGCACGTTGAGGGAGTGGAATTCCTTGTGGTTTGTGAACATCTCAGGATTGTTTTGTGGCGTCCTCAATGCGACATGGGTGCAGTCTATGGTGCCTGAACCCTGGGGAAGCCTACAATGCACACAAATTGGTGGAGATTAGAGATAGTAAGGGGAAAAAGTCACTGGTGGGTGTAGTTTATAGGCCCCCAAATAATAACTTCACAGTGGGGAGGGCAATAATCAAGGGAATAATGGAGGCCTGTGAAAAAGGAACGGCAGTAATCATGGGGGATTTTAACCGACATATCGATTGGTCAAATCAAATCGCACGGGGTAGACTGGAGGAGGAATTCATAGAATGCATACGGGATTGTTTCTTAGAACAGTCTGTTACAGAACCTACAAGGGAGCAAGCTATCTTAGATCTGGTCCTGTGTAATGAGACAGGAATAATAAACGATCTCCTAGTAAAAGATCCTCTCGGAATGAATGATCACAGTCTGGTTGAATTTGTAATACAGATTGAGGATGAGGAAGTAGTGTCTCAAACGAGCGTACTATGCTTAAACAAAGGGGACTACAGTGGGATGAGGGCAGAGTTGGCTAAAGTAGACTGGAAACACAGACTAAACGGTGGCACAATTGAGGAACAGTGGAGGACTTTTAAGGAGCTCTTTCATAGTGCTCAACAAAAATATATTCCAGTGAAAAAGAAGGGTGGTAAGAGAAGGGATAACCAGCCGTGGATAACCAAGGAAATAAAGGAGAGTATCAAATTAAAAACCAATGCGTATAAGGTGGCCAAGGTTAGTGGGAAAATAGAAGATTGGGAAAATTTTAAACGACAGCAAAGAATGACGAAGAAAGCAATAAAGAAAGGAAAGATAGATTACGAAGGTAAACTTGCGCAAAACATAAAAACGGATAGTAAAAGCTTTTACAGATATATAAAACGGAAAAGAGTGACTAAAGTAAATGTTGGTCCCTTAGAAGATGAGAAGGGGGATTTAATAATGGAAAATGTGTAAATGGCTGAGACCTTAACCAATTATTTTGCTTCGGTCTTCACAGTGGAAGACACAAAAACCATGCCAAAAATTGCTGGTCACAGGAATGTGGGAAGGGAGGACCTTGAGACAATTACTATCACTAGGGGGTTAGTGCTGGACAGGCTAATGGGACTCAAGGTAGACAAGTCCCCTGGTCCTGATGAAATGCATCCCAGGTTATTAAAAGAGATGGCGGAAGTTATAGCAGATGCATTTGTTATAATCTACCAAAATTCTCTGGATTTTGGGGAGGTACCAGCGGATTGGAAAGCAGCTAATGTAACGCCTCTGTTTAAAAAAGTGGGCAGACAAAAGGCAGGTAACTATAGGCCGGTTAATTTAACATCTGTAGTGGGGAAAATGCTTGAAACTATCATTAAGGAAGAAATAGCGGGACATCTAGATAGGAATAGTGCAATCAAGCAGACGCAGCATGGATTCATGAAGGGGAAATCATGTTTAACTAATTTACTGGAATTCTTTGAGGATATAACGAGCATGGTGGATAGAGGTGTACCGATGGATGTGGTGTATTTAGATTTTCAAAATGCATTCGATAAGGTGCCACACAAAAGGTTACTGCAGAAGTTAAAGGTACGCGGAGTCAGAGGAAATGTATTAGCATGGATAGAGAATTGGCTGGCGAACAGAAAGCAGAGAGTCGGGATAAATGGGTCCTTTTCGGGTTGGAAATAGGTGGTTAGTGGTGTGCCACAGGGATCGGTGCTGGGACCAAAACTGTTTACAATATACATAGATGACCTGGAAGAGGGGACAGAGTGTAGTGTAACAAAATTTGCAGCTGACACAAAGATTAGTGGGAAAGCGGGTTGTGTAGAGGACACAGAAAGGCTGCACAGAGATTTAGATAGGTTAAGCGAATGGGCTAAGGTTTGGCAGATGGAATACAATGTCGGAAAATGTGAGGTCATCCACCTTGGGAAAAAAAACAGTAAAAGGGAATATTATTTGAATGGGAAGAAATTACAACATGCTGCGGAGCAGAGGGACCTGGTGCTCCTTGTGCATGAAACTCTCCAAAAAGTTAGTTTGCAGGTGCAGCAGGTAATCAGGAAGGCGAATGGAATGTTGGCCTTCATTGCAAGAGGGATGGAGTACTGCGTACAGTTTTGGTCACCTTACTTAAGGAAGGATATACTAGTTTTGGAGGGGGTACAGAGACGATTCACGAGGCTGATTCCGGAGATGAGGGGGTTACCTTATGATGATAAATTGAGTAGACTGGGTCTTTACTCGTTGGAGTTCAGAAGGATGAGGGGTGATCTTATAGAAACATTTAAAATAATGAAAGGGATAGACAAGATAGAGGCAGAGGGGTTGTTTCCACTGGTCGGGGAGACTAGAACTAGGGGGCACAACCTCAAAATACGGAGGAGCCAATTTAAAACCGAGTTGAGAAGGAATTTCTTCTCCCAGAGGGTTGTGAATCTGTGGAATTCTCTGCCCAAGGAAGCAGTTGAGGCTAGCTCATTGAATGTATTCAAATCACAGATAGATAGATTTTTAACCAATAAGGGAATTAAGGGTTACGGGGAGCGGGCGGGTAAGTGGAGCTGAGTCCACGGCCAGATCAGCCATGATCTTGTTGAATGGCGGAGCAGGCTCAAGGGGCTAGATGGCCTACTCCTGTTCCTAATTCTTATGTTCTTATGTTCTTATGAATCCGGTCTGCTGCTGCAACTGCTTCTCCCTGCTCATCGGGAAGGAAATGTAGTCGCTCCTTCTCTTATAGAGAGCATCTGTCATTTAACGGATGGAGCTATGCGCGGCGAACTGAGAAATGTATGAGATGTCTGCTGTAGCAGATTGGAAAGAGCCAGTGGCATAGAAATTGAGTGCTATGGTCGCTTTGCTTGCGATGCTCTGAGCTGCCCTCAGCGTTGTCTAAGGCTGGAGGTCTGGCTGCAGGAGATTGCACAGCTCCCTGATGATGTCCTTCCGGAATCGAAGTCTACGGAGACATTGGTCATCCATAAGGTCCATTAACGAAAACTGCTGCAGGTAGACCCTTGCAGATAGGGCCTTCTCCCCCCACGTCTATGGTCGGGTCTTCCTATGGCAGCTGCCTCATTGCCTCCTCCCTTATGTTCTTGCTGCTCTTTGCCCTCTGTAGCTTGCTGTTGGCAAGCATCTGCCTCCTGTGCATCCTGCCTTCTTTCAATTTTGCCCACTAGCCAATGTGGGGGGTCAGCGTACCTGACCCCCCACCTGACGGCAGGTTCTTCCTGGGCCGCCACCTCTGTGTTGAGGTCTGTCACCATTTCCATGGCCTTCTGCATGTTGGGCATCCATGTCTACTGCGTCCCTTGCCCGCTGCCTGTGGAGCCGTTAGAGACCGCGCCGCCTTCGCTTGAGTGCCTCCCTGTCGCGCACAATGTGCAGGAGGCGTTCCGCTGCCAGCACTGAGCCCATTGCCTCCGCAAGCACAACCTCCACAATGAGGCCTCTGTGTTGTACTGATTGAGGACCCTAGCCTACTAACATTCAGTGCCGCTCTGAAAAGGGCAAGTGATAAACTTGTGAGAAGTCCCAAAGATTCTCGCCCCAAAAAATGGAGATGCACGCAACACGCCTTTAAAGTCCGCTGGCGGTTTTGAGCCGGCACTATGCACTGACCCAAAAAATTGTCGGGGGCACCGAAAGGCGGCCGGAAGACTTTTTGACCTAAATTTACCTTCCGGGGTGGAGCCGCTGCGGTGCGTGCTCTGATGACATCGTTAACGACGCATCTGCAGGAGCGGGGTGGAAGTGGGGGGAGTGGGGCGGGTCCTCTTACCCCAGCAAAAAGCTGTCAGGTCAATTCCGCGAATGTCGGCCAGTCTGCACCACCGCTTGAAGGCCAAATTTTGGCCACTAAGAGTAAAGAAGTCTTACTGCAATTATACAGGGCAATTGTGAGGCCACATCTGGAGTGCTGTGTATAGTTCTGGGGGCCGAAATTCACAGTCCTTGAAGGGATGGCTACCACGGGGTTTGGGCGACCGATCGAAAAAATCAATCGACCGCCGCGGTCGGGTGTTTTTCCCTCTCCGAGCCATATTCAGCTCGGAGGGGATTTGAGCAATGCGCACTTCAGCTGGAATCGGCGGCGTGAAGCCATGCTAAAGGAATTAGTGGCACGGTGAGGTCATCAGTGGGGCGGGGGGGGGGGGCACTGGAAAATGGCCACGCCCGCAATATTTAGCAACAAAAAACGTGGACTTCTTCAGGCGAGGTTTTCCAGTTGGTGCACAAACATGACACCACTGGAATTTTGCTGCGATCGGATCTGTCTGATAAGTAAATCGTTTTAGTCATTGTTTTGGCTCCATTAAACCTGCTGAGTGCTGCTCAGAGGTTTTCACAGACTTTTGTACAACTTTCAACTCTGACCCTGTAGGCCTCATTAAGGGCTGCAGAGACCTGCTTGGCAGGGTTCACCCTGAGGATGGGAGGAGTGTTGGGAAGGCGACACCCGGAACACCTGGTCAGAAGCAGGGTGGCACGCAGGAGAAGATGCTGCTGTCAGCACTCTGCAGAGAGCCAGCGGGCAAGGGAGGCAGCAGCCATGGCTGCACAACAGAGAGAAGGATGTGCAGATGTGCGCAGACCTGCAGCTAGAGTGGGTGGCCAGGAGAAAGATGGCATCAGGAGATGGGTGAGGGTGTTGACTCCCACCACCCACCCCTCCAAATACTGGGACAGGAGCCTTTTCAGCAAGAGCCTCCAGAGGAGCCCGATAATGAGGAGGACCAGGGAGATGGCCAGCAGGTAGCTGCCAGGGGAGGTGGCAACGCAAACATGGGGGAAGGCGGCTATACCCTCAAAGCGTCTATAGACCTCAGTTCTTCTTCCTCCAGTTCAGTGAGGAACAATGCCTGCGAAGGCTGTGATTTCGGAAAGATGTGCTCAGAGAGCTCTGCACTGTCCTGCGAGAAGATTTGCAGCCTCAAACAAGGCTCAGGATTGCCCTCACCGTGGAGACCAAGGTTACCATTGCCTTGAATTTTTACGCCATGGGGTCTTTCCAGTCTGCCGCTGTAGACATTGGCAACAGCTCACAATTCTCAGCACATCGATGCATCCAGCAGGTCACAGATGCACTGTACAGGAGAAGGGCCCAGTACATCTTCTTCCTGATGACAAGGGACAAACAGGTGGAGCAGCAGGATGGATTTGCCTGAATGGCAGGCTTCCCGAGGGTGCAGGGTGCCATTGACTGCACACACGTTCGGCTGAGGACGCCACATCATCACCCCGAGATCTTTGTCAACCGCAAAGGCATCCACTCGCTGAATGTTCAGCTCGTGTGTAACCACCGGCGTCAGATCCTGGCAGTTGACGCGAGGTACCCAGGCAGCAAACATGATTCGTTCATTCTGCGCCAGACCAGTGTGCCCGCCGTCTTCACTGGCCTGAATCAGGATTGCGGTTGGCTGCTTGGGGACAAGGGCTATCCCCTGTTCACTTGGCTGCTCACTCCACTGCGGAACTCCAGGACAGCGCCAGAGCATGCATACAATGACGCTCATTGTGCCACCAGGTGCATCATCGAGCAGTGCATCGGCATTCTCAAGCAGCGGTTCCGGTGCCTGGCCCGCTCTGGTGGCACCTGGCAGCACTCTCCTCAATGGGTCTCCACAATCGTCGTGGTCTGTTGCATGCTGCACAACCCGGCCATCATGAGGGGACAGCCGCTGGAGGTCGAGCCAGCAGTACCACCTGAGGAGGAGGAGGAGCAAGAGGAGGAGGAGGAGGATCCCTGTTGCCCCAGAGCTAGGAGGCATCGTCCCCATCGGGGGGTGGAGCCTAATGTCTGCGCCGAGAAAATGATGCCATCCCTTCTGTGCATGCGCTAAAAAAAAAGGAAGTTTTTTAACGTGACTGCTATGGGCGTGCATGACCAGTACAGCTCCCGGTCTGCATTCACCCATTTTTAAAGAGCCAGTTGTGTGTGAGAACTTTAATTCTCATTGGAAAAATTGGAGCTACAATACAATATGCAATGCGGCACAAGGACCAAGGATTTCTCACAGGATGAAGTGGAGGCACTAGTTACTGTAATTGAGGAGAGATGGCACGAGCTGGACACCAGCAGAGGTCACATAAAAGTTTCACCAAAAGAAAAGAAGAAACGCTGGAACCAACTTGCAGAAGATTACTGTGCAATGGTGACCACCCCGAGGTCTGGAGGCCAGTGCAAAAATAAGTGGCAGGACCTTGGTAAGTAGTTAATGTAAATAATATTTTCATTTATTCACTGGAATTGCAATTGTAAATGTGACCGTCTGTATCCACATAGCAGAAAGACACCCTCTCTAAAAAGTTATATTTTCATCTTTGCAGAGGAAGGTGGCACACAACAAAAGGGAAAGAACTCGAACAGGAGGAGGCCCAGCAAATCTGCAGCCACTAACACCCTTGGAAGAGAGGATCACTGTTTTGATGGGTCCTGCCTGGAGAAAAGCAATCATCACTGCATAAGCTGGGCCCACGCTCGAGGGAGAGGGTAAGTCCTGCAAATTCCACAGTCTGGCTTTGCTAAATGTTAAGTACTGCATGGGCTAGCTATGCTTCGGTTCATGGGGATGTCTCCGTCAGCTACGCTTCGGTTGATGCAATGGGCTATCATTCATCGTGGTCCTTCAAATCAGGTTGCTGCCTGAGCTGTGTCATGCCACCCTGCCCCCTCTTCTGCTGCTAACCATTTGTCTGTTCTGTTATATTTTGCAGAACTTGAGGCCAACCCTGAAGCTGATGCAGAAGAAGATTCAGACACGGACGAGCCTGTAGAGGAGAACATCTTCCAATCCCACCTTCCAGACCAGGAGCATGGGGGTGAGGGGGAGGAGGAGGGGCAGGGGGAGGGGGATGGATGAAGCCCCCACTGTTGAACTCACTCTGGAGGAGGTGCAGCTGTGCCCATTGAGGTGCCAGGCCCTTTCCTGAGTAGTATGAGTGTTGGGACCTTGCATGGTTTCTCACAGTCCGAGGCTAGGGATTCCAGTGGGGTGCAGCAAGGCACACTTACGGCCCCACTGTCCGAGGCTATGAGTCCCAGTGGGATGCAGCGAGACACACCCAGGGCCCCACTGTCCGAGGCTGTGGGTCCCAGTGGGATGCAGTGAGCAACACCCAGGGTGAGGAGGAGAAGGAGAGCTCGATCGCGCTCTCCTGAGGTGCAGGATCTAACAGATGTGGTTCAGATGATGGCAATGAGAGCGGAGAGCATTGAACATACGCAATCACTCCTGGACACCATCAATGGAGTGGGAAATGAGGTATTGGGACTGTCGGGAGAAGTAACAACACTCTCACGAGAAATGCGAACATTGACCAGGCACATGAGGGAGTCAATGTCGCAGGCAACTGATACACTGTCGGTGAACATGAGGGAGGGAATGTCGCAGGTAACTGATACACTGTCGGTGCACATGAGGGAGGGAATGTCGCAGGCAACTGATACACTGTTGGTGAACATGAGGGAGGGAATGTCGGAGTTAGCTGCTGCAATAAGGGAACATGCCCAGACCTCATGGCCATTGACAGAATCAACTGCCACTCCCACTCCAATCCCCAGACCAGCCTCTGAAGAGGCCCAAGCTGGACCTTCCACATTACCGCCCGCCCACCCTCCCCGCCCCATGCTCCCCATCAGGAAGTGCGCATTACCCGAGATGCTGGAAAGAATAAGCTTGGTCGCAACCCGAGAAACGCTGCGCCACCGCATGTGGGCAAGAGTGTAGTCAACAAGACCAAGCGCAGCGGGTGGTCGTAGAATAAGGTGGAGGAGAGATGGGTGCAGCCTTTTTTTGCTGCTATTGTTGTTGTTACTGTTGTAACTGTTCTCAAATTAAACGTTTTTTGTAAGTTATGTAAATTTACAAGTTTAAAAGTTTGTAGGTGAACTTAAAGTTTTTAAGTGATCTTAGAGTTTGTAAATGATCTTAAAGTTTGTAAGTGATCTTAACTGAAAACTTTAAAGTTTGATACAAGAATATTTTTATTAAAGTTAAGTTAATTACAAACACGTGTTAAACTTTTGAATAAAATATATTTTAAATTAGAACTGAATCATTTCCATTATTTGTTCCATTATTAACACAACTTTTTGAACTAAAGAAGAGTCATTTCCATTACTTGTTCCTTTAAAACAACACAACATTACAGAACAGTACCAAACAGTAAACATGGTTCATTTGGAATAGGAGCCTTCAGGCAGCAAAGAGTTCATGACGCAAGGCTCGAGCAATCGTTAAAGGGGCACGACTGCCCGCCCTCCTCCGCTGTCGTGCTTCAGCTTCCGGTAGTTCCATGGCTTCCTCGTCCTCGTCCTCGTCCTCCTCATCATCATCTGTATCTTCCTCCTCATCATCAGCCACTATCACCTCAGGTGG